>NW_028270167.1:59732065-60332065 GCF_037043375.1 Chiloscyllium plagiosum
TGAGAGACGGGGGAGAGAGAGATGGAGTGTGTGAGAGACGGGGGAGAGAGAGAGAGAGAGGGAATGTGTGAGAGACGGGGGGGAGAGAGAGAGAGAGAGGGGGAGTGTGTGAGAGACGGGGAGAGAGAGAGAGAGAGAGAGAGAGAGGGAGTGGGAGAGAGAGAGAGAGAGGGAGTGGGGGAGAGGGAGAGAGGGAGTGTGTGAGAGACGGGGGAGAGAGAGAGAGAGAGAGGGAGTGTGTGAGAGACGGGGGAGAGAGAGATGGAGTGTGTGAGAGACGGGGGAGAGAGAGATGGAGTGTGTGAGAGACGGGGGAGAGAGAGAGAGAGAGGGAATGTGTGAGAGACGGGGAGAGAGAGAGAGAGAGAGGGAGTGTGTGAGAGACGGGGGAGAGAGAGAGAGGGAGTGTGTGAGAGACGGGGGAGAGAGAGAGAGAGAGAGAGGGAGTGTGTGAGAGACGGGGGGGGGGAGAGAGAGAGAGGGAGTGTGTGAGAGACGGGGAGAGAGAGAGAGAGGGAGTGTGTGAGAGACGGGGGAGAGAGAGAGACGGGGGAGAGAGAGAGAGAGAGAGAGAGAGAGAGAGGAGTGTGTGAGAGACGGGGGAGAGAGAGAGGGAGTGTGTGAGAGACGGGGGAGAGAGGGAGGGAGTGTGTGAGAGACGGGGGAGAGAGAGAGAGAGGGAGTGTGTGAGAGACGGGGGAGAGAGTGAGAGAGAGAGAGAGAGAGAGAGGGAGTGGGAGAGAGAGAGAGAGAGGGAGTGGGGGAGAGGGAGAGAGGGAGTGTGTGGGAGACGGGGGAGAGAGAGAGAGAGAGGGAGTGTGTGAGAGACGGGGGAGAGAGAGAGAGAGAGAGGGAGTGTGTGAGAGACGGGGAGAGAGAGATGGAGTTTGTGAGAGACGGGGGAGAGAGAGAGGGAGTGTGTGAGAGACGGGGGAGAGAGAGAGGGAGGGAGTGTGTGAGAGACGGGGGAGAGAGAGAGAGAGAGGGAGTGTGTGAGAGACGGGGGGGAGAGAGAGAGAGAGAGGGAGTGTGTGAGAGACGGGGGAGAGAGAGAGAGTGTGTGAGAGACCGGGGAGAGAGAGAGAGAGAGAGGGAGTGTGTGAGAGACGGGGGGAGAGAGAGAGAGAGAGAGAGAGAGAGGGAGTGTGTGAGAGACGGTGGGGAGAGAGAGAGAGAGGGAGTGTGTGAGAGACGGGGGAGAGAGAGAGAGGGAGTGTGTGAGAGACGGGGGAGAGAGAGAGGGAGTGTGTGAGAGACGGGGGAGAGAGAGAGAGAGGGAGTGTGTGAGAGACGGGGGAGAGAGAGAGAGAGAGGGAGTGTGTGAGACGGGGGAGAGAGAGAGAGGGAGTGTGTGAGAGACGGGGGAGAGAGAGAGAGAGGGAGTGTGTGAGAGACGGGGGAGAGAGAGAGAGAGTGTGTGTGAGAGAGGGGGAGAGAGAGAGAGGGAGTGTGTGAGAGACGGGGAAGAGAGAGAGAGAGGGAGTGTGTGAGAGACGGGGGAGAGAGAGAGAGAGAGGGAGTGTGTGAGAGACGGGGGAGAGAGAGAGAGGGAGTGTGTGAGAGACGGGGGAGAGAGAGAGAGGGAGTGTGTGAGAGTCGGGGGAGAGAGAGAGAGAGTGTGTGTGAGAGACGGGGGAGAGAGAGAGAGTGTGTGTGAGAGACGGGGAGAGAGAGAGAGAGTGTGTGTGAGAGACGGGGGAGAGAGAGAGAGGGAGTGTGTGAGAGACGGGGGAGAGAGAGAGAGAGGGAGTGTGTGAAAGACGGGGGATAGAGAGAGAGAGGGAGTGTGTGAGAGACGGGGGAGAGAGAGAGAGAGAGGGAGTGTGTGAGAGACGGGGGAGAGAGAGAGAGAGGGAGTGTGTGAGAGACGGGGGATAGAGAGAGAGAGGGAGTGTGTGAGAGACGGGGGAGAGAGAGAGAGAGAGGGAGTGTGTGAGAGACGGGGGAGAGAGAGAGAGAGGGAGTGTGTGAGAGACGGGGGAGAGAGAGAGAGAGGGAGTGTGTGAGAGACGGGGGAGAGAGAGAGAGAGTGTGTGTGTGAGAGACGGGGAGAGAGAGAGAGAGTGTGTGTGAGAGACAGGGGAGAGAGAGAGAGAGGGAGTGTGTGAGAGACCGGGGAGAGAGAGAGAGAGAGGGAGTGTGTGAAAGACGGGGGATAGAGAGAGAGAGGGAGTGTGTGAGAGACGGGGGAGAGAGAGAGAGAGAGGGAGTGTGTGAGAGACGGGGGAGAGAGAGAGAGAGGGAGTGTGTGAGAGACGGGGGGAGAGAGAGAGAGAGGGAGTGTGTGAGAGACGGGGGAGAGAGAGAGAGAGAGTGTGTGTGAGAGACGGGGGAGAGAGAGAGAGTGTGTGTGAGAGACGGGGGAGAGAGAGAGAGTGTGTGTGAGAGACGGGGGAGAGAGAGAGTGTGTGTGAGAGACGGTGGGGAGAGAGAGTGTGTGTTAGAGACGGGGGGGAGCGAGAGAGAGGGTGTTGAGGGAGAGGCGGTGAGAGAGAGGGGAGTGAGAGAGAGGAGGTGCGACAGACAGGGGTTGAGAGAGTGGGTGAGAGAGAGATAGGTGAGAGAGGGATGAGAGGGGTGAGAGAGAGAGAGAGGTGTGAGAGAGAGGGGCGTGAGACAGAGAGAGAGGGGTGAGCGAGAGGATGGGGTGAGAGAGAGTGGGTGAGAGAGGGGTGAGCGAGAGAGAGAGGACAAGAGAGACAGAGGGCGAGAGAGAGGGAGTGTGTGAGAGATGGAGTGAAAGAGGGAGAGGGTGAGAGAGGGGAGAGAGAGGAGTGAGAGAGAGGAGTGAGAGAGAGAGGGGGCAAGAGTGAGGGAGTGCGTGAGAGACGGGGGTGAAAGAGAGAGGGTGAGAGAGGGGATGAGATAGAGGGGGGAGAGAGAGGGGTTGAGTGAGAGAGGGTGTTGAGAGAGAGGCGGGGTGAGACAGAGGAGGTGCGACAGACAGGGGTTGAGAGAGAGAGAGTGAGAGAGAGGGGTTGGGAGAGAGGAGGTGAGACAGACATGGTCTGAGAGAGAGGGGGTGAGAGAGCGGTGAGAGAGGGAGAGGTAAGAGAGAGAGACGGGATGAGAGAGGGGTGAGAGAAATTCAGAGGGGAGTAAGAGAGACCAGTGAGAAAGTGGGATGAGGGGGGAGAGCGGTGTAAGAGAGAGAGAGGTGAGAATATGAGAGGGCTGAGAGAGGGGTGTGAGAGAGAGGGAGGAGTGTAAGAGAGAGAGCGGGTAAGAGAGGGATGAGAGAGAGAGGGGTAGAGAGCCAAGGGGAGAGAGAGGGCTGAGAGAGAAAGGGGGGAGAGAGAGAGAGAGACGGGGTGTGAGAGAGATCAGTGAGAGAGAGGAGGTGAGACAGACAGGGGGTGACAGAGGGGTGAGAGAGAGGGTGGCAGAGACGGGTGAGAGAGGGAGAGGGGTGAAAGAGAGAGGGTTTGAGTGAGAGAGGGTGTTGAGAGCGAGGCGGTGAGAGAGAGAGGGGGTGAGAGAGAGGAGGTGAGACAGACAGGGGTTGAGAGAGAGGGGGTGAGAGAGAGAGAGGGGTTGGGGTAGAGAGGGGGTGAGAGAGAGAGGGGTTGGGGGAGAGAGGGGGTGAGAGAGAGAGGGGTTGGGGGAGAGAAATGGTGAGACAGACACGGGGTGAGAGAGTGTGGTGAGAGAGGGAGAGGTAAGAGAGACAAGGGTGAGAGAAGGCTGAGAGAGAGAGGGGTGACAGAGAGAGATGGCAGAGAGAGAGGATAAGAGAGAGCGGGGTGAGAGAGACAGGGGTGAGAGAGAGGGGTGAGAGCGAGAGAGAGAGAGAGATGTGAGAAAGAGAGGGGGGTGAGAGACGGGTGAGAGATAGGGGTGTAAGAGAGACGGGTGAGAGAGTTGGTTGAGAGAGAGGGGTAGAGACAGAGGGGGAGAGAGAGAGTGGTGTAAGAGAGAGAGGGGTGAGATTATAAGAGGGCTGAGAGAGTGGTGAGAGAGAGAGGGAGGAATGCAAGAAAGAGAGTGGTTAAGAGAGGGATGAGTGAGAGGGAGAGAGAGTGGTGAGAGAGAGAGGGCTGTGAGAGAGGGGGAAGAGAAAGACAGGGTGAGGGGGGTGCGAGAGAGAGGGAGCTTGTGAGGGGGGGTGAAAGAGAGAGAGTGATGAGAGAGAGGGGTGAGAGAGAGGGTTGAGAGAGAGGGGGGTGAGACAGAGAGGGGGAGAGAGAGAGGTGAGAGGGAGATGGGTGAGAGAGAAGGGGCGTGAGAGAGAGAGGGGTGAGAGAGAGTGAGTGGTGAGGGAGAGAGGGGGAGAGAGAGTGACGCGGTGAGAGAGTCAGCGGGAGAGATAGAGGGGGAGAGAGAGAGGGGAAAGAGAGGGGCGAGAGAGGGTGGAGGCGAGAGAAAGTGGGCGACAGAGACAGGGGGCGAGAGAGAGGGAGTGTGTGAGAGACGGGGTGAAAGAGAGAGGGTGAGAGAGGGGTGAGAGAAAGAGGGGTGAGCGAGAGCATGGGGTGAGAGAGAGGGGTCAGAGAGAGAGGGATGAGAGAGATGGGGTGAGAGAGAGAGAGGGGAGAGAGAGAGAGGGGTCGAGAGTGAGGGAGTGTGAGAGAAAGGGGTGAGAGAGAGGGTGATGAGTGAGAGAGGGTGTTGAGAGCGAGGCGGTGAGAGACAGAGGGGGAGAGACAGTGACGGGGTGAGATAGTGAGGGGATGAGAGAGACAGGGGCTGAGAGACAGGGAGAGAGATAGAGGGGAGAGAGAGGAGGGAGAGAGTTGGGGGAGAGAGAGAGGGGCGAGGGGGCGCGAGAGACACGGTGTGAGAGAGAGGGGGTGAGAGAGAGAGAGTGGGAAAGAGACGGAGGTAGTGAGGAAGAGAGGGGGTGAGAGAGAGAGAGGGGTGTGACAGGGAGAAGTTCAGAGAGTGGGGGTGAGAGAGAGGGGGTGAGAGAGAGGCGGGAAGGAGAGGGGGTGAGGGAGGGGGAGATAGGGGGGAGAGAGAGGGGTTGAAAGGGGTGAGAGAGAGCGGGAGAGAGAGAGGGTGGGTGGGATGGGGAGAGAGAGGGGGGAGAGAAGGGGGAGAGAGAGGGGTGAGAGTGCGGTGAGAGAGTGGGGAGTGAGAGAGGGGGAGCGACAAGGGGGAAAGAGGAGTGTGAGAGAAATGGGGTGCGATGGGTGGAGAGAGAGGGGAGAGAGGGGGGAAAGAGAGGGGGGAGAGAGGGGAGAGGTGGGGAGAAAGAGGAGGAGAGAGAGCGAGAGACAGCGGGAGAGAGGGGGGAGACATGGGGGGAGAGCGGGGGGCAGAGAGAGAGGGGGAGAGAGGGAGGGGTGAGGGAGGGGGGAGAGATGTGAGCGAGAGAGAATGGGGAGAGAGGGGGGAGAGAGAGGGGGAGAGAAAGGGGGTGGGAGGGGTGAGAGAGAGGAATGATCGAGGAGTGAGAGATCGAGGATCGAGGGGGGATAGCAGGGATAGAGAGAGGGGAAGAGGGGGGAGAGACAGGCAGAGAGAGGAGTGTGAGAGAAGGGGTAGAGAGAGTGGGAGGGGAGAGAGGGTGTGAGAGAAATGGGGTGAGATGGGTGGAGAGAGAGGGGAAAGAGAGGAGGGAGAGAGGGGAGTGGTGTGGCAGAGAGAGAGGGGGAGAAAGAGGTGGACAGAGGGAGAGAGGGGGGAGATGGGGAGAGCGGGGGGCAGAGAGAGTGGGGGAGAGAGGGGGTGAGAGAGAGCGGGAGAGAGAGAGGGTGGATGGGATGGGGAGAGAGAGGGGGAGAGAAGGGGGAGAGAGAGGGGTGAGAGAGCGGTGAGAGAGGGGGGAGTGAGAGAGGGGGAGAGACAAGGGGGAGGGAGGAATCTGAGAGAAATGGGGTGAGATGGGGGGAGAGAGAGGGGAGAGAGGGAGGGAAAGAGAGGGGGGAGAGGTGGGGAGAAAGATGAGGAGAGAGAGCGAGAGAGAGCGGGAGAGATGGGGGAAACAGAGGGGGAGGCGGGGGGCAGAGAGAGAGGGGGAGAGAGGGAGGGGTGAGGGAGGGAGGAGAGATGTGAAGGCGAGAGAGTGGGGAGAGAGGGGGGAGGGGGGGAGTGAAAGGGGGTGGGAGGGCTGGGAGAGAGGAATGATAGAGGGGTGAGAGAGAGGGGGGAGAGGGGGAGGAGGGGGTGAGAGAGGGGGAGAGAGAGGGGGAGAGCTGGGGTAGAGAGAGGGGGGAGAGGAGGGAGAGACGGGCAGAGAGAGGAGTGTGAGAGAACGGGTAGAGAGAGTGGGAGGGGAAAGAGGGTGTGAGAGAAATGGGGTGAGATGGGTGGAGAGAGAGGGGAAAGAGAGGAGGGAGAGAGGGGAGTGGTGGGGGAGAGAGAGAGGGGGAGAGAGAGGTGGAGAGAGGTGGAGAGAGGGGGGAGAGAGAGGGGGAGATGGGGGAGAGCGGGGGGCAGAGAACGGGGGAGAGAGAGGGGGTGAGAGAGAGGGGTGAGAGAGGGGGGAGAGATGTGAGGAAGAGAGAATGGAGAGAAAGGGGGGAGAGAGGGGGAGAGAGGGGGGGAGAGAGGAATGAGAGAGAGGAATGAGAGATGGGTGAGAGAGACGGGAGAAGGGGAGTGAGGTGGGCGAGAGAGATGGGGGAGTGTGAGGGGTGAGAGAGTGGTGTGTGAGAGAGGGGTGAGACAGAGGGGTGAGACAGAGGGGTGAGACAGAGGTGAGGGGGGAGAGTGGCGAGCGAGAGAGAGGGGTGAGAGAGAGGGAGGGGAGAGAGGGTGAGGGAGGGGAGAGAGGGGGGAGAGGGGTGAACGGGGAGAGAGGGGGAGAGAGGGGGGAGTGAGAGAGGTGGAGTGAGAGAGGGGGAAGAGAGCACACGAGGGTCAGAGAGAGGGGGAATAGAGAGATAGGCCGGGAGAGAGAGAGGGTGAGAGAGAGATGGGTTGAGAGTGAGAGGGGGTGTGAGTGAGGGGTGAAAGGGAGGGGTGAGAGAAAGGGGTGAGGGGGAGGGGTGAGAGAAAGGGGTGAGAGAGAGGGGAGAGAGAGAGAGGGGAGAGAGGGAGGGGAGGGGGAGTGTGGTGGGGGTAGAGCGAGGGAGGAGAGAGGGGGAGAGAGGGGGGAGAGAGGGGAGAGTGAGAGAGGTGGAGTGAGAGAGGAGTAGAGAGCACAAGAGGGGCAGAGAGAGAGGGGAAGAGTGAGAGGCGGGGAGAGAGGGTGAGAGAGAGATGGGTTGAGAGTGAGAGGGGGTGTGAGCGAGAGGGGGTGAGAGTGTGAGGGAGTGAGAGAGAGGGGTGAGAGAGAGAGAGGTGCAAGTGAGCGGGAGGGAGGGGACGGAAATGAGAGAGAGTCTGAGAGAGCGAAAGAGCGCACGAGAAGGGGAGAGAGAGAGAGAGAGAGAGAGAAAGATAGATAGATAGAGAGGGGGCAGAGCGTGATAGGGAGAGATAGAAGGTGAGCAAAAGACAGAGGGATGAGGGAGAGAGGGATGTGAGGGAGACAGAGAGTCGGGTGAGAGAGAGGGTTTGGGTGGAGAGTGAGTGAGGGGGGGAGAGAGAGAGAGAGAGGGTGAGAAAGAGAGAATACGAATGAGGGGTTGAGAGCGAGGGAGAGAGAGAGAGAGATGTCTCAGTGAGGACCAGTACAGAAGAGGTGAAAGCAGGACCCTCACAAGATGGTGGGAATGAAGCCTAGAATGTAGCTGTTCCTTGCCCAGCTCTGTATCTATGTCCTGTCTTCCGGGTCTGAATACCGAAGGCCACTAACTCCTCCCTGTGCTGTTTACTGTGAGTGATCTTATCGGCTGCAGGATTTACTGAAGGCTCCAGATCTCTCTCTCCATCTCTCTCTGGCTGACCAGCTGTCTTTGATGTGGTTATGGATGAGACAAGAGTTAGGAATTCGGCTGAGACAGAAACATCCTGATGACCTACAGGAGACAGAGAAATAGACATAATGGGAAATTAGACTGATGCAGTCAGGGTTACACATGGAGAATGACACTGAATCCCACAGAGACCTGGAAAATCCCAGTCTCCATCCCTGGCCTGTGCTGCTGCGTCACTCTGGAATGGAGAATTCTGTTTGCTCAGGATCTGGATAGCTGCAAGAGCGAGAGATGTTGACAGAGGCAGCAATTAGACCCACACAGTGAGGGATACCACATGGAGAGAGACTGAGTGATATCACCAGAGTGCAGGAAGGTATCAGGATCACACAATGGGCATGATGAAAGGGTTGTGATTCATGGTGCACTGGGATGAGTACTCACTGACGGGTGAGCTATGAGTGGGACAGGTGATGGCCTCGTGCTATTCTCCCCTGAATGTTCATCCAGATGTTAATGCCGGTGTCCAGTTTAACCCATCTAACTGTTTAATATCCTTTCAGGAGGGAAATCTGTTATAGGCAGCGGGTCTGGCCTACACATGATCCAGACCCAGAGCAGTGGAGTTGACTCTAAACACCTCTCTGTAATGATCCAGCAAGGCACTCAGCTCAAGGGCAGCTCGGGGTGGGCATGCGATGCTGGCCAGCCAGAGACAGCAACATCCCATGAGTGAATTAAACATAACATTGCTGGGACCAGTGTCCTGGCCAATCATGTCAGTAGGCTTATGGACAGGACTTTACACTGACAGAGAGGATGCAGGGCCAGGGTTCAGGTGAAAGGAGCTTTCCAAATCCAAACAGAAATGGCAATGTAGCTGAAGACAAACAGAAAGGAACAGGAAGAGACAGAGTTTAACTGAAACTGTACATCAATGAATTGGACTGTGACAAGAAATTGTGGAAAGAGTCAGTCGTAATGTTCTTTTTTTGGACTGGCTAAAGTCTCTGCAATAAGGTGGATGGACTGTGGTACAGAGATAAATGCGATTTAGTGGTGACAGGGTGAACAAAAGGTGGAGCATGAATATTCGATCGTCCACCTCCTTGAGGGGTCTCAGGGAGTGCAGGATGGGTAACCCTGACAGTAATGGGGAACAAAGGCAGTACAGAGACACCATTTGGCCCCAGATGATGAAGCTGAATCAGCCTGAATGCAGATTCTGGGTAACACGTGTCAAAAATACAAACAGGAGAGCAGTTTTGAGGCTGTCTGACAGCATTTCATTGCTCAACGCTGTAACACGTTCCAATGAATTCCTGTGTACTGCAAAGGCACTGTGATCATTTTGGGAGACTTCAGTCTTTGTATAATCTGGGACAGTCACATTGGCAAAAGTGATGTTCTCCGAACTCCTCTTTAAATGTTTCTGTCAGTGTTTGTTTGAATAACACGTTGTGCAAACGGCCAGGGACGTGACTATCTCAGATCGACCGTTGGGTGATGACTCTGACTGAAGGAGTAATGTCACACTGAGATATCCTCGGGGAAATTGTAGTGTTGTGGAATTCAGCGAGATGATGGATTTTTAAAGTGACCATAAAGCACACCCTACAATCACCAAAAGCATTGACATGTGTTTGAGAGGAGAACTGACCAAGGTAAACAGGGGAAACAGTGAAGTGTATGGCTGGAAATGGACAGTGGAAAACATTTACAGTCATAGAGATGTACAACACAGAAACACGGCCTTCGGTCCAACTCATCCACGCCACCCACATTTCCTAACATAATCTCATCACATTTGCCAGCACTTAGCCCAAATCCCTCTCAACCCTTCCTCTTCGTATACCCATCCAGATGCCTTTTAAATGCAGTAATTGGACCAGTCTCCACCACTTCATCTGGCAGGTCATTCCATACACGCAACACCCTCCACATCAAAACATTGTCCCTTACATTCCTTTTATATGTTTCCCCTTTCACCCTGAACCTAGGCCCTCTAGTTCTAGACTACCCCACCCCAGGGAAAAGATCTTGTCTGTTAATCCTAACCATGCCTCTCATGGTTTTATAAACCTCCATATGGGTTACCCCTCAGCCTCAGACATTCCAGGGAAAACAGCCCCAGCCCATTTAACCTCTCCCTGTAGCTCAAATCCTCCAATCCTGTCAGCGTCTTTGCAAATCTTTTCTGAACCCTTTCAATTTACACATCATTCCGATAGGGAGGAGACAAGAATTGCACCCAATATTCCAAAACTGGCTTATCCAATGTCCTGTTTTGCCACAACATGACCTCCCAACTCCTCTACTCAATGCACTGATCAATAAACACAAGCATACCAAACACCTTCTTCACTATCCAATCGACCCACAATTCTCCTTTCAAGGAACAACGAGCCTTCACTCCAAGGTCTCTTTGTTCAGAAACACGCCCTGGGACATTAACATTAAGTGTATCAGTCCTGCGAAGAGTTGCTTTCCCAAAATGCAGCACCACCCATTTATCTAAATGAAGCTCCATCTGCCACTCCTCAGCCCAATGGCCCATCAATTCACCATCCATTGTAATGTGAAGTAACATTCTTCACTGTCCACTACACCTCCAATTTTGGTGTCATCTGCAAACGTACTAACTACACCTGCTATGTTTACATCCAAATCATTTATATAATTAATGGAAAGTAGTGGACGCAGCACCGATTCTTGTGGCACTCCACTGGTCACAGGTCTCCAGTCTGAAAAAAAACAACCCTCCACAACCATCCTCTGTCGTCTACCTTCATGCCAGTTCTGCATCCAAATGCCTGGTTTTCCCTGTATTCCATGAGATGTATCCCTGCTCTCCAATCTCCCATGTGGAAACATTTCGAATACCTTACTGAAGTCCAAATCACTCACACCCACCGCTCTGCTCTCATCAATCCCTTTGTTACTTCTTCAATAAACTCAACACCTTGAGACATGATTTCCCACACTCAAAGAAATGCTGACTAGCCCCAATTAGACATTGCCTTTCTAAACACATGTAACTCCTGTCCCTCGTGTATCCGCTTTCAACGTGCCCACGACTGACGTCAGGCGAACCAATCTGTAGTTCCCTGGCTTGCCCTTACCACCCATCTTAAACAGTGGCACCACGCTTGCCAAACTCCAGTCATCTGCCACCTCACCTGCGTTTATCGATGATACAAATATTTCAGCAAGGGGCCCAGCAATCACTTCCCTAGCTTCCCACAGAGATCGAGAGTATACCTGATGGGTCCTGGGGATTTATCCACCTTTATGTGGTGAGCTGTGGTGAGATGCCCATAGAGAACTGGGGAAGGAAGCTGGAAAGCTCACTCCACTGCCGATAGCCTGGAGGACCCCCGGCTGGGATAAGGCAGCTGGGATCCAGTCACCCCAGGGAAACCTACAGGCTGTGACCGAGCTAGGTCTCCTACACAATGAGCAGGACAGAACGTTGCAGGAAAATCTCACCCACATGGGATTACTCCAGTTACAATTGGGAAGAGCCCAATCCAGTGAAAGGAGGGTCTCTGGGGATGGGGAGGCAGCCTCAGGTTGCATTGACAATCTGGAAGGACAGTGTATGAGCTCCAAGGAGCAGCATGGATCCTGTACACATACAACACGGAGCAACCCACATCAGGCCCGAGTAGAAGGTGCCAGGAGCAAATACAATCCCTAGGGAACCAGGGCTCCTCCCAGAATGGGATAATGTGTGCCTTTGGGGTTCTACCTCCCCAGGGAGATAATGACAGGCTCCACACTGACACATCCACACCCGCTCACACATGGGGACTCCCACTGCCTTGCTCCCAGGTAACTGCACCTTTTGCCCCCAGCCCTCAGCCACAGCCAAACTCAGATTCCATGAATCATGTGGTTACCCAGTGTAAAGCAGCTTATGGTCTCACTCCGTACAGCCAGTCCAGGCACCCAGCTGATTGGCAGCACCAAGAAATCCCATCTGTCACAGATACATATTTGGATGAGATTGACTGACAGTCTATCAGACACAGAATGGACGCTGAGGAGCAAACCAAATGAATCGCCATGTGCCTTAGTCCAGCAGGCCATTCAGCCCTCCTTGAAGGCCAACAGCTAGGGAGGGGCATCCATGATGAGATGAAGGCAGCAATCCTCACTGCTCGAGGGCAGGATAAGGCATATCCTGCAGAGGCGCTACATAACTGCAGAACAACAACCAAGGGAATGCCCCTCCCCTCCCGCCGTCAGCTTCACCCGGAGCCTCTGGGTCCAATTTGTCTGGATGTTTGGGGATATGACCTCCACCTCTCTTAGCGATGAAAAACTGGGCCCGACCCTTTGTCTCCCATGTCTCAGAAAGGAGGAGGGACACCTGGGATTCGACCCCTCAATCGCGCCCGTAATGAGACTTGGGCTCTCTGCTAATTAATTGCTGAATACAAAATAGACTTTAGGGATTTGCACATTGTATTACAGGAGCTCAGGGATCAGAAGCGATTGTTAGGGTTCCCCCGAGAATGGGTGCATGGTAGTAGGATACCAAGCACCCTGCCTGGACTAGGGGTCATTTTCGGACAGCGATATCCCAGGAAGCCCACCAGGAAGAATTCCTCAAAAACAAAATTAAAAATGGGCTGTGACCAGGAGGGAAGGCTCCTCCCCCACATACCAGGCTCTCATAATGGACTAGTCATTAAACTCACAGGGAATTCCTTGTTCACGAGCATTTTTCACAAACTGACACTAATCATAATGGATGTATCAGGGATACAGTAATCAGAGTGGTGTCCTTCCCCATTAAAGTAATCATGTTCCCAACTGACCCACAGGATAATGGGACAAAGGACAGGGAAATTTGAAGGAAAACACAGAACCCAGAAAAGTAATTAACAGACAAAATAAAAGGGAACTCCTTAATGATTTAGCCACAGAATACGAGTCCACCCCCAGGGCAGGAGTGTTACCGGTCAGTACGCTGACTTGGCTAATTTGGAGAATAAACTCAGGATCCTGACCCAACAACTCTCTAATGAGCCTGAGAAAGACCGAACACAGAAAACTCAGAGGAGACCATGGGACAACTCGTGGAGAATCAGGCTAACCATCACTTAGTGACCAGACTGGAGGGTCACGCCAACACGATTAACCAGATCATCCACGGCACAACCAGAGATGACGGTGAGCAGTAAAACCACACCCTGTGCAGTAACGGGATGGTGGAACAGCTGAGGGAGGAGCTCAGGCAGGCCAGCCAAGGGAAAGTCCCATCCCGGGTCAGTGACAAACAGCATAAATATTTGTTCCAGGAGAACACCCACACCAACATCTCTCACTGTGTGTGACAGCAGCTCACCAAGGGCTGGGTTAATAACAGCTGTAAGGATACTCTCGGTGAGACACCTGGGCTTGGTGTGAGGGATTCCACTTAACCCAAGTGACCAAAGTTAGGATGAAGTCCAAATTATCGGAGTTGTGTAAAAATTGTATTTGGATGGGTACCATGATTACTGTGGAGATAGAGGGAACATTGCCAGGGATCATACTTATGTAAATAGGAAGGAACAGATCATACGATGACATGCCCATTGCCTGTTATCCAAGAATTCGGCTCCTCTCACATCAAGCTGTGGTCCTATCCGCACTCATCTTGATATATCTCGGGATACTGGTGGTTAGGATTGCAGACTGCAACAGATGGGTACGATCATGGTGAATAATGCCTGGACACACCCACAGGGGCTGGAAAGGAGATGGAACTCCCCGGGTGATCACCTTAGTTTCATTCATTTACAGCGTTTCAGAGTTCCTGGCTGGGCCAGTATTGATTTCCTGCCCATAGTTGCCATTACGACAGATTGGCCATGTTAAATTGTCCATTGTGTCAAGGGATATTCGGGCCAGCTGGAATAGCCATAGGAAATGCAGGGCTTCAGGGATATCATTGGGGGAGTGGGTCTGAGTTGGATTCTCTTCAGAGGGTCATTGTGGACTCAATGGGCCGAATGGTCTGATCCTGTTCTGTCAAGATTTTATGATATCACTTATCAGCTATAAGACTTAGGGTGTAGGTTTGCTCGCTGACAGGTTTGACATCCAGACGTTTCGTTACCTGGCTGGGTAGCATCATCAGTGGCGACCTCCAAGTGAAGCTATAAGACCATCAGTTTGGAAAACGTACACAATGGCTTTTGCACAGACAGCTGGCTACTCTGACAACAAGCAGAACCAACTTTTAAAATTAGGTTTGTAATTTATTGCATAAGCTTCTTTTCATTCCATTCAAGTGGATGAGTTGGGGGAGATGTCACAACCTCCTGGCTAAAACACAGATAGACAGCCAAGGTTTATTGGCCAAATAAATCTCCCAAATCACAAAACCCACACAACAGGCACAGCGCAAACACAGCAGAATGTAAAAGGCAACAGTTAATCTAGACAGACGTATCTACCAAACAAATGAGGGCCCAGACAGGAAGGCACCGGGTCCCGCTACACAAAGAAACTAACAGCAACAAGCCATCCAAATGATTGGCAACGCTTCAAACTATTAACGGATTCTCCTAATTGGCCAGAACGATAGAAAGTTCCTGAAAACCATCCAGAAAAGAACACAAACAGGGTTTATCTGCTGACTGATTGCCTGAATCTCTGGAAGCCTTCTGAGGAGACCAGCATGGCAAGAGACAGAGACCATCTGACCATCCAGAGAGAGAGAGCGCGAGAGAAAACAGTTTCGCAGACCCAGAAACAGAACCAGAGAGAGAGAGAGAGAGAGAGACAGGCTGAAGCAAAACCCAAGGGCATGGGAGAGAGGGAATGTGAAAATCCATTGGGAGAGAGAGTTGGAACCAACTGGAATAACAAGTGTCACCCCTTCAGTCTGTCCATGTTTTAGCTCCTCAGTTTTAGTCTGACTTCCCCTTCTCTCCCTCTCTCTGTCCCCTCTCCCTGTCCTTCTGTCGGTCTCTCTCTCTCTCACACACACACTCTTTCTCTCCCTCTCTCCCTCTCCCTGTCTCTCTCTGCCCATCTTTCTCCCATCCCCCTTCTCCATCCCCACTCTCTCCATCTCTGTCTCTTTTTCTCACCCTCCCTTTCTGTTTTTCGCTATTTCAGACCTGAAAGATCTCACCCAATTTTGTACCCCCTCAAAAATACTATGCCCTTCATTTTCACTGTCCTCCCAAATTTATCCCCCTTCCCAAATATCTTCCCTCCCAAATAATTGCCTCACCAAATTAGCCCCCCTCAAATATTTTGCTGCCCCCAACATTGCTGTGAGCCCCACTCTCTGGGGCAGAGGGAAATGAATGGAAAAGTGTGGAGCTGGAAAAGCACAGCAGGTCAGGCCAGAACCGTCGCCTCACCTGGCTGACCCGCTGTCCTTCCCCAGCTCCACACTTTGTAATTCTGACTCTCCAGCATCTGCAGTCTTCACTTTCTCACGCAGGTAAATGAGTCTGGGTTGACTGACTGGCCTGTGGCTGTTTTAATGGACAGCAAGATCCCAGTACCAGAATTATAAAAGGCTTGTATCACAGATGGAGTCCTTTCTGCCCATTCCCCACCTCCACATTAAATGATCCTGGTCCTGTTCAGGATCCTCAGGATTGTCCCCTGAATGGCCTCACTGGCTCCTTTCTGTGGAGACCTCTTCTCCGTGTTGTGGTTCAGTTCGCCGAGCTGGGAATTTGTGTTGCAGACGTTTCGTCCCCTATCTAGGTGACATCCTCAGTGCTTGGGAGCCTCCTGTGAAGCGTTTCTGTGATGTTTCCTCCGGCATTTATAGTGATTTGCCTCTGTCGCTTCCGGTTGTCAGTTCCAGCTGTCTGCTGCAATGGCCGGTATATTGGGTCCAGGTCGATGTGTTTGTTAAACACATCAACCTGGACCCAATATACCGGCCATTGCAGCGGAGAGCTGGAACTGACAACCGGAAGCGGCAGATACAAATCATTATAAATGCCGGAGGAAACATCACAGAAACGCTTCACAGGAGGCTCCCAAGCACTGAGGATGTCACCTAGACAGGGGACGAAACGTCTGCAACACAAATTCCCAGCTCGGCGAACAGAACCACAACAACGAGCATCCGAGCTACAAATCTTCTCACAAACTTTGAACACCTCTTCTCCATCCTGTCTCAGACTTTGCGTCTCATGCTGTTCCTCCTTCAATCTCTCTGTCTCTCACAGCAGCCCCTTCTTTCTCCACCAACCCCAAAACCCCATCCAACAGTCCCCCGTCTCTGGCTGTCCAACTCCTCCCTTGTCTCACAATCTCCCCCTTCCCATGTAGACCCACAGCTCCTGGGCTGGAGGACATGGTGCAGAGACTAACACACCTTTTGACTGACTGCTGTCATGCACAGAAAGATCCCACTCTGCAACCATTCCCCAGCCACACACACACTGTCCTTCTCCTTCCATATGTGTTCTTCTTCCTCTCCCTGTTTCTCACTGCCCATCTCTCTCTCTCCTCAATTTCTCCATCCCGACTCTTTCCATGTCTCTCTTTCTCTTTTTGTCACCCTCCCCTTCTCTTTTTCTTCATTTCAGTCTCAATGGAAAAGTGCTTTTATGTCCCTTACACTAACCCCCTCCCCACAGTCGGGGTAACATTCGGGAGAGACCAGGAAAAGGTTGATCCCCCGCATTAACTGTACAGCATCCAGTGACACAGAGACAAATTCTTCCCATGTCCCTTCCCCAGTCACTGGCACAGGGCTCTAGGGAGACAGAGGGAGAGAAACTACAAGAGAGAAAGAGAGATGGGTAGACAGACAGTGAGAGTGAGGGTGTGAATAAGAGAAAGACGGACAGGCAGAGGGTGGGAGAGAAAGTGAGAAGAACTGAAAAAGAGCAGGAGAGAGGCAGAGAGAGAAAGGGCGAGAGAGAGAGTAAAACCCCAGGAATAGAAATACAATGTCAGACAGATATAAGATGAAAAAGGGGAGACAAAGACAGGGAGTGAAGGTCAAATAGACAGCAACAGAGAAAACCCAGGGAGAGATATAGTACAGAGAGAGAGAGAGAGGAGTTACAGCAGCAGCATAGAGCTGAGAGGGTGGAGTGGGGTGTGTGTGGGGGGTGCTGCTGCGATGCAACGAGAATTATTTACAGACAAGAAAGGCAAGATCCCACAGAGCTGAGAGAAAGATGCACAGAGAGATGAGGAAGGTGTTGGTTTTGTGGAAGATTGAATGATTAAGCATTCCTGAAAAACATGGTGGGGTGACAAAGGGGCAGAGTGTTGTAGGAAGGGAATCTACACGGAAATGTCAACAAGGCAGAGATATGAAGGATATTGTGAGATAGGGATTGAAGGAAAAATGCGGGAGAGACAGCTGGGCACACAGAAATATACATAAGAGCTCTCATGGGAGTGGGAAGCAGTGAGATCGGTGGGATCAGACTGTGCAGCTGCCCTCTCTAGCATTTTGCGCCTTTGTTCCTCCTCAGTGTAGAGCTCGCATCTTGTGGTAAAATTCCCACAGACAGCCTGAATCCCACAATGTGTGTGTGTGTGTGTGTGTGTTCACTCCCTCTGGTTCCAGCTCCTGTCTGATGATGCCGTACAGCAGAATAATTTGATTCTCTGTCTCTGTACCGTCCGGGTTTCAGCTCCCAAATCAAATGCTAAATCATTCACGATCCTATTGAATAGCAGAGCAGGCTCGAGGGGCTGAATGGTCTCCTCCTGTTCCTATTTTGGATGGTGTTATCTTCTTAACGCTACCTCCCAGCTCTTGGTCCCCACACTGGAGGTTATGACTCCACAAGGGACAGATCTCAAGAGTGCTGCACTCTTCCGTGAGTCTCGGAGGGAACCAACCTGTTTTGGATTGGAGTTGCAGCCTCACAGTGAGACGTGAAGTCTCCTTGAGGTTCCCCTCAGTCTCTCACTGTAAGGTGGAGCAGGCCAGTCACGGGGAAGCAAACAGCAGGCCAGGACTGCAATATCCTCCAGCTCCATTTCAGAAGGACACGTGGGAGGGGCTTGTTTCCTTCATCAGCTTCCCGTGCTCTCCCTTCTGGGTTAGGGTGGGGGCCGAATGGCCTTGCTCCTGGCTCCTATTGAGGTGCAGGCTGGCTATGATTGGGTTATAGAGGGCACGTCCCTGGAGTGAAGTCAGTTAGCTCAGTTGGCTGGACAGTTGGTTTATAATGCAGAGTAAAACCAATAGCGTGCGTTCAATTCCCACACCAGCTGGGGTTACCCTGAAGGACTCTCCTTCCCAACCTCTCCCCTCAGCTGGGCCATGGTGACCCTCTGATTAAATCCCCACCAGACACCGCTCTGTAATGAGGAGCTGTCCCATGCTCTGGTAAGACTACAGTAACATTACATTGGTTTGTACCTGGAGCACTGTGTGCAGGACTAGTCACTGCATTGCCAGAGGGATGTTAGTGTGTGGGGAAGGTTTACTGGATGAATCCCTACCGGAATGAGCAGCACTCTCTTTCCTCCAGTTAAGTCATTCTTGCAGCTTTTGTGTCTTTGGAGACACGAGGACCATTTCACCTGAAACAGCAGCTGGATTTTATATTCATGGGCACCCAATAAGATTGGCTAGTTTACATGCACACGCACGCACACACACGCTCCTTCAAACACAAACACAGACACACTCTCACAAACACATACACACAGGCACAACTCTCTCTCTCACACACACATACACACACAAGCACACACTTTCTCTCTCACACACATACACGCACAGACATACGCTCCCTCAAATACACACATGGACACTCTTTCTCACACATACACGCAGACACTCTCTCTCTCTCTCTCTCACAGATACACTCTCTCTCACGTACACACAGACACACACTCTCTCTCACACAGACACATTCTCTCTCACACACATACACACACACTCTCTCATTTACACATTCTCACACACATATTCTCATTCTCTCACACACCCACTCTCTCTCACACACACACAGACACTCTCTCTCACACACATACACACAGACACACGATCCCTCAAACACACACAGACACACTCTCGCTCACACACACATAAACACACAGTTACTCTCTCTGTCACACACGTACACATGCAGACACACGCTCCCTCAAACACACATAGACACACTCTCTCTCACACACACACATGGACACACACTCTCTCTCACACACACCCACTGACACACTCTCTCACACACACAAAAACACACAGTTACACTCTCTGTCACACACATACACATGCAGACACACACTCCCTCAAATACACATCGACACACTCTCTCTCTCACACACACATGGACACACACACTCTCTCACACACAGGCACACTCACTCTCACACACACATGCACACAGACACACACTCTCTCACACACACATAGACACAGACACATACACACACAGACACACAAATACATTCTCTCACACACAGACACACTCTCTCACACACACACACTCTCTCTCACGCACACACAGACACACACACTCTCTCATTTACACACACACTCTCACACACATATTCTCATTCTCTCACACACCCACTCACTCTCACACACACAGACACACTCTCTCTCACACACACACACACACTCTGTCTCTCACACACAGACACTCTCTCTCACACACGTACACACAGACACACGATCCCTCAAACACACACAGACACAATTTCGCTCACACACACATAAACACACAGTTACTCTCTCTGTCACACACATACACACACAGACACACGATCCCTCAAACACACATAGACACACTCTCTCTCACACACACACTGACACGCTCTCTCACACACACAGACACTCTCTCACACACACAAAAACACAGTTACACTCTCTCTCACACACATACACATGCAGACACACACTCCCTCAAATACACATCGACACACTCTCTCTCACACACACACACACATGGACATACACACTCTCTCACACACAGACACACTCACTCTCACACACACATGCACACAGACACACACTCTCTCACACACACAAACACACTCTCTCTCACACAAGACACACTGTCATACACACACATAGACACAGACACACACACACATAGACACACAGACACACACACACACATAGACACACAGATACATTCTCTCACACACAGACACACTCTCTCACACACACAGACACACCCTCACACACACATACACACAGACACACTCTCTCTCTCACACACACACACATACTCTCTCATACATACCCTCACTCACACACATGCACACAGGGACACACACACCCTCAAACACACACACAGCCACACACTCTCACATGAACTTGCACTTTCTCTCTCATGCACACATATACAGACACACAGAGATACACATGCATCCACTCTTTCACACACATAAACACGGACAGTCTCTCTCTCTCTCTCTCTCTCTTTGACTGTTTCTCTCTCGCACTCACATACACACACACAGGGCTGTAAAGGCATGGTTGAGGTTTTGATGGAGAAATGATTCCTCCGAGGACTGAGCCATGATCTCACATGATGACTGCTCCAGGGAGACAGACAGCAGCTGCAGAGACATGTTGGATCTTCCTGTGCACCACCTCTTGCATCGACAGCATTAGTCTGTTTGAGTGCCTGCTTTTCTAAAACGTCTCCAAGCAACAAGTGAAAATAGATTGATGAAAGTTTTCCTCCAAACCATGTTTCAGACACATGCTGCTGTTATTTTTCACTGATTGTTTAAAATGGTCTGAATGTTCTGAAATGGGAAGTGGCCACCATTTCAAATTACAATACCAGAGCGCCTCGGGGACCCTGAGGAAATGATCAGGAAATTACATCTGTTCCTTTCTAGTGCTCCCTCAATACCTCAGATATTTCTCCCTGAATACCCCAGATAGCTCTTCCTCAATACCTCAGAAAGTGCTCCCTCAATATCTCAGATAGTTCTCCCTCAGTACCTCAGATAGTTCTCCCTCAGTACCTCAGATAGTTCTCCCTCAATACCTCAGATAGTGCTCCCTCAATACCTCAGATAGTTCTCCCTCAGTACCTCAGATAGTTCTCCCTCAGTACCTCAGATAGTTCTCCCTCAATACCTCAGACAGTGCTCCCTCAATACCTCAGACAGTGCTCCATCAATACCTCAGAAAGTGCTCCCTCAGTACCTCAGAAAGTGCTCCCTCAATACCTAAGAAAGCACCACTTTGTTGTGTTTAACCCCCAAAGCCCCTCAGACAGTAGCTCCACAAAACATTCACATCCTCAACACTTCAGGACTCAGGGCTCAGCCCAACTCCCCCCTCAGATTGCGTTCAAACCCCTTCAGACTGTAAGGACCCACATCCACCCCTGTCCAAGATTGGAGCCCAGGTCCCCAGAACATGACTTGTCTCTCTGGATTAATTTTAGAATTCCTACAGTGTAGTAGCAAGCCATTCCGTCCATTGGCTCCACACTGACTGTCTGAACAGCATCCCACCCAGACTCACATCCTCTACTCTATCCCTGTAATGCTGCATTTCCCATGGCATCTTTGGGCGGTGGGAGGAAACTGGATCACCCGGAGGGAACCCGCACAGATACAGAGAGAATGTGTAAACTCCACACAGACAGTCACCGGGAGTTAGAATCAAACCACTGAGGCACCGTGCTGTCCTCTCTCACTGGATGCCATCTCATCTAACCTTTTACTAAGCAATCTCCCATGTGAAACCTTCTCATCTGTCTTCTTGGTCATCCCTTCAAAAGCTCTATCAAGTTGGACACATCATTTCCACAAACAAAGCCAGCTGACCATCCCTAATCAATTATTGATTTTCCAAATGCATGTAAGTTGTCCCTCAGAATGCCCTCCAACAGCTTACCCACCACTGCCATCAGGCTCACAGCTCCATAGTTCAATGGCTGTTCCTTGCGGCCTTACTTCAATAATGGCACATCATTAATCACCCTCTAGTCTTCAGGCACCTCATCCGTTGTCACTGATTGGTCCATCTGACAAGGCCATCTACATCCTTCTATAACCTAAGGCTATCATCCTCAGTATTTATCACCCAACCAATCCCCATATCATTCATGACCCCAATGATTAACCCTCCACCATTCAAATCTAAATCTTTTCTAACAACCACATCAGCAAGACCCCAGCAGTGAGACATGAACAGTCAGAGATTTCTAACTGGGCCATCACTGTCTGCTTCCTGCCACTCAGCATTCTGCGCCAAATTCCTTGGATCTTGAGTTTTTACGTTCACTATCAGTTTCCAGTATGGGTCCTGATAAAAGCCTGACTGACCTCCAAGCAGACGACAGGAAAGCTTTGCCTTATTTACACACCTGGTCACCTCCTTAAAAAGTGCAATCCCATTGGTCAGACCTGACCTCCCCTTAACACAACCATTCTGACTGTTCTTCATGAACTCCAGTCTCTGTAAATGCTGATTAATTCTATCTCTTAAAATTGCTTCCAACAGACGCCCCACCCACGATATTAGCCTGACTGGCCTGTAGCTGCCTGCTATATATCAGCACCACATGGTCAGTCTGATGACATCTCTCCTGTGGCCAGAGGGGATTTGAAAATGTTTGCAAGTGTACCTGCTCGTTCCTCCATCACCTCATTTGGTAAACTGAGATACATTTCCACCGTCTTTGGAGATTTATTGGGTTGTAAGAAGGCCAGACCACTCAGAACCATCTCTCTCTATATGTATGCTAATTCATTTAATTGTATCACAGAGCATCGTCACGATTTCATATCAACCCTGTCCCAATGAGCATTGACAAAATGCATCCATTCACTATAGCCTCTGGGTCCATGCACAAATTCTCACTGTGTTCCACAACCTACTCTTTCTCTCATTATCAATTCACCCTTAATGTCACTGTAAAGTCCTTTCAGATTTTTATTTCCTCTCTTAGCACTCCTCGCTCTGAGGCAAATAGCCTGCGATATGATTTGGAGGAGTGTGGGATGTCATTCTGGATGTGGATTAGCATTGGGAAGCTCAGAAATAAGGAACACATGACTGTGCTGAGTGTGGGGCAGTGGGATTCATTTGGGGTGAGCACACGGAAGCTGAGGAATAAACCTGAGCCCTGCAACATGAAAATATCTCTTTGAGCTGGCAGGTCAGTCACACGAAACGAAAACTTGATCCCTGGGAAAAGGGGGGGGGGGGGTAACCAAATGAAGATGGTCTGTTTGTACACAGTCTCTGGAATCTGGACGTGGGAATCATTGCTGAGCAGGGTTTGCAGGAAGCAGAGGCAGAAATGTACTGAACAATTTCAGATATTCCTCTTAGACCACAAGACATGGGAGCAGAAAATAGGCTATTCTGCCCATCTGATAGTGTGGCACTCACTCAGTACTGACTCTCTTACAATACAGGTATCCCCCAGACTGATGCACTGACAGTGCAGCACTCCCTCGGTCATGATCCTCTGACAGTGTGGCACTCCCTCAGTACTGACCTTCTCACAGTGCAGCACTGCCCCCAGATTTACCCTCTAACATTGCGGCAATCCCCCATTACTGACCCCCCTGATAGTGCAGCACTCCCTCAGTAGTGATCCTCTGACAGTGCAGCACTCCCTCAGTACTGACCCTCCGACAGTACGGCACACCCGCAGTGCTGACTCTCTGACAGTGCAGCCCTCCCTCAAACTGACCCTCTGACAGTCTAGCACTCCCTCAGAACTGACCCTCCGACAGTACGACAATCCCTCGGTACTGACACTCTGACAGTGCAGCACTCCCTCAGTACTGACCCTCTCACAGTGTAGCAATCCCTGAGTATTGACCCTCTCACAGTGCAGTGCTCCCTCAGTACTGACTCTCTGACAGAGCAGCTCTCCCACAGTACTGACTCTCTGAGAGCGTGGTGCTCCCTCAGTACTGACCCTCCAACTATGCAGCACTCCCTCAGTACTGACCATCTGTCAGAGCAGCACTCCCTCAGTACTGACCCTCTGACAGTGCAGCATTTCCACAGTACGGAACCTCCGACAGTGCAGCACTCCCTCAGTACTGACCCTCTGACATTGCAGCACTCCGTCAGTGTTGACCCTCTGACAGTGCAGCACTCCGTCAGTACGGACCCTCTGACAGTGCAGCACTCCCTCAGTACTGCCACTCTGACAGTGCAGGACTCCCTTAGTACTGACCCTCTGACAGTGCAGCATTCCCTCAGTACTGACCCTCTGATAGTACGGCACACCCGCAGTGCTGACTCTCTGACAGTGCAGCCCTCCCTCAGAACTGACCCTCTTACAGTCCAGCACTCCCTCAGAAATGACTCTCTGACAGTGCAGCACTCCCTCAGTACTGACCCTCTCACAGTGTTGCAATCCCTGAGTACTGACCCTCTCACAGTGCAGTGCTCCCTCAGTACTGACCCTCTGAAAGTGCAGCTCTCCCTCAGTACTGACTCTCTGACAGAGCAGCTCTCCCACAGTACTGGCTCTCTGACAGCGTGGTGCTCCCTCAGTACTGACCCTCCAACAATGCAGCTCTCCCACAGTACTGATCCTCTGTCAGTGCAGCACTCCCTCAGTACTGACACTCTGAAAGTGCAGCACTCCCTCAGTAATGACCCTCTGACAGTGCAGCATTTCCACAGCACTGACCCTCCGACAGTACGGCACTCCCTCCGTACAGACACTCCCTCAGTACTGACCCTCTGTCAGTGCAGCACTCCCTCAGTATTGATCATCCGACAGTGCAGCTCTCCCACAGTACTGACCCTCTGACAGTGCAGCACTCCCTCAGTACTGACATTTCTACAGTGCAGCATTCCCTCAGTACTGATACTCATACAGTGTGGCATTCGCTCAGTACTGACCCTCCGACAATGTGGCAATCCCTCAATACAGATGCTCTTACAGTGTAGCACTCCCTCGGAACTGACCCTCCGATAACGTGGCATTTTCTCAGTACTGACCCTCTGACAGAGCAGAACTCCCTCAGTACTGACAGTCTGACAGCGCGGCACTGCCTCATTCCTGCACGTCTGATAGTTCAGCAATGCCTCAGCACTGACCCTTTAGCAGTGCAGCACTCCCTCAGTACTGACCCTCTGAAACAACACTCCCTCAGAACTGACACACTGACCGTGTAGCGCTCCCTCAGTAATGACCCTTTGACAGTCCATCACTCTCTCAGTACTGACATGCTGGCAATGCAGCAATCACTCAGTACTGACTGGCCAACACGAAGTGTGGTGCTCCCTCAGTACTGACCCCCTCACAGCGCGGTGATCCCTCGGTACGAACCCCCTCAGAGTGCAGTGCTCCCTCAGTTCTAACCCTTTCACTGTGCAGTGCTCCCTCAGTAGCAACGCTCTCACAGTGCGACACTCTACAGCATGGCAATCCAATAGTACTGACCCACAGTGAGTGCGCACTTCATCATTACTGACCCTCTCACTGCACAGCAATCCCCTCGTCCTGACTCTCTGACAATGCTGCACACCCTGCACACTGATCCTCTGATAATGCTGCACTCCCTCCACACTGACCCTCTGACAGTGCTGCATTCCCTCCACACTGACCCTCTGACAATGCTGCACTCCCTCCACACTGACCATCTGACAGTGCTGCACTCCCTCAGTACTGACCCTCTGAAACAACACTCCCTCAGAACTGACACACTGACCGTGTAGCGCTCCCTCAGTAATGACCCTTTGACAGTGCTGCACTCTCTCAGTACTGACATGCTGGCAATGCAGCAATCACTCAGTACTGACTGTCCAACACAAAGTGTGGTGCTCCCTCAGTACTGACCCCCTCACAGCGCGGTGATCCCTCAGTACTAACCCCCTCAGAGTGTGGTGCTCCCTCAGTTCTAACACTTTTACAGTGCAGCGCTCCCTCAGTAGTAACCGTCCTACAGTGCGATACTCTGACAGCATGGCCATCCAGTAGTACTGACCCTCAGTGAGTGCGCACTTCATCATTACTGACCCTCTCACTGCACTGCAATCCACCCGTCCTGACTCCCTGACATTGCTGCACTCCCTCCACATTGACCCTCTGACAATGCTGCACCCCCTCCACACTGACCCTCCCACTGCACAGCAATCCCCCCGTCCTGACTCTCTGACAGTGCTGCACTCCCTCCACATTGACCCTCTGAAAATGCTGCACCCTCTCCACACTGACCGTCTGACAATGCTGCACTCCCTCCACACTGACCGTCTGACAATGCTGCACTCCCTCCACACTGAACCTCTGACAATGCTGCACTCCCTCCACACTGATCGTCTGACAATGCTGCACTCCCTCCACACTGACTCTCTGACAATGCTGCACTCCCTCCACACTGACCCTCTGACAATGCTGCACTCGCTTCATACTGATCCTCTGACAATGCTGCACTCCCTCCACACTGACCCTCTGACAATGCTGCACTCCCTCCACAATGATCCTCTGACAATGCTGCACTCCCTCCACACTGACCCTCTGACAATGCTGCACTCCCTCCACACTGACTCTCTGACAATGCTGCACTCCCTCAACACTGACCCTCTGACAATGCTGCACTCCCTCCACACTGATCCTCTGACAATGCTGCACTCCTCCACACTGACCCTCTGACAATGCTGCACTCCCTTCACATTGACCCTCTGACAATGCTGCACTCCCTCCACACTGACCCTCTGACAATGCTGCACACCCTCCACACTGATCCTCTGACAATGCTGCACACCCTCCACATTGAATCTCTGACAATGCTGCACTCCTCCTACACTGACCCTCTGACAATGCTGCACTCCCTGAACCCAGACCCTCTGACAGTGCTGCACACCCTCCACACTGACCCTCTGACAATGCTGCACTCCCTCCACACTGACCCTCTGACAATGCTGCACTCCGTCGACACTGATCCTCTGAAAATGCTGCACTCCCTCCACACTGACCCTCTGACAATGCTGCACTCCCTCCACACTGACCCTCTGACAATGCTGCACTCCGTCGACACTGATCCTCTCAAAATGCTGCACTCCCTCCACACTGACCCTCTGACAATGTTGCACTCCCTCCATACTGATCCTCTGACACTGCTGCACTCCCTCCACAATGACCCTCTGGCAATGCTGCACTCCCTCCACACTGACCCTCTGACAATGCTGCACTCCGTCCACACTGACCCTCTGGCAACACTGCACTCCTTCCATACTGATCCTCTGACAATGCTGCACTCCCCTCCACACTGATCCTCTGACAATGCTGCACTCCCTCCACACTGATCCTCTGAGAATGCTGCACTCTCTCCACATTGATCCTCTGAAAATGTTGCACTCCCTCCACACTGATCCTATCAGAGTGATGCACTCCCACAGTACTGACCCTCTGACAGTGCAGCATTCCCTCAGTACTGACCCTCTGACAGTGCAGCTCTCCCTCAGTACTGACCCTCTGACAGTGCAGCTCTCCCTCAGTACTGACCCTCTGACAGTGCAGCTCTCCCTCAGTACTGACCCTCTGACAGTGCAGCTCTCCCTCAGTACTGACCCCATGACAGTGCAGCGCTCTCTTGGTACTGACCGTCTGACTGCACACTCCCTCAGTATTGACCCGCTGGCAGTGCACTCTCTCTGTACTGACCGTCTGACAGTGCAGCTCTCCCTCAGTACTGACCCGCTGACAGTGCAGAAATCTCTTGGTACTGACCGTCTGACTGTGCAGCACTCCCACAGTACTGACACTCTGACAGTGCAGCACTCCCGCAGTACTGACACTCTGACAGTGCAGCACTCCCACAGTACTGACCATCTGACAGTGCAGCACTCCCTCAGTACTGACCCTCTGACAGTGCAGCACTCCCTCAGTACTGACCCGCTGACAGTGCAGAAATCTCTTGGTACTGACCGTCTGACTGTGCAGCACTCCCACAGTACTGACACTCTGACAGTGCAGCGATCATTTAGTTCTGACAGTCTTACATTGTAGTGCTCCCTCAGGACTAACCCTCTGAGAATGCACCGCTCCCTCAGTACTGACCATCTGACAGTACAGCACTCCCTCAGTACTGACCATCTGACAGTACAGCACTCCCTCAGTACTGACCCTCTGACAGTGCAGCACTCCCTCAGTACTGACCATCTGACAGTGCAGCACTTCCTCAGTACTGACATTCTGACAGTGCAGCACTCCCTCAGTACTGACCCTCTGACAGTGCAGCACTCCCTCAGTACAGACCCTCTGACAGTGCAGCACTCCCTCAGTACTGACCCTCTGACAGCGCAGCTCTTTGACAGTGCAGCACTCCTTTAGTTCTGACAGTCTTACAGTGTAACGCTCCCTCAGTACTAACCCTCTGAGAATGCACCGCTCCCTCAGTACTGATCCTCTGTCATGCAGCACTCCCGCAGTACTGACACTCTGACAGTGCAGCACTCCCACAGTACTGACACTCTGACAGTGCAGCACTCCCGCAGTACTGACACTCTGACAGTGCAGCACTCCCGTAGTACAGACACTCTGACAGTGCAGCACTCCCGCAGTACTGACACTCTGACAGTGCAGCACTCCCTCAGTACTGACCCTCTGACAGTGCAGCACTCCCTCAGTACTGACCCTCTGATAGTGCAGCACTCCCTCAGTGTTGACCCTCTGACAGTGCAGCACTCCCTCAGTACTGACCCTCTGACAGTGCAGCACTCCCTCAGTACTGACCCTCCGACAGTGCAGCACTCCCTCAGCACTGACCCTCCGACAGTGCAGCACTCCCTCAGTACTGACCCTCCGACAGTGCAGCACTCCCTCAGTACTGACCCTCCGACAGTGCAGCACTCCCTCAGCACTGACACTCTTTTTTTCTATTTCATAGAGTCTTGTGGAAATTTGGCGACATAGTGTTTGCAGATTCTGAGGAAGCGTGAGAGAGAGACACACAAACCAAACCCTGTCTGAAACTCTCTGCAATAGACTGTTCAGAGGCACAGAGTCACAGAGGTGCACAGCTTGGAAATGGACCCTCCTGTCCAACTCGTCCATACCAACCAGATATTCTCATGTCATTTCATTCCATTTGCTAGCACTTGGCTGATAGCCCTCTAAACCCTTCCTATTCACATACTCATCTTGATGCTTTTTAAATGTCGCAATTGTACCAGCCCCCATCACTTCCTCTGGCAGCTACCTTGGCATCACGAATCTGTTAGCTGTGGTAACTGACCCTCCTTTGTAGCAGAGGGATTCAATCCCTTTAATAGAGCAAGCTTGAGAATTCAAAACTAAAATAAATCTGTACCGTCGCGCTGGAGACCTGAAACATCAATACAGAGATTGCGGAGGAAGCTAAGCATGTCCGGCAGCATCTCTGAAGAGAAAAAGACAGCGAAAGAGTTCACCTTTCAATCCAGTGATTTCTGTGGGAAAGTTCCTTCAGAACAGACCGTTTTGAGGAATGGTCACTTGAAATGCGAATGTTCCTCTCTCTCTTCACCGTTGCTACTGAATTTCCCCACCATCTGTTTACTTGAGAAGTTGATCTGACCTGATCCAAGCGTCACTGAGTAATTCAGTCTGTGTTCAATGCCCTGAGGCTGCTTCTGCTGAAAGTTGACAAACAGGTTTAAGGCTTTGTAAGGTATTGTATTCAGAGGGCGGGGTACATGGGAGAACAGATACAGAACACAGGCACTTCACAAAGATCCTTATCAATTTAACTTTGTGATGTTAATTCAGAAGGAACAGCTCAGACCTAACATTTCAGTTAATCAGCCAAGGGGAGTATATATGTCATGACAAAGACTTGTAAAGATTGTACAGAACCGAACTTTAGTGACTATGTTTGTACGTAAAGTTTTTTTGTGAATAAAGTCTCTTTTTGAAATTGATATAAATTTTTTTTGAGGGGGGATCAAGCATCTTGAGCTTGTGGAGGCATTGCCCTTGTCCCTAATCTTTCTTAAATAAACGCCAGACAAGTTAGATACTCCCCGGGTACAACATAAAATGGTCATCAACGGGGGGAGATGGTGGGATTGTCACGGGGGGTCAGTGTTGCCTCACCCCACCCGGGTTCGATTCCAGCCTCGGGCGACTGTCTGTGTGGAGTTGGCACATTCTCCCCGTGTCAGCCTCCGGGTACTCCAGTTCCCTCCCACTGTCCAAAGATGTGCAGGCTGGGTGGGTTAGCGAGAGGAAATGAAGGGATGCAGGTGGGTGGGCTGCTCTGCCGAGGGTCAGTGTGAACCTGATAGGCCGAATGGCCTGCTTCCACATCTTCGGGAATCTATGATCAATCCAGAGACTCAAATAATGTTCTGGGCCCTGGGCTCCAATCTTGGGGATGGCTGTGGGTCATCACAGTGAGAACAGGTTTGGGGATGAACACGGTCCAAGGGGGCAACAGGTTTGCTTTCTGAGGTGTTGAAGGCATGAATGTTCTGTCGAGTTGGTTTAGGGATAATCATCCTGAGGGGGTGGTTTCTAAGGTAGTGAGGGAGCAATATCTGTCAGTACAGTGTGCAGATGGTCGAAAGATACAGATGCACTTCATCGAACATAGAACATAGAACAGTACAGCATAGGTAAAAACAATGACTGCAGATGCTGGAAACCAGATTCTGGATCAGTGGTGCTGGAAGAGTACAGCAGTTCAGGCAGCATCCGAGGACAGGCAAAATCGACGTTTCGGACAAAAGCCCTTCATCAGGAATAAAGGCAGAGAGCCTGAAGCGTGGAGAGATAAGCTAGAGGAGGGTGGGGGTGGGGAGAGAGTGGCATAGAGTACAATAGGTCAGTGGGGAAGGAGATGAAGGTGATAGGTCAGGGAGGAGAGGGTGGAGTGGATAGGTGGAAAAGGAGCTGGGCAGGTCGGACAAGTCCGGACAGGTCAGGGGATCGAATTTCTGGAGGTTAGAAGCTAGGATGAGGTGGGGGAAGGGGAAATGAGGAAACTGTTAAAATCCACATTGATGCCCTGGGGTTGAAGTGTTCCGAGGCGGAAGATGAGGCGTTCTTCCTCCAGGCGTCTGGTGGTGAGGGAGCGGCGGTGGAGGAGGCCCAGCACCTCCATATCCTCGGCAGAGTGGAAGGGGGAGTTGAAATGTTGAGCCACTGGGCGTTTTGGTTGATTGGTGCGGGTGTCTCGGAGATGTTCCCTAAAGCTCTCTGCTAGGAGGCGCCCAGTCTCCCCAATGTAGAGGAGACCGCATCGGGAGCAACGGATACAATAGATGATATTAGTGGATGCGCAGGTAAAACTTTGATGGGTGTGGAAAGCTCCTTTGGGGCCTTGGATAGAGGTGAGGGAAGAGGTGTGGGCGCAGGTTTTACAGTTCCTGCGGTGGCAGGAGAAAGTGCCAGGATGGGAGGGTGGGTCGTAGGGGGGCGTGGACCTGACCAGGTAGTCACGGAGGGAACGGTCTTTGCGGAAGGCGGAGAGGGGTGGGGAGGGAAATATATCCCTGGTGGTGGGGTCTGTTTGGAGGTGGCGGAAATGTCGGCGGATGATTTGGTTTATGCGAAGGTTGGTAGGGTGGAAGGTGAGCACCAGGGGCGTTCTGTCCTTGTTGCGGTTGGAGGGGTTGGGTCTGAGGGCGGAGGTGCGGGATGTGGATGAGATGCGTTGGAGGGCATCTTTAACCACGTGGGAAGGGAAATTGCGGTCTCTAAAGAAGGAGGCCATCTGGTGTGTTCTATGGTGGAACCGCTCCTCCTGGGAGCAGATACGGCGGAGGCGGAGGAATTGGGAATACGGGATGGCATTTTTGCAAGAGGTAGGGTGGGAAGAGGTGTAATCCAGGTAGCTGTGGGAGTCGGTGGGTTTGTAGAAGATGTCAGTGTCAAGTCGGTCGTCACTGATGGAGATGGAGAGGTCCAGGAAGGGGAGGGAGGTGTCAGAGATGGTCCAGGTAAATTTAAGGTCAGGGTGGAATGTGTTGGTGAAGTTGATGAATTGCTCAACCTCCTCGCGGGAGCACGAGGTGGCACCAATGCAGTCATCAATGTAGCGGAGGAAGAGGTGGGGAGTGGTGCCGGTATAATTACGGAAGATCAACTGCTCTACGTAGCCAACAAAGAGACAGGCATAGCTGGGGTCCATACGTGTGCCCATGGCTACCCCTTTGGTCTGGAGGAAGTGGGAGGATTCAAAGGAGAAATTGTTAAGGGTGAGGACCAGTTCGGCCAAACGAATGAGAGTGTCGGTGGAGGGGTACTGTTGGGAACGTCTGGAGAGGAAAAAACGGAGGGCTTGGAGGCCCTGGTCATGGCGGATGGAGGTGTAGAGGGATTGGATATCCATGGTGAAGATGAGGTGTTGGGGGCCGGGGAAACGGATGTCTTGGAGGAGGTGGAGGGCGTGGGTGGTGTCTCGAACGTATGTGGGGAGTTCCTGGACTAGGGGGGATAGGACAGTGTCGAGGTAGGTAGAGATGAGTTCAGTGGGGCAGGAGCATGCTGAGACAATGGGTCAGCCAGGGTGGTCAGGCTTGTGGATCTTGGGAAGGAGGTAGAACCGGGCAGTGCGGGGTTCCCGGACTATGAGGTTGGAAGCTGTGGGTGGGAGATCTCCTGAGGTGATGAGGTTCTGTACGCTTCAGGCTCTCTGCCTTTATTCCTGATGAAGGGCTTTTGCCCGAAACGTCGATTTTGCCTGTCCTCGGATGCTGCCTGAATTGCTGTGCTCTTCCAGCACCACTGATCCAGAACAGTACAGCATAGAACAGGCCCTTTCACCCATGATGTTGTGCCGACCACTGATCCTCATGTATGCACCCTCAAATTTCTGTGACCATATGCATGTCCAGGAGTCTCTTAAATATCCTCAATGACCTCGCTTCCACAACTGCTGCTGGCAACGCATTCCATGCTCTTACAACTCTCTGTGTAAAGAACCCACCTCTGACATCCCCTCTATACGTTCCGCCATACAGCTGAAAACTATGATCCCTCGTGTTAACAATTTCTGCCCCGGGAAAAAAGTCACTGGCTATCAACTCCATCTGTGCGTCTCATTATCTTGTACACCTCAATTAGGTCCCCTCTCTTCCTTCTTTTTCCCAAAGACAAATGTCCGAGCTCAGTCAACCTCTCTTTGTTAGATAAGCCCTCTATTCCAGGCAGCATCCTAGTAAACCTCCTCTGAACCCTCTCCAAAGCATCCACATCTTTTCTATAGTAGGGCGACCAGAACTGGACACAGTATTCCAAATGCGGTCTAACCAATGTTTTATAGAGCTGCAACAAGATCTCACAACTCTTAAACTCAATCCCCTGTTAATGAAAGCCAAAACACCATATGCTTTCTTAACAACCCTGTCTACCTGGGTGGGCATTTTAAGGGATTAATGTATCTGCACACCAAAATCCCTTTGTTCCTCCACACTGCCAAGAATCTTGGCTTTAATCCTGTACTTAGCTTTCAAGCTCGACCTTTCAAAATGCATCACCTCGCATTTATCCAGGTCGAACTCCATCTGCCACCTCTCAGCCCATCTCTGCATCCTTTCAATGTCACGCTGCAGCCTACAACAGTCCTCTATACTGTCAACGACACCTCCAACCTTGGTGTCGTCTGCAAACTTGCTAACCCATCCTTCAATCTCATCATCCAAGTCATGAATAAAAATAACAAAAAGTAGAGGCCCAAGAACAGAGCCCTGTGGAGTACCTATCACCACTGACTTCCAAGCAGAATACGTTCCTTCCACTAACACTCGCTGTCTTCTGGCGACCAGCCAATTCTGCATCCAGACAGCTAAATTTCCCTGTATCCCATTCCTCCTGACCTTCTGAATGAACCTACCATGGAGAACCTTATCAAAAGCCTTACTGAAGTCCACATACACAACATCCACAGCTCGACCCTTATCAATTTGCCTAGTAACATCCTCAAAGAACTCAGTAAGGTTTGTGAGGCATGACCTGCCCCTCACAAAGCCGTGTTGATTGCATTTAATCAAGCCATGCTCTTCCAGATGTTCATAAATCCTATCCCTCAGAATCCTATCTAACACCTTGCAGACAACAGACGTGTGAGTGTCTGGTCTGTAATTGCCGGGGATTTCCCTATTTCCTTTCTTGAAGAGAGGAATTACATTTTCCTCCCTCCAGTCCTCAGGTACGATTTCGGTGGAGAGCGAGGATGCAAAGATCTTCGCAAGTGGCGAAGCAATCACATTTCTCGCTTCCCAAAGCAGCCGAGGACAAATCTGGTCTGGCCCTGGCGACTTGTCAATCTTAATGTTAGCAAACTTTCAGCACATCAGCTTCCTCAATCCCTATCCATTCCAGCATGCTTACCTGCTCCTCAATGGTTTCATTCACTACAAGGTCCTTTTCTTTAGTAAAGAGAGAAGCAAAAAAACTCATTTAGGGCTTCCGCTACCTCCTCAGACTCTATACACAAGTTCCCTATGCTATCCCTGATCGGCCCTACACTTTCTTTGATCATTCTCTTAATCCTCACATACGTGTAAAATACCTTTGGATTTTCCCTAATCCTTCCTGCCAAGCCTTTTTCGTGCCCCCTCCTGGCCCTTCTCACACCATCTTTTAGCTAATTTTTCACCTGCCTGTAATCCTCTAGAGCTGAGCAAGACTCTTGCTTCTTCCACCGAATGTAAGCTGCCTTCTTCCTTTTGACGGGAATCTCCTCCGCTTTCGTCATCCAAGGTTCATCTATCTTACCTTTTCTTGCCTGTCTCAGAGGAACACATTTATGCACCACTCGCAACAACTGTTCCTGAAGCAGTCTCCACATGTCTATAGTGTCCTTTCCATGGAACAATTGCTCCCAGTCCATGCTTCCCAACTCACATCTAATAGCATCATAGTTTCCTTTTCCCCAATTAAATATCCTCTCATTGTGCCGGCTTCTCTCCTTCTCCATAGCTATGTAGAATGTGAGGCAGTTGTGGTCACTATCACCAAAATGCTCTCCAACCACAAGATCTGACAGCTGCCCAGGCTCATTGCCCAGCACCAAATCCAAAATAGCCTCTCCCCTCGTCGGCCTGTCAATGTGCTGAGTTAGTAACCCTCCTGAACACACCTTACGAAAACAGCTCCTTCCAAACCATCTGCGCGAACGAGCTTCCAATCAATATTGGGAAAGTTAAAGTTACCTATTACAACGACCCTACTACATTCACACTTATCCAAAATCTGCCGACCTATGCTTTCTTCAATCTCCCTGCTGCTATTGGGGGCCTGTAGTAAACCCTTAATGAGGTGACTGCTCCCTTACTGTTCCTAATTTCCACCCATACTGCCTCAGTAGGCAGACACTGTTCGACAATGATAACTTCTGTAGTTGTGGTACCCTCTCTGATTAGCAGTGCTACACGCCCTCCTCTTTCCCCACCCCGAACCATTCTTTTTAAATGTTCTATAACCTGGAACATCCAGCAACCATTCCAGTCCCCAAGAATCCCATGTCTCATTTATGGCCACAAATGATTCAGCCAGTTATTCTATTTCCAACTATACACAACTGTACTGTCACACTGGAGGGAATACATTCATGTATTCTAACTAGAAAACGCTGTTTTCAGACTTTGCACCTATAAACCCTTTAGCTTTGATATCCAATGGCACATTGTTACAATGAGAAAGCGTTTGAGTGTACTCTATCTGAAAAAAGGCATTTGATTACACTTTGAGTGCGAGCAGCAGCTAAGGTAAGACAGTTTGTTTTAAAATTACTTACCGGTAGCAGGCAGTGGTGTTTTTTTCTCTCTTTACAGAAAGAGCGGGAGCAGCAGGGGGAAGTGACGAAGACCGGAGGGGCAGCCGGGTAGGTTTTTTTTCCCTTTAAAAGCTCGCAGTGCAGGGACCCCCTGCGGCCGTTCCCCTCAAGAACAAGTATACCGTTTTGGATACTTGTGGGGGGGGGGACTTACCAGGGGCAAGTAACGGGGCTCAGGCCTCTGGCACGGAGCCTGTCCCCGTTACTCAGAAGGGAAGGGTGGAGAAGAGCAGAGCAATAGTAATTGGGGACTCGATAGTTCAGGGCACAGATAGGAGGTTTAGGGGGAAGGAGAGAGACTCACGTTTGGTATGTTGCCTCCCAGGTGCAAGGGTACGTGATGTCTCTGATTGTGTTTTCCGGGTCCTTAAGGGGGAGGGGGAGCAGCCCGAAATCGTGGTCCACATTAGCACCAATGACATAGGTAGGAGGAGCGCTGAGGATGTTAGGCAGGCTTTCAGGGAGCTAGGTTGGAAGCTCAGAGTTAGAACGAACAGAGTTGTTGTCTCTGGTTTGTTACCCGTGCCACGTGATAGAGAGTCGAGGAATAGGGAGAGAGAACAGTTAAATGCGTGGCTACAGGGATGGTGCAGGAGGGAGGGATTCCGGTATTTGGATAACTGGGGTTCTTTCTGGGGAAGGTGGGACCTCTATAAACAGGATGGTCTACACCTGAGGGGCACCAGTATCCTTGGTGGGAGGTTTGCTAGTGCTCTTGGCGGGGGGGTTTAAACTAACTCTGCAGGGGCATGGGAACCCAGACTGTAGCTTTAGGGTGCAGGACCTGGAGTGTAGGGAGGTTAGGAACATGGCATCAATTTCAAAGAAGGGTGCCTGTAAACAGGAAAGTGGTTTGAAGTGTGTATACTTCAATGCAAGAAGTATACGAAATAAGGTAGGTGAACTTGCAGCGTGGGTTGGTACCTGGGACTTCGATGTTGTGGCTATTACGGAGACATGGCTAGAACAGGGACAGGATTGGCTGTTGCAGGTTCCAGGATTTAAATGTTTTAGTAGGGTCAGAGGTGGGGGTAAAAGAGGGGGAGGTGTGGCATTGCTTGTCAAAGATAATATTACAGCTGTGGAAAGGACGATGGATGAAGACTCGCCATCTGAGGTAGTTTGGGCTGAGGTTAGGAATAGGAATGGTGAGCTCACCCTGTTAGGAGTTTTTTACAGGCCTCCTAATAGTCCTAGAAACGTAGAAGAAAGGATTGCGAGGATGATTCAAGAGAAGAGTGAAAGTAATAGGGTGGTTGTTATGGGGGACTTTAACTTTCCTGATATTGATTGGGAAAGCTATAGCTCAAGTTCGTTAGATGGGTCAGTGTTTGTCCAATGTGTGCAGGAGGGTTTCCTGACACAATATGTAGATAGGCCAACAAGAGGTGAGGCCATACTGGATTTGGTTCTGGGTAATGAACCAGGTCAGGTGTTAGAATTAGAGATAGGTGAGCACTTTGGGGACAGTGACCACAATTCAGTGACTTTTACTCTAGTGATCGAAAGGGATAAGTGTGCACTGCAGGACAAGAGTTATAGCTGGGGGCAGGGAAATTATGATGCTGTGAGGCATGACTTAGGATGTGTGGCCTGGAAAAGTAAGCTTCAAGGCAAGGGTGTAATTGATATGTGGAGCTTGTTCAAGGAGCAACTATTGAGTGTCCTTGATAAGTATGTGCCCGTCAGGCAGGGAGGAAAGGGTCGTGTGAGGGAGCCGTGGTTTAATAAGGAATTGGAATCACTTGTTAAATGGAAGAGGGCGGCCTATGTAAAGATGAGGCGTGAAGGTTCAATTCGGGCGATTGAGAGTTATAAGGTAGCCAGGAAGGACCTGAAGAGAGAGCTAAGAGCAGCAAGGAGGGGACATGAAAGGTCCTTAGTTGGTAGGATTAGGGAAAACCCTAAGGCTTTCTATAGGTATGTCAGGAATAAAAGAATGACTAGGGTAGGAAGGATAGTAGTGGGAAGTTGCGTGTGGAGGCTGAAGAGATTGGGGAGACACTGAATGAATACTTTTCGTCAGTATTCAATCAGGAACAGGACATTGTTGTCAATGTGAGTACTGAGTCACAATTAAGTAGAATGAATGGCTTTGAGGTATGTAGAGAAGAGGTGTTGGAAATTCTGGAAAGGGTGAAAATAGATAAGTCCCCTGGGCCTGATGGCATTTATCCTAGGATTCTCTGGGAAGCAAGGGAGGAGATTGCAGAGCCATTGGCCTTGATTTTTATGTCCTCGTTGTCTACAGGAGTAGTGCCAGAAGACTGGAGGCTAGCAAATGTGGTTCCCTTGTTCAAGAAGGGGAGTAGGGATAACCCTAGTAACTATAGGCCGGTGAGTCTCACTTCTGTTGTGGGCAAAATCTTAGAGAGAATTGTAAGGGATAGGATTTATGAACATCTGGATAGGAATAATGTGATCAAGGATTAGATTAGATTAGATTACAGTGTGGAAACAGGCCCTTTGGCCCAACAAGTCCACACCGACCCGCCGAAGCGAAACCCACCCATACCCCTACATTTACCCCTTACCTAACACTACGGGCAACTTAGTATGGCCAATTCACCTAACCTGCACATCTTTGGACTGTGGGAGGAAACCGGAGCACCCAAAGGAAACCCACGCAGACACGGGGAGAACGTGCAAACTCCACACAGTCAGTCGCCTGAGTCGGGCGGTACGGTGGCACAGTGGTTAGCACTGCTGCCTCACAGCGCCAGAGACCCGGGTTCAGTTCCCGCCTCAGGCGACTAACTGTGTGGAGTTTGCACGTTCTCCCCGTGTATGCGTGGGTTTCCTCCGGGTGCTCCGGTTTCCTCCCACAGTCCAAAGATGTGCAGGTCAGGTGAATTGGCCACGCTAAATTGCCCGTAGTATTAGGTAAGGGGTACATGTAGGGGTATGGGTGGGTTGCGCTTCGGCGGGGCGGTGTGGACTTGTTGGGCCGAAGGGCCTGTTTCTACACTGTAAGTAATCTAATCTAATCTAATCTAAAGGATAGTCAGCATGGTTTTGTGAAGGGCAGGTCGTGCCTCACAAACCTTATTGAATTCTTTGAGAAGGTGACTAAGGAGGTGGACGAGGGGAAAGCGGTAGATGTGGTGTATATGGATTTTAGTAAGGCGTTTGATAAGGTTCCCCATGGTAGACTACTGCAAAAAATACGGAGGTATGGAATTGAGGGTGAGTTGGAGGTTTGGATTAGGAGTTGGCTGGCTGGAAGAAGACAGAGGGTAGTAGTTGATGGCAAAGGTTCATCTTGGAGTGCCGTCACTAGCGGTGTTCCGCAAGGATCTGTTTTGGGACCATTGCTGTTTGTCATTTTTATAAATGACCTGGAGGAGGGGTTAGAAGGTTGGGTGAGCAAGTTTGCGGATGATACGAAAGTCGGAGGAGTTGTAGACAGTGAGGAAGGATGTGGCAGGTTACAGCGGGATATAGATAAGCTGCAGAACTGGGCAGAAAGGTGGCAAATGGAGTTCAATGTAGCTAAGTGTGAGGTGATTTGGTAAGAGTAATAAAAAGATGGGGTACTGGGCTAACGGTCGGATACTTGGTAGTGTGGATGAGCAGAGGGATCTTGGTGTCCATGTACACAAATCTTTGAAAGTTGCCACCCAGGTAAATAGTGCGGTGAAGAAGGCATATGGCGTACTGGCTTTTATTGGTAGAGGAATTGAGTTCCGGAGTACTGAGGTCATGTTCAGTTGTATAAGACTCTGGTGCGGCCACATCTGGAGTATTGTGTGCAGTTTTGGTCGCCATACTATAGGAAGGATGTGGAGGCACTGGAACGGGTGCAGAGGAGGTTTACCAGGATGTTGCCTGGTATGGTAGAAAGATCGTATGAGGAAAGGCTGAGGCACTTGGGGTTGTTTTCATTGGAGAAAAGAAGGTTTAGGGGTGACTTGATAGAGGTGTATAACATGATTAGGGGTTTAGATAGGGTCGACAGTGAGAATCTTTTTCCACGTATGGAGTCAGCTATTACAAGGGGGCATAGCTTTAAATTAAGGGGTGGTAGGTATAGGACAGATGTTAGGGGTAGGTTCTTTACTCAGTGAGTCGTGAGTTCATGGAATGCCCTGCCAGTAGCAGTGGTGGACGCTCCCTCTTTATGGGCATTTAAGCGGGCATTGGATAGGCATATGGAGGATAGTGGGCTAGTTTAGGTTAGGTGGACTTGGATCGACGCAACATCGAGGGCCGAAGGGCCTGTACTGCGCTGTATTCTTCTATGTAATTCTATGTAGTAACACCTCCTGCGTGGACTCCAATCCGTTCACATCTGACATGGGGGATGTTTCTTTCTCTGCTGTTCGTCACATCCAGGATAGAACTGCGGCAGAAATGATTGCTGCCTTCATTGACCTAAGAGGTGGCTGCCGAAGGCTCACCTTGTATTGGGAACTATCCACAACAGAACCTTTTAACAGGAACACAGTTCTGTCTTCTGTGCAGGAGATCATTTCACAAGCCCAGTATCAGGCTTCTACCAGATCATGCGCAGTCATTCTTCCTCGAACATTCACAGTATCCGACTCTCACCAGAGCAAAACCAGATGGTGCTGGAAAAACTCAGCAGTTCTAACAGCATCTGAAAAAGAAATCAGAGTTAACATTTCGAGTCCAGTGATCATTCCTCAGAACTGACGATAACTTGGAAAATGTTGGTCTATCTGCAGAAGATATAATGGGGGTTGGGGGAGGTTAAGGAGTGAACGATAAGTAGGGATAGAGTTCAAATAGTTGGACAATGGAATGGATGATGATCTAGCTGGCAGGGTGAAAAGCTGTTAATGGAGACTGTTAGTGGCGAACCGTATGTAGTGTGCTATGGCAGGCTTTGTGACAAGGCTTGGCATGAGAAATAATGGATTAGGACATGGGAAAGTACAGGCCCTAAAAAAAAATTGAAATTGATATGGGGTCTGAAGGGCTGTGGTGTGGTGCTATCAGCATGCGCTGAGGCTCGCTGGAACTCTTCTTTAAGATAGAACTTGGATGTTCTGCAGTGTGGTCACCCAGTCCAAACTTCATTTCCCAAGATAGTGGAAACCACATTGCGAGCAGTGACTGTAGTAGAGTGGATTGCACGAAGTGCAGTTCATGTGTTGCTTCACCTGGAAGGTGTGATTGGGCCATTGGAAACAGAGGAGGGAAGACGTCAATGAACAGGTGAGGAGTGACAAGAAGCAAAAGGAGATATTATGAGAGAAATCATGAGGACAAGAAACCGAACAAAAAGGCACTTCACCTGAATGCTCGTCATATTTGTAACGTGTAGAGTTAATGGCACAAATCAACAAGAATGAAAATGATTTAATAGCCATTAGAGAGACACGGTTGAAGGATGGACATGACTGGGAGTTAAATATCTAAGAGTGCGAGGTAATTTGGAAGGTCTGACAGCAGTGTGGGAAGTTTGTGTCTCTCTGTTATTCAAGGCCGACATAAGGGCAGTGTGGAGAGACAATATATGTTCTATGGCGAATGGGTTTAAATTAATTTGCGTGGAAAGTAGAAATTCTAAGAAGGAAATGTCACTGATAGGTGCAGTCTATAGGCCAGCAAATAATAACATCATATTGGTGTCGGCAAGAAACAAAGAAACAAGCAATGCCTATAAAAACGGGCCAGCTATTATCATTAGGGATTTTAATCTACATGTAGCTTGGTCGAACCAGCTCAGTCTCAGTACCTTTTGAGGAGGAGTTCGTTTAGTGCAGCCTTGATAGCGTTCTTGAACAGTATGCAATGGAACCGACGAGGGAGAAAGCAATTCTCGATCTGGCCCTGTGTAGTGGAACAGGAATAATTAATGCTCTCATAGTTAGGGATCCTCTTGGAATGAGTGATCACAGTATGGCAGAACTTAGAATTCAGATGGGGAGTGTGAAGAGAAAATCCAATACCTGGGTCCTGTGCACGTACAGGGGGCACAACAATAGAACGAGAGAGCAACTGGCAAAAGTAGAATGGAAACATAGGTTATATGGTGGGACAGATATCAAGTAGTGGAGGACTTCCAGTGGAGTGCCACAAGGATCGGTGCTGCGTCCACTACTTTCCATTAATTATATAAATGATTTGGATGTGAACGTAGCAGGTATAGTTAGTAAGTTTGCAGATGACACCAAAATTGGAGGTGTAGTGGACAGTGAAGAATGTTACTTCACATTACAACGGGATGGTGAATTGATGGGCCATTGGGCTGAGGAGTGGCAGATGGAGCTTCATTCAGATAAATGGGTGGTGCTGCATTTTGGCAAAGCAACTCTTCGCAGGATTTATACACTTAATGTTAAGGTCCCAGGGAGTGTTTCTGAACAAAGAGACCTTGGAGAGCAGGTTCATTGTTCCTTGAAAGGAGAATTGTGGGTCGATAGGATAGTGAAGAAGGTGTTTGGTATGCTTGCATTTACTGATCAGGGCATTGAGTAGATGAGTTGGGAGGTCATGTTGTGGCAAAACAGGACATTGGATAAGCCACTTTTGGAATATTGCATGCAATTCTTGTCTCCTCCCTATTGGAAGGATATTGTGTAAATTGAAAGGGTTCAGAAAAGATTTACAAAGATGCTGACAGGATTGGAGGATTTGAGCTAAAGGGAGAGGTGAAATGGGCTGGGGCTGTTTTCCCTGGAATGTCTGAGGCTGAGGGGTAACCCATATGGAAGTTTATAAATCCATGAGAGGCATGGTTAGGTTTAACAGACAAGGTCTTTTCCTTGGGGTGGGGTGGTCCAGAACTGGAGGGCCGAGGTTGAGGGTGAGAGGGGAAAGATATAAAAGGAACATAAGGGATAACATTTTGATGTGGAGGGTGATGCGTGTATGGACTGAAATGCCAGATGATGTGGTGGAGACTGGTAGAGTAACTGCATTTAAAAGGCATCTGGATGGGTATACGAACATGAAGGGTTGAGAGGGATTCGGGCCAAGTGCTGGCAAATGTGACGAGATTATGTTCGGATATGTGGGTGGCGTGGATGAGTTAGACAACAAAGGGTCTGTTTCTGTGCTGTACATCCCTATGACTGTAAATGTTTTCCACTGTCCATTACCAGCCATACACTTCACTGTTTCCCCTGTTTACCTTGGTCAGTTCTCCTCTCAAAAACATGTCAATGGCTTTGGATGTGATTGGAGGGTGTGCTTTATGGTCACTTTAAACATCCATCATCTCACTAAATTCCACTATACTGCAATTTCCCAGAGGATATCTTAGTGTGACATTACTCCTTCCCTCAGCGTCATCACCCAACGGTCGATCTGAGATAGTCACGTCCCTGGCCGTTTGCACAATGTGTTGTTCAAACAAACACTGACAGAAACATTCAAAGAGGAGTTCGGATAACATCACTTTTGCCAAAGTGACTGTCCCAGATTATACAAAGACTGAAGCCTCTAAACTCTTCTCCTGCTTGTGTTTTTGACACGTGTTACCCAGAATCTGCATTCAGGCTGATTCAGCTTCATCATCTGGGGCCAAATGGTGTCTCTGTACTGCCTTTGTTCCCCATTACTGTCAGGGTTACCCATCCTGCACTCCCTGACACCCCTCAAGGAGGTGGACAATAGAATATTCATGTTCCACCTTTTGTTCACAGTGTCACCACTAAACCTCATTTATCTCTGTACCAGAGACCTTATTGCAGAGACTTTAGCCAGTCCAAAAAAAGTACATTACGATTGACTCTTTCCACAATTTCTTGTCACAGTCCAATTCACTGATGTACAGTTTCAGTTAAACTCTGTCTCTTCCTGTTCCTTTCTGCTTGTCTTCAGCTACATTGCCATTTCTCTTTGGATTTGGAAAGCTCCTTTCACCTGCATCCTGGCCCTGCAACCTCTCTGTCAGTTTAAAGTCCTGTCCATAAGCCTACCTCCATGATTGGCCAGGACCCTGGTCCCAGCAATGTTGTGTTTAATTCACTCATGGGATGTTGCTGTCTCTGGCTGGCCAGCATCACATGCCCACCCCGAGCTGCCCTTGAGCTGAGTGTTTTGCTGGATCATTACAGAGAGCTGTTTAGAGTCAACCCCATCGCTCTGGGTCTGGATCATGTGTAGGCCAGACCCGCTGCCTATAACAGATTTCCCTCCTGAAAGGATATTAGGTAGTTAGATGGGTTATACTGGACACCGGCATTAACATCTGGATGAACAGTCAGGGGAGAATAGCACGAGGCCATCACCTGTCCCACTCATAGCTCACCCGTCACTGAGTACTGATCCCAGTGCACCATGAATCACAACCATTTCATCATGACCATTGTGTGATCCTGATACCTTCCTGCACTCTGGTGATATCACTCCGTCTCTCTCCATGTGGTATCCCTCACTGTGTGGCTCTAATTGCTGCCTCTGTCAACTTCTCTCGCTCTTGCAGCTATTCCAGATCCTGAGCCAACAGAATTCCCCACTCCAGAGAGACGCAGCAGCACAGGCCAGGGATGGAGACTGGGATTTTCCAGGTCTCGGTGGGACTCAGTGCCATCCTCCATGTGTAACTCTGACTGCATCAGTCTAATTTCCCATTCTGTCTGCTTCCCTATCTCCTGTCGGTACTCAGGATGTTCCTGTCTCAGCCGAATTCCTAACTACTGTCTCGTCCATAACCAGATCAAAGATGGTTGGTCAGCCAGAGAGAGATGGAGAGGGAGATCTGGAGCCTTCAGTAAATCCTGCAGCCGGTAAAATCACTCACAGTAAACAGCACAGGGTGGAGGTAGTAGACTTCTATATTCAGACCTGGAAGACAGGACATAGATACAGAGCTGGGCAAGGAACAGCAACATTCTAGGCTTCATTCCCACCACCTTGTCAGGGTCCTGCTCTCACCTCTGCTGCATTGGTCCTCCCTGAGACATCTCTCTCTGACTCTCTCTGACTCTCTGTCTCTTTTTCTCGATCCCCTCTCTCACTCCCTCACTCTCTATCTCTCACCCTCTCACTCTCATTCTCTCTCTCAGCCCCTCTCTCACCTTCTCTCTCTATCTCTATTCCCCTCACTCACTCTCTCTCTAACCCACTCACTCACTCTCCACCTCATCCCTCTCTCTCACCTGACTCTCTCTCTCCCCCTTCGCGTGCCTCTCACTCATGTCCCTCTCTCTCTAGCTCGCCCTGCATCTCTCCCTATCTCGCTATACCCATCTTTCTATCTTTCTCTCTCTCTCATTCTCTCTCTTGTCCACTTATCGCACTCTTTCTCTCTCGATCTCTCAGACTCTCGCTCATTTCCGTCCCCTCACTCACTCACTCACACTTGCACCTCTCTCTCTCTCGCTCACCCCCTCTCTCGCCTGTCTCTCTTGCTCGCTCCTCGCTCTCCCCATCTCTCACCCCTCACTCTCTCTCTCCACTTTCTCTCATTTTCTCCCCCATCTCTGGCCCCTCTCTCTGCCCCCTCTCCCCCACTCTCTCTCTCCCCACTCTCTCCCCCACTCTGTCCCTCCTCTCTCTCCCCCTCTCTCTCACCCCGCTCTCTCAGCCCTGTCTCTCCCCCTCCCCTCACTCTCCCCCCTATCAACCCACTCTCTCGACCCACTCACTCGAGCCCCTCAATCGACCCCGTCTCTCGACCCCCCTCTCTCAACCCCCTTCTCTCGACCCCCCTCTCGACCACCTCACTGGACCCCCTCTCTCGACACCCCTCTCAAAACCACTCCCGTCGAAAGCCCTCACTCGACTCCCCTCTCTCGACCACCCTCTCACGACCCCTCTCATCCGACCCCCTCACTCGACCCCCTCTCTCGACCCCCTCTCTCGAACCCCTCTCTCGACCCCCTCTCTCAACCCCTGCACTCGACCCTTTTCTCTCCCATTCTCTCTCTCTAATCCATCTCTCTCTTACCCCTTTCTCTCCCCATCTTTCCCATTCTGTTTCCCCTTCTCTCTCCCCATCTCTCCCGCTATCTCTCCCTTATCTCTCCCCAATCTCTCGCCAAATCCCTCCCCAATCTCTCCTCCAGTCTCTCCCCAATCTCTCCCCTTATCTCTCCCCCTTATCTCTCCCCTTGTCTCTCCCCTTATCTTCCCCCCTCTCTCTTCCCCTCTCTCTTCCCTTGCTCTCTCTTCCCCTCTCTCTTCCCCCACCTCTCTCTGTCCCACCTCCCTCTCACTTACCTTTCTATCTCCCTCACCTCTCTCTCTCCCCACCTCTCTCTCCCCCTCTCTCCTCTCTCTCTCCCACGCTCTCTCTTCCCCTCTCCCCTCGCTCTCTCGCTCTCTCTCCCACTCTCTCCCCCACTCTCACCCCTCTCTCCCCCTCTCTCTCTCCCCCTCTCTCTCTCCCCCTCTCTCACCCCTCTCTCCCCCTCTCTCTCCCCCCCTCTGTCTCCTCCTCTCTCTCTCCCCCTCTCTCTCTCCTCCTCCCTCTCTCCCCCTCCCTCTCTTCCCCTCTCTCTCTCGCCCTCTCTCTCTCGCCCCCTTCTCTCTCCACACACTCTCTCTATCCGTCTCAATACTCCCCTCTCTCTACCCCTGTCTCTCTACCCCGTATCTCTCTCCTCTCTCTCCCCTCTATCTCTCCCCTCACCATCTTCCCTCTCACCTCTCTCCGTCTCTTCTATCTCCATCTCCCCCTCTCTTCCCCACTCTCCCCCGCTCTCTGTCTTCCCCCTCCCCGCTTCTCCCATCCCTCTCTCCCCACCCTCTGCCTCCGCCTCTCCCTCCTCACCCCCTCTCTCGCTCTCTATCTCCCCACCCTCTCTCTCCCCCTCTCCCTCCCCCCTCTCTCACACTCTCTCTGTCTCCTCTCTCGCTCGTCCCCCTCTTGGTCGTCCCCTTTCTCGCCCCTCGCTTTCCCGCTCACTCTCCCACTCTCCCTTCCCCTCTCTTTCTCCCCGTCTCTCTGCCCATTTCACTCACCTCTCACTCTCTCCCCCCTATCTTGACCCTCTCTCTCGCCTCCCTCCCTCCCCCTCCCTCCCCTCTCTCTCACACCCTCTCTGTCTCCCCCTCTCGCTCGTCCCCCTCTCTCGCCCCTAGCTTTCCCGCTCGCTCTCCCCCTCTCCCTTCCTCTCTCTTTCTCCCCCTCTCGCTGCCTGTTTCACACTCCTCTCTCTCTCTCCCCCTCCTTGCCCCCTCTTTCTCCCCCTCTCTCCCCCTCCCTTGACCCCATTCTGTTGGCCCTACTCCCCCCTCTTTCGCCCTCCTTCTCTCTGCCCTTCTCTCCGTGCCCCTCTCTCTTTCCCCTCACTCTGTTAACCCTCTCTCCCACTCTCTCTGCCCCTCTCCTCCCTCTCCCCCTCTCTCCCCCTCTCCCCTCTCTCCCTTCACTCTCCCCCTCTCGCTCCCCGCTCACTCTCCCCGCTCTCTCTCCCCCTCTCTCTCCCCCTCCTCTATCCGCCCTCTCCCTTGACCGCTCTCCCTTGTCCCCCACCCCTTTTTCGCCATTCTCTCTCTTCCCCCTCTCTCTTTCTCCTTCTCTCTCTTCCCCACTCTCTCTTTCCCCATGTCTCTCCCCCCACATCTCTCTCACTCACCTCTCTCCCATCTCTCTCCTTCTCCCTGCTCTCGCCCCCCCGTCCCCTCTCTCTCCACCTCTCTCTTCCCGCCCTCTCCCCGCGCTCTCTCGCCACTCTCTCACTCCCTTTCTGTCCCCCCTCTCCACTTCCCTCGCCCCTCTCATCTCCCTCCCCCTGTCTCTCTCCCCGTCTCTCCCCCTCGCTCTCTCACCCCCGCTCTCTCTCCCCCTCTCCTCCCTCTCGCTGCCCCACTCTCTGCCCCCTGTCTCTCATTCCCCGCTCTTTCACCCCCGCTCTCTCACCTCCCTCACTCCCCTCTCTCAACCTCTCTTACTCTCTCTCACCCTGTCTCTCCCCATCTATCGCTCCCCCTCTCTCTCCCTCACACTCTCCCGCGCTCTCTTCCGCCTTTCTCTCCAAACTCTCTCTCTCTCCGCCCCTATCTCTCCCCATCTCTCTCCCCTCTCTCTCCCTGCTCTCTACTCCCCCTCTCCCCCTCACCCCCTGTCTCGCCCCCTCTCTCCCCGTCTCTCTCTCCCCCGCTCTCTCTCACCCCTCTCTCCCTTTTTCGCCCCCTCTCTCACTCCCCCTTTTTCTCCCCCCTCTCTCACTCCCCCTTTCTTGCCCCCCTCTCTCACTCCCCCTCTCTCGCGACCCTCTCTCGCCCCCCTGTCTTGAACCCACTCTCTCGCCACCCACTCTCGTCTCCTCTCTTATCCCTTCTCTCACCCCCCTCTCGCTCTCCCTCGTCTCTCCCCGTCTGTTTTCCCCGATCTCCACCTCCCCCTCTCCCAATCTCTCTCCACCTTTCTCTACGCCTCTCCCCCTCTCTCTTCCCCCACTCTCTCTCCTCTCTCTCTCCCTCTCTCTCTCACCCCCTCACTCACCTCCACACTCTCCCCATCTCTCTTCCCCCACATTTTCCCCCCGCTCTCTGTCTCCCCTCTCCTGCCCTCTCTCCCCTCTCTTGTCCCCTCTCTCTCCCCTTCTCTCTCCCCCTTCCCTCTCCCCCTCCCCTCTCTCTTCCCTCACTCTCTCCCCTCTCTCTCCCTCTCTCTCTCACCCCCTCACTCACCCCCACACTCTCCCCATCTCTCTTCCCCCACTTTCTCCCCCCGCTCTCTGCCCCCTCTGTCCCGCCCTCTCTCTTCTCTCTCCCCCTCTCTCCACACTCACTCTCTCCCCTCTCTCTCGCCTCTCTCTTCTTCTCTCTCCCCCTCTCCCTTGCCCCTTCTCCCTTGACTCCTCTCCTTCCCACTTTTGCCCTCCCTCTCTCGCCCCTATCTCTCTGCCCCTCTCTCTCCTCACTCTGTCACCTCACTCTCTCTCCCTCTCTCACTCCCTCCCTCTCTCACTTTTCTCTCACCCCCTCTCTCCTCCCTGTCTCTCTTCCCCCTCTCTATCTCTCTCTCTACCGCCTCTCTCTCTTCCCCCTCTCTCCCCTCCTCTCTCCCCTTCTCTCTACCGTCTCTCTCAGCCCCTGTCTCAGCACCTCTCTCTCGCACCCCCTCTCTCTACGCCTCACTCTCTCTCTCTCCCCTGTCTCTTCACTAACTCTCTCCCCCACTCTGTCACCTAACTCTCTCCCCTCTTTCTCACTCCCTGCCTAACCCTCTCCCTCCACCATTCTATCCCCACTCTCTCCCCCACTCTCTCTCCCCCTCTCTCTCCCCTCTCTCTCCCCATCCATCTCCCCCTCTCTCTCTCCCTCGATTCTCTCTCTTTTCATGCTCTGTCCCCCTCCCTGTGTCCCCCTCCCTCTGGCCCCCACTCTCTCCTCTCTCTCTCCACTCCGACTCTCCACTCTCTCTCCCCCACTCTCCTCGTCTCTCTCCCCTCTCTCTCTCCCCCTCTCTCTCCCTCCATTCTCTGCCCCCTCCTTCTGTCCCGCTCCTCCTGTCCCCCTCCCTCTGTCCCCGTCTCTCCTTCACTCTCACCCCCGACTCTCCCCTCTCTCTCCCCCACTCTCCCCCTCTAACCAATCTCTCCCCTCCCCTTCTCTCCAACCTCCCTCTCCTCCTCTCTCCCTCCCCCACTCTCACCCCCACTCTCTCCCCGCACTTTCTCTCTCCACTTTCTCTCCCCACCCCTCTCCCCCCACTCTCTCTCCCCACTCTCTCACCCCACTCTCTCCCCACACTCTCTCCCTTCCCTCTCTCCCCCTCCCTCTTTCCCCCTCCCTCTGTCCGCCTCTCTCTCCTCTCTCTCAGCCCACTCTCCCCTCTCTCTCCACACTCTCCCTCCTCTACCTCTCCCCCTCCCTCTCTCCTCTCTCTACCCCAATCTCTCACCTCCTCTCTCTATCCCGTCTCTCTCTACGCTGCTCACCCTCTCTCTCTACCCCTCAATCTCTCTCACTCCCGTCTCACTCTTCACTAACTCTGTTGCCTAAATCTCTCCCCTCTCTCTCCCCCCACTCTCACCCCCTTTCCGTCCCCCTCTCTCCCCCTTCCTCGCACCTTCCTCTCCCTCCCACTTTCTCTCCCCGTCTTTCCCCCTCCCCGTCGCTCTCCCCGTCTCTCTCCCCTCCCTCTCCCCCACTTTCTTTCCCCGCTCTCTTTCCCAATTCTCTCCACCACGCTCTTCCCCCACTCTCACCCCCATCTCTCTCCCTTCTCTGTCCCCCCTGCTGTCACCCCCTTTCTGTCCCCCAGTCTCCCCCTTCCTCGCACCTTCCTCTTCCTCCCCCTCTCTCGCCTTGTCTCTCCCCCTCTCTCCCCGTCGCTCTCCCCGTCGCTCTCCCTGTCTCTCTCCCCCTCTCTCTCTCCCTCCCTCTCCCCCCTCTCCCTTTCCCCTCTCTCCCCCAACTTTCTTCCCCCACTCTCTGCCCCATCTCTCTCCCCTCTCTCTCCCTCCGCTCTCACCCTCTTTCTGTCCCCCTCTCTCACCCTCCCTCGCACCTTCCTCTCCCTCCCACTCTCTCTCCCCCTCTCTCTCCCCGTCTCACCCCCCCTTCCCCTCGCTCTCCCCGTCGCTCTTTCAGTCTCTCCCCCTCTCTCCCACTCTGTCTCGCCCTCCCCATCTCTATTCCCCCATCTCTCTCTCTGCCGCCTCTCTCTCTTCCCCCTCTCTCCACACCCCTCTCACCCCTCTAACCCCTCTCTCCCCCTCTCCCCTCCTCTCTCCCCTTCTCTCTACCGTCTCTCTCTCTCACCCCCTTTCTTTACACCTCTCTCTCTCACCCACTCTCTCTACACCTCAGTCTCTCCCTCCACTCTCTGTGCCCCTCCCTCTTTCCCCCTCCCTCTGTCCGCCTCTCTCTCCTCTCTCCCCACTCTCCCCTCTCTCTCCCCCACTCTCCCCCCTCCCTCTCCATTCCCTCTCACCTCCTCTCTCTATCCCGTCTCTCTCTACCCCGCCCACCCTCTCTCTCTACCCCTCAAACTCTCTCCCCCCTCACTCTTCACTAACTCTGTCGCCTAAATCTCTCCCCTCTCTCTCCCTCTCTCACTCCTTCCGTCTCTCACCCTCGCACTCTCCCCCTCTCTACCCCCACTCTCATCCCCTTTCTGTCCCCCTCTCTCCCCCTTCCTCGCACCTTCCTCTCCCTCCCACTCTCTCCCCGTCTCTTCCCCCACCCCGTCGACATCCCCGTCGCTCTCCCCGTCTCTCTCCCCCTCTCTCTCCACCTCCCTCTCCCCACTCTCTTTCCCCACTCTCTTTCCCCACTCTCTCCACCACGCTCTTCCCCCACTCTCACGCCCATCTCTCTCCCCTCTCTCTCCCCCCTCTCTCACCCCCTTTCTGTCCCGCTCTCTCTCCCCTTCCTCGCACCTTCCTCTCCCTCCCCCTCTCTCACCCCATTTCTCCCCCTCTCTCCCCGTCGCTCTCCCCGTCTCTCTTTCTGTCCCCCCCTCTCATCCTTCCTCGCACCTTCTCTCTCACACGCTCTCTCTCACACCCTCTCTCACATCTTCTCTCTCCCCACTCTCACTCCCCCCTCTCTCTCTACCTCTCTCACCCTCTCTGTCTCACACCCTCTCTCTCACCCCCTCTCTCTCACCCCTCCCTCTCTCCCCCTCTCTCTCCCCGTCTCTCCCCCTCTCCCCGTCGCTCTCCCCCACTCTCTCCCCCTCTCTCGCCCTCCCCGCCTCGCTTCCCCCTCCCTATCTCTCTCTTTGCAACCTCTCTCTCTTCCCCCTCTCTCCACACCCCTCTCACCCCTCTAACCCCTCTCTCCAACCTCTCCCCTCCTCTCTCCCCTTCTCTCTACCGTCTCTCTCTCACCGACTCTCTCTCTACACGTCACTCTCTCTCCCCTCTCTCTTCACTAACTCTCCCCCGACTCTGTCACCTAAATCTCTCTCCTCTCTCTCACTCCCTCCCTAACCCTCTCCCTCCCCCACTCTCTCCCCCACTCTCTCCCTCACTCTCTCCACCACTCTCTCCCCCACTCTCTCCCCCACTCTCGCTCGCCACTCTCGCTCCCCACTCGCTCCCCCACTCTGTCCCCACACTCTCTCTCCCCTTCCCTCTCTCCCCCTTCTCTCTCCCTCCATTCTCTGTCCTACTCCCTCTGTCCGTCTCTCTCACCTCTCTGTCCCCAACTCTCCCCCTCTCTCCGCCGTCGGTTCTCTCCCCCTCCCTCTCCCTCTCTCTCTACCCACTCTCTCACCACCTCTCTCTAACTCTCTCTCTCTACCCCACTCACCCCCTCTCTCGACCCTCAATCTCTCTCTCCTCTTCTCTCTTCACTAACTCTCTCTGTCGCCTAAATCTCTCCCTCTCTCTCCCTCTCTCACTCCCTGCTTCTCCCATGCTCTCACCCTCTCCTCTCTCTCCCCACTGTCTTTCCCCATTCTCTCCCCCACTCTCTTCACCCACTCTCACACCATCTCTCTCCCCTTTCTATCTCCCACTCTCTCTCGTCCCCCTCTCTCTCCCCTCTCTCTCCACCCTCTCTCCCCCTCCCTCTCTCACCATCTCACTCTCCCCCTCACTCTCTTTCCCACTCTTTCTTCACTGTCTCCCCAATCTCACTCCCCCTCTTCCTCTCCCCCTTTCTCTGTCCCCTTCTCTCCCCACACACCCGTCTTTCCCCTTTTCTCAACACCCACTCACCCCCTCTCTTTCACCCCCTCTCTTTCACCCCCTCTCTTTCACCCCCTCTCTCACCCCCTCTCTCACCCCCTCTCTCTCACACCCTCTCTCTCACACCCCTCTCTCCCACACCCTCTCTACCCCTAACTCTCACACCATCTCTCTCACCCCCTCTCCCACACCCTCTCTCACACCCCTCTCTCCCACCCCCTCTCTCTCACCCTCTCTCTCACTCACTCTCTCTCCCCACTTTCACACCCCCTCTCTCCTCCTCTCTCACACACCCTCTCTCTCACCCCCCTCTCTCTCACCCTCTCTCTCTCACACCCTCTCTCTCACACCCTCTCTCTCAAACCCTCTCTCTCACCCCCCCTTTCTCACCCCATCTCTCTCACACCCTTTTTCTCCTCCTCCCTCCTGCCTCACGACAATCTCTCTCTCCCTGAACTCTCTCCCCTCTCTCTCCCCCTCTCTCGCTCTCCCCCTCTCTCTCCCCCTCTCTCTCCCCCTCTCTCTTCCCCTCTCTCTCACACCCTTTTTCTCCCCCTCCCTCCCGCCTCACGAGAACCTCTTTCTCCCTAAACTCTCTCCCCTCTCTCTCCCCCCCTCTCTCCCCTCTCTCACTCCCCTCTCTCTCTCTCCCCCTCTCTCTCCCCTCTCTCTCGCCCCACTCTCTCTCACCCCTCTCTCTTGCCCCTCTCTCTCCCCCTCTCTCTCCCCCTCTCTCACCCCCTCTCTTTCCCCCACTCTCTCTCGCCCCTCTCTCTTGCCCCTCTCTCTCACCCCTCTCTCTCACCCTCTCTCTCCCCCACTCTCTCTCGCCCCCCCTCTCTCAGCCCCTCTCTCCCCCACTCTCTCACCTCTCTCTCTCTCCCCCTCACTCTCACACCTCTCTCTCCCCACTCTCTACCCCACTCTCTCCCCCTCACACGTTCCTCCCACTCTATCCCCACTCTCTCTCCCCCACACTCTATCCCCCTCTCTCTCCCACTCTCTCTCTCCCCCCTCTCCCCCTCTCTCTCCAGCCTCTCTCTCCCACCCCTCTCTCCCCTCGCTCTCTCCCCCTCACTCTCCCCCTCTCTTTCCTCCTCTCTCGCCACTCTCTCTCACCTCTCTCTATCACCCTTTCTCTCTCTTCCCACTCTCTCCCCCTCTCTCCCCCCTCTCTCTCCCCTCTCTCCCCACCTCACTTGCCACTCTCTCTCGCCTCTCTCTCACCCCTCTCTCGCCCCCACACTCTCTCCCCCACACTCTCTCCCCGACACTCTCTCCCACTCTCCCTCCCCCTCACCCCTCCCTCCCCTCTCCCTCCCCCCTCTCTCCACCTCTGTCTCCCCCTCTGTCTCCCCCTCTCTCCCCCTCTCTCTCCCCTCTTTCCCCAACACTCTCTCTCTCCCCCCTCTCTCCCGCCTCTCTCTCGCCCCCCTCTCGCTCCGTCTCTCTCCCATCTCTCGTCCCCTGTCTCGCCCTCTTGTCTCTCCCCTCCTCTCTCGCACCCTCTCTCGACCACTCTCTCGCCCCCCACTCTCTCCCCTCTCTCTCACCCCCTCTCTTTCCCCTCTCTCTCCCCTCTCTCTCCCTTCTCTCTCCTCTCTCTCCCCTCTCTCTTCCCACTCTCTCCCCTCTCTCCCCCCTCTCTCCCCCCTCTCTCACCCCCTCTCTCACCCCCTCTCTCACCCCCTCTCTCACCCCCTCTCTCACCCCTCTCTCTCCCCCTCTTTCCCCAACTCTCTCATTCTCTACCCCCTCTCTCCCGCCTCTCTCTCGCTCCCTGTCTCTCCAATCTCTCGCCCCCTGTCTCGTCCTCCTGTCTCTCCCCTCCTCTCTCACACCCTCTCTCGCCCCCTCTCTCGCCCCCCACTCTCACCCCTCTCTCGCCCCCCACTCTCACCCCCCTCTCGCCCCCCCTCTCTTCTCCTCTCTCGCCCCCTCTCTCGCCCCACTCTCGCCCCCCACTCGTCTCCACTCTCTCCCCCTCTCTCACCTTCTCTCCTCTCGCTCCCCTTTCTCTCCCCTCTCTCTCCCCTCTCTCACCCCCTCTCTCACCTTCTCTCTCACCCCATCTCTCTCCCCCACCTCCCCCTCTCCAAGGTCTCTCTCCCCCCTCTCTCTCCCCTCTCGCTATCTTCCACTCTTTCTACCGCCGCTTTCCCAATGTTTCTCTACTCTCTCTCTCCTCTCTCTTTCCACCCCTCTCTCTCCCCTCTCTCCATCTCCCCTCTTTCTCGCCCCACTCTCTCTCTTCTCTCTCCCTCCCCTCTCTCCCTCCCCTCTCTCTCTCCCCACAGTCTTACCCTGTTCTCTTACTCCGCTCGCTTACCCCAGTTTCTCTCTCCTCTCTCCCAACGCACTCTCCCCACCCACTCTCCCCAGCCACTCTCCCCACCCACCCTCCACCCCCACTCTACCCACCCACTCTCCCTTCCCCACTATTTCCCCCACTCTCTCCCCACCACTCTCTCCCCCACTCTCTTTCAACCCCTCTCTCTCTCCCCCTCTCTCTTCCCTATCTCTCTCCCCCTCTCTCCCACTCCTCTCACCCCCCACTGTCTACCCCCACTCTCTCCGCCTCTCTCTTTCCCCCTCTCTCTCCCACTCTCTCTCCCCCACTCTCGCCCCCTCTCCCCCTCTCTTCCCCCCCTCTCTCCCTCTGAACCTCCTTCTCTCTGACCCCCTCTCTCTGTGCCCCCTCTTCCTCTGTTCCCCTCTCTCTCTGTCCCTCCTACTCTCTGGCCACCCTCACTCTGTCACCCCATCTCTCTTTCTCCCCCTCTCTGTCCCCCCTCACTATCCCCTCTCTCACCGTTCCCCTCTCTCTGTCCTCTCTCTGTCTGTCCCCCACCTCTCTGTCCCCCTCTCTCTGTTACCCTTACCTCTCCGTTCCTCTCTCACTGTCCCCCCCCCCCTCTCTGTCCCCCCTCTTTCTGTCCCCCTCTTTCTATCCCCGCTCTCTCTGTCCCCCCGTTCCCCTCCATCTGTCACCCCCTCTGTCCCCTCTCTCTGTCCCTCTCTCTCTGCCCCTCTCTCACTGTCCCTCTCTCTCTTCCCCCTCTCTGTCCCCCTCTCCGTCACTCTCTCTCCGTCCCTCTCTCTCTGTCCCCCTCTCTCTGTCCCCCTTTTCTCTCTGTCCCTCTCTCTCTGTCCCCTCTCTCTGTCCAACCCTCTCTCTGTCCCCCTCTCTCTGTCCCCCTCTCTCTCTGCCACCCCCTCTCTGTCCAACATACTCTGTGACCCCTCTCTCTGTCCCCCTTTCTCCCCATCACCCCTCTCTCTGTCCTCCTCTCTCTGTCCCTCTCTCTGTCACCCTCCTCCCTGTCCACCCCTCTCTCTGTACCCTCCTCTCCCTCTATCCTCATCTCTCTGTCCACCCCCCTCTCTGTCCCTACTCTCTCACTGTCCCCTATCTCTGCCCCCCCCCCCCGCTGTCCCCCTCTCTGTAACACCTGGTCTGTCACCCTCCTCTCTTTCCCCACTCTGTCTGTCACCTTCTCACTCTGTCCCGCCTTCTCCCTCTGTCCCCATCTCTCTGTTCACCCCTCTCTCTCTGCACCCCTCTCTCTTTCCCCCCTCTCTCTTCCCCCTCTCTCTACCCCCTCTGTCTCCCCATCACTCCACCCTCTCTCTTCCCCCACTCTCTTGTCCCCCTCTCTGTCTGTCCCTCTCTCTGACCCCCTCTCTCTCTCTGACCGCCCCTCTCTGTCCCTCCCCCCCTCTCTCCCCCTCTCTCTCCCCCACTCTCGCCCCCTCTCCCCCTCTCTTCCCCCTCTCTCTCCCCACGCTCTCTCCCCCCTCTAACTCCCCCTCTCTCCCCCTCTCCCCACCTCGCTCGCCTCTCTCTCGCCTCTCTCACCCCGTCTCTCTCCTCTCACTCTCTCCCCTCTCTCACCCTCTCTCTCTCCCCAGCGTCCTTGCCCTTCTCTCTCATCTCTCTCTCTCCCCACTCTCTCTCTTCCTCTCTCTCTCTCTCCCCCCTCCCCTCTCTCCCGCCTCTCTCTCTCCCCCCTGTCTCTCCCTCTCTCTCCCCCCTCTTTTCCCAACACTCCCCTGATCCCCTCTCTCCCCTCCCTCTCTCTCCCCTCCCTCCCCCCTCTCTCTCGCCCCCCTCTCGCACACTCTCTCTCGCCCATCTCTTGCCCCCTGTCTCGCCCTCCTGTCTCGCCCCTTCTCTCTCGCCCCCTCTTTCGCCCCCACCCTCGTCCCCTCTCACGATGCCCACTCTTGCCCCCACTAACGCCACTCTCTCGCCCCAACTCTCGCCTCCCATCGTCTCCACTCTCGTCCTTCTCTCTCACCTGACTCTCTAACTCCTTCTCTCTCGCCTCTCTCTACCCCTCTCTATCCCACTCTCTCCAGCCCTCTCTCTCCCCTTCTCCCCCTCCCCTGTCTCCCCCTCTCTCCCCCACTTTCTCCCCACTCTCTCTATCTCTCCCCACGCCCTCTCCCCTCTCTCTCACCCCCTCTCCCCACCTCTCCCCCCTCTCTCCCCCCTCTCTCTCGATCCCTCCCTCTCCCCCCTCCCTCTTCCCCTTCTCTCTGCTCCCCTCTCCCTGCCCCCTCTCCCTGCCACTCTCTCTCTCTCTCTCCCCCCTCTCTCTCCCCCTCACTCTGTCCAGCTCACTCTCTCCCCCTCTCTCTCTCCCCCTCTCCTCCTCTCTCTCCCTCTCCCCTCCGTCTCCCCCGCCATCCCACTAGCTCTCTACCCCCTCTCTCTTCCCCTTCTCTCTCCGCCCTCTCTCTCCATGCCTCTCTCTATCCCATCTCTCCTCCTCAACCTCTCTTTCCCCCTCACTTCCTCTCTCTCTATCCCTCACTCTCTCTCTGCCCCTCACACTCTTCACTAACTCTCTCCCCAACTCTGTCACCGAACTCTCTCCACTCTCTCACCCCTTGCCTCTCTCAATCCCTCCCTCACTCACTCTCTCACTCTCCCCATCACTCCCTCACCCGTCTCCCCCTCCCGTCTCCCCCGCTCTCTCCCCACTCTCTCCCCTCCTCTCTCTCCCCTCCCCTCTCCCCTCTGTCTCCCCTCTCTCTTCCCTCCTCTCTCTTCTCTCCTCTCTCTACCCTCCAATCTCTTCCCTCCTCTCTCTCCCCCCTCTGTCTCCCCCTCTGTCTCCCCTCACTCCCCCCTCTCCCCTCTCTCTTCCCCCTTTCTCTCCCCCTCTCTCTCCTCCCCCTCTCTCTCCCCTCTCTCTCCCATCCTCGCTCTCCCTCTTCTCTCTCCCCGCCTCTCTCCCCTCCTCTCTCCACCGTCTGTCTCCCCCCTGTCCCCCCTCTCTCTCCCCCATCTCTCTCCTACCTCTCTTGACCCCCTCTCTCTGTCCCCATCTCCCTCTCGGTGCCCCACTCTCACTGTCCCCTAACTCTGTCCCCCTCGCACTGTCCCTGCGCTCTCTGCCCCTCCTGTCTCTCTGTCACCCCTCTCTCTGTGCCCCCTCTCTCTGTCCACCCTCTCTGTCCTCCCTCTCTGTCCGATCCCCTCTCTCTGTCCCCCTCTCTCTGTCTCCCCCTCTCTGCCCCCCCTCTCTGTCCGTTCCCCTCTCTCTGTTCCCTTCTCTCTGTCCCCCTCTCTCTGACCCCTCCTCTCCTTCTGTCCCCATCTCTCTGTCCACCCCTCTCTCTCTGTCCCTCTCTTTCATCTTCCTCTCTCTGTCCCCCAACTCACTGTCTCCCTCTCAGTCCACACTCTCTCTTCCCCCTCTTTTTACCCCTCCTCTCTCCCCATCTCTTTCCTCCCTCTCTCTCCCCCCACTCTCTTACCCCCACTCTCTCTATCCCCTCTCTCTCTGACCGCCCCTCTCTCTGTTCCCCACACTCTCTCCCCTCTCTCTGTCCCACTCTCTCTCTGTCCCCCTCTCTCTCCGTTGCCCTCTCTCTGTCCCCCTCTCTCAATGCCCCCCTCTCCGTTCCCCTCTCTCTGTCCCCCCTCTCTCTCCGTTCCCCTCTCTCTGTCCCCTCTCTCTCTCCGTTCCCCTCTCTCTGTCCCCCTCTCTGTCCCCCTCTTTGTCCCCCTCTCTCTGACCCCTCCTCTCCTTCTGTCCCCATCTCTCTGTCCACCCCTCTCTCTCATCCCTCTCTCTCAGCCCCCTCTCTCTGTCCCCCAACTCACTGTCTCCCTCTCGGTCCACCCTCTCCCTTCCCCCTCTTTTACCCCTCCTCGCTCCCCATTTCTTTCCTCCCTCTCTCTCCCCACTCTCTTGCCCCACTCTCTCTGTCCCCTCTCTCTCTGTCCCCCTCTCTCTGTCCCCCTCTCTCTGTTCCCCCTCTCTCTGTTCCCCCTCTCTCTGTGCCCCCTCTCCCAGTCCCCCCTCTCCCTGGCCCCCTCTCCCTGTCCCCCTCTCCCTGTCCCCCCTCACCCTGTCTCCACTCTCCCTGTCTCCCCTCTCTCTAACCCTTTCTCTCTGACCCCTCTCTCTGTCCCCCTTTCTCCCCGTCACCCCCCTCTCTGTACCCTCCTCTCTGTCCCTCTCTCTCTGTCACCCTCATCTCTGTCCCCATTCTCTCTGTCCACCCCTCTCTCTGTACCCTCCCCTCCCTCTGTCCACCCCTCTCTCTGTACCCTCCCCTCCCTCTGTCCTCATCTCTCTGTCCACCCCCTCTTTCTGTCCCTACTCTCTCTCTGTCCCCCTATCACTGTCCCCCCTCTCTCTCTCTCTGTCCCCCTTCTCTGTACCACCTGTTCTGTCACCCTCCTCTCTGTCCCCACTCTCTCTGTCACCTTCTCACTCTGTCCCTCCCTCTCCCTCTGTCCCCATCTCTCTGTCCACCCCACTCTCTCTGCACCCCTCTCGGCTCCCCCCCTCTCTCTCCCCCCTCTCTCTTTGTTCCCCTCTCTCTCTCTGACCGCCCCTCTCTGTCCCTCTTCTCTCTGTCCCCTCTCTCTGTCCCCCTCTTTCTCTGTCCCTCCCTCTCTCTGTCCCCACTCTCCCTGTCCGCCCCCTCTGACCGCCTCTCTCTTTCCTCTCTCTTTCTTTCCACCCTCTCTCTGTCCCCGTCTTTCTGTCCACCCCTCTCTCTGTACCCTCCTCTCCCTCTGTCCCCATCTCCCTGTCCACCCCCCTCTCTCTGTCCCCCTCTCACTCTTTCTCCCCTCTCTCTGGCACCCCCTCTCTCTGTCTCCACTCCCTCTCTGTCCCCCTCTCTCTGTCCCCCTCTCTCTCTGTCCCCCTCTCTCTCTGTCACCCCTCTCTCTTCCCTCCTGCCCCCCTCTCTCTGAACCCCTCTGCCTCTGTTCCCTCCTCTCTCTGTCACCCCCCTCTGTCTCACCGCTCTCTGTCCCCCTCTCTCTGTCGTCTCTCTCTCTGTACCCCGTCTCTCTCTGTCCCCCCGTCTCTCTGTCCTCCTCTCTCTGCACACCTCTCTCTGCCCCCTCTGCCGCCCTCTCTCTGTGTCCCCCACTTTCTCTGCCCACCCCCCCGTCTCTACCGCTGTCTGCCCCCCTCTCTCGGTGTCCCTCTCTCTCTGCCCCTCCTTCTCTCTGTCCCCCCGCTCTCAGTCCGCCCCCTCTGTCCACCTCTCTCTTTCCCCCTCTCTCTGTCCCCCGCTCCGTCACTCTGCCCCCCTCTACTGCGCCCCCGTCTCTCAGTCCCCCCACTCACTGTCACAACTCTCTCTTGCCCCCCTCTCTCTGTCCCTCCTTCTCCCTGTACCCCCTTCTGTTCCCACTCTCTCTGTCTCCCTCTCTCTGTACCACCTCTCTCTGTCCTCTCTCTCTCTGTCGCCCTTCTCTCTATCCCCCCTCTTCCTCTGGCCCCCTCTCTCTGTCCGCGCTCTCTGTCCCCCCTCTTCCTCTGTCCCCCTCTCTCTGTCCCCGCTCTCTGTCCCCATCTCTCTATGTCCTCCTCTCTCTCAGTCCCCCCATCTCTTCTCCATGCCACCCGTCTATCTGACCCCCTCTCCCTCTGTTCCCTCCTCTCTCAGTCCCCCTCTCTCTCTGTCCCCCCTCTCAGTCCCCCTCTCTCTCTGTCCCACTCTCTCTGTCCCCCTCTCTCTCTGTCCCCCTCTCTCTGTCCCCTCTCTCTCTGTCGCCCCTCCCTCTGAACCTCCTTCTCTCTGACCCCCTCTCTCTGTGCCCCCTCTTCCTCTGTTCCCCTCTCTCTCTGTCCCTCCTACTCTCTGGCCACCCTCACTCTGTCACCCCATCTCTCTTTCTCCCCCTCTCTGTCCCCCCTCACTATCCCCTCTCTCACCGTTCCCCTCTCTCTGTCCTCTCTCTGTCTGTCCCCCACCTCTCTGTCCCCCTCTCTCTGTTACCCTTACCTCTCTGTTCCTCTCTCACTGTCCCCCCTCTCTGTCCCCCCTCTTTCTGTCCCCCCTCTTTCTATCCCCGCTCTCTCTGTCCCCCCGTTCCCCTCCATCTGTCACCCCCTCTGTCCACTCTCTCTGTCCCTCTCTCTCTGCCCCTCTCTCACTGTCCCTCTCTCTCTCTCCCCTCTCTCTGTCCCCCTCTCCGTCACTCTCTCTCCGTCCCTCTCTCTCTGTCCCTCTCTCTCTGTCCCCCTTTTCTCTCTGTCCCTCTCTCTCTGTCCCCTCTCTTTCTGTCCAACCCTCTCTCTGTCCCCCTCTCTCTGTCCCCCTCTCTCTCTGCCACCCCCTCTCTGTCCAACATACTATCTGACCCCTCTCTCTGTCCCCCTTTCTCCCCATCACCCCTCTCTCTGTCCTCCTCTCTCTGTCCCTCTCTCTGTCACCCTCCTCCCTGTCCACCTCTCTCTCTGTACCCTCCTCTCCCTCTATCCTCATCTCTCTTTCCACCCCCCTCTCTGTCCCTACTCTCTCACTGTCCCCTATCTCTGCCCCCCCCCCCTCTGTCCCCCTCTCTGTGCCACCTGGTCTGTCACCCTCCTCTCTTTCCCCACTCTGTCTGTCACCTTCTCACTCTGTCCCGCCTTCTCCCTCTGTCCCCATCTCTCTGTTCACTCCTCTCTCTCTGCACCCCTCTCTCTTTCCCCCCTCTCTCTTCCCCCTCTCTCTACCCCCTCTGTCTCCCCATCACTCCACCCTCTCTCTTCCCCCACTCTCTTGTCCCCCTCTCTGTCTGTCCCTCTCTCTGACCCCTCTCTCTCTCTGACCGCCCCTCTCTCTCCCTCCCTCTCTCTGTCCCCACTCTCCCAGTCCGCCCCCTCTGTCCCCCTCTCTCTTCCCCCCTCTTTCTTTCCACCCTCTCTCTGTCCCCCTCTTTCTATCCACCCCGCTCTCTGTACCCTCCTCTCCCTCTGTCCCCATCTCTCTGTCCACCCCCTTTCACTGTCCCCCTCTCTCTCTTTCTCCCCCTGTCTGTCCCCCCCCCTCTCTGTCCCCCTCTCTCTCTCTGTCCCCCTCTCTCTCTGTCATCCCTCTCTCTTCCCCCTCTGCCCTCATCTCTCTGAACCCTCTGCCTCTGTTCCCTCCTCTCTCTGTCCCCCTCTCTCTGTCCCCCCTCTCTCTGTCCCCTCTCTCTCTGTCCCCCGTCTCTCTCTGTCCCCCCATCTCTCTGTCCTCTCTCTCTGTCCTTCTCTCTGTACACCTCTCCCCGCCCCCTCCGCCCCCTCACTCTGTGACCCCCACTCTCTCACCCCCCCGTCTCTCCCGCTCTCTGTCCCCCTTTCTCTGTGCACCTCTCTCTCTGCCCCTCCTTCTCTCTGTCTCCCCGCTCTCAGTCCGCCCCCTCTGTCCCCCTCTCTCTTCTCCCTCTCTCTGTCACCCCCTCCGTCCCCCTGTTCCCCCTCTAGTTTGAGCCGTCTCTCTGTCCCCCCTCTCTCACTGTCACAACTCTCTCTGCCCCCCCTCTGTCCCTCCTTCTCCCTGTACACCCCTCTGTTCCCACTCTCACTGTCCCTCCTCTCTCTGTACCACCTCTCTCTGTCCTCTCTCTGTCTGTCGCCCTCTCTCTATCCCCCCTCTTCCTCTGTCCCCCTCTCTCTGTCCTCCTCTCTCTGTCCGCGCTCTCTGTCCCCCCCTCTTCCTCTGTCCCCCTCTCTCTCTGTCCTCCCTCTCTGTCCCCCTCTCTCTCTGTCCTCCTCTCTCTCTGTCACCCCTCTCTCTTACCCCCTGCCACCCCTCTCTCTGACTCCCCCTCCGTGTGTCCCCTCCTCTCTCAGTCCCCCTCTTTCTGTGTCCCCCTTACTTAGTCCCCCTCTCTCTCTGTCTCCCCTCTCTCTGTGTCCCCTCTTCCTCTCCCCCCTCTCTCTCTGTCCCTCCTTCTCTCTGCCCCACCCGCTCTCAGTCTGTCCCCTCTGTGCCACACTCTCTGCACCCCCGGTCCCCCCTCACTCTGTCACCCCATCTCTCTTTCTCCCCTCACTGTCCCCCCTCACTGCCCGCCCTCTCTCGGTTCCCCTCTCTCCTATTCCCCTCTCTCTGTTCCCCTCTCTCTAGATCTCCTCTCTCTGTCCCCTCTCTCTCTGTCCCCCCTCTCTCTCCGTTCCTCTCTCTCCGTTCCTCTCTCTCTGTCCCCTCTCTTTCCCCCCCTCTCCATTCCCCTCTCTGTGTCTCCCTCTCTCTCCATTCCCCTCTCTCTGTCCCCCCTCTCTCTGTCCCCCTCTCTGTGTCTCCCTCTCTCTCCATTCCCCTCTCTCTGTCCCCCCTCTCTCGCCGTTCCCCTCTCTGTGTCCCCCCTCTCTGTGTACCCCCTCTCTCTGTCCCCCTCTCTCTCCTGTTCCCCTCTCTCTGTCCCCCCTCTCTCTGCCCCCCTCTGTCCCCCGTCCCCACCTCTCTCTCTCCGTTCCCCTCTCTCTGTCCTCTCTCTGTCTCTCCCCCACCTCTCTGACCCCCCTCTCTCAGTCCCCCTCCCTCTCTGTTCCTCTCTCACTGCCCCCCTCTCTCTGCCCCCCTCTCTGTCCCCCTCTCTCTGTCCACCCTCTCTCTGTCCCCCCTCTCTGTCACCCCCTCTCCATCCCCCCGTCTCTCCGTTCCCCTCTGTCTGTTCCCCCCTTTCTATCCCCCTCTCTCTCTCCCACGTCCCCCTCCCTCTGTCACCCCCTCTGTCCCCTCTCTCTGTCCCCCTCTCTCTGTCCCCCTCTCTCTGCCCCCCTCTCTCTGTGCCCTTCTCTCTGTCCCCCTCTCTCTGCCCCCTCTCTCTGTCCAACCCTCTCTCTGTCCAACCCTCTCTCTGTCCCCCTCTCTCTGACTCCCTCTCTCTCCATTCTCCACTCTCTTTCCCCCTCTCTCTGTCCCCCTCTCTCTATCTCCCCCCTCCCCGTTCCCCTCTCTCTGTCCCCTTCTCTCTGTCCCCCCCCTCTCTCCGTTCCCCTCTCTCTGTCCCCCTCTCTCTGTCCAACCCTCTCTCTGTCCCACTCTCTCTGACCCCCTCTCTCTCCATTCCCCACTCTCTGTCCCCTTCTCTCTGTATCCCCTCTCTCTCCGTTCCCCTCTCTCTGTCCCCCTCTCTGTCCCCCCATCTCTGTCCCCACCCAATCTGCCCCGTCCCCCTCTCTCTGTCCCCCTCCCTCTGTCCCCTCTCTCTGTCCCCCTCTCTCTATCTCCCCTCTTTCTGACCCCCTCTCTCTGTACCCCCTCTCTCTGTACCCCCTCTCTCTGTACCCCCTCTCTCTGTCCCCCTCTCTCAGTCCCCCTTCTCTCTGACCCCTCTCTCTGTCCCCCTTTCTCACCGTCACCCCTCTTTCTGTCCCTACCCTGTCTGTCACCTTCTCACTCTGTCCCTCCCTCTCCCTCTGTCCCCATCTCTCTGTCCACCCCTCTCTCTTTCCCCCCTCTCTCTTCCCCCCTCTCTCTTCCCCCTCTCTCTACCACCCTCACTCTCCCCTATCACTACACCCTCTCTCTCCACCCACTCTCTTGTCCCCCTCTCTCTCTGTCCCCCTCTCTCCTTGTCACCCCCTCTCTTCCCCCTTCCGCCCCTCTCTCTGACCCCCTCTCCCTCTGTTCCCTCGTCTGTCAGTCCCCCCTCTCTCTGTCACCCTCACTCCATCCCCCTCTCTCTCTGTCCCCCTCTCTCTGTCCCCCTCTCTCTCTGTTCCCCTCTCTCTGTCCCCCCTCTCTCTGTCCCCCCTCTCTCTGTCCACCCTCTCTCTGCCCCACTCTCTCTGTCCCCCCTCTCTGTCACCCCCTCACCATCCCCCTTGTCTCTCCGTTCCCCTCTCTCTGTTCCCCCCTTTCTATCCCACACTCTCTGTCCCCTGTCCCACTCCCTCTGTCACCCCCACTGTCCCCTCCCTCTGTCCCTCTCTCTCTGAACCCATCTCTCTCCCCTCTCCCAATCCCCCTGTCCCCCTCTCTCTGTCACCCTCTCCGTCACTCTCACACTGTCCCCCTCTCTCTGCCCCCCTCTCTCTGACCCCCTCTCTCTGTCCAACCCTCTCTCTTTCCCCCTCTCTCTGTCCCCCTCTCTCTGTCCCCCTCTCTCTCTGTTCCCCTCTCTCTGTCCCCCCTCTCTCTGTCCCCCCTCTCTCTGTCCACCCTCTCTCTGCCCCACTCTCTCTGTCCCCCCTCTCTGTCACTCCCTCACCATCCCCCTCGTCTCTCCTTTCCCCTCTCTCTGTTCCCCCCTTTCTATCCCACTCTCTCTGTCCCCTGTCCCCCTCCCTCTGTCACCCCCTCTGTCCCCCTCCCTCTGTCCCTCTCTCTCTGTCCCCCTCTCTCTGTCCCCCCTCTCTCTGACCCCTCTCTCTGTCCCCCTTTCTCACCGTCACCCCTCTTTCTGTCCCTACCCTGTCTGTCACCTTCTCACTCTGTCCCTCCCTCTCCCTCTGTCCCCATCTCTCTGTCCACCCCTCTCTCTGCACCCCTCTCTCTTTCTACCCTCTCTCTTCCCCCTCTCTCTACCACGCTCACTCTCCCCTATCACTACGCCCTCTCTCTCCACCACTCTCTTGACCCCCCTCTCTCTGTCCTCCTCTCTCCTTGTCAACCCCTCTCTTCCCCCTTCCACCCCACTCTCTGACCCCCTCTCCCTCTGTTCCCTCCTCTCTCAGTCCCCCCTCTCTCTGTCACCCTCACTCCGTCCCCCTCTCTCTCTCCCCCCCTCTCTCTGCCCCCCCTCTCTCTCTCTGTGCCCCCTCTCTCTGTCCCCCTCTCTCTGTCCCCCCTCTCTCTGTGCCCCCTCTTCCTCTGTCCCCCTCTCTCTCTGTCCCTACTTCTCTCTGCCCCCCCCGCTCTCAGTCTGCACCCCCTGCCCCCTCACTCTGTCACCCCATCTCTCTTTCTCCCCCTCTCACTGTCCCCCTTCACTGTTCCAACTCTCTCTGTCCCCCTCTCTCTGTCCCCTCTCTCTGTATCCTCCTCTCTCTGTCACCTCTCTCTCTCTGTCCCCCTCTCTCTGACCCCTCTCTCTGTCCCCCCCTCTCTCTGTTCCCCTCTCTCGGTCCCCCCTCTCTCTGTCCCCCCTCTCTCTGTCCACCCTCTCTGTCACCCCCTCACCATCCCCCTTGTCTCTCCGTTCCCCTCTCTCTGTTCCCCCCTTTCTATCCCCCTCTCTCTGTCCCCTGTCCCCCTCCCTCTGTCACCCCCTCTGTCCCCCTCCCTCTGTCCCTCTCTCTCTGTCCCCCCTCTCTCTCTCCCCTCTCCCAATCCCCCCGGCCCCCTCTCTCTGTCCCCCTCTCCGCCACTCTCTCTCTGTCCCTCTCTCTCTGTCCCCCCTCTCTCTCCCCTCTCTCAATCCCCCCCGCCCCCTCTCTCTGTCCCCCTCTCGGTCACTCTCTCTCTGTCCCCCTCTCTCTGCCCCCCTCTCTCTGCCCCCCTCTCTCTCTGTCTCCCTCTCTCTGTGCCACCTCTTCCTCTGTCCCCCCCTCTCTCTGTCCCTACTTCTCTCTGCCCCCCCCCCGCTCTAAGTCTGCACCCCCTGCCCCCTCACTCTGTCACCACATCTCTCTTTCTCCCCCTCTCTTTGTCCTCTCACTGTCGCCCTTCACTGTTCCAACTCTCTCTGTCCCCCTCTCTCTGTCCCCTCTCTCTGCATCCTCCTCTCTCTGTCCCCTCTCTCACTGTCCCCCTCTCTCTCTGTTCCCCTCTCTCTGTCCCCCCTCTCACTGTCCCCCCCCTCTCTGTCCACCCTCTCTCTGCCCCACTCTCTCTGTCCCCCCTCTCAGTCACCCCCTCACCATCCCCCTTGTCTCTCCGTTCCCCTCTCTCTGTTCCCCCCTTTCTATCCCCCTCTCTCTGTCCCCTGTCCCCCTCCCTCTGTCACCCCCTCTGTCCCCCTCCCTCTGTCCCTCTCTCTCTGTCCCCCCTCTCTCTCCCCTCTCCCAATCCCCCCCGCCCCCTCTCTCTGTCCCCCTCTCCGTCACTCACTCTCTGTCCCCCTCTCTCTGTCCCCCTCTCTCTCTGTTCCCCTCTCTCTGTCCCCCCTCTCTCTGTCCCCCCTCTCTCTGTCCACCCTCTCTCTGCCCCACTCTCTCTGTCCCCCCTCTCTGTCACTCCCTCACCATCCCCCTCGTCTCTCCTTTCCCCTCTCTCTGTTCCCCCCTTTCTATCCCACTCTCTCTGTCCCCTGTCCCCCTCCCTCTGTCACCCCCTCTGTCCCCCTCCCTCTGTCCCTCTCTCTCTGTCCCCCTCTCTCTGTCCCCCCTCTCTCTGACCCCTCTCTCTCTGTTCCCCTCTCTCTGTCCCCCCTCTCTCTGTCCCCCCCTCTCTCTGTCCACCCTCTCTCTGCCCCACTCTCTCTGTCCCCCCTCTCTGTCACCCCCTCACCATCCCCCTTGTGTCTCCGTTCCCCTCTCTCTGTTCCCCCCTTTCTATCCCACACTCTCTGTCCCCTGTCCCACTCCCTCTGTCACCCCCACTGTCCCCTCCCTCTGTCCCTCTCTCTCTGTCCCCATCTCTCTCCCCTCTCCCAATCCCCCTGTCCCCCTCTCTCTGTCACCCTCTCCGTCACTCTCACTCTGTCCCCCTCTCTCTGCCCCCCTCTCTCTGACCCCCTCTCTCTGTCCAACCCTCTCTCTTTCCCCCTCTCTCTGTCCCCCTCTCTCTGTCCCCCTCTCTCTCTGTTCCCCTCTCTCTGTCCCCCCTCTCTCTGTCCCCCCCCTCTCTGTCCACCCTCTCTCTGCCCCACTCTCTCTGTCCCCCCTCTCTGTCACTCCCTCACCATCCCCCTCGTCTCTCCTTTCCCCTCTCTCTGTTCCCCCCTTTCTATCCCACACTCTCTGTCCCCTGTCCCCCTCCCTCTGTCACCCCCTCTGTCCCCCTCCCTCTGTCCCTCTCTCTCTGTCCCCCTCTCTCTGTCCCCCCTCTCTCTGACCCCTCTCTCTGTCCCCCTTTCTCACCGTCACCCCTCTTTCTGTCCCTACCCTGTCTGTCACCTTCTCACTCTGTCCCTCCCTCTCCCTCTGTCCCCATCTCTCTGTCCACCCCTCTCTCTGCACCCCTCTCTCTTTCTACCCTCTCTCTTCCCCCTCTCTCTACCACGCTCACTCTCCCCTATCACTACACCCTCTCTCTCCACCACTCTCTTGACCCCCCTCTCTCTGTCCTCCTCTCTCCTTGTCAACCCCTCTCTTCCCCCTTCCACCCCACTCTCTGACCCCCTCTCCCTCTGTTCCCTCCTCTCTCAGTCCCCCCTCTCTCTGTCACCCTCACTTCGTCCCCCTCTCTCTCTCCCCCCCTCTCTCTGCCCCCCCTCTCTCTCTCTGTGCCCCCTCTCTCTGTCCCCCTCTCTCTGTCCCCCCTCTCTCTGTGCCCCCTCTTCCTCTGTCCCCCTCTCTCTCTGTCCCTACTTCTCTCTGCCCCCCCCGCTCTCAGTCTGCACCCCCTGCCCCCTCACTCTGTCACCCCATCTCTCTTTCTCCCCCTCTCACTGTCCCCCTTCACTGTTCCAACTCTCTCTGTCCCCCTCTCTCTGTCCCCTCTCTCTGTATCCTCCTCTCTCTGTCACCTCTCTCTCTCTGTCCCCCTCTCTCTGACCCCTCTCTCTGTCCCCCTCTCTCTCTGTTCCCCTCTCTCGGTCCCCCCTCTCTCTGTCCCCCCTCTCTCTGTCCACCCTCTCTGTCACCCCCTCACCATCCCCCTTGTCTCTCCGTTCCCCTCTCTCTGTTCCCCCCTTTCTATCCCCCTCTCTCTGTCCCCTGTCCCCCTCCCTCTGTCACCCCCTCTGTCCCCCTCCCTCTGTCCCTCTCTCTCTGTCCCCCCTCTCTCTCCCCTCTCCCAATCCCCCCCGCCCCCTCTCTCTGTCCCCCTCTCCGTCACTCTCTCTCTGTCCCTCTCTCTCTGTCCCCCCTCTCTCTCCCCTCTCCCAATCCCCCCCGCCCCCTCTCTCTGTCCCCCTCTCGGTCACTCTCTCTCTGTCCCCCTCTCTCTGCCCCCCTCTCTCTGCCCCCCTCTCTCTGTCTCCCTCTCTCTGTGCCACCTCTTCCTCTGTCCCCCCCTCTCTCTGTCCCTACATCTCTCTGCCCCCCCCCGCTCTAGGTCTGCACCCCCTGCCCCCTCACTCTGTCACCACATCTCTCTTTCTCCCCCTCTCTTTGTCCTCTCACTGTCCCCCTTCACTGTTCCAACTCTCTCTGTCCCCCTCTCTCTGTCCCCTCTCTCTGTATCCTCCTCTCTCTGTCCCCTCTCTCACTGTCCCCCTCTCTCTCTGTTCCCCTCTCTCTGTCCCCCCTCTCACTGTCCCCCCCCTCTCTGTCCACCCTCTCTCTGCCCCACTCTCTCTGTCCCCCCTCTCTGTCACCCCCTCACCATCCCCCTTGTCTCTCCGTTCCCCTCTCTCTGTTCCCCCCTTTCTATCCCCCTCTCTCTGTCCCCTGTCCCCCTCCCTCTGTCACCCCCTCTGTCCCCCTCCCTCTGTCCCTCTCTCTCTGTCCCCCCTCTCTCTCCCCTCTCCCAATCCCCCCCGCCCCCTCTCTCTGTCCCCCTCTCCGTCACTCTCTCTCTGTCCCCCTCTCTCTGTCCCCCTCTCTCTCTGTTCCCCTCTCTCTGTCCCCCCTCTCTCTGTCCCCCCTCTCTCTGTCCACCCTCTCTCTGCCCCACTCTCTCTGTCCCCCCTCTCTGTCACTCCCTCACCATCCCCCTCGTCTCTCCTTTCCCCTCTCTCTGTTCCCCCCTTTCTATCCCACTCTCTCTGTCCCCTGTCCCCCTCCCTCTGTCACCCCCTCTGTCCCCCTCCCTCTGTCCCTCTCTCTCTTTCCCCCTCTCTCTGTCCCCCCTCTCTCTGACCCCTCTCTCTGTCCCCCTTTCTCACCGTCACCCCTCTTTCTGTCCCTACCCTGTCTGTCACCTTCTCACTCTGTCCCTCCCTCTCCCTCTGTCCCCATCTCTCTGTCCACCCCTCTCTCTGCACCCCTCTCTCTTTCTACCCTCTCTCTTCCCCCTCTCTCTACCACGCTCACTCTCCCCTATCACTACACCCTCTCTCTCCACCACTCTCTTGACCCCCCTCTCTCTGTCCTCCTCTCTCCTTGTCAACCCCTCTCTTCCCCCTTCCACCCCACTCTCTGACCCCCTCTCCCTCTGTTCCCTCCTCTCTCAGTCCCCCCTCTCTCTGTCACCCTCACTCCGTCCCCCTCTCTCTCTCCCCCCCTCTCTCTGCCCCCCCCTCTCTCTCTCTGTGCCCCCTCTCTCTGTCCCCCTCTCTCTGTCCCCCCTCTCTCTGTGCCCCCTCTTCCTCTGTCCCCCTCTCTCTCTGTCCCTACTTCTCTCTGCCCCCCCCGCTCTCAGTCTGCACCCCCTGCCCCCTCACTCTGTCACCCCATCTCTCTTTCTCCCCCTCTCACTGTCCCCCTTCACTGTTCCAACTCTCTCTGTCCCCCTCTCTCTGTCCCCTCTCTCTGTATCCTCCTCTCTCTGTCACCTCTCTCTCTCTGTCCCCCTCTCTCTGACCCCTCTCTCTGTCCCCCTCTCTCTCTGTTCCCCTCTCTCGGTCCCCCCTCTCTCTGTCCCCCCTCTCTCTGTCCCCCTCTCCGTCACTCTCTCTCTGTCCCTCTCTCTCTGTCCCCCCTCTCTCTCCCCTCTCCCAATCCTCCCCGCCCCCTCTCTCTGTCCCCCTCTCGGTCACCCTCTCTCTGTCCCCCTCTCTCTGCCCCCCTCTCTCTGTCCCCCTCGCTCTCTGCCCTCCTCTCTCTGACCCCCTCTCTCTGTCCAACCCTCTCTCTGTCCCCCTCTCTCTGACCCCCTCTCTCTCCATTCTCTACTCACTTTCCCCCTCTCTCTGTCCCCTTCTCTCTGTCTCCCCCTCCCCGTACTACTCTATCTGTCCCCTTCTCTCTGTCCCCCTCTCTCTCCGTTCCCCTCTCTCTGTTCCCCCTCTCTGTCCCCCCATCACTGTCAACACCCTATCTGCCCCCGTCCCCCTCTCTCTGTCCCCCTCCCTCTGTCCCCTCTCTCTGTCCCCCTCTCTCTGTACCCCCTCTCTCTGTACCCCCCTCTCTTTCCCCCTCTCTCTCTTCCCCTCTCTCAGTCCCCCTCTCTCTGTCTCCCCTTTCTCTCTGTCCCCCTCTAACTAACCCTCTCTCTCTGTCCACCCTCTCTCTGTCCCCCCTCTCTCTGACCTCTCTCTCTATCCCCCTTTCTCACCGTCACCCCTCTTTCGGTCCCTACCCTGTCTGTCACCTTCTCACTCTGTCCCTCCCTCTCCTTCTGTCCCCATCTCGCTGTCCACCCCTCTCTCTGCACCAATCTCTCTTTCCCCCCTCTCTCTTCCCCCTCTCTCTACCACCCTCACTCTCCCCTATCACTACACCCTCTCTCTCCACCCACTCTCTTGTCCCCCTCTCTCTCTGTCCTCCTCTCTCCTTGTCACCCCCTCTCTTCCCCCTTCCACCCCTCTCTCTGACCCCCTCTCCCTCTGTTCCCTCCTCTCTCAGTCCCCGTCTCTCTCTGTCACCTTCACTCCGTCCTCCTCTCTCTCTCCCCCTCTCTCTGTCCCCCTCTCTCTCTCTGTGCCCCCTCTCTCTGTCCCCCTCTCTCTGTCCCCCTCTCTCTCCATTCCCCTCTCTCTGTCCCCCCCCCCAGCCGTTCCCCTTTCTGTGTCCCCCTCTCTGTGCTCCCCCTCTCTATTCTCCTCTCTCTGTCCCCCATCTCTCACCGTTCCCCTCTCTGTCTGTCCCCTCTCTCTCTCCCCCCCTCTCTCTTTCCCCCCGTCCCCACCTCTCTCCCCGTTCCCCTCTCACTGTCCACCCTCTCACTCTCCCCCTCTCTCTGTACATCCTTTCTCTGACCCCTCTCTCTGTCCCACTTACTCCCCGTCACCCCTCTCTCTGTGCCCCCTCTCCCTGTCCCCTTCTCTCTGTCCCCCCTCTCTCTGTGCCCCCTCTTCCTCTGTCCCCCTCTCTCTCTGTCCCTACTTCTCTCTGCCTCCCCCGCTCTCAATCTGCCCCCTCTGTACCACACTCTCTGCACCCCCTGGCCCCCTCACTCTGTCACACCATCTCTCTTTCTCCCCCTCTCTGTACCCCTCTCACTGTCCACCTCTCACTGTCCCCCCTCACTGTTCCCCCTCTCTCTGTCCCCCTCTCTCTGTCCCCTCTCTCTGTCCCCCTCTCTCTGTCCCCTCTCTCTGCCCCCCTCACACTGTTCCCCCCTTCTGTATCCCCCTCTTTCTGTCCCCTCTCTCTCTTTCCCCCTCCATCTGTCCCCCCTCTCTCTCCATTCCCCTCTCTCTGTCCCCCTCTCTCTCTCCGTTCCCCCTCTCTGTCCCCCTCTCTCTGTCCCACTCTCTCTGTCCCCTCTCTCTCCATTCCCCTCTCTCTGTCCCTTCTCTCTAGCCGTCCCCCTCTCTGTGTCCCCCTCTCTGTGCCCCCCTCTCCATTCTCTTCTCTCTGTCCCCCATCTCTCACCGTTCCCTTCCCTGTCTGTCCCGTCTCTCTCTGCCCCCCTCTCTCTGTCCCCCAGTCCACATCTCTCTCTCCTTTCCCCTCTCTCTATCCTATCTCTCTCTGTCCCCCTGACTCTCTGTCCTCTCTCTCTCTCTCCTCTTCTCTCTGCACACCTCTCTCTGCCATCTCTGCCGCCCTCTCTCTGTCCCCCCTCTCTCTGTCCCCCCTCTCTCTCTGTCCCCCTCTCTCTGTCCCCCTCCATCTGTCCCCCCTCTCTCTCCATTCCCCTCTCTCTGTCCCCCTCTCTCTCCGTTCCCCCTCTCTGTCCCCCTCTCTCTGTCCCACTCTCTCTGTCCCCTCTCTCTCCATTCCCCTCTCTCTGTCCCTTCTCTCTAGCCGTCCCCCTCTCTGTGTCCCCCTCTCTGTGCCCCCCTCTCCATTATCCTCTCTCTGTCCCCCAGCTCTCACCGTTCCCTTCTCTGTCTGTCCCCTCTCTCTCTGCCCCCTTCTCTCTGTCCCCCAGTCCACATCTCTCTCTCCTTTCCCCTCTCTCTGTCCTATCTCTCTCTGACCCCCTGACTCTCTGTCCTCTCTCTCTCTCTCCTCTTCTCTCTGCACACCTCTCTCTGCCATCTCTGCCGCCCTCTCTCTGTGACCCCCACTTTCTTTGCCCCCCCGTCTCTCCCGCTGTCTGTCCCCCTCCCTCGGTGCCCCTCTCTCTCTTCCCCTCCTTCTCTCTGATCCCCGCTCTCAGTCCGCCCACTCTGTCCCCTTCTCTCTTTCCCCCGCTCTCTGTACCCCCCTCCGTCCTCCTGCCCCTCTCTACTGCGCCCCCGTCTCTCAGTCCCCCCTCTCTCACTGTCCCCACTCTCTTTGTCCCCCCTCTCTCTGTCCCTCCTTCTCCCTGTACCCCCTCTGTTCCCCCTCTCACTGTACCACTTCTCTCTGTCCTCTCTCTCTCTCTGTCGCCCTCTTTCTATTCCCCCTCTTCCTCTGTCCCCCTTTCTCTGTCCGCACTCTCTGTCCCCCCTCTTCCTCTGTCACCCCTCTCTCTGTCCCCCTCTCTGTCCCCATCTCTCTGTGTCCTCCTCTCTTTATGTCAACCCCTCTCTTTCCCCCTGCCACCCCTCTCTCTGACCCCCTCTCCCATTCCCCCCTCTCTCTGTCGCCCCTCCCTCTCTCCCCCTCTCTCTCTATCCCCCCTCTCTCTGTGCCTCCTCTTCCTCTGCCCCCCTCTCTCTGTCCCTCCTACTCTCTGCCCCCCGCTCTCAGTCTGCCCGCTCTGTACCACTCTGCCTGCACCCCCTGTCCCCCTCACTCTGTCGCCCATCTCTCTTTCTCCCCCTCTCTTTGCCCCCCCTCTCTCTGTCGCCCCTCTCTCTGCCTCCCCTCTCTCTGTCCCCCCTCTCTGTCCCACCCTCTCCATCTCCCCTGTCTCTCCGTTCTCCTCTCTCTGTCCCCCCTCTTTCTATCCCCGCTCTTTCTATCCACCCTCTCTCTGCCCCCCTCTCTCTGTCCCTCTCTCACTGTCCCTCTCTCACTGTCTCCTCTCTCTCTCCCCCTCTCTGTCCCCATCTTTCAATCCCCCCGTTCCCCCCTCTCTGTCCCCCTCTCCGTCAGTCTCTCTTCGTCCTTCTCTCTCTGTCCCCCTCTCTCTCTGTCCCCCTCTCTCTGTCCCCTTCTCTCTGTCCAACCCTCTCTCTGTCCCCCTCTCTCTGCCCCCCTCTCTCTGTCCTCCTTCTCTGTCCCCCCCTCTCCGTCTCCCGTGTCTCTCCGTTCCCCTCTCTCTGTCCCCCCTCTTTCTATCCCCCCTCTTTCTATCCCCCCTCTCTCTGTCTCCCCGTCCCCCACCCTCTGTCACCCACTCTGTCCCCCTCTCTCTGTCCCTCTATCTCTGTCCCTCTCTCACTGTCCCCCCTCTCTCTCTCCCCCCTCTCTGTCCCCCTCTCTCAATCCCCCCCGTTCCCCCCTCTCTGTCCCCCTCTCCGTCAGTCTCTCTTCGTCCCTCTCTCTCTGTCCCGTTCTCTCTGTCCCCCTCTCTCTCTTCCCCCTCTCTCTCCGTTCTCCTCTCTCTGTCCCCCTCTATCTGTCTCCCCCCTTCCCGTTCAACTCTCTGTCCTCCCTCTCTCTTTCCCCCATCTCTCCGTTCCCCTCTCTCTGTCCCCGTCTCTGTCCCCCCTCTCTGCCCCCCATCTCTGTCCCCCCATCTTTGTCACCACCCGCTCTGTCCCCCCTTCTGTCCCCACTCTCTCTGTCCCCCCTCTCTCTGTCCCCCCTCTCTCTGTCCTCCTCTCCGTCACTCTCTCTCCGTCCCGCGCTCTCTGTCCCCCTCTCTCTGTCCAACCCTCTCTCTGACCCCTCTCTCTGTCCCCCATCTCTCTCCGTTCACCTCTCTCTGTCGCCCCTCTCTCTGTCCCCCTCTCTCTGTCTCCCCCCTCCCCGTTCCCCTCTCTCTATCCCCCTCTCTCTGTCCCCCCATCTCTCCGTTCCGCTCTCTCTGTCCCCCGTCTCTGTCGCCCCTCTCTGTCCCCCCTCTCTATCTCCCCATCTCTGTCCCAACTCTCTCTGTCCCCCCCCCTCTGTCCCCACTCTCTCTGTCCCTCTTTCTCGCCGTCACCCCTCTCTCTGACCCCATCTCTCTGTCCCTCTCTCTGTCACCCTCCTCTCTGTCCACCCCTCTCAGTGTACCCTCCTCTCCCTCTGTCCTCATCTCTCTGTCCACCCTCTCTCTCTGTCCCCCTCTCTGTACCCCCTGCTCTGTCACCCTCCTCTCTTTCCCCACTCTCTCTGTCACCTTCTCACTCTGTCCCTCCCTCTCCCTCTGTCCCCATCTCTCTGTCCACCCCTCTCTCTGCACTCCTCTCTCTTCCCCCCTCTCTCTTCCCCCTCTCTCTACCCCTTATCTCTCCCCTATCAATCCACCCTCTCTCTTCCCCCACTCTCTTGTCCCCATCTCTCTCTGACCCCCTCTCTCTCTCTGAACGCCTCTCTCTGTCCCTCCCTTTCTCTGTCCCCACTCTCCCAGTCCGCCCCCTCTGTCCCCCTCTCTCTTTCCCCCCCTTTCTTTCCACCCTCTCTCTGTCCCCCTCTTTCTGTCCACCCCGCTCTCTGTACCCTCCTCTCTCTCTGTCCCCATCTCTCTGTCCACTCCCTCTCTCCGCGCCCCTCTCTCTCTTTCTCCCCTCTCTCTGGCACCCCCTCTCTCTGTCCCCACTATCTCTCTGTCCCCACTATCTCTATCCCCCTCTCTCTGTCCCCTGTCTCTCTGTCCCCCTCTCTCTCTGTCACCCCTCTCTCTTCCCCCTCTCTCTGACCCCCTCTGCCTCTGTTCCTTCCCCCTCTGTCCCCCTCTCTCTGTCCCCCCTCTCTCTGTCCCCCCGCTCTCTGACCCCTCTCTCTCTGTCCCCGGTCTCTCTGTCCCCCCGTTTCTCTGTCCTCTCTCTCTGTCCTCCTCTCTCTGTACACCTCTCTCTGCCCCCTCTGCCGCCCTCACTCTTTGACCCCAACTCTCTCTGCCCACCCTGTGTCTCTCCCACTCTCTGTCCCCCTCTCTCCGTGCCCCTCTCTCTCTGCCCCTCCTTCTCTCTGTCCCCCTCTCTCTGTGCCCCTCTCTCTGTCACCCCCTCCGTCCCCCTGTCCCCCCTCTACTGTGCCCCCATCTCTCTGTCCCCCCTCTCTCACTGTCCCCACTCTCTCTGGACCCCCTCTCTCTGTCCCTCCTTCTCCCTGTACCCCTCTCTGTTCCCACTCTCTCTCTCCCCCCTCTCTCTGTACCACCTGTCTCTGTCCTCTCTCTCTCTGTCCCCCTCTCTCTATCCACCTCTTCCTCTGTCCCACCTCTCTGTCCGCGCTCTCTGTCCCCCCTCTTACTCTGTCCCCCTCTCTCTCTGTCCCCCTCTCTGTCCCTCTCTCTCTGTCACACCCATCTCTTACCCCCGCCACCCCTCTCTCTGACCCCCTCTCCCTCTGTTCCCTCCTCTCTCAGTCCCCCTCTCTCTATCTGTCCCCCTTACTCAGTCCCCGTCTCTCTCTGTCCCTCTCTCTCTCTTTCCCCCCTCTTCCTCTGTCCCCCTCTCTCTGTCCCTCCTTCTCTCTGTCTTCCCGCTCTCAGTCTGCCCCCTCTCTACCACACTCTCTGCACCCCCTGTCCCCCCTCACTCTGTCACCCCATCTCTCTTTCTCCCCCTTTCTGTCCCCCTCTCACTTTCCTCCTCTCTCTGTCCCCCTCTCTCTGTCCACATCTGTCTGTCCCCTCTCTCTGTGTCCCCCTCTCTCTGTCCCCACTCTCTCTCCATTCCCCTCTCTCTGTCCCCCCTCTATCTCCATTCCCCTCTCTGTGCCCCCCTCTCCATTCCCCTCTCTCTGTCCCCATCTCTCACCGTTCCCCTCTGTCTGTCCCCTCTCTCTCTGCCCCCCTCTCTCTGTCCTCCCGTCCCCACCTCTCTCTCTCTGTCCCGCTCACTCTGTTCCCCCCTCTCTGTATCCCCCTCTCTCTGTCCCCTCTCTCTCTGTTCCCCTCTCTCTTTCCACACTCTCTCTCCGTTCTCCTCTCTCTGTTCCCTCTCTCTGTCCCCCCTCTCTCTCCGTTCCCTCACTCTGTCCTCCTCTCTCTGTCCCTGTCTCTCTCCGTTCCCCCTCTCTGTCCCCCTCTCTCTGTCCCCGTCTCTCTGTCCCCCTCTCTCTCCGTTCCCCTCTCTGTGACCCCCTTCTCTGTGCCCCCCTCTCTCTCCATTCCCCTCTCTCTGTCCCCCATCTCTCACCGTTCCCTACTGTCTGTCCCCTCTCGCTCTGCCCCCTCTCTCTCTGTCCTCCTCTCTCCCTGTCACACCCCTCTCTTCCCCCCTGCCTCCCCTCTCTCTCCCCCTCTCTGTCCCCCTCTCTGTCCCCCTCTCACTGTCCCCCTCTCACTGTCCCCCTCTCTCTGTCCCCCTCTCTGTCCCCCTCTCACTGTCCCCCTCTCACTGTCCTCCTCTCTCTGTCCCCCTCTCTCTGTCCCCCTCTCTCTGTCCTCATCTCTCTGCCCCCCCTCTCTGTCCCCCCTCTCTGTCCCCCTCTCTCTGTCCCCCTCGCTCTGTCCACCTCTCTCTGTCCCCCTCTCTCTGTTCCCCCCTCTTTGTATCCCCCTCTCTCTCCGTTCCCCTCTCTCTGGCCCCCTCTCTCTGTCCCCCTCTCTCTGTCCCCCTCTCTCTGTTCCCCCCTCTCTGTATCCCCCTCTCTCTGTCCCCCTCTCTCTGTCCCCCTCTCTCTGTCCCCCTCTCTCTGTTCCCCCCTCTCTGTATCCCCCTCTCTCTGTCCCCTCGCTCTGTCCCCCTCTCTCTGTCCCCACTCTCTCTCCGTTCCCCTCTCTCTGTCCCCCTCTCTCTGTCCCTCTCTCTGTCCCCCTCTCTCTGTTCCCATCTCTCTGTACCCCCTCTCTCTCCGTTCCCCTCTACGTGTCCCCCTCTCTGTGCCCCCCTCTCCATTCCCCTCTCTCTGTCCCCCCAACCCCACCTCTCTCTCCGTTCCCCTCTCTCTGTCCTCTCTCTGTCTGTCCCCCCCGTTCCCCCTCTCTCTGTCCCCCCTCTCTCTCCGTTCCCCTCTCTCTGTACCCCCTCTCTCTGCTCCCCCTCTCCCTGTCCCCCCTCTCTGTCCCCCCTCCGTAACCACTCTCTCTCCATTCCCCTCTCTCTGTCCCCTTCTTTCTATCTCCCTTCTCTCTGTCCACCCCCCGTACACCCCCCCGTCTCCCCCTCTCTCAATCCCCCCGTCCCCGCCTCTCTGTCCCCCTCTCCGTCACTCTCTCTCCGTCCCCCTCTCTCTGTCCCCTCCTTTCTTTGTCCCCTCTCTCTCCGTTCCCCTCTCTCTGCCTTCTGCTCTCTATCTTCCATCTCTGTCCCCCTTCTCTCTGTCCCCCCTCTCTGTCCCCCTCTGTCCCCCTCTGTCCCCCCTCTCTCTCCGTTCACTTCTCTCTGTGTCCCCTCTTTCTATCCCCCCCTCTGTCACCCCCTCCCCCTCCCTCTGTCCCCCCTCTCTGTCCTCTTCTCTCAATCCCCCGTCCCCCTCTCTCTGTCCGCCCTCTCTCTGTACCCCCTCTCTCTGTTCCCCCCTCTCTCTGTTCCCCCTCTCACTGTCCCCCTCTCTCTGTCCACTCTCTCTCTCTTCCCCCTCTCTTTACCCCCCTCTCTCCCCATCTCTCCCTTACCTCTCTCCCCCATTCTCTTGTCGCCCTCTCTTTCTGTCCCCTCCCTCTCTGACCGCCCCTCTCTCTGTTCCCCCCTCTGTCTCCCCCTCTCTGTCCGTCCCCTCTGCCCTCCTTTCTCTTACCTCCTCTTTCTTTCCCCCGCGCTCTCTGCCCCCCTCTTTCTGTCCACCCACTCTCTGCGCCCCCATCTCTCTTTCCCCCTTCTCTCAAATGTCCCCCCTCTCTCTGTCCCCACTCTCTCTCTGTCCCCTCCCTCTGACCCCACTCTCTCTCTGTCCCCCCTCTCTGTACCCCCTGCTCTCTCACCCTCCTCTCTGTCCCCACTCTCTCTGTCACCATCTCACACTGTCCCTCCCTCTCTCTCTGTCCCCATCTTTCTGTCCACCCCTCTCTCTTTGTACCCCTCTCTCTGTCACCCTCTCTCTGTTCCCCCACTCTCTTCCACCTCTCTCTACCCCTCTCTCTCTCCCCTATCACTCCACCCCCACTCTCGCCCCACTCTCTTGTCCCCCTCTCTCTCGCTATGTCCCCCCTCTTTCTCTGTCCCTCTCTCTCTGTCCCCCCTCTCTCTCGCTGTCCCCCTCACTCTCTCTGTCCCCCTCTCTCTCTGTCCCCCCTCACTCTCTCTGTCCCCCACTCTCTCTGTCCTCTCTCTCTGTACCCATCTCTCTGTACACAACTCTCTGCCCTCTCTGCCGCCCCTCTCTCTGTGACCCCCACTCTTTCTTCGTCCCCCACCCCCCCGTCTCTCCCGCTCTCTGTCCCCCTCTCTCGGTCCACCTCTCTCTCTGCCCCTCATTCTCTCTGTCTCCCTCTATCTGTCCCCCTTCCTCTGTCCCCCACTCTCTCTCTGTCCCCCTCTCTCTGTCTCCCTCTCTCTGTCCCCCCTCTCTCTATCCCCTCTTTCTCTGTCCCCTTTCTCTCTGTCCCTCCTTCTCTCTGCCCCTCCGCTCTCAGTCTGACCCCTCCATACCACTCACTCTGCTCCCCTCTGTCCCCCTCACTCTGTCACCCCATCTATCTTTCTCCCTCGCTCTCTCTGTCCCCCTCTCTCTCTGTCCCCCTCTCTCTCTTCCCCCCTTTCTCTTCCCCCCTCTCTCTTCCCCCCTCTCTCTTCCCCCCTCTCTGTTCCCCCCTCTCTGTTCCCCTCTCTCAGTCCCCCCTCTTTCTATCCGCCCTCTGCCCCATCTCTCTGTCCCCCCTCTCTAACCCCATTCTGCCCCCTCTCTCTGTCACCCTCTCTGTACCCCACTCTCTGTTCCACTTCTCCCCGTCTCCTTTCTATCTGTCCCCCTTCTCTCTGCACCCCTCTCTGTCCCCTTCTATGTACGCCCTCTCTGTACTCCCCTCTCTGTCTCCCTTCTCCCTGTACCCCCTCCCTCTGTCCCCTCTCTCTCTGTCCCCTCTCTCTGTCCCACTCTCTCTGTACTACTCTCTCTGCCCCTCCTCTCTCTCTCTGTACCCCCGCTCTCAGTCCGCCCCCTCTGTCCCCTTCTCTCTTTCGCCCTCTCACTTTCCCACCTCTCTCTTTCCCCCTTTCTCTTCCCCCCTCTATCTGACCCCCTCTCTATGTCCCCCATTCCGCCCTCTCTACTGCACCCCCGTCTCTTTGTCCCCCCTTCTCCCAGTCCCCACCCTCTCTGTCCCCCTTCTCCCTGTCCCCACTCTCTCAGTTCCCCCTCTCTCTGTCCCCATCTCCGTCCCGACCCTCTCAGTCCACTCGCTCTCTCTGTCCCCCTCCACTCTGTCCCCCTCTCTCTGCCCCCTCTCTCTCTACCCCCCTCTCTGTTCCCCCCTCTCTGTATCCCCCTCTCTGTACCCCCCTCTCTCAGTCCCCCCTCTCTCTGTCTGCCCTCTGCCCCATCTCTCTGTCCCCCTCTCTATCCCCATTCTGCCCCCTCTCTCTGTCACCCTCTCTCTGTTCCCCCACTCTCTGTCCCACTTCTCCCTGTCTCCTTTCTATCTGTCTCCCTTCTCTCTGCACCCCTCTCTCTGTCCCGCTCTATGTACGCCCTCTCTGTACTCCCCTCTCTGTCTCCCTTCTTCCTGTACCCCCTCCCTCTGTCCCCTCTCTCTCTCTCTATCCAACCTCTTTCCCGCTCTCCCTGTCCCCTCCTCTTTCTGTCCCCCCCTGCTGTCCCCCTCTCTGTTCCCCTCCTTTCTGTCCCCATTCTCTCTGTCCCCCTCCTCTCTGTCCCCCTCTCTGTCCCCCTCTCACTGTCCTCTGCTCTCTGTCCCCCTCTCTCTGTCCCCCTCTCTCTGTCCTCATCTCTCTGCCCCCCCGTCCCCCTCTCTCTGTCCCCCTCTCTCTGTCCCCTCTCTCTGTCCACCTCTCTCTGTCCCCCTCTCTCTGTTCCCCCCTCTTTGTATCCCCCTCTCTCTGTCCCCACTCTCTCTCCGTTCCCCCCTCTCTGTCCCCCTCTCTTTGTCCCCCTCTCTCTGTCCCCCTCTCTCTGTTCCCCCCTCTCTGTTCCCATCTCTCTGTCCCCCCTCTCTAACCCCATTCTGCCCCCTCTCTCTGTCACCCTCTCTGTACCCCACTCTCTGTTCCACTTCTCCCTGTCTCCTTTCTATCTGTCCCCCTTCTCTCTGCACCCCTCTCTGTCCCCTTCTGTGTACGCCCTCTCTGTACTCCCCTCTCTGTCTCCCTTCTCCCTGTACCCCCTCCCTCTGTACCCCCTCCCTCTGTCCCCTCTCTCTCTGCCCCTTCTCTCTGTCCCCCTCTCTCTGTACTACTCTCTCTGCCCCTCCTCTCTCTCTCTGTCCCCCCGCTCTCAGTCCGCCCCCTCTGTCCCCTTCTCTCTTTCGCCCTCTCACTTTCCCACCTCTCTCTTTCCCCCTTTCTCTTCCCCCCTCTATCTGACCCCCTCTCTCTGTCCCCATTCCGCCCTCTCTACTGCACCCCCGTCTCTCTGTCCCCCTTCTCCCAGTCCCCACCCTCTCTGTCCCCTTCTCCCTGTCCCCAACCTCTCTGTCCCCCTTCTCCCTGTCCCCACTCTCTCAGTTCCCCCTCTCTCTGTCCCCATCTCCGTCCCTACCCTCTCAGTCCACTCGCTCTCTCTGTCCCCCTCCACTCTGTCCCCCTCTCTCTGTCCCCTCTCTCTCTACCCCCCTCTCTGTTCCCCTTCTCTGTACTCCCCTCTCTGTCTCCCTTCTTCCTGTACCCCCTCCCTCTGTCCCTCTCTCTCTCTCTATCCAACCTCTTTCCCGCTCTCCCTGTCCCCTCCTCTTTCTGTCCCCCCTGCTGTCCCCCTCTCTGTTCCCCTCCTTTCTGTCCCCATTCTCTCTGTCCCCTTCTCTCTGTCCCCCTCTCTCTGAACCACCTCTCTCTCTGCCCCCTCTCTCTGTCCCCCTCTCTCTGTACCACTCTCTCTGCCCCCTCTACCCCTCCTCTCTCTCTGTCCCCCCGCTCTCAGTCCGCCCCCTATGTCCCCTTCTCTCTTTCGCCCTCTCACTTTCCCACCTCTCTCTTTCCCCCTCTCTCTTTCCCCCCTCTATCTGAGCCCCTCTCTCTGTCCCCATTCCCCCCTCTCTACTGCACCCCCGTCTCTCTGTCCCCCTTCTCCCAGTCCCCACACTCTCTGTCCCCTTCTCCCTGTCCCCACCCTCTCTGTCCTCCATCTTCCTGTCCCCACTCTCTCAGTTCCCCCTCTCTCTGTCCCCATCTCCGTCCCTACCCTCTCAGTCCACCCTCTCTCTCTGTCCCCCTCCTCTCTGTCCCCCTCTCTGTCCCCCTCTCACTGTCCTCTGCTCTCTGTCCCCCTCTCTCTGTCCCCCTCTCTCTGTCCTCATCTCTCTGCCCCCCCGTCCCCCTCTCTCTGTCCCCCTCTCTCTGTCCCCTCTCTCTGTCCACCTCTCTCTGTCCCCCTCTCTCTGTTCCCCCCTCTTTGTATCCCCCTCTCTCTGTCCCCACTCTCTCTCCGTTCCCCCCTCTCTGTCCCCCTCTCTTTGTCCCCCTCTCTCTGTCCCCCTCTCTCTGTTCCCCCCTCTCTGTTCCCCTCTCTCAGTCCCACCTCTCTCTGTCCGCCCTCTGCCCCATCTCTCTGTCCCCCCTCTCTAACCCCATTCTGCCCCCTCTCTCTGTCACCCTCTCTGTACCCCACTCTCTGTTCCACTTCTCCCTGTCTCCTTTCTATCTGTCCCCCTTCTCTCTGCACCCCTCTCTGTCCCCTTCTGTGTACGCCCTCTCTGTACTCCCCTCTCTGTCTCCCTTCTCCCTGTACCCCCTCCCTCTGTACCCCCTCCCTCTGTCCCCTCTCTCTCTGCCCCTTCTCTCTGTCCCCCTCTCTCTGTACTACTCTCTCTGCCCCTCCTCTCTCTCTCTGTCCCCCCGCTCTCAGTCCGCCCCCTCTGTCCCCTTCTCTCTTTCGCCCTCTCACTTTCCCACCTCTCTCTTCCCCCCTCTATCTGACCCCCTCTCTCTGTCCCCCTATTCCGCCCTCTCTACTGCACCCCCGTCTCTCTGTCCCCCTTCTCCCAGTCCCCACCCTCTCTGTCCCCTTCTCCCTGTCCCCAACCTCTCTGTCCCCCTTCTCCCTGTCCCCACTCTCTCAGTTCCCCCTCTCTCTGTCCCCATCTCCGTCCCTACCCTCTCAGTCCACTCGCTCTCTCTGTCCCCCTCCACTCTGTCCCCCTCTCTCTGTCCCCTCTCTCTCTACCCCCCTCTCTGTTCCCCTTCTCTGTACTCCCCTCTCTGTCTCCCTTCTTCCTGTACCCCCTCCCTCTGTCCCTCTCTCTCTCTCTATCCAACCTCTTTCCCGCTCTCCCTGTCCCCTCCTCTTTCTGTCCCCCCTGCTGTCCCCCTCTCTGTTCCCCTCCTTTCTGTCCCCATTCTCTCTGTCCCCTTCTCTCTGTCCCCCTCTCTCTGAACCACCTCTCTCTCTGCCCCCTCTCTCTGTCCCCCTCTCTCTGTACCACTCTCTCTGCCCCCTCTACCCCTCCTCTCTCTCTGTCCCCCCGCTCTCAGTCCGCCCCCTATGTCCCCTTCTCTCTTTCGCCCTCTCACTTTCCCACCTCTCTCTTTCCCCCTCTCTCTTTCCCCCCTCTATCTGAGCCCCTCTCTCTGTCCCCATTCCCCCCTCTCTACTGCACCCCCGTCTCTCTGTCCCCCTTCTCCCAGTCCCCACACTCTCTGTCCCCTTCTCCCTGTCCCCACCCTCTCTGTCCTCCATCTCCCTGTCCCCACTCTCTCAGTTCCCCCTCTCTCTGTCCCCATCTCCGTCCCTACCCTCTCAGTCCACCCTCTCTCTCTGTCCCCCTCCACTCTGCCCCCTCTCTCTGTTCCTGCTCTCTCTACCCCCCTCTGCCCCCTCTCTCTGTTCCCCCATCTCTCTGTACCATTTCTCTCTGTCCGCCCTCTCTCTCTGTCCCCCTCTCTCTCTGTCCTCCCTCTCTCTCTGCCCCCCCTCTCTGTCTCCCTCTCTCTGTCCCCCTCTCTCTCTGTCCCCTCTCTCTCTCTGTCCCCCTCTCTCTGTCCCCCTCTCTCTGCCCCCCTCTCTCTGTCTCCCTCTCTCTCTGTCCCCCTCTCTCTGTCCCCCTCTCTCTGCCCCCCTCACTCTGTCTCCCTCTCTCTCTGTCCACCCTCTCTCTGTCCCCCTCTCTCTGTCCCCCTCTCTCTGTCCCCCTCTCTCTGTCTCCCTCTTCCTCTGTCCCCCTCGCTCTCTGTCCCTCCTTCTCTCTGCCCCTCCGCTCTCGGTCTGCCCCCTCCGTACCATTCATTCTGCTCCCCTCTGTCCCTGCAAACTCTGTCACCCCATCTCTTTTTCTCTCCCTCTCTGACACCCCCCTCTCTGTCCACCTCTCACTGTCCACCCTCTCTCTGTCCCCCTCTCTCTCTGTCCCCCCTCTTCCTCTGTCCCCGTCTCTCTCTGTCCTCTCTCTCTGTCCCCCCTCTTCCTCTGTCCCCCTCTCTCTCTCTGTCCCCCTCTTTCTGACCCCCTCTCTCTGTCCCCCCTCTCTCTGTCCCCATCTCTCTGTCCCCCTCTCTCTCTGTCCCTCTCTCTCTATCCCCCCTCGCCCCTCTGTCCCCCTCTCTCTGTCCCCCTCTCTCTCTGTCCCTCTCTCTCTATCCCCCCTCGCCCCTCTGTCCCCCTCTCTCTTTGTCCCTCCTTCTCTCTGCCCCTCCGCTCTCAGTCTGCCCCCTCTGTACCACTCTCTCTGCTCCCCTCTGTCCCCATCACTCTGTCACCCCATCTCTCTTTCTCCCCCTCTCTGACACTCCTCTCACTGTCCTCCTCTCATTGTCCCCCCTCTCTCTGTTTCCCTCTCTCTGCCCCCACTCTCTGCCCACCTCTCTCTGTTCCCCCCTTTCTGTACACCCCTCTCTCAGTCCCCCCTCTCTCTGTCCTCCCTCTGCCCTCTCTCTCTGTCCCCCTCTCTGTGCCCCACTCTCTGTCCAACTTCTCCCTGTCCCTTTTCTATCTGTCCCTTCCCTCTCTCCCCCCGTCCCCCCTCTCTCTATCCCCCCTCTGTCCCCTCTCTCTGTCCCCCTCTATGTACCACCCTCTCTGTACTCCCCTCTCTGTCTCCCTTCTCCCTGTCCCCTCTCTCCCTGTAACCCCTCCCTCTGCCCCCCTCTCTCTCTATCCAACCTCAGTCCCCCCTCTTTCTGTCCCCCCTCTTTCTGTCCCCCCTCTTTCTGTCCCCCGTTTCTGTCACCCTCCTCTCTGTCCCCACTCTCTCTGTCCCCCTTCTCTCTGTTCCTTTCTCTCTGTACCACCTCTCACTCTGTCCCCCTCTCTCTGTAACCCTCTCTCTGACCCCCTGCCCCTCCTCTCTCTGTCCCCCTAACTCTGTACCACACTCTCTGCCCCTGCCCCTCCTCTCTCTCTGTCCCCCCGCTCTCAGTCTGCCCCCTCTGTCCCCCTCCCTCTTTCCCCCTCTCTCTTTCCCCCTCTCTGTCCCTCCTCTATCTGACCCCCTCTCTCTGCCCCCCTTGTCCCTGTCCCCACTCTCTCTGTCCCACTTCTCCCTGTCCCCACCCTCCCTGTCCCCTTCTCCTGTCCCCACTCTCTCTGTACCCCTCTCTCTGTCCCCCATCTCCGTCCCTCACCTCTCTGTCCAGCCTCTCTCTCTGTCCCCCTCCACTCTGCCCCCTCCCTCTCTCCCCCCTCTCTGTCCCCTCTCTCTCTGGCCCCCTCTGACCCTCTCTCTGTCCCCCCTCTCTCTGTCCCCCTCTCTCTGCCCCCTCTCTCTCTGTCCCCTCTCTCTCTGTACCCTTTCTCCACCTGTCGCCTCTCTGTCCCCCTCTCTCTGTCCCCCTCTCTCTCTGTCCCCCTCTCTCTCTGTCCCCCTCTCCATCTGTCCCCCTCTCCATCTCACCCCGTCTCTCTTTACCCCTCTCTCTGTCCCCCCTCTCTGTCCCCCCCCCCTCTGTCCTGCCTTATTGGTCCCAGCCCTCTCTCTGTACCCGCTCTCTGTGTCCCCCTCTCTCTCTGTCCCCTCTCTCTCTGCCCCCCCTTGTCCCTGTCCCCACTCTCTCTGTCCCACTTATCCCTGCCCCCACCCTCTCTGTCCCCTTTCTCCTGTCCCCACTCTCTCTGTACCCCTCTCTCTGTCCCAATCTCCGTCTGTCCTCTCTCTGTCCACTGTCTCTCTCTGTCCCCCTCCACTCTGCCCCCTCTCTCTGTCCCCCCCTCTCTGCCCCTCTCTCTCTCTGTCCCCTCTCTCTCCCCCTCACTCTGTCCCCTCTCTCTCTATCCCCCCTCTGCCCCCTCTCTCTGTCCCCCCACTCTCTGTCCCCCCCTCTCTGTCCCCTCTCTCTCTATCCCCCCTCTGCCCCCTCTCTCTGTCCCCCCTCTCTCTGTCTCCCCCCTCTCTCTGTCCCCCTCTCTCTGTCCCCTCTCTCTCTGTCCCCCCTCTCTCTGTCCCCCTCTCTCTGTCCCTCCAGGTCTCTGTCCCCCTCTCTCTGTCCCCCTCTCCCTCTGTCCCCCTCTCTCTCTGTCCCCCTCTCTCTCTGTCCCCGTCTCCATCTGTCCCCTCTCCATCTGTCCCCGTCTCTCTTTACCCCCCTCTCTCTGACCCCCTCTCTTCCCCCCCCCCCCCCTCCCGTCCCGCCTTCTCGGTCCCAGCCCTCTCTCTGTATCCCCTCTCTCTGTCGCCTCATTCTCTCTGTCCACTCACTCGCTCTGTCCCCTCTCTCTCTCTCTACCCCTCTCTCTCTATCCCTCTCTCTCTGACCCCCCCTGTCCCTATGCCCCCTCTCTGTCCCGCATTATTGGTCCCAGCCTTCTCTCTGTACCCCCTCTCTGTGTCCCCCTCTCTCTCTGTCCCCTCTCTCTCTGTCCCCTCTCTCTCTGTCCCCTTCTCTCACTGTCCCCACTCTCTCTGTCCCCCTCTGTCTATCCCCCCCTCTCTGTCCCCCCCTCTCTGTCCCGCTTTCTTGGTCCCAGCCCTCTCTATGTACCCCCTCTCTCTGTCTTCTCACTCTCTCTGTCCCCCCTCTCTCTATCCCTCTCTCTGTGTCCCCCTCTCTGTCGCCCCTCTCTCTGTCCCCCACTTTCTGTCCCCCACTCTCTGACCTCTCTCTCATTATGTCCTCCCCTATTTCTCTCTCTCTCCCTCACCTTATCTCTCCCTTGCCCCTCTCTCTCTCTCTCTCTTTCTCCCTGCTCCTTCACTTTCTCTCCACCTTCTCTCACTCTCGATCCACCTTCCTCGGTCTCTCTTTCTCCTCACCTCCCTCTGTTTCTCTCTGACTAAATCTTTCTCCCTCCTTCCCCTCCCTCCCTCTGTGACGCAGTCTGTCTCCCTGACGCGTCCCTCTCCCTCTGATCCAGAAACTGGGAAGGCGGGTAGTGGGAGGTGCTGTGGCTGCATGTGGTTGGAGGGGTGGTTGTGAGATGATAGAGAGATGTGGGAGGTGAGAGGAGGGGGAAAAATGGAGTAGAGTCGGAATTGCGGGAGGCAGACAGACGGCAGGGGAGAGAGTGCAGGGGAGGGGGAGAAGAAAGAGTGGAGGCAGGTGGAGAGAGTAGGGGAGAGGAAATGGGGAGGCTAGGTTGGAGGGGGGGGGTTGTCAGAGGGAGTTAAACCCTGCTCCTGAGCTCAGGGCGCGGTGCCCTCCCCTTCCCTGAGGACCAGGACTTGGGGCTGAGTCTGTCTCTCTCCAGCTCAGCTTCTCCAACACAAAGACACACACCAACATCGGTCACTCTGCTGCTTGGCACGCTTTAATCAACATTTTTATTGTTTACAAATGGAAGTGATGGATACAGTCAGTGGGATGGTGCCTTTTCTCACCGGCCCCTGAGTTGTGAGAAACATTGAAATGTTTCCCTGTAACCCCCCTGTGGGGTAAGGATGGACAAACCAGCGCTCCCCTCAGTTACCATAGCGACAGGCTGCTCCATCGCTGAAACACTGAACTGAAATGAGAAAATCCCGGATGGGTTGATTAATGAGGGAATTGGATGGATGGATGGATTTGGGTGAAGGGATATTTCAGCACATTCTTGAGCTGCTGCCTGAACTTAGTCTGGGTCACGGCATAAATCGCGGTGTTTGTGCAGCAACTGAGGAGCTGCAGCATGAAGCCCAATTCCTGAACAATGGGATGGAGATACACAGGACTATACACAATCAACCACATCCGTCTCCATATAGAATACAGCATTAACATTGACCATAACAGGATGAAATTGGCCGAGATCACAAACAGTAAAATGATGGATTTTTTTCTGTTTCTCATTTCAGTGTCAGACTGAGCGTCCCCATTGGTGTGAGCGCGGAGTCTCCTGCGGGCTCTGCTGGTCACTACAATGTGTCTGACGGTGAGAACATTGAGCAGCAGAATCAGGAGAAATGGGACACACGGGGTTAGAATGTGGTGGAGGAACTCGATTGTGACCCAGACAATGGAGGATAGAACAGAGTCTGTTACATCACAAAACCAGGGGCGGTTCCCCAGCCGATACCGAGCCGTGAGCATAAAATACCAGGAAATGTTCTTTAAACAGCTCAGCACAGTCACTGCTCCCAGAACCACAGCCGCCGTCTTCTCACTGCAATATTTACTTTCCAGCTTCTGGCAACAAATGGCCACAAACCGATCAAAGGTGAAAGTGACGGTGAACCAGACGGAGCAGTCAGTGGCTGTATAAAGCAGGACGGCGTGGATATTACACACGGGGACAGAGTCCTTCAGGAAATAAAACTGTTCCCGATAAACAATGGGAATGTGTCTCAGGATCAGGTCGAGGATAATGACCAGGGGATCCGCCGCTGCCATGGCCCCCAGGTAACGTCTGACACATGGAGACAATCCACAATCTTTATAAAGCAGGACGTAGATGGTCACTACGTTAACTGTGAGGAAGGAAAACAAACCCATTATCCATCAGCCTGGAGGCAAAGGGACCCGTTTGATCGGGGACCCAGTGAGATTTCCAAATGTGTCCCTGTATTCAGGGATTTATTAAAATAATTGGAGCTGGAATAACAATTGGGAAGGTCTGAATTACTGACAAAAATGTGACATAAACCACAAGAAACCCTCCCTCCCCAAACACACAGAGACACATCCATAAGGACAGATGGTTTCTAGAACATTCCCGCACACTCGATCACTCGAGAGCAGACACAGGTCACTCCTTCCCAGTTCCTAATACGGAGGGTGGGAACGTTGCTGTCCTGAAGGATTCTGTCCCAGTTTCCTGAAGACAAACGGAGTTTGGGAATTCCTGTATTTTGGTCTAAATTGTGGTCAATCCTGTGTCGTGGAGAAATGTAAACGCAGGGAAAACGTATTCATCTCTTTAACTGCCTGAGGGGCCTTCGGAACAGTGTCTCCTTCTCCCTGGAACGGGATCTCTTCCCTCGGGATCTTATCATTTGTTCAATTCACTGACGTCCGGCCGTTCACAAACAACGTCAGGGACAGAACGTTCCGGGGAATGTCAGTTATAGAATGTTGGGGACAGAACGTTCTGGGGAATGGCAGTTATAGAATGTTGGGGACAGAATGTTCCGGGGAATGGCAGTTATGGAATGTCAGGGACAGAACATTCCGGGGAATGGCAGTTATAGAATGTTGGGGACAGAACGTTCCGGGGAATGTCAGTTATAGAATGTTGGGGACAGAACATTCCGGGGAATGGCAGTTATAGAATGTTGGGGACAGAACGTTCCGGGGAATGGCAGTTATAGAATGTTGGGGACAGAACGTTCCGGGAATGGCAGTTATAGAATGTCGGGGACAGAACTTTCCGGGGAATGTCAGTTATAGAATGTTGGGGACAGAACGTTCCGGGGAATGGCAGTTATAGAATGTCGGGGACAGAATGTTCCATGGAGCTCCGTGACCTGTCCATCACCTTTCCCGCCATCCAACCCACCACAATGATGTACTGTGCACAGGCTACATTTCTGTCCACTACCTCGAGCTGTGCAGACCACAGCAGAACACTAATGTGTGAACCTGGAACAAATATCCATCCAGCATGCAGAGCTGCATATCCCACATCATTGCATTATCTATTAACCTCAACCAGATAGTCTGCCCAGCATAGCGACCTGTGCAGTGATAACTGGTGAATTTGTAAACCAGGAGCAGCTACCCTCCCAGCATGTAGGACGGTGTACACCACCCCAATGCATTGCTCTGTAACATTGTGTTCGATCCCTGCCCAGTGTGGGGAAACTTGCAGCTCCCACCCATTTCCAGCTCCATATCTCCATTGGGCCATGATGAGGGGGTACTGTGGGTGTGAACATCACTGCCAGAGAGAGATAGAGGGGGAATCAATTTAAATATCACCACATGGGAGGGGTTTGGGGTATAGACAGTGAGGGCGAGACTGAAAGACAGTGTCATTGAAGGATGTGTTCCCAGGTTACAGAATGCTGAAATGTAGAGACTTCGATAGCATACTGTAACATGAGCCAGTCTTCCCAGGAAAGATGGGGAAAAGGGATATTGGTGTGAGGTGAAATGATGGAGAGTCTTGGATGACCATTTGTTCTACAGCTTTGTAAATGGGAGTAGTTTCAACAGAATCTATGACTCAATAGGCTGATTCTAACAATAATTTTCCTCGGTGCCATTTTCAGTGAAGTGAGAGAGAGATTATCGGGTACGAGGGCAAGCTAGATTCCTGGTGCTTTCTTATCAAACTCAACTCATTGACTACCCTGCCCCCCCCCCCCAACATGGTGTCCCTCTCATTCAATGCCAGCCCGATTCTCCCACCCATCATGGCTGGAGGTATTCACCATCACCAGGATACCCCTGGATATTCTGTGACCCCTGGCACTGGTGCCATCTTTGAAAGGCCAATGGGCACACAGTTGAGCTTTCTCATCTTGGAGCTGCCCTGAACAGTTTACCCCGAGCATGGCAGATAAGGGACAATTATACCACGGTTTGTCGACAGGGTCACGGAGGTCCTGGTGAATGGGCAAGTACAGAGGGTACCATTCTCTTCCCAGAGGGAGCCACACCACCAGACCCACCGAGCATGGTCTGAGCTCCCCACCCAGCTCAGTGCAGTATCTGCAGTCTGAAGAAATGTCCAGCAATACAGGACAAACATCAATAACCTTCCCCGCTCTGTCAGGATAAGGGTCACCGTATTCTCTCTGCTCCCTCACACTCACGGTATATCTGTCATAGCACTGACCCCCGAATAAGGCTCATGCTCCAACACTGTCACTGTCGAATGCAGGACCTTCCCTCTGTCACTGTCTCTGTCTCTGTCTCTCTCTGTCTCTCACTCTCTCTATGTCACCACGTCCACTTTACCCCCCACATCAATTACACTGCATGGATACAACACTGTCGACAGACTCCCTCTGAAAGCCTCACCATTTGCCATTATCCCCACCTACACCAACACTAACAGCAGGGCCACCCACTCCCACCCTCCCTTTCTCCCATTCCAGGAGAAACAGCCTGGAATAGGACAGAAAGGGCCAAGCCGGGTGGTGGAGTGCCCAATATCCGTTCCCTCACCCCCTTCCCCTACCATGTTGGGAGGACCCTGGTACGAGCCGGAGAGGACCGGGACACCTCGAGTGGAGATTCTGAAACATGCACGTCCCACCGACCGAGTAAGGAGCAATGTTCAGTGAAGGGCAATTCTCACTTTAAACCCACTGGCAGCTCCGTTTCCCTCCGGCACAACTTAGAAGCCGTGGCCCTGATGCCATCTCCCTTTTGTGTCGAGCTGGTACAAATGGAATCCCCACGGTCTCGGTGGGCAGGAGGGTGGGCTCACAACACATCGTCACCACCACCTCCCAGGAAGGGAGCACGGAGGTTCCCTCCTACACCTCCTCCTGTAAACAGCTCAGATACTGAAACTAATCTGTGATAGTTACTGCTCTCCCCACTTGTCCTGACATCTTCAACAATCTGTGCTCATATACACCCAGGACTCTCTGCTCCTGCAACCCCTTTATAATGGCACAGCCTGTTTTAAACTGTCTTTCATTGTCTTTCCTAACAAAGTGTATCACCTCACACAGATCTGCACTGATCCCCATCTGCCATAAACCTGAACACGACACCAATGTGTGATTGTACGGTTAGAGTTCCACACTGTCCTCCATAGACTTCAGAGTTATTCCAGGTTCGGTGCCATCTACAAACATTGAGATTGTTGTAGCGTCACAGTCCCCAAGAAACAACTGAAATCCTTCCCCACATACACGAGTGTGAGCAAGTGAAATACTGATATATTCCTATGGACAAAGTCGAATAATGACATGCTGTCAATGGAGCAACAAAAGTCCTGACACACACCAGACGGAGCAAATGAAATATTGACAAACCACAGAGCAAGAGAAATCCGATAGGTCCCACTTATCGATATTCATCAGGGTATAATGTGATGAAGTTGAAAGTGTGTACTGTACCTTCAAGAGAGAGGGAATGCTGTTCTGAACTGAGAGCTTCCCAGCACCTGTGGTATGAGAGGATGGCAGACCCAGATACAGTATATTGCTATCGAGCTGGAGTCGGGTAATAAGCAGTTAAGAGAAAGGGGGTCTCAGAGTTGTGAACAGTTGATGTAAAATGTCCACTTTCAGAGTTAAAAAATAAATTGATGTTTTTATTTAAACAGTGGAATTTGGCAGATCTGTCACTCATATTTTAACAGTTTACAAGGCAAATTGAGCATTTCTTTATGTGTAGTTTAAGTTACCAGATGAGCTTCACGCAATGCCCTAACCATTCCCATGTGTGTGTATCTGTGTGTCTCTGTGTGGGGCAGGTCTGGCAGTCTCTGTGGTGTTTAAAGTGATGCAATGCCACCCTCTGCTGGTCTCCACACGCCACTGCACAGGCATTGGCAGAGGGTGAAAACCAACAGGGATTCATTCAGAGAGGGGGAGGGAGAGGGCAGCTGCTCACAGCACCATCCAAACTGATGTCTTATAAATGGACTGTTCTAAATGTCCTTTAAACATTATAACTGTCCCTGCTTTCGCCATTTGCTCTGAAAGTTCATTCCACACACAAGCCAGATTCTGTCTAAAATAATTACCTCTCATGACTTTTGGAAATCTTTTTCCTCGCACCTTAAAATATCCTTCAGTTTTGAATTCCCAACTCTAGGGAAATGACATCAGCCCTTCAGCTTATCTGTACCCCTCATTATTTTATAAACCTTTGTAAACTTACTCCTTAATCTCATCCTCTCCAGTGAAATACGTCCCAGCCTACCCAATCTCTCCTAAGAGCTCAATCTCTCCTTTCCCAGCAACATCCAGGTTAAGCTCTACTGAACCCTCTCCAGCTTAATAATATCAAGGTCAATAATATCAAAGTGAATCGCGAAGGTATTTTCTAAGGGTGCGGGAGCACAATACTAGAGGACAAAGGCTTAAGGTGAGAGGGGAGCATTTAAAAGCGACATAAGGGGCAGCTTCTTCACCCAGAGGGTGGTGTGCCTATGGAATTAGCGGGAAGGATGACCAGACTAGCCACAGTAGTCCAGAAGGGGCCTCACCAATGTCCAATACAACCTCAACATAACGCCCCAATTCCAATACTCAAAGGTCTGACCTATGAAGCCAAGTGTGTTAAGCACCTTCTTAACCACACTATCTATATGAGATTCACATTTTAAAGAATTAAACCTGACGGCCTAGGTCTCTGTATTACAACACTGCCAAAGATCCTACTTTTAATTTATAGGTCCTACTCTTCTTTGATTTACCAAATCCCATACCTCACATTAATCCAAATTAAACTCCATCTGCCACCCCTCAGCCCAGTGAGTGATATTACTGCCACCTCACCCTCCCCCTTCAATTTTAAAATACCCTCCCCCTCTCCAGGAGACCTACTCACTCCGGCCTTGATTTTCACAAACACCCTGAGCTTGATTTGCCTTGTGTGATTAGGGGGAGGAGGGACAGATTTCAGACACAGTAGGTGGGAAGGAGAGGCTGGACTGTAATCATCAGCCTGGTGTCATTTCATGTGTTTCGGAAGAGGGCAGTCGCACGTTAGAGGTGGGTATTATTGATCGGTGTTGTGGGACCATAAATTAAGCTCTTCATTGATCTCTGGTGTTCAGTAATAAATATCCATTTGAGACCCTTCATTGGACAGAGTGTGTCTGCAGGATTTCTTTCCCTAATATTGCAGACTACAGATAATAGCGATTAAAGTTGTTCACATTTAATTTCGATAGTGTAGCACGTACACTCAATATCCTTCAGTTGAGACAAATATCTTGCATTTGTTTAACAATACAATGTGTTTTGTGCAGTTCAGTAATGGTAACTTGATTATAATAAATCCACACCAAGCTGAAAGTGGGCACTAAAATATGACCCAAAATCTGGGTATGGTAGTGTGGTGGGTAGTGTCCCTGCCTCTGAAGCAGAGCTATGGATTTGATTCCAATTCCTGAACTTGTGTGGTAGTGTTCCTAGCTCTGGACTAGAAGGACTGGATTCAAGCCCTGCCTGTTGCAGAGGTCTGTCACAGTATGTCAGAACAGGCTGATGAACAAACACACAGGAGAATAATGTTACAGCTTTATGGGTATTGCTGAGTGATGCTAGTGTCCCTACCTCTGGGCACAAAGGTCTAGGTGTAAATCCCACAGAAGTGTCTCAGGATATATCTGAACAAACTGATTAAAATGGATTTAGAATTGTGACTTGATGGAGAAGGAAGAGGTGTCAGTATTGCATTTCAGAATTTAGGCCCAGGATGACTGAAACTGCAGCTATTTGTGCTGATTGGAGTCACATTTCGCAGCAGTAGCGGTTTATAAAATCAGAATGGTCATGGATAGGGTGAGTAGTCAGGGTTTTCCCCCGGTTAGGGGTGTCCAAAACTCGAGGGCATTGGATGAATGTGACAGGGTAAATGTTTTGAGGAGGCCTAAAGGGCACCTTTTCACATAGAGGGTGGTGTGTGTATGGAATGAGCTGCCAGAGGAAGTGCTGGAGGCTGGTACAAATACAGCATGTAAAAGGCATCTGGATGCTGACAGACTTGCCGAGCCTTTACAGCAATTTCTGTATTTCTTTAAAAACTGCATTCATTTTAACACAGGTATTCTGAATAAATTAAACATTTTAGTTTTAATGGCGCAGGGCCATATAAACATAGTTCTGCTGAGGGTATGGCTTTGTGCATGACGGCAGCAATGTTGCATCTACATGGAACAGGGAATGTGATGGAGACATAGTTTGGACAATGTACAAGGAGACCTCACATGGTCCAGTTTGGGAGAGGATGACATTATTGTGTGACTCAGCTCAGAGAGGGATAAAATGTAATCTGCCTGAGAAGGAATGGCCTATTGCACTCTCTCTCCTTCATTGTTCCTCATCACAGCAATGCGTGCAAGCTAAAAATAAAGCTCTACAGTCATTGTGACCATTCTTGTTTTTATAGAATCCCTGCAGGCCCTTCGGCCCAACAAGTCCACACCAACCTTCCCAACCCTTTCCCCTACATTTACCCCTGACTAATGCACCTAACCTAGAAATCCCTGACTCCAGACAATTTCGCGTGACCAATCCACCTAACCTCCACAGTTTGAGCTGTGGTAGGAATATGGAACACCCATTAGAAGCTCACACACATACAGGGAGAATGTGCAAACTCCACACAGACAATCACCCAAGGCTGCAATCGACCCCAAGTCCCTGGTGCTGTGAGGCAGCAGTGCTAACCACCGTGCCACCCTTTGGGTGATCCCTGACCAGGGATTAGATACTTTGACCCTTCTCCACCAGGCACCGATATTGTGCCTGATCAAGTTGTGGTCTCAGTCCCACTTTCCTGTCTGTGTCCAATTATCTGTGACTCACTTCCCTGTCAAAGTGACCCTGACCACCGTCTAAAGCAAAGGGAATTAAGCCAAATCCAACTCTCTCAGGATGAAATCCCATTGTCAGCAGCTTGTGTGTGGGTAGAATATTTTCAGAAGCAGAATAACATTTTGGACAATCTGAATTTTTACTTTTGTCATGAGTTACAATAATATTTGGACAAAGGTCTTTCAAATTAAAATTGCAGAGATTTTGTTAACCGGTTTGTGTGTGTGCGCGTGTGTGTCTGTGTGTGTGTGTTTTAATCATGGAACTATCGATGATATATTTGCAATACCCGATCACTTTTCCATTCATCTTTCCATCATAGTTTGAGTAACATTGCTTTGGATCATAAATGTGTTAAAGAAACTAGCCTGACTTGTTGCTAAAACTATCCCTGACCCAGTCTCAGACCGATATCATCGGTCATATCACCGACCTGGTTACTCTAACATTTGTTGTGAGCAGTGGAGCAGTGGGACTAGAAATGGAAACAGAGACCCAAAAAGCCGGGGAACTATAGACCAATTCGCCTGATGTCAGTGGTGGGTAAGTTGTTGGAGGGGATTCTGAGGGCCAGGATTGACATACATTTGGGAAGGCAAGGGCTGATCAGGATAGTCAACCTGTCTTTCTGCATGGGAAATCATGTCTCATTATTTTGGTTGAGCTTTATGAAGAGGTGACAAAGCAGTTTGGTAAATATTGTCTATGTGAACCTCAGCATGGTGTTCATAACATTCCGATTGGTAGATAGATGAGTAAGTTTCGGTCATTTGGGATACAGGGGAAGCGAGTCCTAATTGGCTTGAAGGAAGAGAAATGGATACACTGTGAGCAGCAGTGTACTGCAAGAATCAGGACTGAGTTCACTGAATTTCATCATTTATATCAAGGATTTGGATGTGAACATTGGCGCCATAGTTAGTAAGTTTCCAGATTACATCAGAAAGGTGATGTAGTAGATTATCTCAGAGTACAACGAGACCACAATTAAATGGTACAAAGGGGCAAGGAGTGAGAGATGAAATGTAATTTAAATGAATGCGAGGTTTTGTATTTTGAGAAGGCAAATCAGGGCAGAAATTATACACTTGATGGTAAGGTCCTGGGGAGTGTTATGAAACAAAGGGACATAGGGCTGCAGCACTTTGTTCCTTGAAAGTGGACTCGTAGGTAGACAATGGTGCAGTACACATTTGCCTTCATCAGTAAGAGCACTGAATATAGGTGTTGTGGGGGCATGTTGCATCTGTGGTAGGAAACTGGAGGAGCACCCATTAGAAGCTCACACAGACACGGGGAGAATGTGCAAACTCCACACTGACAGTCACCTAAGGCTGGGATCGAACCCGAGTCTCTGGTGCTGTGAGGCAGCAGTGCTAACCACCGTGCTACCTTTTAGATGATTCCCTAACCAGAATTCACTGGAATCTCCTCACTGGCTAAAGCAAAGGGAATTCAGCCAAATCCAACTCTCCCAGGATGTTGGTGAGGCCACTTTAAGAATACTGCGTGCAACTGGTTGTCTGCAGAAAAGATTTATGTGGATGCTCCAGGACTGGAGGTGTGAGCGTCGGGGAAAGGTTGATTAGGTTGAGATCGTTCCCCCAGGAGTGTCAGAGGTTGAGTGGTGACATCAGATGTATGGAAATTCTGAATAGCCACGTTCTGATCCCAAGATAGGGGAGAGTGCGAATGATTTAGAAGGGACAGGAAGATAAATGTTTCAGACAGAGAGTTTTGTGTGTACAGAAATTGCTGCCAGAGGAAGTAGTCCAGGCAGGTACAATCACAGGAGGGATATTGGCCAAATGCTGGCAAATGGAACGAGATCAGATTTGATATCTGATCGGAGTGAACAGATTGGACTAACGGGTCTGTTTCTGTTCTGCGTGACTCTCTGATTCTATAAGAGGAATGACGAAAAATTCAAGTGGGAATTCTCTTCACTGGAAGTTTTTATTGTGCCTCTATGTTCACATGGACTGAAAGCTGTGTTAGTTAATTATTTGACAGGGAAGTGAGTCACAGATAATTGGACACAGACAGGAAAGTGGGGCTGAGACCACAACTTGATCAGGCACAATATCGGTGCCTGGTGGAGAAGGGTCAAAGTATCTAATGCCCCACTCCTGCTCCTCAATCCCATGTTTCTGTGTTCCATTCAGGCCCTTCAAATCTGCTAGACAGGTACAGTTGGAGGCTACTTTCATCTATAACCTGATGCACAGAAATGGAGGAGACCATTCAGCCCTTCAAGGCTGTCCCACACGGTTTGAGGTGATTTGGGAAATGTAATTGAAGAATCTAGGCGGGGTATGAAAGAGGCCCGTCTCTCTCTTTACTGAACTTCCCGTCTCTGAAACTTGTGTTTCGTTTGTTGATCATGTATAGACCCAGATTCACTGTGAATATCGCCCCCATATCTCACCCAGAGATGTCTCACAAAATCCTCTGGCCTCCTGACTGCAATGTTCAGCAATTGCACATTTATGTCAATAACACCCACTAACTTTCCAATAACAGAATGTGAGAACATTAGAAACAGGGGCAGGTCGTTCACTCCCCAAGCCTGCCTTGCCCTTCCCTAAGATCATGGCTGATCTGCTCTTGGTCTCAAATCCTCTTTCATTCCCAATTCTTCATAGCCCTCAACTCTCTGACAGGTCAATATCCATCGACGTTGTCTTGAAATACTTTCAGTCATCTAGCTCCCCAAACAGTGTTGAGAACAGAAATCCTGACATTCAATCCCACCTGTTTGAAGAAAGCACTCGCTGCTCCTATATCATGACCTCTTGATATGAACAAAAGAGGCTGATACAAGGGTTCAGACAAAAATGACTGGCCCTGATATCAAGGCAGTGGTTAACTTCTGCTGGCATCAAGGAACTTAACAAAACTGGACTTAATGGGAATCAGAGTAAACTCTCCAGTGTTTGGAGTCAAACATGGCACAAAGGAAGATGTTCATCATCTCAGTCCTGGGTCACCTCTGTGCGAGATCCTCAGGGTAGCTTCCTCTTCACAAACATCTTCAGCTTTTTCATCAATGTCTCCCCGCCCCCACCCTCCCCACCATAAGATCAGAAGTGGGGATGGTCACTGAAGATTCCACAATGTTCAGAACATTTTGTCCCTCGTCAGCTCCTGAACTGGTCTCTGTCCATGTGCAGCAAGACCCAGACACCACTCAGGTTTTTTCTGTTAAAGTGTCTGTAACATTCATGTAACAGCACTGCCTGACACTGCACATTGCCACAGTAAAACAAGAGTTCATTCAGCACCTCACACTGGTTTCACAGGAATATGAGGAAATCATTCAGCCCATTGACAGTATTGGAGAAGAACAGGGACAGCCCATTCAGTGCCTCCAGCCTATTACTCAGGAAGAGAGGGAGTCTAGTGTGATGGACCACACCAGAGCCCCTCGAAAATGTTTGATGGCAATTGCCTAGACTCTAATATTTTCATATTTTAAAGGAAATGTAAACTGTCTGTTCCAGATGCAATGTGAATGGTCAAACTATTTGGTGAGAAGCAAAACACCATTTATTTAAACATGGAAGATAAATTGAAACCAAAGAAAGGGGAATTTAGAATAACGTAATTCTATTGGCCAAGTTAACAGAATAATAGATCGTGGAGCTATTACTAATGAACTGTTCCAATACAGGAAACTCCCATAAACACAGACCCTGGCAAAAAGGAATATTCAGAAACAGAATGTCACAAATATTTCTCCAATCCAGGAATTAAAAACAGCATCCAGAGAAATTTCAGAGAGAGTAGCAGCCAGGAGACATCCACTGAGGCTTCCAACTCTGTGTTGACCCCATTAGTTTCTGATGTTGCTGAGAAACCAAAACCCATGGACCCGAATCTGTGAGAGCTGGCCACACCCATTCAGGCTGCATTAAAACAACACAAAGGCCTCCCTCGCTGTTTACTCCAGTGGTCTTAACTAGCCAGCTTGGTAACTATCGCTCAATCTCTCTCTTAAAAGAAACCAGGACAAAATAACCTCTTAAAGCTGCAGCACCATCACACTTGGCAGCACATCGAGCTGTCAAACAGGAACCAGGGGTAACCCAGTCAGACCCTTGGCCCTGTCCAATCGGACAAGGAAGAAGCCAGTCAGTCTGTTGAGTCACTGACACAGCAATAGGATGACGCCATTCAGCCCCTTGAGCCACTTATAAAGGAACAGGAAGAGTCCATTCCCGCTCAACGCACTTACACAGGGACAGAATGAGATAATTGATGCTGATTCCTGATGAATGGCTTATGCCCGAAACATCAATTCTCCCCCTACTCGGATGCTGCCTGACCTGCTGTGTTTTTCCAGCAATGCATTCTCTACACCAATCTCTAGCATCGGCAGTCCTCGCTGTCTCCTAATAGATGATCTGACGTGATGAAAAAGTGGGGCAGAGGCTGCACAGACAGACTGCTCCACGTTGTTCCTCCTGGCTCATGATATACACGTGGGAGTTTAACGTGGTTTTCTAGTGGTGAGCTGGGAAGCCATATGTCTTGTGTGAAATCTCAAGAAGGCATCTTTCATTTCCGAGAAAACAGCCTGGTGTTCTCTATGTAGGGCGGAATCTGGTGGGAATGGCTACCTGTTTCAGATGGAAGGTATTGTGGCTGCTTTTGGGGTTTGTGAGCAACCTCAGGTTCAGTACGGGTTCACACGCCGACTGCACAATAATGTGGGGAGAGTTCATCTAGGCATATAAACTATTAGGAAAGTCACGATAGACTGAGGCATGGACTCTCTAAGTTCAAATAATGATGATATTATTCATGTTGATCTTGTCTAGTTCATGTCCTGTTCAGTGAAACCTGTATGAATTTCTCTGTACAAGTTTATTTTCTCTCTATGATCTGTATAGCCATGCTTCCTATGACCTGCCTCCACTGCTCATATATAAAATGTTTCCCTGTACTGAGGTACACTTGGCAATAAATAAAAACAATTAATCCTGCGTAAAGTATGGTATTTCTCACCCAATCAATGTCTCTTTTGGAAATATGTGATCACTGCCACTCCTCTTGTTTCAGCATCACCATTTCTTCATCTCTCACAGCTCTACAGATTAAACACTCAGTGTCTTCACTCTCATCTCATGTTACCAAAATCCGTGTCTGTGGTAAGGAGACCATTCCTTACAAAGGAGATCAAATCTGTATAGAGTGCCTCAAATGCTCTCTCAGCAAGGCTTTACAACAGCAGGAAAATGGCTTTACTTATGTACTCGAATCATCTTACAATGAAGGAGAGCATACCATTGACTGCACCCATTACTTAAACTGGGTTTGATTCAGAGCAGTCCGCATAGATTTGTGAGTGGGAGATCGTGCTTCCCAAATTTCTTAGAGTCCTTTGATGAACAGACCAAGAAAGTTGATGAGGGCAGAGCGGCAGGCGTGGCCTCTATGGATTTCAGTAAGACTTTGATAAGTTTCCACATGGCAGGCTGGTCAGGAAGTTTCCATCACGTGGAATGCTGGGGGGACTGACCAATTGGATACACAGTTGGGTTGATGGTAGGAAGCAGAGGGTTTAGTGGAAGGATGCTTGTCAGACCGGAGGCTTTGTCCATCGTTGTTTGTTATCGATGATTTGGTTGAGAATGTACAAGGTATGATTAGTAAGTTTGCAGATGACTCTAAAGTAATTGGGAGCATGATCAGTGAGGAAGTTAATCAGAAATTGCAGCAGGACCTTAATCAGGTGGGGAAGTGGGCCGTGAAATGACAAATGGAATTTAATATAGAAGTGTGAGGTCTTGCATTTTGGAAACTCAAATCAAGGTAGGAGTTTCATGGTGAATGGAAGGGTCTTAAGGGGTGTAGTGGGTAGAGAGACCTTGGTGTTCAGGTGTACATATTTCTCTTTGAGTGCAGTCAAAGGTAGACAGGGCACTGAAGAAGGCTTTTGGAACATTGGCCTTCATCAGACAGGATATTAAGTATAGAATTTGGGAATTTATTTTGCAGTTAACCAGGACTTTGGAAAGGCCGCACTTGGAGTAATGTGTTCAGTTTTGTCACGTTGTTAAAGGGAGCATATTAATACATTAGAAAGATTGCAGCAGGAATTTACAAAGACGTTGCCAGGACCCAATGGTCTGAGTTATAGGGAGAGTTTGGACAAGCTAGGACATTTTCTTTAGCGTGTAGGAGACTGAGGGAGTCCTTCTAGAGCTGTATAAGATCACGAGGGGTATGGATAGGGTTAATGCTCTCAGCCTTTTTCCAAGGTGTAGAGAATCAACGACTGGATGGGATCAGTTTAAGGTTAAAGGGGAAGGAATAAAAGGGAACCCGAGGGGGCACTTCTTTATACAGAGGATGGTACGTGGATGAGCTGCCAGCAGATGTAGTTGGTGGGAGGTACATTGACAACATTTCAAACGTATTTGGATAAACATGTGGATAGGAAAGGACTGGAAGGATATGGGCCAGCTGCAGGGAAATGGGGTGAGTGTGCATGGACATTTACAAGGTGGAGTGGAACTCCTCTATTTATTCAAATCAAGCACCCAGAAAAGCTCGCCTCACCCCGTAAACTGTTAAAATATGAGCGACACAGATCTCCTACATTCCACTATTTAAACAAAAAATAATAAGTTAGTTTCTTAACTTTAATAGTGAAAACTAAACAAAAACTATTCACAAATGCAAGCCCCTCTTTTCTTAGCTACTTACTATCTGACTCCAACTCTGTATAAATATGCTCGTCGAATTACTCACATATTAAACATTACAATCTCAAATGCACACAGAATCCATCTTCCCTGCTGTGTTCACTCTTCCAGCTGCTGATCTCCCTGAATCATTTTTTTTTATTGCAAGTAGCTTTTAAATGGACATGTATCATTGATAGAAAATGTTTGAGATGGCCAGTTAGCACTCCTGCTCTACAGCAGTTACTCTGCTGTTGGAAGGCAGTGGCTCTCCCTCTAATGTTCAAAATGCTGAATTTATATACTTCCCATGATACAATAATTCTCACAATTTGATTTCTTTCCAGGTGTCCAAACAATACTATTCAAATTCCGTTGGCTTCTGGTATCCTGAGCGTTATTTAAACACTTTGGTTGCATTTGAATTGTTGTCAAAACAGCAACCAAAACTCAGGTATCCATTTCCCAGCTAATGATGACATATGGAATAGGCTGATCTTTAGCAGGCATCTGTGGCTGTATTTTCATTCAGCAAAACCCGTTCTGTCTTGAAGTGACCGGACATGCTTTCGGCTTCATAACATGTCCCCTCTTCAGAAAAAAAACACATGAAACAGCAGGATGAAAAGATGGCTTCATTTCTTTTCCTCTAATTCTTAATCCCATTATTATGAATTACAAGAGTATGAATCTCAGTTACACCATTCATATTAATTCTGCACAAAAATATAACACTGCAATAAGTCAAATCCTCATCTAAACTTTTTCCTTTAAGTCTGCGATAACACATCTGCTACCACATTTTAGGACCCACAGCATGTACATTTAATAAATTTAATGTCGGTAAGATAGGATTCCAATTAGATATTCTCATATTCTGGCCTTTAAATATTCAAAAAATGCGAGGGTTTGTCGGTATCCACAACCATCTCCGACAATTTGTTTGTCATATACACATTAAAATATTGTCAGGCCAGTGTGAAACTTAATCATTCTTGTTCAATAATGGAGATTTTATATATTTTTTTCTGGTGAATATTGAGTTTTTTCAACAAGTAGCCAATTGGCCATTCAATTCCATCCATCATCTTTCTGCATCAATACATCTCCGACCCCTATATCCCGAGTACCTAACATAATTTCAAAGGGTTTCAAAATATTTGGTATAGCTAAAACTGGTGCGGTGATTAATCCTGCTCTAAAATTCTCAAATGCCACCTGGCATTGTTCTGTCCACCACAATTCTGTGTCTTCTTCAGTAAATCCATCAGTGATGCCAATACGCTGTTGAAGTTTGCAACAAACTTCTGATAGAATCCACTCAGCTCCAAAAATCGAAGCACCTCTTTCTTCGAGGATGGTTGTGGAAATTTCTCAAAACCCTTCGGCTTTGTGTTCCGTGGGGTCAACCTTCCATGTCCAATGTAATGTCCCAACAACGTCACCTCTGATTTCGCGAATTCTGTTTTCTTTAAGTTTATTACCTAGTTTGCTTCTTGTAATCGTTCAACATGTCCTGCCAACTGTAACATGTGAGTTTTAAATCACTTGCTAAAGATCATTACATCATACAAATAAACTGCACAATTTGTTCATTTGGCTACAACTCTGTTCCTGAGTCTTCAATGTATCTGGAGCATTATTCATTCACATAACATTCACATGACATTTTTGTCATATCCGGTATTTTACCAAATAGTTTAACTGACTCAACATTTTTTTAATTTGAAAGGGGCCACTAAACCTGACTTTGAAAGGATTTCCTACCACTGGTGGCAATACTAATACGTCATCCCCACGGGAAATCGGCAAAGTTTTTAATCTGCCACCTGCTTCACTCTCTCCTGTGCCCACTTCAGGTGCTGTTTAACTAACTGACCTACTCCATCTAATTTCTCCCTCACCTCAGATACATAATCCAAGTATGACTTTGGTCCTGCCTATTTATATTTAATTAATTTCAAAGGACCTCTCAGTACATGTAAGAATATTAACTCAAAGGATATAAAGTGAGCAGATTTATTTGCGCCCTCTCTAATGACAAACAATATAATGAGACGCCTTTATTCCAATCATTCGGGTAATTCTGACAGTACGCTGTTAATATTGTCTTCAGTGTCTAATGCCAACTTTCCAAGGCCCTCTGGGATTCGGGATGCGATGCACTTGGTTTAAACTGCTGTGTGCCGAAGCTATCCATGACGTCCTTTAACAAATGATTGGTAAAATGAGACCCTTGGTCTGACTGAATCATACTGCGTAGCCCACAGTGAGTAAACGTACCTACCAACTTCTCTACCTCCCTTTTTGCCTTAACACCCCATAATGGAATTATCCATGGAAATCGGGTAGACACATCCATTATGATCAGCAGATATTGGTTTCCACTTTTATTTTAGAAAGGAGAGCTCCACAATTGATCATAACCCACGTGAAAGGTTCTTCGAATACAGGAATTGGCAACAACGGTGCTGGTTTTATTACTGCCCGTGACGTACCTACCATTTGGAATGTATGACATGTACAACAAAAATTAACCACGTCCTTATGCATTCCAGACACTAGAAATGCTTTAGCCGAGTCTTCCGTGCATCAACTCCTTTGGCTTTTTCTTTCGGTTTTCCTTCCTGTTGTAACGTATGACAGTGGGATCTTGTTACTTGATAGTCTGGAAAAATCCCTGGGTATTTTTATTTTAATTCCCCAGTTCCCTGGTCTTACTCTTGCTTCTCCACCACTTCTCCCATCTTGGATCCTGCTAAGTCATTCCCAAGAAAAAACTGTATTCCTGAAACTGACACCCTGTCACTCACTCTCACTGTTACTTCCCTAATCTGTGATTTGGCACTCCACCTAATGTTACACAAGGGAATGCTTAATTTCTGTCCCCATTTCACAAATTATCACGCTGTTGAATGACATGTCAGAAAGAGTGAAAATACTTCCATCTCTTACTATTAGAGGCGGAGGGAAAGTGAGGACTGCAGATGCTGGAGACCAAAGTTGAAAAGTGTGGGGCTGGAAAAGCACAGCAGGTCAGGCAACTTCCGAGGGGCAGGAGAGTTGACGTTTCAGGCATAAGTCCTTCATCAGGAAAGTGGGAGGCAAGGAAGGGGGAAGGGGCTGAGAATTAAATAGGAGGTTGGGGGTGGAGTTGGGTGGAAGGTAGCTTAGAAGGCGATGGGTTGATATAGGTGGGGTCTGATGATGATAGGTTGGAGAGGAGGGTGAAGTGGATAGGTGGTAGGACAGCTGAAACCGTCAAACTATACAGCATCAACGTTGACTTCACCAATTTCCAAATCGCCCCGCCCCCAACCTCATCCCAGATCCAACCGTTCAAATTAGCACTGCCCTCTTGAGCTGTTCTAACTGTCCATCTTCCTTCCCATCTATACACTCCACCCTCCCCTCTGACATATCACTAACACTCCCACCTACATCTTCCTGTCACCCTCCCAGTGACCCTGCCATCGGCCCCGCTCCTACCTTCCTATTTATCTTTCAGCCCCCTTGTCCCCCCGCCATATTCCTGATTTATGCCTGAGATTATGCCTGATACGTGAATTGTCCTCTTCGGATGCTGCCTGATCTGTTGGGCCTTTCCAGCTCCTCACTTCTCAACTATTAGAAACTGAACAGATCCCATTTCTTGCAAAATTATAACTTCTTGTCCTCCCCCCACACCCCATTTTTTTCTTCGTGGGTTTACTTACAGAGGCAAATTCTTTATAGAGATCAGGCACTGACTCCATACACAGCCACTGTCTCGGCTGTGCACTCTCCTGCAGCTCCTTGGCTCTACTTGGGGTCTCCTGTACCAGGTTCACTAATACCACTGGCTTAAACTCTTTTACCACATCTTTTCCCAAAGTATCTTCCTTCAACGCACAGCACTGTGTGTCCCAGTTTCCTGCAGGGAAAACAGTTTTCCCAGTGCCCTTCTGAAACCATTGGTACTGTAATTTTATGTGTTCCACTACGTTATAGCGAGACTTGAGGCCTTTCACTTCCTTTCAAACACTTTGGGCTTTTTTCCACCTGTGGTAAACTATTGCCAGTGTGCTTTACTCTATCTTTTGTAGTGTAGGATCTCCCCTTCTCCCAATTTCTCTCCCTCACAAGATGAAAATCCTCCCAGAAGCTAAATATCATCTCATGCACCAATGCATACTTAACTGCCATTTCTGCTGCGCTTCTCACTTCTTGAACTTCCTGTTCATTCACATGAAATCTTACCATCTCTGGAAGTGAGTCTTTAAACTCGTCCAGCAGAATAATCTCCCATCGGGCCTCACAGGTCTTATCTATTTTTAAGGCCTGCACCTATTTATCAAAATGAGTGTGATTAATTCTTTCAAACTCATTATAAGTCTGACCTGGTTCCGTCTCTATATTTCTGAACCACTGTCTATATTCTTCTATCACCAATTCATAAGCACTCAAAATAGCCCGTTTGACATCTGTGTAATCTCTTGCTCCCTCATGAGACAGAACTACACATACCTCTCAAGCTGTGCTAACCATCTTAGTCTGAACTAGCATTACCCACAGGTTCATTGGACACGCCATCTGCCGAGCCAATTTTGCAAATGAAATAAAAAAGGTTTTGGCATTTTTCTCACCGAAATATGGCAACGTATTAACTTAGTTGTATACATCTCTACGTTCTCCCTTCATCTTCATCCTGCTAATTTAACTTTCTTATCTAATTCCAAACTTCTGAATTTCAAATTCTCCCTCTCTTCCTTTTTTCTCTCTTTCTCTTTCTCTATCTTCTCCCTCTCTTTCTGTCTCTCTTTATCTTCTAACTCCAGTTTCCCCACTTGCAATTTAAGTTTTTTTCCAACTCGACTGCAGTTTCCTGCTTCTCTGATACACCAAAGTGCTTGGCCAACTCCATTATGGTGATAGCTTTCCTTTTGTCCCTGGTGAAACCCAATTCTAATCTACATGTTAATTCTAAAAGTATGCCCTTCCTATGTCTTTCTAAACATTGTCGGCAAACTTGTGAATCGTCTTCAAACCTCAGAACCTCTTTAGTAATGTTAAAATCCATTTCTTTTAATTTAACCAACCACAAGGAAACAAAATTAAATGAATTTTCTCACCTGTTTTAGTTGAAGATCTAGAACTGCCACGTGATGGAATCTGCTGGGACCTTTTGTACCCCAAATCTGTTCAAATCCCATACGACAAGCCCTCAAACTGTTATGATGTCGATGCCTAACCCCTCTGTTAATTAAAACCACACACCCAGAAAAGCTCACCTCGCCACGTAATCTGTTAAAAGATGAATGACAGAGAAGTCCCAAATTCCACTATTAAGAGAAAGATAGCCATTTACAAGTATGTAAGTGAGCTCGCTGAGATTGAAGGTTTGTTTTCAGATGTTTCGTCACCATGACTAAGTAACATCATCAGAGAGAGTCTCTGGTGACGCACTGTTGGTATGTCCTGTCTTTCTATTTATAGGTCTTGGTTTCTTAAGGTGTATGATGTTATTTCCAGTTTTTTTCAAGGGAAGGTAGATAGGATCTAAATTGATGTGTTTATTGATGTACTTCTGGCTAGAATGTCATGCCTCTCAGAAGTTTCGTGCGTTGCTTTGTCCTAGGAAGTGTGCGTTGTCACAGTCAATGTGGTGTCCTTCTTTGTGATAGTGGGTCATGTCTTTTGATGGCCAGTTGGTGTTCATATGTCCTACTAGCACGACAACAGGACAGTTTGAAATGGAGGAAAATGATTTTGTATACACTGTTTAATTAGTGTGTGTTCAGATAAATAAAATTTTTCATATGTGTACAACACATTCTGAATGAACAACGGAGATACAGTTAACGAAAAATGATGTACATGATGTATAAAATTTATAAAGCATTAAAACATTATTTGATCCTCATCTGAAGTGATACCTTCCCTTTCTCTCAACGTTCCCCCTTTTCTGATATTCCCAACTCTCGTCTCATTCTTATCAGGATGTGTGTTATAAATTCTTACTTCTCGTGTCCCAACTTATTTTAGTTAATCCCCTTTCTACCGGGAATTCAATACATTGGCCTGCTGGGTTCTTTCCAAAGTTAGTGTCTGTCATATTATTGGAAAGAAAAGTTCTGGCATCAGACCCAGCATTTGAACATATTGTTCTGTTGTACGTGCACTGTACAAAGGACCACAGCACACAGGAATTGCCAAAACATTGAGGGATATACATCCACTTCTTTCGATCATGTAGTTTTCTCATTTTCCACATCTCCATATCTATATCCTCTCTCTCGTTCTCCCTTTGCATCTAGGTAAGAAATCCATCAATTATTCGTCGTGGCCCATCTCTCAAAACTCCTCTTTTCAGTTTATATCTAATGTTCTCTTCAAGATTTAATGCGGTTATAATTAAGCAATGTAACTACAAAGACATGCGGGAGGAGCTGGCCCGAGTTAATTGGAAGGGGAGCTGAGCAGGAAAGACCATGGAGCAGCAATGGCAGGAGTTTCTGGGGAGACGTCGGAAGATAATACCAGAAATGCAACCCCAAGAAGATGAAACATACTCATGGGAGGACAAGGCAGTGTGAGTGATAAGGCCTCAGACCAAAAGAGAAAACAAACAATGTGGTGAAGATGATTGGGAATCCAGAGAATTCATTGGCTCTGAAACTACATAAGGCTGGCATCACTGACACTACAGGGTCCAAGGAAGTTCCTGTGGAGTGAAGAGTGAGGCTTTTGCTCAGAAGTCTTTGACAAGGAGGTTGAGTGAAGTGATTATGCCACAGTTGAAGAGGGTGAAGACACGACTGCCCAGCTGGTTCAGTGTGCTAGGTGCTTGATGTGGGAGGTCAACGACTCTGGTGTGTCTGGCTCCTATAAGTGTGGAAAGTGTGTGCACATTCAGCTACTGACCGAGCATGTTGCAACACTGATGAAAGAACTCGAGGACCTTAGGCTCATCCGAGAGAACGAGATCTTTCTGGGCAAGACCTTCAGTGAGGTTATTACACCGACCATACCAGAAGAGAGCAGAAGAGAGCAGACGATGAGGAAGGCAGAGAGGAGACAGGTGCAAGAGACTCCGGGGAAAGTACCTGTCAGGAACAAGTTGAATCTTTTGGAAACAGTAGAGACAGATGACACTGTCAGTCCGCCAGGCGGCCAGGTCTGTCAATCAAACGTTGGCATGGAGACAGTGCGGAAGAGTCGGACATCGCACAGAGCCGTGGTAATAGGGGACTCCATAGTGAGAGGAACTGACGGGGTTTTGTGGCAGCAGGTGGGACTTAAGGATGGTGTGTTGCCTTCCTGGTGCCAGGGTTAAAGACATCACAGACAGAGTGCAGGAAATCCTCAAGGACTAAGGTGTAGGGCCAAACGTGGTGGTACATGTCGGCACAAATGATGTTGGGAAGAAGAGGAGGAACATACTACAGCGGGACTTCGGAGAAGTAGGAAGAAGGCTGAAAAGCAGGATGTCCAGGGTGGTTATCTCCGGTTTGTTTCCTGTTCCTCAGTCTGACGAGGCCAGAAACAGTAAGATAATGGACTTGAACGTGTGGCTGGGGAACTGGTGCAGGAAGCAAGGATTTAAATTCTTGGATCACTGGGGTATGTTTTGTGGTAAGCATAAATTATACAAGAGAGACGATTTGCGCCTTAATAGGTTGGAGACCAGCATTTTGACAGGCAGGTTTGCGACTGCAACACAGCTGCGTTTAAACTAAGTGGGGGGTTGGTGGAGGGTGGAGGGAACAAACTGGATGTTTAAGAAGGAAATTGAAGGGAAAGTTAGAACAAGGGAAGTCAAGAAAGACAGCTGTATCAAAGATGCAGAAAACGCAAAAAGGGATCATACTGTAAGGTTGCGTGAAATAGGAGTTGATGAGAAGAGTGAGGGCAGTAACAAATTAAAAAATACTTTAAATATGAATGTACGAAGCATGATAAATAAGATGGATGAATTTGAGGCTCTTTTGAAAATTGGCAGATACCATATTCTGGTGATAACTGAGACGTGGCTTCAAGTGGACAGTGCTTACGAAATGAATATTCAAGGCTAAACGTGCTATCGTAAGGACAGACTGACGGGCAGAGGGGGTGGGGTGGCCCTGTTGGCAAGAGGTTATATTCAGTCCCTTGTGCGGGGGGAACTTAGAGTCAGGGGATGTAGAGTCAGTGTGGATAGAGCTGAGAAATTCTAAGCGTAAAAAGACCCTCTTGGGAGTTATCTACAGGCCCCCAGACAGTAGTCTGGATGTCGGATGTAAGTGAAATCAGGAGCTGAAATTGGCATGTCGCAAAAATATTACTACAGTTATTATTGGGGATTTCAACATGCAGGTAGACTGGGAGAATCAGGATTGTATTGGACCTCAAGAAAGAGACTTTGTGGAGTGCCTCAGAGATGGATTCTTAGAACAGCTGGTGCTGGAGCCGACCAGGGAGAAGGCAATTCTGGATCTGGTATTGTGCAACGAACCAGAATTGATCAGGGACCTCGAAGTGAAAGAACCATTGGGAAGTAGTGACCATAATCCAATAATTTTCAATCTGCAATTTGAGAGAGAGAGGGTATAATCAGAAGTGACAATATTTCTGTTGAATAAAGGGTATAATGGAGCTATGAGGGAGGAGCTGACCAAAGTTCAATGGTGCAATACCTTAGCAGGGATGACAGTGGAAAAACAATGGCAGATACTTCAGTGTATAATGCAGAAGATGCAGGATCAGTTCATTCCAAAAAGGAAGAAAGATCCTAGGAGGAGTCATGGGTGGCCGTGGCTGACGAGGGAAGTTAAGAAACATATAAAGTTAAAAGAGGAAAAGTATAACACAGCAAAGATAAGTGGGAAAACGGAGGGCTTGGAAGCTTTTAAAGAACAACAGAGGATTACTAAGAAGGAAACATGCAGAGAAAAAAAATGAGGTACGAAGTTAACTGGCCAAAAATATAAAGGAGGATAGTAAAAGTCTTTTTAGGTATGTGAAAGGCAAAAAACAAAATGGTTAAGACTAAAATTGGGCCATTGAAGACAGAAACAGGGGAATATATTACGGGGAACAAAGAAATGGCAGAAGAATTGAATTGGTACTTCTGATCTGTGCTCACTGGGGAAGACACAAACAATCTCCCTGAGGTAACAGTAGCTGAAGGACCTGAACTGAAGGGAATTTATATTTGCCAGGAATTGGTGTTGGAGACACTGTTAGGTCTGAAGGTTGATAAGTCCCCGGGGCCTGATGGTCTACGTCCCAGGGTACTGAAGGAGGTGGCTCGAGAAATCGTGGATGCGTTGGTAATTGTTTTCCAGAGCTCGATAGATTCGGGATCAGTTCCTGCGGATTGAAGGGTGGCTAATGTTGTACCACTTTTTAAGAAAGGTGGGAGAGAGAAAGCAGGAAATTATAGACCAGTTAGTCTGACCTCAGTGTTAGGAAAGATGCTGGAGTCTATTATAAAGGATGAAATTACGACACATCTGGATAGTAGTAACAGGATAGGTCAGAGTCAGCATGGATTTATAGATGGGAAATCATGCTTGACTAATCTTCTGGAATCTTTTGAGGATGCAACTCTGAAGATGGACGTGGGAGATCCAGTAGATGTAGTGTACCTGGACTTTCAGAAAGCTTTTGATAAAGTTCCACATAGGAGGTTAGTGAGCAAAATTAGGGCGGATGGTATTGGGGGCAAAGTACTAACCTGGATTGAAAGTTGGTTGGCTGATAGGAAACAAAGAGTAGTGATAAACAGCTCTATTTTGGAATGGCAGGCAGTGACCAGTGGGGTACCGCAGGGATCAGTGCTGGGACCGCAGCTTTTTACAATATATATTAATGATATAGAAGATGGTATTAGTAATAACATTAGCAAATTTGCTGATGATACTAAGCTGGGTGGCAGGGTGAAATGTGTGGAGGATGTTGGGAGATTACAGGGTGACCTGAACAGGTTAGGTGAATGGTCAGATGCATGGCAGATGCAGTTTAATTTGGATAAATGTATGGTTATCCACTTTGGTGGCAAGAACAGGAAGGCAGATTGCTACCAAAATGGAATCAATTTAGGTAAAGGGTCAGTACAGAGAGACCTGGGTGTTCATGTACTCCAATCAATGAAGGTAAGCATGCAGGTACAGCAGGTAGTGAAGAAGGCTAATACATTGCTGGCCTTCATGACAAGAGGGATTGAGTATAAAAGCAAAGAGGTTCTTCTGCAGCTGTACAGGGCCCTGGTGAGACCACACCTGGAGTATAGTGTGCAGTTTTGGTCTCCAAATTTGAGGAAATACATTCTGGTTATTGAGGGAGTGCAGCGTAGGTTCACAAGGATCACAATTCCTGGAATGCGGGACTACCTTACGCTGAAAGACTGGAGTGACTGGGCTTGTATACTCTTGAGTTTAGAAGACTGAGAGGGGATCTGATTGAGACATGTAAGATTATTAAAGGATTGGACACTCTGGAGGCAGGACACAGCTTAAAAATATGGGGTGGACCATTTAGGACAGAGATGAGGAGAAACGTCTTCACCCAGAGAGTGGTGGCTGTGTGAAATGCTCTGCTCCAGAGGGCATTTCCGGCCCAGTCTCAGGATTCATATAAGAAAGAGTTGGATAGAGCTCTTAGGGATAGTGGAATCAATGGTTATGGAAATAAGGCAGGAACAGGATACTGGTTAAGGATGATCAGCCATGATCATATTGAATGGTGGTGCAGGCTCGAAGGGCAGAATGGCCTACTCCTGCACCTATTGTCTATTGTCTACAGAGCTCTTAATCATGGTCAGGGAGAGAAACGGAGGAAACACATTCACTTAAACACAGAAGATGGCATTTCTCAAGGAAAAAGATTCAGGTGAATTAAACATTTGAAATAAACATTTGAATTAAGATCAGTTAAATGCTTTTGTGGAATGTGTCAGATTGGAAGCAAGACCTGGGGAGACAGACCCTCAGCAGAATGAGAGTTTGAAAATGGAAGTATTTCCACATCAGAAACCAGGTTAGGCCACTGAGTTCAGGGCTGATGGGTGAATGGGTCTCAGTGAGAATTGGGGAACAGACAGCAGAATTGCATTGCAGATATTGCAGCTCGAAACTGCGTATTTATGTAGTGCTGTAGACCACAGCAGCAGGAGCAGCAGAACAGCATTCAACCACAACCTGTAACCTTTTGCCAGGATAACACCTCAGTCTGTCATTACCATCAACACCATCTATGGCTCAGTGACGAGTGTGGGTGAACATGGCAGAGTCAGAATCACATGAACCTTAACCTGATGTTAACTCATTAAAGCTACCGGACTTGACCAACAGATCTGATCGAAGCCCTGCAGTTTTGCCACAGTCAGTCATAAATGGTGATGGATGATTAAGCAAATGACTGGAGGAGAGGGCTCCACATACATCCCCATCCTAAATAATGGAACAGACCTGCACATCAGTGTAAAAGGGAAGGATGTTTTATCTGCACCATCTTCTGCCAGAAGTGTTGAGTCGATGGTACACCTCACCCTCATCATGATGCCAACAAAATAACAGATGCCAGTTTCATCTAATTTGATTCGCTGCCCGTGACATGAAGAAACAGCTGAACAAATAGATACGACACAGACAATGGGCCCTGACCCCATTCCTGCAATAGGACTGAAGACTTGTGCTGCACAACAAGCCGTGTCCCTGGGGAAGCTGCTTCATTCCAGCTCCAACTCTGACATCTCCCTGGCAATGTGGAAAATTATCCAGCTGTGTCCTGTCCACTAAGACGGGAAATATTACAAACTGACCAATTGCTACCCCCTCAGTCCCATCATAACAGCCAAATTGGTGGGAGTTCTTTTTGGCAGCACAGAAATAACCTGTTCAGTATGGTTTCCGATAGATACCCATGTGGATATGGTGCTGTGGAAATGTCACTGGATTATTAATCCAGACCAGGCTAATGATCTGGCAGCGGGTGGAAGTTAAAGACAATTAATAAAATATCGAGATCTAAAGTCTGGGGTCAGTAACAGTGACCTTGAAGCCAATATGGATTGTAAACAGAATTTCCTTCTCCAATTTACTTTTAGGAAGTGAATCTCCCATGATTTCCTGGGCTGGCCGAAAAGTGATTCCAAAGACGCTGACATGTGATAAATGGTCTCTGAAATTGCCAAACAAGGTACTCATTTGTATCAAACTACTCCGAGGTCTGAAAGGATGAAACCGGACAGAACACCCAGCCTCAGCATCAGTGTCGGAAAAGGTAATGGGAACCCTGCAGAAACCTCCTTCCTAATATCTGAGAGCTTATGACAGCATTTACACAGCTTTCCCACAGAATGCACAGAAACATCGGGAATGGAAAACACATTTAGCCTCCCTATTCTAGTTCATGGAAAAAATATCCTCAATGCACTTACCCCACATGATATAAACATCCGTTAATGTTAGTAACCTTGGGAGCTATAAAATAGGCGGTACAGTAGTACGTTTGGTCCATCGAGTTTGCTAACCAATTCAATATAATGATGGTTGGCTCTTTATTTCCATACCGTACTCCTGCTCTCCCACCATCACTTTACTGTCTCTAAATCCTTATTTATAATCAGTGTCTCGGTTTCCAGGTGCGAGCGAATTCCCCAGGTTCCCCAGTCAGTGAGTGCAGAAATTTATTCTCATCCCAATGCAGAGTGACTGCCTGTACCTAAGACTGTGGCCCCTTGTTTTAGAAGTCCCAGCCAGGGGAATTATCATCCCTGCTTCCAATCTGTCTCACCCTGTCAGAGTTTTGTATATTTCAATGAGATCCCACTCATTTTCCTAAACCCAAAGGAATACAGACCCAGTCGCCCCAAACTCTGCTCCCACAAGACCATCATCCCAGAGATCAGTCTGGTCATCCTTCACTGTTCTCCAACAATGTCAGGTTTGTCCTTTATTAAGTAAGGAGGCCAAAACTGCCCACAATACTGCACAATGCTCGAGATGATATCTCACCAAGGGTATGGACAGCTGCAGGAAGACACCCTTTCTCCTGGACTCACATCCCACTGAAATTAAGGTCAACACACCATTTATCTTCCTCACTGCTTTCTGTTTCTGAAATATTACTTTCAGTGACTTGTGCACAAGATGGAGATCCTTTTCAGTGTTACAGCTCCCCACTTGGTGGGTCTGTGTACACTGGGCAGCGTGCCAACGCCATGCCTAGTACTGACTTCTGGTTGTAGAACTCACTGCGCTTCAGGAAGCTCAGAGGTTTATGCAGAAGGAAACAACAAAAAGGAACATACGTCCCTTTGTAGATCAACATGTTTCCACCAATCCCTTTCCAATGTTAGGCTGCTAATTTATCATTTCCATCAAAGGGCACACCGTCACCTCGATCCACATTGTTCTCCATCTGTCACGTATTTACACATTCACTCCACTTGTCTTAGTCTTTTCAGTGCTTTTTTACAGCCTCCTCACCCACTCACAATCCCAAATCCGTTAGCAGGCTGTGATATATTGTATCTGATTCCAGCAACCAAATGTTTAAAGGGCATTGTGAATAGCTGGGCCCCAAGCACTGATCCCTATGACACCTCAGCAACCGTCCTCTGTTAATTTCTACTTATTTATTTCGTGAATCTGGGTGTCACTGGCTGGGACAGCATTTATTGTCTGTCCCTAGTTTCAGTCCACCTGCTGTGGTTGACCTCATTTGCCATTAGGAAGGGAATCCCAGGATTCTGACCCAGTGACTGTGAAGGAGCGGTGATATATTTCCAAGTCAGGATGGTGAATGGCTTGGAGGGAACCTGAAGATGATGGTATTCCCAAACATCTGTAGCCCTTGTCCTTCTAGATAGATGTGGTTGTGAGTTGGGAAGATGGTCTCTGACGATCTTTGGTGAATAATTTCATTGCAGCATGTCGATAGTAAAAAACAACTGCTGCTGCTGCTGAGCGTTGATGGTGGAGCATTGTGGATGAAGGGACAGTCAAACTGGCTGTTTTGTACTGGATGGTATAAAGCTTCTTGAGTGTTATTGGGGCTGCACTCATCCAGGCAAATTGGGAGACTTCGATCACACTTCAGACTTATGCATTGTAGATGATGGACAGACTTTTGGAAGTCAGGATGTGAGTTATTCGCCGCAGTATTCCTAGCTTCAGACTTGCTCTTATAGTTACTGTGTTCATGTGGCGAGACCAGTGAGTGTCTGAGCAATGATTACCCACTAGGACTTTGATACTGAGGGATTCAGTGATAATAACAACATTGAATGCCACGGGGCAGGTTAGATTGTATTTTATTGGTGATGGTCACGGTCTGGCATTTGTGTGGCTTGAATATTACTTGCCACTTGTTAGCCTGGATCTTGTCCAGATCTTGTCGCATTTGAAAATGGACTGCTTCAGTATCTGAGGAGCCACAAATGTTGCAGAACATTGTACAATCATTGGCGAACATCCCCACTTCTGACCTTAAAATGGAGGGAAGGTCATTGATGAAGCAGCCCTGAAGAAGTTTTCGGCCACTGCTCGAGGGACTCCTACAGACTTGGAGCTGAGTTGACTGAACTTCATCAACCATGATCATCTTCCTACGTGTCAGGTATGATTCTAACCAGCAGGGAGTTTTCCCCGGATACCCATTGATTCCACTGTTGCTAAAGCCCCTTGATATCACACTTGGTTGAAGGAAGCCTTGATTTAAAGGGCTATCTCTCTCACCCTACCTCTGGAATTCAGCTCTTTTGTCCACGTTTGAACAACGGTAATGAGGTCAGGAGCTGAGTGGCCCTGGTGGAGCCCAAACTGGGCGTCATTGACCAGGGTATTGCTGAGCACTGAGACCTTCCACCACTTTACTGATGATTGAGAGTAGACTGTTGCGGTGGTAGTTGGCCGGAATAGATTTGTTCTGCTTTTTATATACAGGAGACACTGGGGGTAATTTTCCACATAATCAGGAAAAGCCATTGTTGTAACTGTATTGAAACGGTTTGGCTAGGGCAGTGGCAAGTTAAGGAGCACACGTTTTCAGTACTATTGTCAGAATGTTGTCAGATTATGGACCCTATGGAGTATCCAGTATCTCCAACCGTTTCTGGATATCGCGTGGACTGAATCGAATTGGTTGACGACTGGTAACTGAATCGCTGAGGACCACTGGAGAGGGCTGAGCTGGATCATCCACTCAGCACATCTGACTGAAGATTGTTGTGAATGGACCAGCCTTATCTTATACACTGAAGTGCTGGGCTCTTCCATCATGGAGGAAGGGGTTATATGTGAAATCTCTTCCTCCAGCGAATTGTTTAATTATCCCCAACATTTCTCGACTCGATGTGGAAGGACTGCAGAGCTTCGATCTGAACTGTTGCTGGTGGGATCACTTAGCTCTGTCTATCACTTCCTGCTTATGCTGTTGGCGCCAAAAAGTAGTCCTTTTTGGTGGCTTCACCAGGCTGACACCTCATTGTCAGGTTTGCCTGGTGCTGCTCCTGCCATCCTGCACACTCCACTGAACCAAGCTTGATCCTTTGGATTGATGGTAATTGTTGCGAGGGAGATATGCCAGGCCATTAGGTTATGCGGGAGTACAATTCCACTGCTTTGATGACCCACAACACCTTATGGACATCCAGATTTGAGCTGCTAGATCTGTTCGAAGTCTGTCCTATTTAGCACCGTGATAGTACCACCCAAAATGGTGGAGGTTATTCTCAATATGCAGGTGTGATTTTGTCTCCACAATATCTATGCGGTGGCCACTCTTACCGATACTGTCATGGACAGATACTTCTGCAACTGGCAAATTAGTAAGTTTGTGGTCAGTATGTATTTTCCTCTTGTTGGTTCCTTCACCACTTGCCAGTCTAGCAGTTATATCCTTTAGGACCCGGCCAGCTCGATCAGTAATGCTGTAGCTGAGATGCTCTTGGAGGTGGACATTGAAATCCGCTACCCAGAGTACATCTTGCATAAGTGCTACCCTCAGTCCTTCCTCCCAGTGTTGGTCAGCATTGAGGAGTACTGATTCATCAGTTGAGAGAGGTTTCTTTTGCCATGTGCAAACTAACGCCATGATACTTCATGGGATACGGAGTCACTGTTGGGGACTCCAAGAGCAATTCCCTTCCAACTGTATCCCACTGTGCCGCCACGTCTGCTGTGTCTCTCCTATTGGTGAGACAGGAGATATCCGGGGTGTCTGGGACATAGTCATGCTCACAGAATCATACCTTACAGACAATGTCAGGCTGTTGCTTAACGAGTCTGTTTATTTCAATTCACTGTTTCCTGCCAGCTCTCCCATTCTAGAAACATGTCCATATATTAGCCCCAATTCTCTCAGATTTGATTTTGCAAACTAGGCTTGGAGCTTGACCAATTTTTTTTCTAAAAATCAAAATGTTTTACATCCATTGCTTCTCTTTCATTTGTCTCCCAGTCTGTTTCTCAAACATAATTCCCATTTCATAAATCTATGTTAGTGTTGTCTATGACCATTACTTCCAGCAACAATAATTTCTCCCAAACCATTTCCTTACAACGTTCTATGTTCCATGCACTCTATCATTTTCCTACACCAAACTTGGTTTTCCTTGTATTGTTTGAAAGTTCTGTGAAGATAGAACTGAAGTAGTGTCTTCATAGTCCTGCCATTTCCCTGTTCCCCATTCTCCATTCTCTGGTTTCAAACTGTAAGGAAACTGCACTTGTTTTCTCATATTTCTCACATTGACATGATTTAACAAGTTACTACAGTTCACTCTTATAACCCTTGTGAATATACTCTTCAGAAACTCATCAATTCCTGCCTTAATCTGCTCAATAATTGACCTTCTACACCATACACTCACAGGGGCATCGACTCTGTGCCAACAGACGCACAGCAGGATCTATATTAGTCCCACTTTCCTACATCAGGCCCATAGCCTGGAATGTTATGACACTTCCAAGTGGTCGTCCAAGTACTTTTGAACGATTGTGACGTTACCCGTGATCATTCCCCTCTCAGGAAATAATCCAGGAACCCAACACCCACGAGGTTAAAAAAAAAGTTTAAATCCTCTCTGTACCTCAAACTCTTCACTTTAAAAGTGTGCTCGCTTGTTCTTGACCCTCTGATTAAAAGGAACAGCTGCTGTCTATCCCCCCTGTCCGTGTCGCTTATAATCTTATCCTACTGAATCACTGACTCCTCAGCTTTCTCTGCTCCAAAGTAAACAACCCGAGCTTATCCAGCCTCTCTCCATAGCTGATATGCTCCATTCCAGGGAACATCCCGGTGAATCACCTGTGCACCCTCTCCAGTGCATTCACATGCTTCCTGGAATATGGCTCCCAGAGCAACATACAGTATTCCATTTTGTAGAACCAAAGCCCTATATAGCTCTCATAATCTCCGCCCTGATTAGGAAATGCTACACCCAAGGTCCAATTCTTAACTAGTCCATTAATCTGTCCAGTCACATTCAGGGAGGTGTGGAGAAGCACAATCTGAGCTTCCTAGTATGCTGCCATTCATTGAGTCCTCCCTTGTCTGGTTCCATCTCCCAAAGTGCATTACCTCATATTTATCCGGGTTACATTCCATCTGCCATTGATCTGCCCATCTGACCATTCATCTGCATCTTCTGTAACTTAAGGCCTTCCTCCTCACTGCGAACCAAAAGGTCAATCTTTATGTCAAACATACACTTACTTATCACACCTCCCCACTCTCCACCTAGCCCCCTCCACATTCACATCTTTTTTTTTGTTATGAATAACACAAACAATAAGGGACACAACACTGATCCCTGTGGTACACCAGAGGACACTGGTCTCCAGTCACACAAACAGCCTTCTCCCACCACCCTCTGTCTCCTGCTACTAAGACAATTTTAATTGTAACTTGTCAAGTTATCCTTCATATTGTGAGGTTTTACTTTATTTTTCAGTTTCCCAGGTGGAATATTTTTCAAAGGCCTTCCAACAAAACTAAACAATCAAGCTCCTCAAACTAATTCAATCAAATCCATTGGATGCGACGTCCTTCTGATAAAGTCATGATGATTATCCCTGATCAAACCTTGCGACTCTGATTGGAGTTCGATATTCTCCTTCCCCATTTTCTCCAGTAGTTTCCTTAACAGTGATCTCAAACTCGCTCGTCTATAGTTCCCTGGTCTATCTCTCCTACCCTTACTGCGAAGTGGAATTGTATTAGCAGTTCTCCAGTTCTCTGGCACCTCCCCTATGGTCAGATTATAATTCAAATATTCAGTCAGGGTCTTTCCTCCCTGTGATACAACAGCCGCCTGTGATACAACTCACTCAGACATGGAGATTGGTCCAAATTTATACAGAACAAAGCCTTGAATCCTTTCTCGTATTTTACATCAATGTGTTCAAGAGCTTCCTATTCCATCTTCTTGAATTCTGTACCTGCCTCCTCCTTCTCCCAAGTAAAATAGATGTGAATGTCTCATGTAACAATCCATCAATGTTCTCCAGCTTGACACACAGATTTCCCCTTTGGTTTCAAATGGACACTAACTGTTTGCTGATTATTCTGTTCTACTTGTCCGTGTAGAATATCGTGGGATTCTTCCTGCTCTCGCCAACTTGTACTTCTCCATGTCCTTCTGTTATTCAGTCCTATGTTTCTATGTTTCACTGCAATTACCTCTCATTTTTTGACAGTCGAGATCACAGTCTGAGCTTCCACATCAGACAGTCTTGCCATTTTAGGGATTAATCTGGAGAATATCTTTTGCAATTCATCTGTAGTCAATATATTCGTTCTTAGATTGGGACTCCGAACGATACACAATACTCTAAGTGTAGTCTCATGACTAAATGCAACTGGTGCACGACATCCTCTATATTCCAATTACATTCACAAGAAAATAAACCAAATTTTTACTTTCCCATTTGCACATGTTCTTTCTAATACCTCTCGCTTTAACTTTTCTTATGAGCTTACTGTGTGAGTTTTTTTTTAAAGATCTCATGAATATCCAACTATCCGTTATCCATTGGTTCTTCAATGCCTATGTCCACAAGAACCATCTTCAAACCATTCCAAAACAATGTTTGCCACTTCTGGTTTTCCTTTCATCGGTACATTCTCACATTCCCCAGTTATGTTATTAACTTCTATATATCTAATAGCATGTTCTTTGTTATCGAGTCCAACAGATACATGACTGCGGATGACAAGATAACTGGTCTGTAGTTCACCATTCTCCAAATTCATCCTTTCTTCAACTGTTGGATAACATTTATAACCTTTGCCTTATCCAGATTGGCTAAATGATTTTCCGGAATGTGTCGGAAAATAAAGTGACAATCTGCGATGCACTCAACATGTCTATTGCTGCTTCCTCTGAAATACTTGTATGAAGTACATCTCGTCTGTCAGATTTATAAATACTCAATCCAGCCATCTTTTCAAAGATAAGTTCAACACTGATAACAATGATCTTAATTACTTACACAAGTCCCAGGGTCACTTGGTATTTCTGGAAGAATTTCTGGACATTCTTCCATGAAGATAGACACAAAGAAACTGTTTCTTTTCCCTGCGATTTCTCTGTTCTCTGCAATAAATTATCCTGAACGCGCACCAACTGTATCGCATTTGACCTTGTTATTGTTTCTTTTTCATACATTGATAGACGCTTTTTAGCAGTCTTCATATTTTTCTTTCGATTGCACGTTTTTTTTTTCTCTTTTTGATTTTCTTCTCAGTTTCTTGCTGTGTCCTACATTTCTCTGAATCCACTGGCATACTGCAACATTTGGCATTTTTCTAAGCTGCCTCCTTTCATCTAATAGGTAGATGAAGGTGGGGTTGAAAGTAATAGTCGGAGAGGAGGGTGACCCACATTGATCGGAAGGAAGGTGGACACATAGGAACATTCAAAAGGTGGGTGCTGACTTGGAAGGTTGGAGCGAGATAAGGTGGGATTAGGGGAAATGGGGAAATGGGGAAATCCACTATGATCCCCTGTGGTTGGAGGGTCCCAAGACAGAAGATGAGGCTTTCTTCCTCCAGGCTTCGTGTGGCTCGGGTTTGGCGATGGAGCAGGTCTAGGACCCTCATGTCCTTGGCAGAGTGGGAAGGGGAGTTAAAGTGCTCAGCCACAAGGCGATGGAGTTGTTCAATGTGGCTGTTCCAGAGATGTTCTCTGAAATGATCCACAAGTTGACCTCCTGCCTCGCCAATATAGAGAAGACTACATTGGGTTTAATGGATGCAGTAGATGAGGCGTTCTGTCTCCCTTCATCACCTATCACGTTCAACCCCACCTTCATCTACCTATCACAATCCCAGCTACCTCCCCATTGCCGCACCCACTTGTCATTTATCTGTCAGCCCCCTTGGCCCATAAGCTTCATTCCTGATGAAGGGCTTATGCCCAAAACATCGATTTATCTGCTCTTAGTATGCTGCCTGACTGTGCTTTTCGACCGCACTCTTCGACTCTGATCTCCAGCATCTGTAGTCCCCACTTTCTCCTCACACCTTCATGGCTTGCATGACTCAGATTTATTACGGTTACTTCAAATACAACAAAAACTGTCGAGTACTCAAACAGCATAAAAGAAAACCAATACATTGTGGTCACTGTTCCCAAAAGGTCCTTTACAGCAAAATTGTCAATTAGCTCTTCAGATCACTCAACACCAATTCCTAAATAACCTGATCTCGAGATCAGTGCTCGACATAATGTTAACGCAAACCATCTCACACGTGGTCATGAAATCCATTTTTCCCAGCATTAGCATTCAATTGGGTTAACATAGTTTAGATACAATTTACACATTACATTATAACTGCAGTAGCCGCAAATGTGTATATCTCATTTCCTGTTTTATAACATGTCCAGCATTTGTACTGCAGCTTTCACTTTGATATATAACTCCCATCAATGTTTGCTCCTCCTTGCTGTTTTTGCGCTCCACCTTACTAGATTCTGTGGAATCTGAGCGACGTGGGCTCTGGGGAGTTTAATGTTAGAGATCATCTCGCCACATCATTTATAATCTTCTCAAACTTTAATTTCTCCAGATCTCCCGTTATGCTGATGGAGTAGAGAAGAACAATGATCTTCCAACAATGCTCTGTACTCCCCCAGAGAGCTGAGACAGCTCTAAGCTGGGTGGGAACTTTACAGCAGGCTGGTAAAGTGTTGTTGCTGTTGTACAGAGAGTTCACATCTGGAGTAGTGTGTATAGATGTAGCCTCTTCTATGAAGAAATGATGTTGTTATAATGAAAGTAGCTCAGAGATGGTTCCCTCAACTGATTCCTGCAATGAAGGTGTTAGCTTATAACGAAAGCATGATCAGGTTGACCCAGTAGCCATTGGAGTTTATAAAAATTAAAGATGATCTTATTTGAACATAGATGACAGAAGGAGTCAACAAGTGAAGTGAATTACACAGATAATGGAGGAATCCATTCCGTTCTCCAGCCTGTTATACAGGAACAACAGGAGGATATTCAGGCCTTCGACCCTGTTACACCTAAACAGGACGAGGCTATTCAGCCCCTGGAGCCTGACATATATTTGCAGAAGGAGGCCAATCAACCATCGAGCCTATAACAGTAGGCCATGCTGCACCAGTGTCCTGTTAAACAGCAGGTTGAAATCTTTGATGAGAAAGTGAGGTCTGCAGATGCTGGAGATCAGAGCTGGAAATGTGTTGCTGGAAAAGCGCAGCAGGTCAGGCAGCATCCAGGGAACAGGAGAATCGACGTTTCGGGATTCCTGAAGAAGGGCTTATGCCCGAAACGTCGATTCTCCTGTTCCCTGGATGCTGCCTGACCTGCTGCGCTTTTCCAGCAACACATTTCCAGCTCCTGTTAAACAGCAACAAGATCAGTCCATTCAGCCTCCTCAAGTCTGTAACATAGGAACTGGAAGAGGTCACACATTGACTGGAGATTGTTACACTGGGATAACAGGAGGCCATTCAGACCCACCGAGCCTATTGCAAGGGAATTGGATAAGGATAAAAACTATCTGAGACTTCTTTCATGAGAAAGAAGAGGTAATTTAGACACGTGTCTGTTGTATTGGAACAAGAGAAGACCAATCAATCCCTCGGTCCCATCTCCAGGATACATGAGGAGACCGTACAGTATATCCACCTGTTATGGAGAAGTATGAGAAGACCCATCAGCCCCTCAAAATGTTACACAGCAACAGGAAGATCCCATAATCTCCCAATCTTCTAAAGCATCAACAGGAGGACGTCATTCTGGCCTTGGAGATGGCAACATGGGAATACCAGAAAGACGTCAGCCTATCGAGTTTGTACACCAGCAGAATGATGAGTCCATTCAGCCACACATGGCTCTTACTCAGCAATTGGAGCAGACTTCTTAAAGCCTTCTGCCCATTTAACAGGAATTCAAAGAAAACGTGAAGGTCTTCGAAAGGGAAAAACTTGTAATAATGTTATTAGGGACTAAAGTGCAACAATAAACTATTGTAATTTAAGGCAAATTGTTAGAGTCCATTGTTCATGACATTTGCAAACGCAAACCACAATTCGTCAGAGTCAACATGGTTTTACGAAGGCTAAATCGTGTTTGAATTGTTTGCTTGAGGTATTTGAAGATGCCACAAAAAAGGTGGATAGTGGGAATCCTGGAGATGGAACATATCTGGTCTTACTGAAAGCATTGGATGTGTCGCTTCTCCAAAGAGTAAATGGTAAGATCAGACAACATGGGTTTAGGAGTAAATTATTAGCTTGGATGGAGGATTGGTTAACCAACAAAATGGAGTCAGGTGGAATAAATGTGTCATTTTCTTTTGGCAAATGGAGTTTGTGCCATTGATTTCAGTTCTCATGTTTCAACCATTTGCGATCGCTGGTATTACTGTACTGGGTTGACGGGAAAGAAAATACAATGCCACATTTTCAGATGACACTAACATCGGTGGGAAATTACTTCGGAATGATGATGCAAGAGATTTTAAACATATGGATAGGTTTGGTGAATGGACCAAAATTTAGCAAGGAAAATTAAAGTGAATAAATATGGAGCTATTCAAGTTGGCCAGTATAATAGAAAGACAAATTATTATCTAAATGGCGAGAAAGTTCAAAGTGTTTAGGTGCAGGGGGATCTGGGTGTCTGCTTGCATATCACAGAAAACTTGCCTGCAGGTACTGCAAGTAATGAGAAATGCAAGCACAATTTCAGTGTTTATTTATAAAAGGATAGAGTAGAAAGGTAGGGAGTATTGGTGTAGCTCTGCAAGGCATTTGTGAGGATGCAACTGGAGTACAGTTTGGGTGTCCTGCAGAATGAGGTATTTCCATTGGAGGCAATTAGAAGAAGTTCATTAGATTGATTCCATATTTGAAGTGTTTGTCTTATGAAGATTAATTGAGCAGTTTAGGCCTATAGTCTGGAGTTTATAAGAATGAAAGGAGATCTCGTTGAGGTCTGTGAAATGCTAAAAGTAATTGAATGTGTAGATGTGGAGTGGATTTTTTTTTCATGTGGCCCAATCTACAACAAGAGATTAGAGTTTTAGGATGGAGAGGTGGCAGGAAAGTGGAACAGAGGCCGCGTTGCCATCAGCCTCATCGAGGGGTTGGGTACCTCACAGATGGTCCTTGTTCTTATTCAACTCTTCGACTGTGTTGCCCAGGAATGGGGGAGGACTGGGTATCATACAGGAAGCAGGCACTCAGGATATATCAGTAAGAGAGAACGTAACCAGTAGGGCCACAGAGTGACCAACGCTGGGTTCTCGACTATTTACAGTCTATATTACTGATCAGGAGGATGGAGCAGATATACAGATGCTGAGTTTAGTGATGTCCATAAGACCATAAGACATAGGAGTGGAAGTAAGACCATTCGGCCCATCGAGTCCACTCTGCCAGTTAATCATGGCTGGTGGGCATTTCAACTCCACTTACCCGCATTCTCCCCGTAGCCCTTAATTCCTTGTGACATCAAGAATTTGTCAATCTCTGCCTTGAAGACATTTAGCGTCCTGGCCTCCACTCCACTCCGCGGCAATGAATTCCACAGGCCCACCACTCTCTGGCAGAAGAAATGTCTCTGCATTTCTGATCTGAATTGATCCGCTCTAATTCTATGGCTGTGCCCATGGGTCCTAGTCTCCTCGTCTAACGGAAACAACTTCCTAGCGTCCACCATTCCAAAGCCATGTATTATCTTCTAAGTTTCAATTAGATCTCCCCTTAACCTTCTAAACTCTAATGAATACAATCCCAGGATCCTCAGCCGTTCCTTGTATGTTAGACCTACCATTCCAGGGATCATCCATGTGAATCTCTGCTGGACACGCTCCAGTGCCAGTATGTCCTTCCTGAGGTGTGGGGACCAAAACTGGACACAGTACTCTAAATGGGGCCGAACCAGAGCTTTATAAAGTCTCAGTAGCACAATGGTGCTTTTATATTCCAACCCTCTTGAGATAAATGACAACATTGCATTCGCTTTCTTAATCACGGACTCAACCTGCATGTTTACCTTTAGAGAATCCTCGACTAGCCCTCCCAGATCCCTCTGTACTTTGGCTTTATGAATTTTCTCACCGTTTAGAAAGTAGTCCATGCTTGTATTCTTTTTTCCAAAGTGCGAGACCTCGCATTTGCTCACATTGAATTCCATCAGCCATTTCCTGGACCACTCTCCCAAACTGTCTAGATCCTTCTACGGCCTCCCCATTTCCTCAGTACTGCCTGCCTGTCCACCCAACTTCGTATCATCGGCAAACTTCGCTAGAATACCCCCAGTCCCTTCATCCAGATCATTAATATATAATGCGAACAGCTGCGGCCCCAACACTGAACCCTGTGGGACACCACTTGTCACCGGCTGCCATTCTGAAAAAGAACCTTTTATCCCAACTCTCTGCCTTCTGTCAGACAGCCAATCCTCAATCCATACCAGTAGCTCACCTCGAATACCATGGGCCCTCACCTTACACAGCAGCCTCCCGTGTGGCACCTTATCAAAGGCCTTTTGGAAGTCTAGATTGACCACATCCACTGGGTTTCCCTGGTCTAACCTACTTGTCACCTCTTCAAATAATTGTTATGTCGCTGTGATAAGCAAGAGATTAAATTATTAAGAGAGGGTGGAGAGTCTGCAAATAGATTCAGAGAGGTAAAGACAATAGATAATAGTTTGGGCAGGTGGCATTTAAGATGATATAACCTGTCATTCCATTTACAGGAATAATGGAAGGCAGTATGTTACTGAAATTGAGAGGGATTACAGGACTTAATGATCCTGTGTACGGGGGGGGGTTCAGTCAGACCCGTTCAGACATGGGAGGTTTTGATCCATCCCTGATCGTCAGCTCCCAGACACTCCAAGTGACCCTATTGCTCTCCGAACACATGGAATACTTTGATGTGGTTGATTGGTGGTGGGGATGGTGTTTTGAAACGTGCATCAAGGGGACCGCCTTAATCCAAGATATATTCATTTCTTTCTACGTGAAGACCCGATGACGATGGGAATGGCTGACTGCTTCTGAATGAAGAGGCCGTGACTGCTGCCAGGACAATGGGTATTCACCAACATGATGTACTGTGCCTGGGTACACTGTAACATGAATAGAGAGAGAGCTCCTTCAGTTCCTCTACCTCTCCCCATTACCATGGATACTCTGCAGATGCCATGTACACCATCGGGAATCCCACAATACTGGATACACCCGGCAGCTCCCTGCTGTGGGAGAAACAATCTATATACCTCATCAACCATATATATCCTCCATCACCGAATGGTGACATTGATGTTGAGACACTGGGAAATGATGGATATGTCACCTGCCTGGAAAGTTCTGGATCATAGAAGCTGAATGAAACAGTGACCCTAACAGCCACTGGCAGCACCACCCTCCCAAGGGTGTGAAGCTGCAGGTCGTGTTGAAGGAGGTGACACCGCTCTGTGACCAGCTCCTTGTTCAGTCAGGTCCCGTCACACTCTGCTCCTGGGTTAAGTGAAGCTTGGGAAGCTGTTCCTGGATAACCCGATGTGGAAACAGCTTACCCCACACACACTCACTCTGTGGTTTCAGAGCTTCCCCTCTCTGCAGCCTCTGCTCCATTTGTTGTTCGTGTTGCACACCCAGATGCTGTAACTACAGTCCCCATGCTCCATCCAGTGTTGGGTCACCAAATCCTCAGGTCTCCCTGAATGTCTGAGGCAGCTCACAGCACAACCTCCAGCAAACCATCCCCAGCCCCTCCACTAAATTTTCAATTACAGGAGCCAGTCAGAAATCCCTCGGTACAAGTGTTGTGGACCAGACCAGATCACCCCAGAATGTTTTAAGAAGGCCGTTTAGAACCAAACCTTTCCTTATTTTGAATATAGATGGGAAGTGTGCCTTACAGATATGTTGTGACTGGTCAAACCACTCGACATTAAGCAAAATATAATCTATTCAAATGCTTTAGTTAAAATACAATCAAAGAAAAGAACATTTTGGGATAGCTTATATGTTGGAACATTAACACAAACAATAAGATCTCACACATTCTTCTCAATCTCTCACAGAAACCAAACTTTGATTTCTGAACTCAATCATCATCATCAGCCATTTCAGCTTCTAATCTTGCCATTGTTTCTGTCTGCCCTTCCACACGAGTTCTCACGACTGCAGGAAGTGAATTATTGAACTTCTCCAAAATAAGAATCTCTTTAAGAGGGTCATAGGTTTGCCCTGTTTTAATACCCTTACCCACCTTTCAAAATTACTTTGTTTGATCCTTTCAAACTCAATGTGCGTTTAAGCAGCTACCCTTTTTTTAGATTCCTGAAACACTGTCTGTCGGCTTCTGGCCCAAGCTCATATGCACTTCAGATGGCTTTCTGCACCACCTCATACTCCCCAGATGCCTCCTCCGATAGGGACGCAAATACCTACCAGCTTTGTTTGGATCAACTAAATCCACATGGCTACTGGCCACTGCATTGGTTTAGCCACTTTCTCAAATGAAATTCAAAAGGCTTCCACATCCTTCTCATCAAATGTAGAGAATGCCTGGATGTATTTAAACAGAACCCCATCAGGCCATTGGCTACTATAGGGTTGCTCAACCTCACTATCCTCCTCATCCCGCCGACCGTCTACCTTGATCTCCGCCTTCTATGTCAACTTTCCTCTCTAATTGCTAACTGTTTAAGTTGAAACTCTCTGCTTTTCTTCTCTCCCTTTCTCTCTTTCTTCTTCATTTCCTTTTCTTTTATTTCTACTTTTCATCATAATTCAAACTGTTCCAATTCCTTCTTATGTTCAAAATCCCTCATTAGAAATTGAATTCTTGCCATTTCCAAAGATTCTGATGGCGTTTCCACCAAATGTAATTCCGGAACTATAGCTGTAATTATCTGTCATTTCCTCACAGACAAACGCAACCCCAACACCAGCTTGTCTGTCAATTCCTACAGCCTTGTCTTCATTACCTTTCGTAAAACCCCCAACTTCACTTCTTCCACACCCAGAGAACTCTTAGTGACTGAAAGAATTTTTATACACAAAAATGCTGCTTAAACCAACTGAATTCGACATCCGGAACCAAAGACACGAACAACTACCATACGCGACCTTTAAACCTAATAGCCTCCTGGTGCATACTCTCCAGTGTCTGCATGAGCTTATTCTGGATTGTCTGGTTTCCTCCCACAACTCAAAGATGTGCATGTCAGGTGAATTGGTCATGCTAAATTGTTCGTAGTTTTCAGGGACGTGTGGGTTAGTTGCCTTGGGGTAAATGTGTAATAATAGGGTAGAGGAATGGGTCTCGGTAGGTTACTCCTCAGAGGGTCGGTGTGGACTTGTTGGGTCGAATAGCCTGTTTGCACAATGTAGGGATTATAATTCTAAACCCAATTTGGTATTATCGATTTAGAACTAGACAAGAGTCCCCAGTTTGCTATAGACCAACCAGACTGCCTCAAACTAGTTTAAGAGGATAGCTTGGATGTCAAACCTTTCTTATTTTAAAAGTAAATGGGAAGTGGGTGTTACAGATGTGATTCTACTAGTCAAACCACTCACCATTATGCAAAACACAATATATTTAAACACTCTAATGAAAATCCATAAAAAATGAAGAGGAATTTAGAATAACTTAACTATTGGAAACCTTAACTGAATGATGGATACAGTACCTTCTACTAATGAACTGTTCCAATTTATTAACATCACAGAGCGGCACTGTGGGTGGCATGGTGGCACAGTGGTTAGCACTGTTGCCTCCCAGCGCCAGAGACCCAGGTTCAATGCCCACCTCAGGTGGCTGACTGTGTGGAGTTTGCACATTCTCCCCGTGTCCGCGTGGGGTTCCTCTGGGCGCTCCGGTGTCCTCCCACAGTCCAAAAATGTGCAGTTTAGGTGAATTGGCCATGCTAAATTGCCCGTAGTGTTAGGTGAAGGGGTAAATGTAGGGGAATGGGTCTAGGTGGGTTGCTGTTCGGCGGGTCGGTGTGGACTTGTTGAGCCGAAGGGCCTGTTTCCACACTGTAAGTAATCCAATCCATTCAGACATGCATTCTTGCACACAGTTCTCCAATCCAGGAGGAAACAGTATCATGTGAGGTTTCAGAGAGAATAGCATAGAGGGATAATTTACTAAAACTCACAACCCTTCTAGGACCCGCAGCACTTGGCAACTTTTACATCTACAAGAAAAAATCTGGAAAACCTGTCTGTGCGAGCTGGGCCATTGTTACTACTATTTATTAAAAACACTAAAAGCCTCATAAGTTGTTTACTTCAGCCGTTTTCAGTGGGCAGTTTGGCCTTTAAGATCGCTTTCCACAAAAAAAAAGGAGAAAATAACTTTTTAACAAAAAAGTGACAGTATTGTCACACAATTTAGATGCCTGGTCCTTTACTCAAGGGGCTTCCTCGTGTTACTGATAGCAAGATCACCTGAGAGGGGCAAACACAGGTACAGACCAAGTTACAGGAATGTGTCTCATGACTTCTGAAAAACGCCTGTTCATGGATTATCACATCGGACATACTGGGAAGGGAACAACAGCATGACACATCCCATTTCATTATTTCTGAGTTACACAATTCCAGCACTCGATACACTAGGGAACCAAAACCCAAGGCCAGGGAAAGAGGGACAGAGAGATTCACAGTAAAGACAGAAACAGACAGTTAATTAACTGAGAAGATGTTGTAGAAATATGTGGAAAAAGACAGGGCAGTGGGAGTAACTGGAGAAGTGAGACTTTCGAGAGTAAAATTACAAGAATGAGAACATTGAATAAAGGCACTGTCAGATCAGCTGAAATGGTTTGTTACATCAAATTCTCAATCTGCTTGACAGAACACCACAAACAACATAAACTGGGACAAGATGACAGCCCAGCATGGAGAGCTGTGCAGACCATGCTCGTGTGTTGCTCAGTAAACTGCACAATCTGCCCAGCATAAAGAGTATTGCAAACTTTACTACCATACGCTAACTATACTCGCATCAGATTACTGCCGACAATGGGAAGGTTTGCTCTCTCTGCGTGTGTGTTTATCAGAGTCTGAGAGAGAGAGTGTGTGTGCGTGATAGGCGTGGTTGAATGCGAGACTCATTGTTTGAGAAGGAACGCACATGGAGGAAACTATTTTAAATACGAACAACTGGCAGGCTTTTTGTTAATCAACAGAAAGGGAACGAGAGAAGTTTCATGGACAGATACGGTAAAGTGTTTGATAATGTTTAAATAAAGTCATTGCCAGACATAACAGCAATATACATCGGCATACATGAATCCATGAATGACAGATGGATGGGAGTTTGGTGTGAGGTCGCATCAGGATTGAAGCGGGAGCGTCAGCAGCAGATTATTGACTTCATTAAGCCTGTACTTCATAGCTCAAGGTTGAAACGGGAGATGGAATAAGCCAGTGAGATATATTCTGGAGTGGTGAGTATTTCATGTTAGAAATGGTCAGGGAATGGTGTCAAGATTCAGCTCATGGTCAAAGGGATGCCCCACAGTTGGGACTTGTGTGCTTCAGCCGCGGATATTGGCCAGGGATGGGATGGAAACAGTGGAAGGAAGTGGAATTTGTAACCAGAACAGTACACAGTGACCTCCATGCTCTGAATATTTAAATAACGAAGGCAATGATACAATGCATTATGGTTCTCCGCTGAAACTGAGTAGGTCAACATTGAGACCCGTGAATAACACTGCCAGAGCAGAGAGGGAAACAATAATTGAACACCTTCATTAATGTAGTTAGTAGTGGTCTGTAGAGTGAATATCTGGATTCAGACTTACAACAGGAATAATAATAGTGACAAGAAGTGTAGACTATATAAAAGTAAAATAATACAGTCATAATTGTTTTATAGAAAAGAAAATCTGGACAGTTACGCTTACCAGGAACACCAACGATAGCCAGGAAGGGATAATAAAAGTATTGAATAATGAGAAGAGCGTAATAAATCCGCGATGATAATGACAACCAATCAAATGCAGAAAGATACCAAACATAATCGGATAAGCTCCTGTATATTGTTGGAATATTCCAGTCTAAGATTCTCAGATTCTGATCCATTGTTGAAACATTCCAGTCTAATGTTCGCATTTTCTGATCCATTGTTAGAACATTCCAGTCTCATGTTCTCAGATTCTGATCTCTCCTCCGCCTTTCTCTGGAACTGCTGACCCCTGTTAGTGCTGTCGGTGATGCTCCACTCATGTTATGGGATAACACATTGAACGGCGCCCATTTATCATTAAAAGATGGAAACCCTCCACTGGGATAATTAGAATCCATGGAGACTGGCATTAATCGCAGTCACTGAACAAATAGGCTCAGTTAACCAGTTACATGCATCACTTTTCATAACACTATAAAAGGGAACATTTACTGGGTTTAGATGGAATGGATGAGGGTTGCTGAGGGATGGACCATAAATCTTTCAATGTTTTTAATCTTTTTTTCCTTGTATATGAGAGTATTAACAGAACACTGCACGGGTCTATATATGTTCCACTTTGTTTATGAAAGGAGGTAGTTATAAAATAACAGATCGGCTGCATAAAAATAAATCTGGATCAGTGGTGCTGGAAGAGTACAGCAGTTCAGGCAGCATCCAACGAGCAGCAAAATTGACGTTTCGGGCAAAAGCCCGACATCAGGCATTCCTGGTCCAGAATATGGTTTCCAGCATCTGCAGTCATTGTTTTTAACTGCATAAAGAAAAAGTCGGGTGGACAAGTTTCTAGATACCTTAACACAAAGTATGGTACTTAATGACCAGTGTGAGGCTACTCCTGGTTTTAATGCCCTGTTATCAAATCCTTTCATAACCTTGAGACAGAGCATTGAGACTGCTGCTCAGGAACAGGCCGAAGCAATACTGTCCCTATGGACCTATTACAGAGGGATAAGAGAAGACCATTCAGCCCATATTAGCCTGTTGCTACTTGAAAGGTGGAAAGCTGGAATATTGGCACATGTTGCCAACAGAATCATTCAAAACAAAGAGATGTGTCGCTGCAGCTGTATGAGGTGTTACTGAGAGGGCACCTGGAGAACATTTTGTTGTCTGTGTTTCTGTAACTGAGAAGGGATGGGCCTCCGTCAGATACAGTTTAACCACTGCTCGTAATCCACGGGTTCCTGTGTCATTTAATGTCTCGGGTCTGTTACACAGGGACAGGAGGAGGCCATGAAGCCTCTCGAATGTGTTATAGAAGAACAGGAGGAGGCCATTAAGCTTCTTGAGTCTATTACAGAGGGACAGGAGGAGCCTATTCAGCCTCTCAAGCCTGTTACAAAGGGGCAGGAGGAGGCTATTCAGCCTCTCAAGCCTGTTACAGAGGGGCAGGAAGTGCCTATTTAACTTTCAAGTCTGTTACGCATAAATATTAGTTTTACACTAGTTGTGGAATGGGAAAGACCTGATGTAAATTTCTAACTTTGAATAAGCCCAATTTTGAAAGTGTTAGGTGAGCCCTGTGAAAGGCTGGTTGGGACATCCTATTCACAGGTAAAGGGACTGTTGGAAAATGCAAGGCCATCAAAACTTGAATTCAGAGAGTCCAGAGCCAACGTGTTGCTTTTTGTGAGATGGGCAAGGCTGGTGGGTGCAGGGAGTGCTGGATGGCTAGATATATTGATGCTCTGGTCAAGGTAAGGAAGGAGGCATATGTCACGTAAACAGAGCTGAGATCAAGTAAATCCCGAGAGGTGTATAAGGGCAGAAAGTGCATAGTCAATGCGGAAATCGGGCCCGAAAAATGTGGACATGAGATAGCTTTAGAAATAGGGTTAACGAGGCATTGAAGAAATTCTACAAATCCTTTAATGGCAAGAGATTAACTGGGGAGAGAATAGATCAGTAAGGCTGTCTATGTGTGGAACCACATGAGATGGGAGGGATACGAAGCAAGTATTTCTCCACTGTATTTAATGTGGAGGGAATTACAAGAGCGAGAGAATGAAAAAATATATCGTAATATCTTGAAAGTATCTATATTACAAGGAGATGTAGGGCATTTTAAAACATACGAAGGTGAGCAAATTCCTGGGACTGATGAGTTTGTGGGAGGCTAGGAAAGAGATTGCTCAGCCTTTTGCTGATATGTTTGTTCATTGATTTCCACAAGTGAGGTGTCAAAAGACTGGAGGGCTGCTAACATAGTGTCATTATTTAAGAAAGTAAGGAAAAAGCAGGTAACTATAGATTGGTGAGCCTGACGTCAATGGTGACTAAATTGTTGGAGGGGATTTTGAGGAAAAGGATGTATATGCATATGGAAAGACCAGGACTGAAGAGGGCTTTGTACATTGGATTTCACGTCTCACTGACTGTGTGGAATGTTTTGAGGAAGCGATGAAGATGATTGATGAAGGCAGGACAGTGGATGTTGTCTTTATGGAATTCAGTAAGAAAACCAAAATGTTCTACATGGTAGACTGGTTAACAAGGTTCGACTGCCTGGAATCCAGGGCGAGCTCGCCTGTTAGATCCCAAATTTTCTTGAATATTGGAGACAGGGCGTGACAGTGGACATTTCTTCTTTAAACTTGGAGACCTGTGACCAGTGGCATGCCGCAAAGATCAACAGTGGATCCACTGCCTTTTGTCACTTATACAAATCATTTGCATTTGAGTATATGAAGTATGGTCAGTAAGTTTGTAGATAATTCCAAATTTGGTGGTGCAGTCGACAGTGAAGAATGAACTCTCAGACTGTAATGGGACTTTGCTGAGGTGGACCGAGGGATGGCAGATGGAGTTTATTTTACTTAAATGTGAGGTGTTGCATTTTGGCAAGGCAAATCAAGGCAAAACATGTAGGTAGGGTCCTATCGAAAGCTGCCAATCAAGGAGAACTCCATAGAAATTATCGAATCCCTACAGTGAGGAAACAGACTATTCGGCCCATCGAGGACACACCGACCCACTAAGAAGTATCCCATTGGACAAACCCCTACCCTAACCCTCTGAGCTTGCATTTCCCATGGCTAATCCACCTCACCTACACATCCCTCGGTACTTTACGCAATTTAGCATGGCCAATCTATCCTTATCTGTATATCTTTATACTGTCGGAGGAAAACATAACATCGGAGGAAATTCAAGCAGACACGGGGAGAATGTGCAAACCCCACAAAGGCAGTCATTCAAGGATGGAATTAAACCCAGCTCGCTGCGCTCTGAAGCAGCAATGCTAGTCTCTGAGCTGCTGTGTCACCTTGTGGTGCAGGTTCTCCGTTCATTGAAAGTGGCGTCACAGGTAAACAGCGCAGTGAAGAAGGCACTTGGTGACCAGCCCTTTATTGGTGTGTGCTTTGTGTCTAAACATTTTCACGACGTGTTGCATCTGTACAGGACATTGGTTTGGCCACTTTTGTAATACTGCCTTTAATTCTTGTCTCCCTGCTGTCGGAAAGATGTTGTCAAACTTGAAAGGGTGCAGAAGAGACTTAAATAATGTTGCAGGTATTGGATGGTTAGAGTTACAGGGAGAGTTTGAATAGGCTGGGGTTATTTTCAAGTGTTGAGGCTGAGGGGTGACGTTAAAGAGTTTTATGAAATCATGAGGGGCATAGATAAGGTAAACACTCAACGTCTTTTACACTCAAGTCCAAAATTAGAAGACAAAGGTTGAAGGTGAGAGGGGGAAAGATTTAAAAAGGAACAGGAGGGACAACATTTTCACACAGAAACTGCTGCGTGTATGGATTGAACAGCCAAAGGAGGTGGTGGAGACAGGTACAGTTACACCATTTAAAAAGCATTTGGGTGGATAGATGCTTTGGAAGTGTTTAGAGGGAGATGGGACAATTGCTGGCAAGGGGGACGAGATTTATTTCGGATATTTGGTCGGTATGGGCGATCAGACCAAAAGGTATTTTTCCGTGGTGTACATCTCTGAAACTCTATTGCCTCTTGAGTGTATAACACAGGAACAGGAGGAGGCTATTCAGCTTCTGAATTCTGTCAGGCAACTTGTTTGTTCAATTGCTGAGAGTAAAATACAAAAATACATCATTCAGATTTTGATGGCGTTTTACAAAAACAGGAGAAAGGCTTTTAGCCAAGAGAAGCTGTAAGGAATGTGAAGAGGCCATTCAGGCCCTCGACTCTATTCCACAGGAGCAGCAGGTGAGCACAGAGCTATTGGAGCCTGTCAGTCAGTAGCAGGAGGAGGACATCTACTTTCGCAAACCTTGGATCAGGAGGCAGTCACTCAACTGCCCAAGATTGGGACACATAACAGGACGCAGTCATTCAACTGCTTGAGACTGTGACACAGGGACAGGATGCAGTCACTCAGAGCTGAAACTGGGGCACAGGGAAATCTGGAGGTTAGTGAGGCCCCAGCATCCTGTTATGCAAGGACAGGAGGAGGTGACTCACTCCCCACCAGTATGGGACACTGGGAGAGAAGGGGAGTTTGCTTGGAACAAATAGAAATATATGAATGGGTTGCATTCGTGGTCCACACAATCCTGCCCCAACATTCACTCAGACCACGGCTGATCTGATTCTGATTCCCTCATTCCATTTTACGGAGACTGTCCTCTCTGCAGCCTCTGCTCCATTTGTTGGTCATGTTGCAGACCCAGATGCTGCAACAACACTCACCATCACTCATCCAGAAGGATGGATCTAACAGGATAAGTCAGGATTTGAGGGGTCCAATCACAAGAATGAAAACACAAAATAAAGGTATTGTCAGATGTTTCGTACTCTCACATTCGCAATCCAACTCGCATAACCAGCCCATCCATTATCTATTCAGGATGGAGCACTGTGTAGATCCGGCTCGTGTACAGCTGAATGCAACCCAGCTATGTGCAGAGTGAAACTCTGTGCAGCCTACACCAATACTTGATCTATAATCCTGGGCTAAATGTCCAGAGTGGGGAGCTGTGCAGTCCGCACTGGTTCATTCATATATAAACCCAGGATGTTGCATTGTTCGGTAACACTGTATTAGATCACTGCCCAGTGTAGTGAAAAATGTAACCAATGCAGGAAGTGACAGAATGTGCAGTTCCCATCCATTTACAGCTCCATATCTGCACTGTACCTTGACAAGGGGTGCTGCGAATGTGAAAATCAATGTGAGGAAGAGATATAATTTAAATACCAATAGTTCTGATTAAGTCGCATATCACTCTAGTATTTAAAGTTGAAATAACTGAGATAATATCCAATGAGGTTTTGTGAACGGTGCAAATAAGTAAGAGGGGGATGGTGATGTTATAGTGGTTGCACTATAAGCCAGCAAATAATCAATGGGAATTAGAGGAACAAATATTCAGGGAGACTGGCGAGACTTGCAGGAGCAATAGGGTTGTCATAATAGATGATTTTAATTTTCCTAACATAGACTGGGACTTCCAGATGGTTAAGAACTTAGATGGAACGTAATTTGTTAAGTGTGTTCAGGAAAGCTTCCACAAGCAATATGGAGAGGTTCCTATTGGGGAAGGGACAAACTCGACCTATTGTTGGGAAATAAGGTCGGAGAGGTGTCGGAGGTAAAGTGGGCAAGCATTTTGGGAATAGTGACTAGAGCTGTATTAGTTTTAAAATAGTAATGGTTGGGACAAAATTGGTCCACAGAATCAAGTTCTAAATTGGCGGCAAGGTGTATTTTGTTGGAGTTAGACAGGGGTTTGCAGGGGATGATTGGAGGAGTTTGTGTCGAGGTAAAACGATCCCGGGCAAGTGGAAGGGCTTCAAAAGTGAGATAGCTCGAGTTCAAAGTCGATATGTTCCTGTGAGGGTGAAGGGAAAGTGAGGCGGGAAGAGAGACCCTGGAAAACAAGAAATATTGAGGCTCTGACCAGAGAAAAGGAGGCGTGGCTCAGGTACAGGCAGCTGGGAACACGGAAATCTCTGGAGGTACACAGGGGATACAGGAGTTTAGTGAAGAAGGAAATCAGCAAGGTGAAAAGGGGGTATGAGATAGCCTTGGCTGAGCAGATTAATGTGAACCCAAATTCAGTATAAGAAAGAAAAAGAACAACTAGAAAGAGAATAAGACGCCTTACAATCCAAAATGAGCATGCATGTGTAAAACCTCAACAGAGGGTGAGGTCCTCAATTTCCCCTCTGTGTTTATCATGAAGAAAGACATGAAGCCCTGTGACCTTTGGGAGGTTAGTTGTGATATCTTGGTACAGTCCATATCACAGTAGAGGTGCTGATGGACATATTAGAATGCAGAAAGTCAGATAAATCTCTTGGTCCTGACCAGATATATCCAAGAGCAATGCAGGTAGCGAGTGAAGACAGTTCAGGGGCCAAGGACCCGGAAGACTGGGCAAGAACAAACGTGCCCTTATTCTTGAAGGGTTTCAAAGAAAAGCCTGGGAAAGATAGACGATGAAGCTTCATATCTATTTTCGGTAAACCACTTGAGAAGGTTCTGAGGCAAAAGATATGCATGCATTTGGAAAAACAGAGTTTGACTTGGAGCAGTCAGCATAGTTTTGTGCGTGGCAGATCATGCCTTAGAATTTTTGTTAGAGTTTTTGAGGAAGTGATCACAAAGGTTGACAAGGGCAGGGTGGTGGACATAGTCTACATGGATTTCAGTAAGGCCTTTGATAAGGTTCCACATGATAGGTCGCTCTGGAAGGTTAGATCGCATGGACTCCAATGTAAACTGGCAAATTGGCGACACAATTGGCTTGACGTTATGAAACAAATGGCTATGGTGGAGGTATGTTTCTCGGACTGGAGGCCTGTGACTAGTGGAGTGCCTCAGTGGTCGGTCCCGGGCCCATTGCTGTTCGTTATCTTATACCAATGATTTGGACCAGAGTGCACAACGCAAGGTTAGTAAGTTTGCAGATGACTCTAAATTAGGAGGCATCATTTACAATGAGCAACATTATCAGAAGTTGCAGCATTAACTTGGTCAGCTGAGGAAGTAGGCTCAGAAATAGCAATTTGAGTTTAATACAGATAAGTGTGACGTCTTGCATTTTGGAAAGTCAAATCCAGGTATGAGTTTAATGATGAATGAGAGGGTCTTAAGGAGTGTAATGGAACAAAAGGACGTTGGAGATCAGGTGCACGGTTGTCTGAAATTTGAGTCACAGATACACAGGACAATGAAGAAGGTTGTTGGCACACTGGTCTTCATCAGCACATTGAGTATAGACGTTGGGACATTATGTTGCAGTTGTACAGGATGTTGGTAAGGCTGCAGTTGGAGTATTGAGTTCAGTTTTGTTCATCTTGCTCTAGAAAGGATATTATTGATCGAGAAAGAGTGTGGAACAAATTTACAAAGATGTTTCCTGGGCTAAAGGCTCTAAGTTATAGGCAGAGGTTGGACAGGTTAGAACTTATTTCTTTACAGCGTAGGAAACTGAGAAGGTTCTTATAGAAGTGAAACTCTTATAAAATCATGAGGGGCGTGCATGGAGTGAATACTTCAATTTTTTTCCTAAAGTTGGGGAATCGAGGACTCGAGGACATCCATTAATGTTTGGAAAGGAAAAAAAGTATATAAAAAGGAACCTGAGGGCCAACAGTTTTACACAGAGTGTGGTATGCATACAGACTGAGCTGCCAGTGGAAGTGATTGAGGTGGGTACAATAACAACATTGAAAAGGCATTTGGACAAATATACAGATAGGGGAGGATTAGAGGAACACAGAGCAGGGGAAGGGAAATGGAGTGAGTGTGGACGGACATTTTATTTGGCATGGACCAGCTGGGCCAAATGGCCAGTCATTCTGGCAGTCTGGTGCAGTATGACTATAAATGAGTGTGTTATGGAGTGGAGGCAGAGAGGGGGAGACTGAGAAAAAATGTCATTGAAGGATATGTTCACAGGTTCAGAATTCTGAAATGAAGACATTTCGATAGTATCATGCAACACGGGTCAGTATTAAGAAGAATTATGAGTGAACGGGATATTGCTGTGAGTTCAGGCGATGGAGACTTTTGGATGAGCATTTGTTCTGCAGCTTTGTAACTGGGAGTGAGGACAGCAGAGTCTTCACCTCACTGGGCTGTATCTAACAAAAATCTGTCTCAGTGACATTTTATTTGAGTGTGACATTGGGGTTGTATGCACAAGGCTGAGCTAGATTCCTGATGCTATCTTACCAAACTCATTTCATTAACTACCCATCCCACTCCATGGTGTCCCTCTCATACAATGCCAGACCGATTCTCCCACCCATCATGACTGGAGGTACTCAAAATCGCCCGGATGACCCTGGATATTCCATGACCCCTACACTGGGACCATCATTAAAAGGCCAAGGGGCACACAGTTGAGCTTTCTCAGTTGGAGATGTCCTGCACAGTTTACCCCAAGCATACCAGATAAGGGGAAATTACATCACGGTTTGTCGACAGAGACACGGAGGTCCTGGAGGATGGGCTAGTACAGAGGGGGACCATTTTCTTCCCAGAGGCATCACACCACCAGACACACCGAACATGGTTTGAACTCACCACCCACCTCAGTGCAGTATCTGCAGTCTGAAGAAATGTCCAGCAAAACAGGACAAGCTTCAATAACCTTCCCCACACTATTAGGATAAGGGTCACCATATTCTCTCTGCTCCCTCACACTCACGGTATGTCTGTTATAGCAAGGTAAGGTCTCATGGAATACAGGGAGAACTAGCCATTCGGATACAGAACTGGGTCAAAGGTAGAAGACAGAGGGTGGTGGTGGATGGTTCTTTTTTAGACTGGAGGCCTCTGACCATTGGAGTGCCACAAGGATCGGTGCTGGATTCACTACTTTTTGTCATTGACATAATTGACTTGGATGCGAGCATAAGAGGTACAGTTAGTAAGTTTGCAGATGACACCAAAATGGGAGGTACAGTAAACAGCGAAGAGGTCACCTCAGATTACAACAAGATCTTGAGAAGATGGGCCAATGGGCTGAGAAATGGCAGATGGAGTTTATTTCAGATAAATGCGAGGTGCTGCATTTTGGGAAAGCAAATCATAGCAGGACTTATACACTTAATGGCAAGGTCCCAGGGAGTTTTGCTGAACAAAGAGACCTTGGAGTGCAGGTTCATAGCTCCTTGAATGTGCAGTCGCAAGTAGATACGATAGTGAAGAAGGCGTTTGGTATGCTTTCCTTTATTGGTCAGAGTATTGAGTACAGGAGTTGGGAGGTCATGTTGCAGCTGTACAGGATATTGGTTAGGCCACTGTTGGGATATTGCGTGCAATGCTGCTCTCCTTCCTATCGGAAAAATGTTGAGAAACTTGAAAGGGTTCAGAAAAGATTTATAAGGATTGGAGGATTTGACCTATAGAGAGAGGCTGAATCGGCTGGGGCTGTTTTCGCTGGAGCTTCAGAAGCTGAGGGATGACATTATAGAGGTTTTCAAATGTATAAGGGGCATGGATGGGGCATGTAGGGAAAGTCTTTTCCCTGGGGTCAGGGAGTCCAGAAGTGGAGGGCATAATTTTAAGGTGAAGGGGTAAGATATAAAAGAGACCTGCAGAGCAACTGTTTCACACAGAGGTACGTGTATGTAATGAGCTGCCAGGTGAAGTGGGGGAGGCTAGTATAAGTGCAATATTTAAGAGGCATTTGGATGAGTTTATTGATTAGGAAAGGTTTGGAGGGTTATGGGCCGGGTGCTGGCAGGTGAGACTAGATTGTATTGGGATATGTGGTCAGCATGGACGGGTTGGCCCGAAGGGTCTGTTTCCATGCTGTACATCTCTATGACTCTATGACTTATATTAATCTCTGTTTTTTGGTGCACCATACTGGTGAGAAATTCCAAAGGGATATTCTCCATGATGAGCTTACAAAGACCCAACACATCCTGGGAGTTTCAGACATCCAACACAACAGAATATTATGTCCTAGCATAGAAAGTAAGGAAATATTTTTTTTTCCCATGTGCATCTGCGTAAGATACTCTGGGCAGGCGCAGGAAAAGAGAAACCGTGTCCATTCCAATTCGGTCCCAAGACCCACTCTACCACACCTAACACAGAGCTCCAATATATACGAAACCTGCAGCAGGACCACATGCAATGAGTAAGAGTGCCTGTAGTCATTCTGTATTTAGGACATGCTGAAGATAATCCCACATTGAATTTTGAGAGAAAATCTGGTGTCAGATAGACCATATGAAGAATTTGCAACTGCATGGAATGGGACCTATTACAGATCAAAATCCTTTGAGCATTTTCACAAATATACTCCCATGTCTCCAAAGAGATCTAAACCCCCCTACTCTCTCGCACAGACGTCACGAAGCTGCACAGTCTTGTCTGAGGGGACACTCTCCAACAAATGATAAACGGTACTGACGAAGAGTGTATTCTTAGCAATAAACACCCGCATCTCTGTATCGGATCTGTAAGAGTCTATTAAAAGTGTATGTTTTTAAAATCAAATCTCTAATCTGGAAAGAAAGCAGAAGAAATCTCTACTAGATAATCCATACTTACGACTTTGTTGATCAAATGATATCATTGTTTCTCCCTCAAGTCACACATGGTGGCTCAGTGGTTTTCACTGCTGACTCACCGCACCAAGGTCACGGGTTTGGTTCCAGCCTTGGGTGACTGGCTGTGTGGAGTTAGTATGTTCTCAACTGTGTCTGCATAGGTTTCCTCCCACAGTCATAAACATGTGCATGTTAGATGAATTGGCCATTGTTAAATCGCTCATAGTGTTCCAGAATCTGTAAGTTCTGACATTAGTCAGGATAAATATAGAATGGTAGGAGAATGGGTCGGGGTGGGTTACTCTTCAGAGCGTCGAAGTTGACTTGTTGGGCCCAAGGGCTTGTATCCACACTGTAGGGATTCTACTAATTCTAAATCACCCAAGCAAGGTACCACCCTCGCTGCCCACAGTTTAAACCTGGAATCCATTATCCCCGATTGACAACCAGGTATACCAATTAAAGGGGTAAGAAACATGGTTTTGACTGTATTGCCTTCGATTTGACGCATAGTTCTTCAAGTTTTAACAGTATTGATAATCATTAGTTTTTGACAATACTCCATAAATGTTGTCATTTTATCTAAGAACAACAGACGAATCAGGGTTCACTGTTTCTGAGAGGGCTCAATTTCTAGCCGTATTGACGCCGAGTCCTCAGCGGCCCAGGCACTAACATAGAATGATAAAAAAACTTAATTGATTGCTTTTAATCTGGGAGATCTACCCCCCACAATCTGTGGGGCAGTTGCAATTTTGTTAGCTTGATAAGGAATCGCTTATGGTGCCAAATAAAAGAGCTAAACCAGCCATTATGTTTCAGAAATATCTGTCTGGGAAACATCAAAGAAAGCATTCGCACGGGGTCTAGGAAATAAGGAAGGACATTCATTTTAATAACAGCTTTCTGATCTAGCCAGGATATTTGAAATGCCTCCCATCTTTGAAGGTCTTGTTTAATTTTGTCAAACAAATGGACACATTTCACCTTAAATAAATGATCAAAGACAGATGTAATGAATATAACGAAATAGGGAAACCACCCCAGTGACCATTTAAAAGGAAACCAGGATTTGCCCTCAGTATCAGGTATTTCCCTAAGATCTCCCATAGGCATGGCCTCCAACTTTGTAAAATTAATCTTATCACCCAGAAAGACAACAAGCGAATTAATGCATTGCATCACATGAACTACTGAAATTGCGGGATTTGACAAAAAACATAAGACCCTCATCTGCATACAATGTAATCTGCATACAATGTGACTTCTATCCCACTTCTGGGGCAGATATGTTGGCATCCCTACGGTTGGCCTCTGCCAGTGACTCAATCCCCAACGTAAACAACAATGGTGAAAGTTGTCAACCTTTGCGGCTACCTGGAGAAATATTAATATTACTCGTTGGCCACACCATTAATGAGAACAACAGCCAGAGGATCGCTGTAAATGACCCTCACCCACTTGATAAAAACTTCGCGTGGACCAAACCATTCTAAAGTACAGAAGAGATCCGGCCACTCAACTCAATCAAATGCCGTCTCTAATCTAAAGAGATCAATAATCCCTGGACAGATTGTTGTTGACACTCTTGGATCATATTGAGTAACCTCTTCACATTGTAGGAAGATCTGTGGCCCTTTATAAAGCCTGTTTGGTCCTCTTTGACAACGGAAGGCAGCAAAGTTTCCAGCCTTAATGCATGCGTTTCAGACAAGATTTTGAAACCAACATTTAAATGTGAGATTGGCGTGTAAGAAGCACAATCCTCCAGGGTCTTCCTTTCTGCAGCATCAGAGAGATGAGCCTCTCTAAAGGATGGAGGGAGGGGTTCGTGACTGTATGAGTGACAGAACATGTTAAACATCAGCCCTGACAATAGGTTTATAAATTATTTATAAAATTCACGAGGAAATCTGCCAGGAACGTGCACCTTTGCATTCTGAAGCTGCTTCACACCCTCCTGCGCTGACAATGGTGCATTAAGGCACAACACGAATTCAGGGGTTACTTCTGAAAAATGAAAAATGACTCCATCTTAATCCATCTATCCACATAATGCTCAGTCTGAAATAATTCGGAGAAAAGTCTCGGACAGGAGGTATTAATCTTTTTGGAATTGAAGGTAAGAATCCCAGTACCTTCCCTAATTGAGGTAATGTCTTGAGAGGGGCGCTCGTTTTCCTGGCAAGATAGACTAAATACCTGTCTGGCTTATCACCATGTTCAAACAGACTTTGTTTAGCAAAAGTAAGTTCCTTTTTGGCTGTGTGTGTGAGCGTGGAATTCACCGTAGACCGAAGCGTTGTGATCCTCTGCAGCTTAGCCACTGAGGGTCTATCACAGTATGCCCTCTCGGCTGCCCTCAGCTGTGCCTCAAACCAGCATTCCTGCTCCCCCTTCTGCTGCATCCGAAGGGATAATTATTCCCTTGGCATAAGCCTGAGCAATTTCCCATAGAATGGATGAGTTACAGGTTGAATCTGAATTAATGGCTAAGAAATATCTGAATTCATTACAGAAATACTCAATGAACTAACTAGTCTTAACAATAAAGGGATACATTCGCCAGTGTCTCGAATCTGTTATATTTCCCTAAATCTTTATCTATAAGTATGGTCACAAATGGTAATATTCCCAATTGTGCAGGATGCCACCGAATCTAAGCTTGTTGCAGGGATGGGGAGGAAATCAAACCTGGTGTGGCATTTCTGCGGGTTAAAGTAGATATTCAAAATCTTATTTGTGAGGTAGATGTGCCTCCAGACATCCACCAGCTGTAGTTCTGCACACAAATCCACCAATTGGTTACATTATAATGAGGGTATTGAGGGACCTTCGGACATTCTGTCCATCGTGGTTCCATAAGACAGTTGAAATCTCCTTCTACAATAATGTGCCATGATGCAAGATAACTGAATTTGGAAAATGCATCTACCAGGATTTTAAGAGGGTGCACCGGGATGGGGGTGAGGGGTCGCAATTACTATTCAAAATATTGGATTATTTACCATAGTTCAAGGCTTGGGGGATTTATGATCCTTCCGTGAGTATCAAATACAATCTAGTAATTTAAATGGAAGGTTCTTCTTCTCCCCCACTCCTTGTATTAAAGGACGAAAATAAAAACCCGTTCAAACCCGCCCTGCTATAACGTCAAATGTTCCTAGTCATCGAGGTGCATCTTCTGCATTAGAACAAAATCCACCCTCTCTTTTTTAAGACTATAAAGTAAGTTTTTCCTCCTGACTGGGCAATGGCTCCCCTTAATATTCCAGGTACACCATTTTAGCAGATCATTTTCCAGAACCGACTGTAGCAACATTTGAACTCGATAGAGGAAGAACTCGAATTACTGATCATTAATAAACAAAGTCTCATAGAGCTTAAAAACTACACAATCTAAAACTATTACAACTGACAAGCTCTCAAAACTTTCCAAAACTAAACATATAAAAAATCCAAAAAACTAAAAAAATCGATAGGGGAATTTAAAATTTTCACAAAGTTTTCGCTTTCTCTGCAGAGTCAGACGAATTCATGGATCCATTAAATGCAATACGGAGAATCGTTGGGTACCAGAGGGAATACTGATTCCCGAGTTCCCTTACTCTTCTCTTGAGAGGTGTTAGACTTGGAAGCAGGTGAGCACTTTGGTGATAGCGATCACAATTCTGTTATGTTTACTTTAGTGATATCAAGGGATAGGTGTATACCACTGGGCAAGAGTTACTGCTGGGGGAAAGGTAATTACAATGTGATTAGGCACGATTTAGGAAGCATAGGAGGGAGAAGGAAACTGAAGGGGATAGGCACATAAGAAATGTGGAGCTTATTCAAGGAAAAGGTACCGTGTGTCCTAGATAGGTATGTACCTATCAGGCAGGGAGGAAGCTGTAGAGTGCGGGAGCCATAGTTTATGAAGGAAATGGAATCTCTGGTCAAGAGAAGAAGATTGCTTATTTTAGGATGAGATGTGAAGGCTCGGTTAGGGCGCTTGAGGGTTACAAGGTAGTCAGGAAAGACCTAAAGGGAGAGCTCAGAAGAGCGAGGAAAAGACATGAGAAGTTGTTGGCGGATAGAATCAGGATAATCCCTAAGGCTTTCTGTAGGTATTTAAGGAATACATGAATGACGAAAGTAAGATTAGGGCCAATCAAGGATAGTAGTGGAAAGTTGTGTGTGGAGTCAGAGGGGATAGGGGAAGCACTAAATGAATGTTTTTCAACAATATTTTCAACATTTTCTGGAAAATGACAATGTTGTCGAGGAGATTACTGAGATACAGGCTATTCGACTAGTTGGGATTGAGGTTCACAAGGAGGAGGTATTAGAAATCCTGCAGAGTGTGAAAGTCCGTAAGTCCCCTGGGCCGGATGGGATTTATCCCAGGATCCTCTGGGAAGCCAGGGAGGAGATTGCCGAGTCTTTGGCATTGGTCTTTAAATCGTCATTGTCTACAGGAATAGTGCCAGAAGACTGGAGGATAGCAAATGTGGTTCCCCTGTTCAAAAAGGGGAGTAGAGACAACCCTGGTAATTATAGACCAGTGAGCCTTACTTTAGTTGTTGATAAAGTGTTGGAAAAGATTATAAGAGATAGGATTTATAATCATCTAGGAAAGAATAAATTGATTAGGGATCGTCAGCACGGTCTTGTGAAGGGTAGGTCGTGCCTCACGAACCTTATTGAGTTCTTTGTGAAGGTGACCAAACAGGTAGATGAGAGTAAATGGGTTGATGTGGTTTCTATGGATTTCAGCAAGGCTTTCGGTAAGGTTCCCCACAGTGGGGTATTGTACACAATGCGGAGTAATGGGATTGTGGGAGATATAGCAGTTCGGATTAGCTTGCTGAAAGAAGACAGAGGGTTGTGGTTGATGAGAAATGTTCATACTGGAGTCAAGTTAGTAGTGGGTCGGTGTTGGGTCCACTGCTGTTCGTCATTTTCATAAACGACCTGGATGTGTGTAGAAGGATGGGTTAGTAAATTTGCAGATGACATTAAAGTCGGTGGAGTTGTGGATAGTGAGGAAGGATGTTATAGGTTACAGAGAGACATAGATAAACTGCAGAGCTGGGCTGAGAGGTGGCAAATGGAATTTAATGTGGTCAAGTGTGTGGTGATTCACCTTGGTAGGAGTAAACGGAATGCAAAGTACTGGGCTAATGGTAAGATCCTTGGTAGTGTAGATGAGCAGAGAGATCTCGGTGTCCAGGCGCAAAGATGCTTGAAAGTTGCCACCCAGGTTGACAGGGTTGTTAAGAAGGCATACAGTGTTTTAGCTTTTATTAATAGAAGGATCAAGTTCAGGAAGCATGAAGTTATGCTACAGCTGTACAAAACTCTAGTGCAGATGCACTTGGAGTATTGTGTACAATTCTGGTCACCGCACTATAAGGAGGATGTGGAAGCTTTGGAAAGGGTGCAGAGGAGATTTACTAAGATGTTGTCTGGTATGGAGGAAAGGCTGAGGGACTTGAGGCTGTTTACGTTAGAGAGCAAAAGGTTGGGAGGTGACTTAATAGAGTCATATAAGATAATCAGAGGGTTAGATAGGGTGAGCCTTTGTCCAAGAATGGTGACGGTAAATATGAGGGGGCATTGCTTTAAATTGAGGGGTGATAGATATGGGACAGATGTCAGAGGTAGTTTCTTTACTTATATAGTATAAAGTGTATGGAATGCTTTGCCTGCAACGGTAGCAGATTCGCCAACTTTAAGTACATTTAAGTCGTCATTGGACAAGCATATGGGCGTAATTGGAATAGTGTAGGTTAGATGGGTTTCAGATTGGTATGACAGGTTGGCGCAACATCAAGGGCCTGTACTGCGCTGTAATGTTCGATGTTCAGTATCATCAAAAGATTTTTTTCTGAATCACCGCCGCCGAAACGTTCCGAAAGGACATAATCCTGAAGCCCGTGAATTAAAGGGATTGGATCTTTCCGCTGGGTTCTGGAAGCTGCCATTAGTCTTTGTTTATCCCCATAACTATGGAACCACACGCGGACAGGGCGAAAGCGCTGGTCTGAGCCTGTCCTGTGCACCGTAACCCGATGAACTGTCTCAGTCTTCACCCGTCCCTCTTCAGTTTCGAAGTGAAGGAATCGCTGCAGCTAGTTCTCAAAAAATCCTCACTGGCTGACCACCTGCTGTCTGGTCCAGCAGACCGACGATGTGAACATTCTTCATCCTGCCCCTGTTCCCAAGGTCGTCATTATGTTCAATTAAGATACGGACCTGTTTTTCAACGGTGAGGATCCTCTCTTGTGAGGAATTTATCGCAGACTCTGTCATGCAGTTCGGCGCTTGACATCGTCCATTTTGTTTCCAAGGCTGTCAAGTTGCTGCTCGTGTTTTTGGAGCGCGTCTGAGAGTCTTTGTGGTTCTAGCCACGGCGGAACCCTTCTTCAATCATAGCTTCAATCATTTCACCTAACTTGGTGAACTCAGTGACCAAGGCCTGGTGAGTAACTGGGTCCATGGAACGAGCAGAGTGGGTTGGAGCTACAGCCTCAGGCATGCTCGATGCTTCTGACGGGTGCACCGTGTGTTGGGACTGACTCGATCCTTTCCCATGTTTTGTCATTTCCACTTGACAAAATGGGATTAGTAAAGATTCTATCACTCTTTTAGGATTGAATTTTAAGTAAATGCCTGGGATGGAGTGGGTTAGGGCACCACTTTGCCCATGCTGTGATGCAGAGCCCTTCGGATCGCCACTATCTTGGATTCCCCCTTAACATTTTATGAATATTATCATTTGGGTTTGCATAATATTCCTGGATGTTCTGGAGCAGTGTGATTTTGTATCACTGTCTACATTTCCTCCTACACTGCAAATTGCTGCCCATTCCTCGATAATCCTTGACTCTGTTGTTACTTATGATACTTCTGAAGTGCCTCAAAAATATTCAATATCTCTGCCTCCAAAGCTCTGCAGGGAAGAGAGTTCCAAACAGTCTCACCACTGAGAAATCAAAAGTTAACCTCAACTGTGCGTGAGATCATTTTTGTCTCCTTACCTGAGAAAGGATACAATTAACTTGGAAGCAGTTCGGAGATGTTTCACTTCATGTATTCCAGGGATGAGGGTCTTATATAATGAAGGCTTTAACAGGTTACTCTTGGAATGAGAGGTGATCTTATTGAAACATACAAAACCTAGAGGAGAGTGGATCAGATAGATACCCACTGGGTGTTTGTATCGTCCAAACTTCTTGTTGTTCTTATAGAATCTCTACAGTGTGGAAGCAGGACATTCCATCTATCAAGTCCACATTGACCCTCAGAACTGTATCTCCCCCGGACATGCCCCCCTACTCTATCCATGTAACTCTGCATTTCCCATGGCTAACCTATCTAACCTACACATTCCTGGGCACTATGGGAAATTTAGCATGGCTAATCAACTCTAAGCTGCATATCTTTGGACTGTAGGAGGAAACTGGAACACTGGTAGGAAACCCACACAGACATGGGGAGAATGTTCAAAATCCAAATAGAGGGTTGCCAGAGGTTGGAATTGAATGCAGCCCCATGGACGATGGGAGGTAGCAGTGCTAACCACAGATCCAGTATGTGCATCCGTTAGTTCTATTAGTTACTTATGGCTGACTTAAGAAATCTGCCTGATTTGTTCCCGTCCCTGAACCTCACCCAGTCTGAAACCTTTATCATCGGTCATATTACCAACCTGGTTACATTTAAAATTTGTTGTGAGCAGTGGAAAAGTGGGACTAGAAAAGGAAAGAGTGACACCCTCCATCCTCAGTCACAACTGGAGTGAGAAAAAAATCACAAAGTGGTATTTCATTCCAGTGGGAATTCCCTTTCCCAGAATTTGGGGTGGCCAGATATTTATATTATACCGAGGCTGGCTTTGTCTGTAGACAGGTGAATCAGAGATAATGGTGGATGGAGAGTAAAGTGCAACTGGGACCAAAATGAGATGAGCCACGACCTTATTTACTGGTGAAGTAGTGTCCAAGGGCCAAATGGCCCCCTCGTGTTCCTCAGCCCTGTGTTCTGATGTTCCATTCAGCCCTTCGGAGCTGCTTCACAGGGGCAGATCAAGGCCACTCCGATGGTTAGGTGCAGTTGCGGAAATGTACGTGGAAAATGCAGGCTGGGCGAGAAAGGGCCCCCACCACTCGCCCCCCCCCACCCCCCCAAACAATCCCTGCTTCCAGGCTTCCCCTGTCTGTAAACTCTGCTCCAGATGAGGAACATATTGCAGCCCCAGATACGCTGTGAATACAACCCCATACCCCCCACGCAGGGTTAAAACAACAAACCCTCTGCCCTCCTCTGCAACATTTTACAACGCGATTTCCATGAAAATAATCCGTTACTTTCTAAAAGCATAGCATGTGCAATTAATAAATAGGAACAGGAGTAGGTCAATCGGCCCCTCGCCTTGTCATTTAAAAAGAACATGGCTGATCTACTCCAGGGCTCAACTCCACTTTCTTGCCGACTCCTTGTATCCTTCCACACCTCTCTGGGTCAGGGAATTCCATACATTCACTACCTTTTGAGAGAAGACATCGGTTTGCATCTCAGATTGAAATCGATGTTCCTTATTCGGTATCTATATCCTCGAGTTCGACACTTTGCCCAAGAATGGAAACAACTTCTGAACATCTAATTTCTCAAGCCCCTGCTGTGTCTTGTATGGTTCAGCAGTATCACTCATCATTCATTTAAACCCAATGAATGATCGCATCATTTTTTTTAGAGATTCTCTATAACTAAACCCTTTCATCGCAGGAAAAATCCTAATGTACCAACATAGTTACTTGCTGCACCAGCATGCTGACTTTATGTTTCACACATAGGAACACTCCAAACCCTTTGTACTGCTCCTTTTATGGAAGTCTTCTCCATTAAATAACAGCCTGCCTTTTGATTCTCAGTGTCATCCTCAAACTCGGATGTATATTGCACTCAGCTCCGTCCTTCAGGCTGTCAGCATAGATTGTAAATAACTGATGCCATCAGACTGATATTTGTGGTACTCCAGCAGATACACCTTTATCATAAAGATCCATTAATCCTGATTCTTCGATTTCTGTGTTAACCAATTATCATCCCATGTTAATACAGTATCCGACGTCCTAGAGTTTCTGTTTTGTGTAAGAACTTTCATTTTGAAATACTTGTGGAAAATCTCTGGAAAGTTTTGCGTCTACCAGATCCCCTTTATCAAGTCCGTTGTTACATTTTCAGGCATCTCCAGGAGTACTTTGCATGAATTTAGAGGCAAAATATCATTTCCCGTTCATAGACCCACACTGACACTGCGTGAAGCTTTTCTAAACGTCCATGCCGGGCAAATTTTCCAAACTGTACTAGAGCCATCTGCTTTCAGTTGACCCATACGCCTCTAAGTGTTTCCCAGTCATATATTTGTCCAAATAATGTTTAATGTTGCAGCTGTACACGCCATCTACCACTCTTCCTCTGGCAGCCCATTCCATACCCACACCCACTCTGCGTAGAAACGTTGTCCCTTCGTCCTTTTTAAATATTCCCTCTAACACCTTAAACCCATTCTCTCTATGCTTGAACTCCCCCAGCCCGTGGAAAAATCTTGGCTATTCACCTTATCCATTCCTCTCATGATTTTATAAGCTTCTACAATGTCAGTCCGCAACCTTCTACACTCCGTCTGATACTAGCTTCAAGAACAAGCATTTAATGATAAGCACTGCAAATTTGAAGCGATATTAAACATCACAGGTAACCAATACTCAGCCCAATCTTCATACTGTTATTTGTTTTTTCTCCATGTTACAATACTAAGGCGACATGAAACGCTTACTAGTGGCAATAAGAAGTTAAGCATCTGAATTCCTTTGTCTAAAGGGGATGATGATCACTACAGTGAAAACGTATCTGTGGCCATATCTGTATAATACCATATGGCCAACATTCTCCCTGTGACTGTGTGTGGTTGTGTCTTCTTTATCTTGCAATCAATAGAGTGAACCCCTTTCCCCCAATTACACCTTAATTTAAACCCCTTTTACAGAATCTTCTCATTCACCACTGCTAAAAGCCCGTTTATCTTTTGTCACACCCTCCTTTCCCTGCCACCCATTCCCCAATTCTGGCAAGGGATTAAAAGACCATTTTGCAATTTTGAAGAAGTGTCACACTGGAAACGCTAACACTGTTTCTCTTTCTCTGCAGATGCTGACAGACCTGCTGAGTTTCACCAGAAATGAATAGGCACAGAAAAAAAGTTTCAATTAAACAAATAACTATGGATACTGGAAATAAGACTACAAAAAATGCTGGAGATACTGGTAGCTTTATAGAAGATTAACTGGACCTGAAACTTTAACTCTGCATTCACTCCAGAAAATGCTGCAACACCTTTAGCAATTTCTTCAGCAATTTCTGTTTTAGAACAATTTCCAATGACGTATGTCAAAGATGCCCAAACATCTTGTCCAACATGGAGCGCTGTACAGTGGGAACTGAACAATAACGCATGGTGCAGAAGTTCGTTGACTCTGAAATTGCATAAGGTTGGCATCACTGACACTACAGAGCTCTGAATCATGGTCAGTGAGAAAAACAGAGGGAAACACACTCACTTCAAATACAGAAGATGGCATTATGGAAAGGAGAAGATTCAGATTAGTACCTTAAATGGATTGAGTTTATGCAACAAATTGGAGGCGAGGCACCAAAGAAAGACTCCAGCAGAATGAGAATATGAAAATTGAAGTATTTCCACATCAGAAACCAGAGTAGGTCACTGAGTACAGGGCTGATGGGTGAATGGGTCTCGGTGTGAAATGGGGCACAGTCAGTAGAATTGAATTGTAAATAATGCAGCTAAAACTGGGTTATCATCTGATGCTGTAGAATCAACAGCAGAAGAAGCAGAGTTGTATTCAATGACAATCTGTAACATTTTCCCGACGATACTTCATCAGTCTACCATTACCATCAAGTTGATCCATGGTTCAGTGACGAGTGTGGGTGAACATGCCAGGGTCGGAATCACGTGCACCTAAACCTGATGACAACCCATTAATGCGATCACACTTGACTGGTTACAATCCAAACAGCAGGACTAACATCTGATACAGAGGGAGAAAAGACTAACAAATCAGATCTAAGCTCTGTTGGCCTGTCAAATCCATGCATAAAAGTCGATGGACCATTAAACAACTTACTGGAAGAGATGACTCAACAAATATACGCACCCTAAATAATGGAACAGTCCTGTACGTCAGTGTAACAGATGCAGTATCTGCACCATCCTTAGCCAGAAGTGTTGAGTCGATTATCCACCTCACCCTCACCATGATGCCCACAGAATATAGATGGCAGTCTTCAACCAATTGAATTCACTGCATGTGACATGAAAAACAGCTGGACACTGTAGATACGACTAAGGCAGTGGGCCCTGACCCCATTCCTGCAATAGGACTTACACTTGTGCTGCACAACCAGCCGTGACCCTGGGGAAGCTGTTTCACTCCAGCTCCAACTCCGACATCTCCCTGGCAATGCGGAAAATTACTCAACTATATCCAATCCGCTAAAAGAAGAATTACTGCAATCTGACTCTTTACTAGTCCTTCAGTCACATCACGACAGTTAAATTGGTGGGAGTTCAAATTTGACAGAGCTGTCAAGCAGCATAGAAATAATCTGCTCAGTGTAGTTTCCGATAGGTCCCCATGTGGAGATGGTGCTGTTGTGGAAATGTCACTGGATTACTAACCCAGACCAGGCTAATGCTCTGGCAGCTGATGCAAATTAAAAAAATTAATAAAATATCAAGATCTAAAATCTGGTGTTAATAATAGTGATCTTGTGTTTAATATCAATGTAAACTTCGATTTCCTTCCCCAATGTACTTTCAGGAAATGAATCTCCCGTGCTTTCCTGGTCTCCAGACACAGAGACATGTGATATATTCTTCAATGATCTCTGAATCGGCCAAACAAGACACTCAATTATATCAACTGCACTGAGGTCTTAAATGATAAACCCGTTCTGAACACCAGGCACCAGCCTCGTTATTAGAAAAGGGAATGGGAAACACAATCCTGTCGACCGGCAGAGACCTCTTTCCTAACAGTTGAGAGCTTGTGACAATATTTACAGAGCTTTCCCACACACTGCACAGAAACATTGTGACAGGAGCAGGTCACACAACACATTGAGCTTTCCCTGTGCGAGTTAATGGCTGAACATATCCTCAGTGCAGTTTTCCCCATACAATTGTCATATCCCTTAATATGTTTAAACATTGTGAAATATAAAATGAAAACTGATTTAGTGCCTTCAGCCAATCAGTTTTGTGCTCCTCCGTTCTACGAAAACACGTGTTGATTAAATTCAATTTGGCTGCAATATGATTCCTGAATCTTTTTTTCTATAAAGTGAATTCCCGTTCACTGTGACGCGATTCCTTGTCAGGAACCAGCTGAACAGCAAAACCCTGTCTCAGGATCTTCTCTCTGCAAAATGTACAAACAATGTGGTCAGCTAAAACAGGAATGCAATGCGCACAGGAGACCTTGAACTGAGCCTGAAACTGGAAATTGTAGACTACATTTAGAAAGAACTTTATTTCAAACTGTGGAGAGAATCTTGAGGAGAACTGGAATTCCCCATCGGCATCACGTGGTTATTCAGCCCCCACATGCTTTCTGGTGAACGGTACAGTGCTCCAGTGAGTGACTGCAGTGTGAAAGTGTTACATTTACGGCACTGTTCCATTACAACATGTGATTTAAAGATTTATTTAGACTCAACTAGTATGGTTGTTAGACCAAACTTAATTTTTGGTTTTTACTGATTTTTTGGGGGGTTTGCCCCTTACCCTCTTTTTTCCATAGACCCCATTATTAATATTGCACGATTTTCAACAACACAGTGTTGCACAGAAACACAGTTACTGTGTTATTGAGAACAACCTGGACTGATAGCTGATCTGCAATCTTCACACCGTACTCCTGCTCTATCCCTATCCCTTTAATTTCCAGAAATCCTTATTTATATTCAGCGCCATGACTTCCACAGCCTGATCTGGGAGAGAGTACCCCTGGTTCACCAGTCTCAGAGTGCAGACATTTATTCTCACCTCAATGCAAAGCGGCCTGTCTGTACCTGATACTGTGGTCCCTTGCTTCAGACATCCGAGCCAGGGGAATTACCATCCCTGCTTCCAATCTGTTTCGCTCAATCAGAGAGTTATATATTTCACTGAGATCTCCACTCATTTTTCTAAACCGCATGGAATACAAGTCCAGACCCCCAAACTCAGATCCTATAACAAGTCTGTCATCCCAGAGATCATTCTGGTAATCCTTTACTGCTCTCTCTCAATGTCAGGTTTGTCCTCATTTAGGAACAGAGACCAAAACTGCACACAATGCTGCACAATGTTCTAGATGGCTTCTCACCAAGACCCTGTACCGCTGCAGTAATAAACTCGTACTCCTGTACTCAAATCCCCCTGAAATGAAGGTGAATATAGCAGTTATCTTCCTCACTACTTGCCGCTCCTGAAATATTGCTTTCAGTGACTGGTGGACAGGGAGATCAAGATTCCTTTCAATGTTACAGTTCCCCACTTGCTGGGTCTATATACACTGGTCAGCGTGCCAATGCCATTCCCAGTATTGACACCTGGATTCAGAACTCACTGCCTTACATGGATTCGGAGGCTGCACAGAAATAAACAAAAATGCAGCTTAAGTTCCTTTATAGAGCAACATTTTTCAAACACTCCCTTTTCAAATGATAGGTTGCCATTCTTTTGTTCCCATCAAAGTACACAGCATCTCATCTCTCCCATTGCTCTCCATCCGCCACGTATTAGTCCAGTCATTTCACTTATCTCAGTCACCTTGGAGTTTTTTTACATCCTCCTCACCCACTCACAAGCTGACAATGTTTAGTGCTGTCAGCAAACTTGGGAATATTGCATTTGAGACACTCAACCAAATATATGATGTGTATTGGCAATAGCTGGCGCCCAAGCCACGATCCTTGCGATATACCTCTAGCCTTCCACTAAAAAAAATTTTGTTTTATTCCTTCTCACTATTTCCTGCCAGCTCTGTCCTTTGAGAACCATGTCCATGTATTAGCCCCAGTCCCACAGGATTCGAATTTGCACAATAGGCGTGGGGCTTTATCAAAAATCTTTCTAAAATTCCACTCGGATTGCATTGATATCTTCTACATAATTTTGCTTAAAGCCGCTTTCTCAAATATCATTCCTATTTCATGAATCTCTGTTGACTTTGTCTATGCCCATTAATTTCAGTCTGATACTTTCTTTAAACTGTTTAGTTGATAATTTAATTCTATTCCCCTTTTCTCACAAGACTAAAGTTCCCTCGTATTACTAGGAAGTTTTCTGTTTTGTTTTGCTTTCTTCCGTAAAGGCATAACAGAAATATTTGCTCCATAGTTCTGCCATTGCCCGGTCCTCAATTATCTGGTATCAAACCGTAGGAAAGCTGCACATTTATTTCCCTTAATTTTGACATTGACATATTTTCAGAAAATATTATAAGTTCTGTCTTATAAACTTTGTTAAGATATTCTTCAGAAACCTATCAATTCCTATTTTAAGGTACTCAGTGATTGGCCTTCCACAGCCATACAATCACAGAAGCAAAGACTCTGTACTATCAGAAATACAGCACGGTCTACATTAGACACACTTCGCGACACAATAACCATAGCCGTGAATCTTAAGGCATTTCAAGTGCACTGCCGGGTATTTTCTCATAGTTTTGAGGTTACCATGACAACTCGCCTCTCAAGAAATGCATTTCAGACCCCAACACACTCTGGGTGAAAAGCAATCCTCAAATCCTCACTAAACCGCAAACCCTCCACTTTAAAAGTGTGGCCCTTTGACTAAAAGGAACAGCTGCTGTCCATCCACACTGTACATGCTCCTCGTAATCCTATCCTTCAGAATCACGTCTCCCTCAGCCTCTACTCCCCCAAACTAAACAACCCAAGCTTATCCAGCCTCTCTCCATAGCTGATATGCTCCATCTCAGGGAACATCCTGGTGAATCACCTTTGCACGCCCTCCAGTGCAGTCACATCCTTCCTGCAATGTGATTCTCAGAACTACACACAGTATTCCATCTTGGCCTCACCAAAGTTCCGCATAGCTCTTATAATCTGTGCCTCAATGAATCAAGGTTATGTTTACAGTCCCCTATGCTTTCCCAAATTGTATATTAACTGTACATCACATTCAGGGATGTGTGGAGAAGCACCCTCTGACCTTCCTAGTGTGCTGCCATTCATTGAGTCCTCCCCTGTCTGGTTCCTTCTTCCAAAGTGTATCACCTCATATTTATCAGGGTTACATTCCATCTGCCATTGATCTTCCCAGCTGACCATTCCATCTGTATCTTCCCGTAACTTAAGGCCTTCATCCCCACTGCCAACCAGCCGGCCATTCTGCGTATCAAACACAATCTTATTTGTCTCACTCCCCACCCCTCGTCCATATTCACAGCTACATCATTTATGAGTACCACAAATATTAAAGTTGAAAATGGCACAATATCAGGTTAGAGTCCAACAGGTTTTGTCGGAGGCACTAGCTTTCGAAGCGCTACTTCTTCATCAGGTGATTGTGCGCTTTGATGAAGAAGCAGAACTTTGAAAGGTAGTGCCGCCGAATAAACCTGTTGGACTATAATCTGGTGTTAGGGATTTTTAGCATTGTCCACCCAGTCCAACACCAGCACCTCCGAATCACAAATAATAAGGGACACATCACTGATCCCTGTGGTATACCATTGGACACTGGCCTCCAGTCACACAAGGAGTCAACCACCATCTTGTGTCTCCTACCACTAAACTTCATTTGCATGCAATTTGGCAAGTCACTAATGAGTCCTACCTGTTCCCTGGTCATTCTGTTCCGCTGGACATACTTGTAGAATATCTGGAAATTCTCCCTAATTTTGCCCTGCCAGCAGGTTTCCATGCCCCTCTGTTAGTTAGTCCCATACACTTGCAGAATTTCCTCCTTATTGCAGTCTTAAATGGTCTGTCCTTTATCCTGCCATTATTTCCCTTGATTGTGTATTAGGCAGCCGGAGAAACATCCTATTAATTTCCAACTTGTCACATGTTTTGTGAATTTTATACATTTCACAGTGACCCACCTCTCATTCTTTGAAACTCTAGAGAACACAGGCGGAGTTTCCTCATCACGCAATCTCGCCAATTGAGGGATTAATCTGGACAATGTCCATTGAGCATTCTCTGTGGTCAGTATATTCTTTCTCAGATTTGGTGACCAAAACTGTACTCAGTATTCCAGGTACATTACTCACTAACACGCTGTTCAACTGCTTCAACATGTCTTTACATCTATATTCTGGCTCTCTTAAAGGAAGGCAATCCAAATTTAACTTACCACTTGCAGATATTCCTCCATATACCCTTCACATTCATTGCATTTATGAACTCATTGTGTGAGTTCTTATACAAAGCCTTCTGATAATCTAAAATATGCCAGTTGTACTGGTTCCCCATTATCTATGTTGTAAGAATCAACTTCAAACAATTCCAAAGCTTGTCAAGTATGATTTCCCTTTCAGAAATGCAGACTGATTCCCTTCAATGTTGCCGTTAATTTCTAAATAACGAATATCACATCCTATATAATAGACTCCAACAGTTTCCTCACAAATGTCAAGTTAATTGGTCTGCAGTTCTCCACACTATCTCTTCTTCCCTTTCTGGATGCTTGCATCACTACCGTACATCTATAGTGCTTGGATCACATTTACGAATGTCCATTTATCTACAACGGCTTCCGTTGTAGAATGCACGGAGTAATAGAACACAGTCATCTACAGTGCAACTAATACTTCTATTAGTGGTTTATTTCTGAAGATTTTGGTTTGAAGTACATTTTGTTTGTCAAGGTTAGCAATTCTCAATCCAGCTGCATGTTAAAGTAGAGTTTTGTTACTAATATAAATTGACTTTATGTCTTTCGATCCACAAGTCTTATATAATGACGTTGTATTTCTGGGTGATTTTCGGGATCTTCCTCCATGAAGACAGATGGAAAGTAATTGGTTATTTGCTAGGCCATTTCCCTGTTATCCATAATAATCTCGTCTTTCCTGATTGCAGATTTCCACATTTGGCTTTGCTTTTCTCTTTCCTTTGAAATATAGAACATAGATTTATGCAGTCTTTATGTTCCTGTTTGTTTACATGCATGTTCGCTTTTTGATTTCCTTACCCGTTTCATGGCCCTCCTTTTCTGGATCGTAAATTTCTGAGAATTCTCAGGATTCCACAATGTCTGGAATTCTTCTGAAGTCACTTCCTGTGATTCATGTAATCTTTAATTTATTGTTAACCATTGTTAACTCACTTTCTCACTCTTGAGTGTTTTACCTAAATAAGACCATAAGACATAGACATAGGAGTGGAATTAAGGCCATTCGGCCCATCGAGTCCACTCCGCATAAATAGACATATTTTTCAGACTTTGTAGTATTTCTATAAATCTCCTGGTCCTGACCTGGTTGGTACTTTTGCATCAGCGGTAGCCAACGGGTGAAGTCCTGGCAAATGGAGGGTAGTGAATGCTGTGCCGTTATTCAAGAAGGGCTACAAATAAAAACTGGGGAACTATAGACCAGTAAACCTAAAATATGTAGCAGGTAAGTTACTTGAGAAGATTCTGAGGGAGAAGATATACAAGCATTTGGAAAGACAGAGCCTTGTGAATGGCGGATTATGGCTCACACATTTGTTAGACTGCTTTGATGAAGTGACCAGTAACTTTGGCAAGGGCACTGTTGTATATATAGTCTGTATGGATTACAGTAAGGCCTTCAATAAGGTTTCACATGGTACTCTGCTCTGGAAGGTTAGATCATATGGAATTGAGGGGGAGCTGGCAAATTAGGTCCAAAATTGGCTTGATGATAGGAAAAAGAGGGTAATCGTGGAAGGATGGTTGTCGGACTGGAGGCCTGTGATGAGTGGAATGCCTCAGGGGTCGGTGCTGGGACCACATATTCATATATTACACATATCTATGATTTAGATGAGAATGTACAGGCATGATTTTTAAGTTTCAAGGTGACACTAAAATAGGTGGTATAGTGGACAGTGAGGAAGGTTCTCAGAAATTTCAGAAATTATAACAGTACCTTGATCAGGTGGGGAAGTGGGCCGAGAAATGGCAAATGGAATTTAATTCAGATAAGTGTTAGGTCTTGCATTTTAGAAAGTCAAATCAGGGCAGGAGTTTCATGGTGAATGGCAGGGCCTTAAGGAGTGCAGTGGAACAGAGTGACGCTGGAATTCAGGTGCACGGTTTTCTGTAAGTGGAGTCCCAGGTAGACAAGGCACTGAAAAAGGCATTTGACTCACTGGCCTTCATCAGTGAGAGCAGTGAGTATCGAAATTAGGGAGTTATATTGCCGTTATACAATATGTTGGCGAGTCCATACTTGGAGCGTCATGTTCAGTTTTGTTCACTTTGCTCGTGGAAAGATGTTATTAAACTGGAAAGAGTGCAGAAGAAATTTACAAGGATGTTGCCAAGACTCAATGGTCTGAGTTGTACTGAGGGGTTGAAAAAGCTAGGAGTTTTTACTTTGGAATGTATGAGGCTGAGGGGGATCTGATAGTAGTGTATAAGATCATGGGATGCATGGATAGAGTCAATGCACTCAGTCTTTTTTTCCCAGGATTGGGCAATCACGGACTAGAGGGCATCAAACTAAGGTCAGAGGGGAAAGAGTAAAAGGGAACCTGAGGGGCAATTTCTTTTAAACACAGAGTGGTATGCATATGGGATCAGCTGCCAGCAGAAGTGGTTGAGGCGGGTACATTCACAAAATTTAAAATACATTTGGACAAATACACAGGTAGGAAAGGATTAGAAGGATACAGGGAAATGGCAGGGAAATGGGGTTAGTGTGAATGGACATTTTGTTCGAAATGGACCAGTTTGGGCAAAATGGCCTGTCTCCGTGTTGTAAGACTATATAGGTCTAACAACCATTGTTCTCCTACTGAATGTTATATTGTATTTTCCCAATTCACTGGAGCGAACTTGACACTCTAGCCTCTGGGCTTCCATGATATTTGACCAGAATGTTCAAACATTCCACATTGAATGCAGACGCCGTGTAAAATACAACATATTAATGTCACTATTCCTCCAAAGCTGCTTCAGAGCAAGGTTAGTAATTAGTCCTTCCGACCACACAATAGACAATAGACAATAGGTGCAGGAGTAGGCCATTCTGCACTTCGATCCTGCACCACCATTCAATATGATCATGACTGATCATCCTTCATCAGTATCCCACAACACCAAATCCGAAATAATCTGCTCTCTAGTTTGGTTCACAACATTCTCTTCAACCTACCTGATATACACTAAAGGAATTTATTTTTCACAACATTAGCAGTCACTTAGTTAACTCAGTTTCGATGCAACATGACACCATCCATTATTACTGCAGAACCCACAAGTATTTGCTACTCATTCACAGAATGAGGGCTTAGCTGGATAACCAGCATTTACTGACCATGCCAGATGGCAGTTAGGAGTCAACTGCATTGCCTTGGATCGGAGTGATATGCAGGCCAGACCAGATAAGAACAGCCGTTTCCTTCCCTAAAGGACATTAGTGAACCAGATGAGTTTTTCCAACAGTCAGGAATGGATTCCCGATCACCATAAATCCTTGATTCCAGATACTTATTGAATTCAAATTCCACAATCTGCCATGGCAGGATTTGAAACTATGTCCCCAGAACATTACCTGGGTCTCTGGGTTAAGAGCCCAGCGTTAATATCAGTATGCCATAGCTTCCCTTTGCATATAGTTGCATATATGATTTCCAGAGCATATGATGCAAAATATTTGCGCGACAGTTTTGGTTCAGATATATAACACAAGTTTGTTTTTCCTTGCTATTTGTAAGACCCACCCAAACTCATTCTGTGGAATCTGAGGGACAGAGCCTGTGTCGTTATTAGTGATAGAGTTGGATAAGGCATTCGGGGAGGCTCATCTCGATGCTGAGATGATCTGAAGACATGTCAAGCAATACAGGACAAGCATCAATATCCAACCCGCTCATCAGGATAAGTGTCACCGTATATTCTCACTGCTCCCTCACACTCATTGTATGTCTCTTATAGCACCTACCCTTGACCAAGGCTCACATTCTATCTCCAGATAAGGTTCAAGCACAACCACTCTCATTGTTGAATTCAGCACCTTCCCTCCCCCACATTTTCTGTCCCTGGTGCAATAGCCCCGCGCACTAATAGCACTACATGGATACAACACTATGGACAGGCTCCCTCCAGCCACCTCACCATGTCACACCTTACCCAGCCCAGCATTAACAGCAGGGCCATCCACTCCCACCCTCACTCATTCCATCCCTTTCTCCCATTCCAGGAGAAACAGCCTGGAATAGAACAGAAAGGGCCAAGCCGGGTGGTGGAGTGCCGGATATCTGTCCCCTCATCCCCTTACCCTGATATGTGGGGAGGATCCTGGAGTGAACCGGAAAGGACCAGGAGGCCTTGTGTGGAGATTCGGAAACATCCACGTCCCACCTACCGAATAAGAAGCAGTGTTCAGTAAAGAGCAATTCTCAATTCAAACCTGCTGTCAGTTCCAGCTTCATCTCTCTCACTCGCAGAAGAACAGATACCCCATTGCACAGAGATGCAGGCATTGAAATACACAGACGTATTGGTAAATACCCCAATATACTAACATACACAATGCATACAAGGACATAAGCATGCACACAAGGAGAAGCACACAAAGACATAAACAATCACACACAAATAGACACAAACAGAGATAGAAGCACACAGGCTGATACAAAGACAGACAGGCACAGTCACACAAATACAAAAGTAACAAGTACATGGACACACACACATAAATGCACATTAAGACACAGACACGAGTGCCATTAGGACACAAATAAATAAGTTTTTGATTTATAAGGAGATCCAGGATTCCAGGGCAAGGTGTGAGAATGATGTTGAGGAACATATTAGAAATAACTGAATGGTACAGCAGACTCGATAGGCCAAATGGTCTGCTCCTTTTTTAACGCTCGTGTGGTGTTATGCTATCAGCTATTCTCTTCATGAGACAGTAGCAGCAACATATTTGATTGGAAACAGTCAGTGGTAATGTGGGAAAAGATTGGAGGGCAGACTGGTTAATGTCTATTCCTAGTTATTGTACCACTTTATCCGAAAAGGGGCAGTGATTTGATATGAGGTAAACACATTTTTTAAAAAAAGATTGTGTCCCACAATGAAAGAAGGATGTCCCTTTCCCTTTACTGTTGTGCTATCTGTGGTGTCCTCATCCTCAGGGAGTAGTGAAGACTCGGTTAATTTAGGTATTTTAGTTTGAGATTGACTGATCTTTGCAGGACAGGAGAGTCAATGCTTATTGGAAACAGACAGGAGATGGATGCTCAGACACACTCGGATCAGCCATAAGCATTCTGAATGGTGCCACCAAATGGCCAACTGCTGCCCTTTCCAATGTGTTGTTCTGTCAACCCACCCTCCCGGCCGTTACCAGAATATACTGTTGCCCCTATCCCATGTGTTGTTCCCTCAATCCACGCTCTCGGCCGTTACAAAGATATACTGCTGCCCCTACCCCATGTGTTGTTCCCTCAATCCACCCCTCAGTGCGATTACAGGGTAGAGGACCATCCCATTCAGCCAGACTGGATCGTTACAATGAGACGGGAGGAGACCATTCTGCCCCTCCAAAGAATTACACAGGAATATAGGATGAAGTAATTCAGCTCGTTTTGTACATTACACAGCCCAAGGACGAGGCCATTCAACCCGCCTGAACTGCTGCACAGGAACAGGGATGCTGTCACTAACAGGAAATAGACAGTCGTGATGTATGATTTTTTAAACAAAACTGCAACTAGTTTTGACTCAGCGATCACTGTAGGGTCATCAATGATCAATGATCTATGTAAAATATCTGGATAAATAGACTGAATGTATCAAAGCTGAACTACCTAGTAAACCAAAATGATCATTCATTAGATCTTCAAATGGAGTAGTGAATTTGCATTATGATGTAGACAGGGAAGGTTAGTGAGCGTAACCTTAGCAGAAATAATATAACGTGAGTTGTCTATTGCAGTCGGGAACAATTTAAAAGCAGAGAGATTGCAGAACTCTGTGATGCAGATGTTTTTCATATTCTTGGTACATGAATCATATGAAGTCTGTCTGCAGATGCAGCAAGTGATTCAGAAAGTAAGTGGAATGATGCTGTTTGCGGCAACGGGTATTGGGTTTAATTTTGAATATTTCACTGTATCTGTACAGGGCATTGCTGAGGCCACATCAGATACATTGGGTGCAGGATCCTCTAAACTAAAAACCGGATACAATTACATTGGATCCTCTAAACTAAAAACCGGATACAATTCCTTTCAGAGATGTTCAAAGATGCTTCCCTTTACTCATTCCTGAAATGAAGGCCTTTTGTTATCGGGGATTATCTGTTTAGATCTTAGATGAGAAATCTTACTGAACCACGATTTTCAGAGAAGTCCTTCAGCTGGATACATATTTTTTCTTGTTAAGAAAACTAAAGATAGATAATATTTTTTGAATGAGATGCATTGATATGAACACAAATATTATGAAGATATCAACCCATTTTTAAAAATTACGCAGATGCATATAAACATCTCATCAAATCATAAAACGGGCACATTATTTTCTTTTGCTAATGAAAGGCACTGTGCACAACTACAGCAATGATGCTGCATACAGCATACAGTCTATTATCACCCATTCCAGAGAATGTACATGGGGAGTGCACATGGTCCAGTTTGGAGTACAGTTGACATTCTTGTATTTTTCCACACAGAGACGGAGAAAAATATTACCTGCCTCAGAAGCAGCAGCCAATTGGTCTCTCTCTCTCTCTCTCTCTCTCTTACTTTGTTCTGCCTGAAAACAAGGTGTGAGAGCAGAAAATCTCTGAGTCATCTTTACCACTCGTGGAGGATTCCTGATGAGGATTCATAGGAATCTCTGTACAGCTCGAAGCAAAGGGAATTCAGCCAAATCCAACTGTTCTGGGAAGAAATCCTCAATCCCAGACATTTGTGTGAGCAGAATAAGTTCAAAGTCAGAAAAATACTTGAGACACTCTATCATTTTACCATTTGTTCACAGTTCAACTTTCTGTGTCTCAGATTTTTCTAGAAAATTAACCCGTCCGATACCTATATCATTGGACACAGCACTCAACTGGTTACATTTAAAATTTGTTTTCACCAATAGAGGAGTGGGAGAAGACATCAGTGACCCTCCATCATTGGTCAGAACACGAACAAATGGTTCTCAAAGGGTTGTTAAGGTGTGAATTCCCTTCCACAGAAGATTGTGATCCCTGGTTATTGCCATTTGTTCAAAATTATCAATGTAAGACATTTGAAAGACAAATGAATGTAGGGAAATGGTACACTGACAGAAAAGTGCTGCTGAAACCTTAATCAGATCATAGTGCATGGTAGAGCCGTGACAAAGTGTCTGATGACCCACTCTTGCTCCACAGTCCCGTGTTACTATGGTGCCTTCAGCCTCTCACAACTCCTGTAAGGTGCAGATGGGGGCCACTTGCTCCAGATACCTGGTCCATAGTAACACAGGATCTCAAATAATCCCTCACAACTGTCACACACAGATTGGTATGCATTGGAAAATGTTATTTGGAAATCCAGACTAGTTTTGAAAGACGCCTCTAGTCTGTTTACATTTGTTGGTCTTGGTCTAGACCAGGATTCGTTATGAATAAAGCTCCATACCTCACTCAGAGATGACTCAAAAATGCTTTGTTCTCTCTGATTACAACATACAAATACAATACATCCAGGAAAATTACAGCCGTTTACTTTGAAATTACAGAAAATGAAAACATAAGGAACACGAATAAATAATTCGGACGGTCAAGACATTGTATACGATCATGGCTGATCTACTGTTAGTATTAACTCCTCCTTAATGCCCAGTTTTTCACAGCCCTCAGCTCTGTGACAGGTCAAAGATTCATGTACCACCTCTTTAAATACTTTCAGTGATGTAGCTCCCCTAACTCTCTAGTCCAGATAATTCCTGGCATTGATTACCCTCTGTGAGAGGAAAACACTCTCTACACATACACCGTCACCTATTGATATGAACAAGAGGTGAACACAGGGGCTCAGGAAAGAGGGAATGGCCTTGATACCAAGGCAGTAGTTGACTGAGGATGTCATCGGGGCCGTCTACTTATTTGAGCTTAATAAGAATCAGGTCTCACCTCCTCACTGTTTGGGGTCTTTCAGAGCACGAAGGAAGATGTTTGTGGTCGGTGGCCGACAATCATCTCAGTCCCGGGACATCTCTTCAGGAGACCCTCAGATTAACATCCTCAGCACAAACATCTTCAGCTCCTTCGTCAACGTCTATGTGCCCCCATTCCCGGCGCCCCCCATCTATCCCAAGATCAGAAGCAGGGTGATCACTGAAGATCACACATATTCAGAACATTTTTTCCCCACTCAGCTCCTGAAGCGGTCTGTGTCTATATTCAGCAAGACCCAAACAACATTCATGTTTGTGCTGTTAAAGTGTCGGTAACATTCATGTAACAGAACGGCCAGGCACTGCACATTTCCACAGTTAAAAGAGGAGCTCATTCAGCACCTCAAGCTGGTTACACCCGGATATGTGGAAACTGTTCAGCCCATCCAAATGACTGAACAAGAAGAGGGACAGCCCATTCAATCTTCCTACCTGTTCCACAGGAAGAGGAGGCGTCTGGTCAGTACATTGAACTGTTAAACAGGAACAGGCAGAGTCCAGTAAGACCCCTAAACCTGTTCTATGGAACCAGGAGGAGACCATTCACCCCTTGAGACACTTTCACAGGAAGAGGAGGGTGTCATTGATGCTCCAACCTGGAAAACGAATGGAGCAGATACTGCACTCATAGACTGCTCACAATGTTCCTCGTGACTCCATTGCCTGTGGAACAAATTATACTTTAACATATTTTGCTGGCAGTGAGGAAGGAAGCCAAATGTTTTGTGCCAAGCCTCAAGGAGACATCTTCCATCTCCAAGAAGACAGACCCATGTTCACCGTGGGGCTCAGAAGTTGGTGGGGATAGTTAACTGTTTTACAATGAAGGTACTTTGGCTCCTGCCGCGATGGTGGATAACGTGAAGTTCAATGTATGATCACACACCAAATGCACGATATTAATGTTGGAAGAGTTTAATTATGACTGTCTCTCTCTCTCTCAATCGAAATGGGGAGTGGCGTGGACTGAGAGGAACGTTCCCAGAGTCTTTTAAGCCACCGAGCATCATGTAAATCAAGTAAAAAAACATGGAATTTATCACCGTATTAGTTCTGTTCGGAATATAATGAGTAACTGTCCATCACCTTAAGTTTCAAAGAAATCACCTCTTATTTCTTCAAAACGCAACAGATTAATCCTCATGCACTCCCGATGGTACAATCATTCCAACAATTAGTCTGGTGAAATTCCTTTATACTCTTTCTGCCAAGAGGATTATTCCTTATAAAGGAAACAAAATCTGTGCACAATACTCCAAATACTATCTCAACAACACTCTAGGGTTGATCACAATAATTTTGTTCCCTCACTTTGCTGTCTCAGCTTCTTTCCTGTGGTATAAAAAGCCATTCCTTCTCTCTGCATTTTGAATTCTCTCTGGAATTTTGAAATTTCTTACATCTGTGCGTCAGCCATCACCAGAGGTGTCGATGGAGATGTATATCACGTTCAGAGGGAGATTCAATCAGAAAGAATTCACTTGAAACGGGGAATGGTCACCTACCTGAATGGAAATGACTTGCAGGAACATAGAAATCAGGCAGAGAAAGGGAGCTATCTTTCCTTTTGTTCTTCCCTCATGGGATGTGTGCAGCCCTGGTCAGGCTAGCATGTTATAGATTAGATTACATTACATTGCAGTGTGGAAACAGGCCCTTTGGCCCAACAAGTCCACACCGACCCGCCGAAGCGCAACCCACCCATACCCCTACATTTACCCCTTACCTAACACTACGGGAAATTTAGCATGGCCAATTCACCTGACCTGCACATCTTTGTGACTGTGGGAGGAAACCGGAGCATCCGGAGGAAACCCACGCTGACGCGGGGAGAACGTGCAAACTCCACACAGTCAGTCGCCTGAGGCGGGAATTGAACCCGGGTCTCTGGCATTATGAGGCAGCAGTGCTAACTGTAGTGCCACCGTGCCACCCACAATGCTGATCTTGAACTGAGTGGCTGATTCAGCTGTTGCACAGGATAATAAAGAGTGAACCACATTGCTGTGGGTTTGCAGTCACACAGAGATCTGAACATGAAAGGAAAACCCATTGCCTTCTCTAGAGGACATGAGGCCAACAGATATGCTTCTGTTGAAAACTAATGGTGATAATTTCATTTGCATTTCATCAACTTCCTTCAGGAGACACCAAAAGATTATTATTCTGTGCCGCTCGATTATGAGTAAATGACTTGACCACCATGCACTGTCTGTCCATCTGACAGATTCTGTGGAGAGAACAAATTACCCATCTCAAGTGCAAATATTTTGTGACGTAAGTATAGTTTGAATGGACTTGAAACGGTTATATCTGGATTTACCAAAGGCACAAACGATTAATTATTCAGCAGTTGCATTGAGGCTGAGAAGGTGACTAAAATATCCGGTATGTGGACTTGGGCAGGATTGGTGAGTGGGGACAATATGTAGAAATGTAAATATGAATGAAGAAAAAAGATAATGGAGATTAAGAACAGTGTGTGTTCTCCTCGTGTATTGTTGAGTAAGTTGTGAATAGTAATTTGCTAGTTATAATCAGTAATGAATACAATTTTTGAATGGATCTGAAAATGATGACTTCCAAATTTTAAAATATGAATATGAACTGCAATTCAGTTCAACTCAGTTTAATGGTCAGATGGAATGACTTACCAGGAACACCAACTATAGCGAGGATGGGATAGTAACCACCTTGAATAATCCAAAGGATATCTTCGATCCGTGATGCTAATGATATCCAAGTCTGAGAAAGGTAGTAAAGACCCGAGGATGAACTCCTGCCTGTTATTGTAATATTCCAGTCTATTGTTCTCAGATTCTGATCCATTAATGGAACATTCCAGTCTAATGTTCTCAGAGTCTGATCTCTCCTCCCCTATCTCTCGAGCTGCTGATCCCTGTTAGTCCAATCATTGATGCTCCCACCCATACTGGGATAACACATTGAACCGAGTCCTTAATTAATAGAAGAGGCAAACCCTCCAGTGACACATCTAGGATCCACGGAGACTGACATCAATCACAATCACTGAACAAATAGCTCCAGCCAACGCCTTTCAATACAACATTGTTTTATTCAAATTCAAAACAATGATTCAAACTGTCATTTTCTGGATGGGCTATGTGAGGGTGACAGATGAAATAAATCTTGAGGCTGGTAGATCAATTGAGTGTAACCATTCAATCTGTCTTGGATGCAGGAATAATGCCATAGGTTTATCAGAACGTAAACATGCGTTTCTGATTATAAATGGAAACATGCATCCTGGAACTATTGATCAAGCATCAGAATTTCAATTAAACAATTTTTATAATTCATGATCTGAGGCGAATGTGTGTCTGAGAAACGTAGGGTTGTAACAGTCAAATGGCATGGATAACAGAGAATTGTACGTGACAAATGCAATTCAGATTGTTATTCCAGGTTTAGAGAGAGGCAGATGAGGCCTGTACTATTGATGTTACCGATGTTAGTGAACTGTGATGAAGTGTCATTTACTGGACTTCAATTACAGTGTGAATATGGTATTGTGGAGGAGACAGAAAACAGAGAGAATTGGGGGACATGACAGTTCAGACTGGAGGGAGGGATAATAATATTCCTCAGTCATCAGTATTGGAATGTCACTCTTTACAACTCATATGAAGAACAGATTCAAGGATACATCTAAAGTGAGGAATGAGGAGTAAAATTTATTTATTGAACACAAAATACGAGGACAAAATGATTTTCTGTCTGTACTAAATTATGGGAAGTACAAAGAAATAAGGTACACTCATGATATTGAGCTCCATAAATTGAAATGTGTATTACAAAACCACGGAAGTGGTGTGCAATCTTTCTCAATCATTATTTGGCCCACACTGAGATGCTGATTTCCCCTCTGTCAGTGATCCATCTCACTGAGATTCTCTGGCACAGTATCTCAGTATTGAAGGGGTACTCAGTTCATGCTGCTGTTCACCCAGTCTGTTTAAATTAAATCACCTTCTCATTGTAGAGAAACAAAAAAATCACTTGGCCTTTTGGACTCTGTTTAACTGTCAGCAACTCAGCTCTGTGATATTATTGGCGATAAATGCTCTGGGACCACAGCCAGTATCCACACAGTGCTCAAACGGTATGGCAATAGATAAAGACCTTGCCGTCCATGAGAATTTCTAAATAAAACTTCCATTTTCTGTCCGTTCCTGTCTATCTCCCCTTATGCTGTCTTCTGATCTATCCAACTCAACCTCGTTTAACATCCCTGATTCCAAATTGTGCAGTTGTACAGCTTGATGTTGTGGCCATTTTGGAGAAATAGATAGAGCAGGGACAGGACTGATCGTTGGAGGGTCCGGGGTTTAGATGCTTCAATAAGAACAAGGAAGGTACTAAAAGTGGAGCGGGGTGGGGGTTGGGGTGGAGGAGGGTGGGGTGGCATTGAAAATCAAAGACAGCATTACGTTGGTCGAAAGGATGCTTGATAAGGACTTGCCTACTGAGATAGTATGGGAAGAGGTTGGAAACAAAAACGGAGAGGACATCCTGTTGAAAGTTCTCTATTGCCGTCTGAAAAGTTCCAGAGATGTAGAGGGAAGGATTACAAAGATGATGCTGGATAGGAGCGAAAATAACAAAGTAGTTGCTATGGAAAAATTTAACTTTCCAAATATTGACTGGAAATGCTGCAGTTCAATTATTTTGTAGGGGTCAGTTTTTGTCCAATGCTTGCAGAATGGTTTCCTGACACAGTATGTAGATAGACCAACAAGGGCCGAGGCCAAATTGGATTTGCTACTGAGTAATGAACCAGACCAGGTGTTAGATATGGGGGTAGGTGAACACTTTGCTGATAGTGACCACAATTCAGTTATGTTTACATTAGCGATGGAAAGGGACAGGTGTATACCACAGGGCAAGAGTTATAGCTGGGGGAAAGGCAATTATGATGCGATTAGGAAAGGTTTTAGGATGCATAGGATGGGGAAGGAGGTTGAAGAGGATGGGTACAATTTAAGTGCGGAGCGATTTCAAACAACAGCTACTGTGTGTCCTTGATAAGTTTATATATGTCAGGAAAGGAGGAAGTGGTCGAGTGAGGATGTTGTGGTTTACTGAAGAAGTTGAATCTCTTGTCAAGAGGAAGAAGGAGGCTTATGTAAAGATGAAACGTGAAGGCTCAGTTCGGATGCTTGAGAGTTACAAGTTAGTCTGGAATGACTTAAAAAAAAGAGCTAAGAATAGCCAGGAGAGAGCATGAGAAGTCTTTGTCAAGTAGAATCGAGGGAAACCCTCAAGCTTTCTATCAGTATGTCATGAATAAAAGAATGACCAAATGAAGATTAATGGCAACCAAGGACAGTAGTGTTAAGTTGTGTGTGGAGTCTGAGGAGATAGGACAGACTATAAATTAATATTTGAATCAGTATTCACAATGGAAAAAGAAAATGCTGTCAAGGCCAATACTGAGATACAAGCTATTAGACTAGACAGGATTGAAGTTCGTAACGTGGAAATGTTAGCAGTTCTGGAGAGTGTGAAAACAGATAAGTCCCCTGGGCCAGATGGGATTTACCATAAGATTCTCTGAGAAGCTAGAGAGGAGGTTATGCAACCATTTGTTCGGATTTTTACATCGCCATTGTCTACAGGAACAGTGCCAGAAGATTGGAGGACAGCAAACATTGTCCCCTTGCTCAAGAAAAGGAGAAGAGACAACCCTGGTAATTATATACCTGTCTTACTTCGGTTGTGCATAAAGTGTTGGAAAGGATTATAAGAGATAGGATTTACTATCATCTAGAAAGGAATCATTTGATTAGGAATAGTCAACAAGGTTTTGTGAAGCGTATGTCATGCATCATAAATCTTACCGAGTTCATTGAGAAGGTGACCAAACAGGTGGATGAGAATAAAGTGAGGTGTATGGATTTCAGTGAAGCATTTGATAAGGTCCCCCATGGTCGGCTATTGAAGAAAATATGGAGAGTGTGGTGTTGGAAAAGCAGAACAGATGAGGCAGCGTCCAAGATGCATGCATGTTGATGTTTCTCTTGTAAGCCCTTCATCAGGAATCAGTTTTCTGGTCTGCAACATCTGCAGTCTTCATTTTCTCCTCGCTCCTCGGATGTTGCCTGACCTGCTGGGCGTTTCCAGCACCGCATTCCCGACTCTGATCTCAAACTGCAGTCCTTACTTTCTCCCAGAAAATATGGAGACGTGGAATTGTGGGTGACTTAGCGTTTGGATCACAAATCGGCTCGCTGAAATCAGACAGAAGGTGGTAGTTGATGGGGAATGTTCATCCTGGAGTTTAGTTGCTAGTGATATACTGCAAGGATCTGCTTTGGAGTGACTGTTGTTTGTCCTTTTGAAAATGACCTTAATGAGTGTATAGAAGGATGGGTTAGTAAATGTACGGTTGGCAGAAAGGTCGGTGGATCTGTCGGCAGTGCTGAATGATGTTGTAGGTACTGAGCTGTAATGTTCTATGTGCATGGACCGACAATGGACGAAATAGCTTCCTTCTGTGATGTAACGATTCTGAGATACTCTGGCCCACAATAAAATCTTTAGGTGCCTGGAGAGACAAGCTAGTCCAGTAAAGGACACACACTGCACAGTCATCCATCATCTCTTCCTGTTTTCTGATATACAGCGGCCTCAAAATATCAGTCCAAACAAAATAGATTGATTCAAATTCAAGCAGGCAGGAGGACGTTCACCCGAGGGGATTGCTGTCAGAGGAGTCAATGAATAATAAGATTTCAGAATAACACAAAAAATAAAACAATATCACAGCAGCATAATAATTGACAGCAGAGTAAAACTTACAGTTCCAGATATTTCCAGTTTCAGTATTGTGTACAGTTTTGGTCACCATGCTATAGGAAGGATGGTATTAAACTGGAACTTTACAAGGATGTTGCCAGGACTCAAGGGTCTGAGTCATAGGGAGAGATTGGATAAGCTGGGACATTTCTCTTTCGAGCGCAGGAGACTGAGGGGAGTGAAGTTCTTCGAGAAGCTAGTCATGGCCCACATCAGTTCCAGTCTCCCAGCCTGCCTCGATCCCCTACAATTTTCCTACCAGTGGAATGGATCCATAGCGGGTGCCATATCCCTGGAACATCTGGACAACAAGGACAACCACGTCAGATTCCTGCTCATTGATTATAGGTTCACCTTCAACACCATTATTCCCTTCAGACTGATCACCAAACTCCCTGACCTTAGTCTTGGCTCGGCCCTCTGAAGTTGGATCCTCAGCTTTCTGACATACAGTGCACAATCAGTGAAAATAGGTAAGTGTGTTTCTTCCACAATAACATTCAACACTGAAATCCCAAAGGATGTGTCCTCAGCTCCCTACTATACCCCTGTACACCCACGAGTGTATTGCCAAATTTTGAACGAATGCCATCTGCATGTTCACTGATGACACCATCATAGGAGGACAGGTATGTAATGATGGCAAGTCAAAATACAGAACGGAAATAGAGTACTTCGTGATGTGCTGCACTGAGACCATCCTCTCTTTCAACATCAGCAGAACTAACCAACTGATCAATGACTTGAGAAAGAAATGAGGAGAACATGCCCCCATCTACATCATGGAACTGAAGTCGAAAGAGTGGAAAGCATTAAGTTGTTTGGAGTGACGATAACCGACCTCCCATGTAGATGTGACAGCCGAGATGGCACAAGAACGCCCCTTCTTTCTCTGGCAGCTCAGGACATTTGACATGTCCACAAGGACCCTCACCAATGTCTACAAATGCACCACTGACAGCAAACTATCTAGGTGCACAATGACCTGGTGTGGCCACATCCCTGCCCAGGACAGTAAGAGAAATGACAGAAGGTTGTGTGCACAGCCCATGCCATCACGGAAACCGACATCCTATCCATTGTCTTCATTTACACAGCTCACTGCCACAGAAAGGTTGACAACATTATCAAAGACACATTGCACCCTGGATCTCCTAAAATCTTTTCCATCATGGAGACAATACAGAAGCTTGAATACGCAAACCAGCAGATCATGAATAGCATCTTCCCAGCCATTATTAAACTAAGGAATGGACTCTCTAACTTCAAATAATGCTGATCTTGCTCACATTGATGTTGCCTATAGCCTGCCCTTTCTGGTGTAGCCTGTATGCCTCAGTCTAAGTTTTTCCTTTACGCTATGATCTGTATGTCCTTGCTTATTGTCGGAGTGAGATTCCCCAGCTGGCGACAAAGACTCTGGAGGCAGACAGGACACAGGCACAGAATGGACTTAAATTCAAGCAAAACCTGGTTAATGCTGGGAGAATACCAAAGGATCTTCCTCGAATCTGGCTTTGACATGAGAAGACAATCCTTTCCTTAACCTTTAGCTCAGATCAGAAGGCAAATCAATGACACAATTCGATTTTGCAGTAAAAAGACAGTATTTTTATACGTCTGTGTTGCAATGATCGAACACAACTTTGTCAGTGTCCCCTCCACTCCCCTTCTGCAGAACCAATCTTGTAAAACAACTGATCAATGATGGACACTCGCATGGACAGCCCGAGGTTCTTATTTGTTTCGGATGTTTAACGATTTTTGTTATCTCTAGCCCTTGGGATCTTTCTATAATGCATTCCAAAGTTCGGGGCTGTGCTCTTTTTAGTCATACCCCTCATTGTTTATCTTGAAGGATTGAATAAATTCTATTCTCCAATGGGCAGGCTATCTCTTATCAAATTCCGTGATCACATTTTACATTAAAAAGTTGATTCTTATACAAAATTCGTAATACTATTATTATTTCTAGGTTAACCTTTTTCGTAGTGAATTAGACAAGACAAGCCAGGCATCTCTTTAAGGTTTTATAATTACGTTGAAATCCGTGTCCATGATTATTTACCAAATATTTAACTAGAACTTATTACTATTGTAAATAGTTTCAAAGGCGCAGCTAGCTTCGGAAAGATAACTTGAGTTGCTGTTTTTGTGGATGAAAAGAATCCTTACTGAGATCAGAATAAGTTACCTTTTGTATTGATTCTTCAACGTTTTTGTGCTACAATTTCATTATTTCATCTGTATTCTGTTACAAATCATCAATTTTTTAAAAAAGAACTTTCTTTATCACTATGTTGGCATGTTTCAGAATCTTGCGAATCATATTATCCTTTCTTTTGCCTTGTAATAATTCCCTTCTCAAAGGCTTTTTTCACTAATGCTGAAGCAATCTATTTTAATTTCTGGCTATTTTGTGGCTCTTCAAAAACAGATAGCTGAAGTAGACTTTTAAATTTCGGCCACTCCATGTCTCTCAAAAAAGGCAGCTCCAACTCTCACTAGGATCTGCCAGAACTGTGTATAAACAAAGAGTGTCACTCTACTTAGATACATGCGACAATGACTCCTATCAAATCAAATGAAACCAAATCTAATGATAGAGAGAGAACGAAATTGTCACAAGTTCAATACACCCAGGTCGAACTCTGCAGCCTGCCACATCCGACCAAAAATCGTGATAGATGATTAAACAACTAACTGAATTATTCCCATTCTATCAATGGATCAGCTCTGCACATCAGTGTAAAAAACAAGGAAATAGTGTCTGTACCATCCTAGCCAGGGGTGTTGAGTCAACGATTCAACTCACCCTCATCATGATGCCCACAGAATCACAGATCAGTCTTCAAACAATTCGATTCGCTGCACGTGACATGAAGAAACAGCTGAACACAGTAGATACGACAAAGGCAATGGGCCCTGACCCCATTCCTGCAATAGGACTGAAGGCTTGTGCTGCACAACAAGCCTGGGGAAGTGGTTTTCTTCCAGCTCCAACTCTGACATCTCCCTGGCAATGTGGAAAATTACTCAGTGTCGGAAATAATTACAATCTGACCTATTACAACCCTCTCAGTCTCATCACGATAGTCAAATTGGAAGTTCTTTTTGATAGAGCTATCAAGCATCACAGACATAACATGCTCAGTGTGGTTTCTGATAGGTCCCCATGTGGAGATGGTGCTGTTTTGGAAAAGTCACTGGATTAATAATCCAGACCGGGCTAATGCTCTGGCAGTTGATTGAAGTTAAAAACAATTAATGAAATATCGAGATCTCAAATCTGGTGTCAGTAACAGTGAGCCTGAAGCCAATGTCGATTGTAAACACCAATTTGTTTTTCCACTGTACTTTCAGGAAGTGAATCTCCCGTGCTTTCCTGGTCTGGCCTAAAAGTGAATCCATTCACACAGACATGTGATAAACTCTTCAATGGTCTCTGAAAAGGCCAAGCAAGACACTCCATTGTATCAAACTGCTCCGACGTCTTAAAGGATAAAACCGGACAGAACACCCAGGTCCAGCCTCAGTCTGGAAAAGGGAACGGGAAACACTGTCCTGTTGACCCTGCAGAGACCTCCATTCTAACATCTGCGAACTTGTGACACCATTTACAGAGCTTTCCCACAGACCGCTCAGAAACATCGGGAATGGAATAGGTCATACAGCACATTGATTTAGTGTCTAGTTAATGTCTGAACATCTCCTCAATGCGCTTTCCCCACTCACTGTACACATGCCTTAATGTGATTAACCTTGTGAAGCTATAAACTAGGAACTGCGGTCGTCCCCTTGATCAGTCGAATTTGCTATCCAATTCAATATAATGATGGCTGACACTTTATTTTTATACCATACTCCTGTTCTCTCCCCCATCCTTTTGGTGTCTAGACATCCTTATTAGTCTTCAATGCCTTGTCTTCCACAGCCTTATGGGAGAGAGAATTCCCAGGTTCACCAGTCTCTGAGTGCAGACATTTATTCTTATCTAAATGCAATGTGACCTGAGTGTACCTTACACTGTGGCCTCTTGTTTTAGACGTCCAAGCCAGGGGAATTATCATCACTGCTTCCAATCTATCTAACCCTGTCAGTGTTTTACATATCTCACTGAGATCTCCTCTCATTTTCGAGAGAATGACCTAAGTTACACTTCAAATCTGTTGAAACCAGTGGAGAGGTGCGGCTGGAAGAGGATACAGTGACCCTCCAACATTGGTCGGAGCAGAAATGAGAAATTCGCACGGGCTGTACAAATGGGAATTCTCTTCCCCAGAGGTTTCATCCCAAGATGGCAGCTCGACATCACCATTTCCCGCGTAATTAGACATGGTCCATAAATGTTGCCCTCTCATCAACACCCACATTCCTGAACAAGTCTTAAATAATAAACTGCAGCAGAATTAATTGGATGAGAGCAAGACTGATAGATAAATGCCTGTTGCCTTCCAGAATTGTGCTGCCTGTGTACTTTGGCTTTGTGCAGTTCCCTAGTATTGTGCCTGGATGCTTGCATTTATTCAAAGTTGTGTTTTGCAACATTTGACAGACATGTGAATGGAGGGAAATTGTGGACAGACAGAGAAGTGATGCGGAGACCACACTCAGATCAGCCATGATCTTACTGTCTGGTCGAGCAATGACAAAGTGTCTAATGACCCACTCCTGCGCCTCAGTTTTCTGTTCCTATGTTCCATTCAGGCCTTAAAACCATTTATATAGGAGCAGATAGAGACCACTTTCTCCAAATACCTGGTCCGCAGTATTACAGGATATCATTCAGTCCCTCAACACTGTGTGGTTTACCGTGGGTTGGAAAATGTGATGGGAAATCCAAGCAGGATATGAATGTGGTCTCCCACCTCTTTAAAGAGTGTCTCATCTCTGTAAGTGGTGTTTCATTTGTTGTTCATGTGGTTGATCCAGATGCACTGTGAATATCGGGCCCATTTCTCTCCCAGAGATAGCTCACAAAATACTTTTCTCTCACTACCCCCAACATTCAATAGCAACACTTCCAGGAAAATTGCAACCATTCACTTTCCAAAGACAGAATGTGAGAATATAAGAAACAGGAATAGGTAATTTGGATGCTCACGCCATTGTATGCAATCATGGCCAACCTACTGTTGGCATTACCTCTTCTTTAATGCGCAATTCTTCACACGCCTCAGCTCTCTGACAGGTCAAAATTCCATCCACCTCCTCTTTAAATATTTGGAGTCATCTCGCTCCCCTAAATTTCTAGACCTTAGAATTCCTGACATTCACTACTCTCTCTGAGAAGAAAACACTCTCCACACACACACACCATCATATATTAACATTAACAAAAGTGTTTAACTGACCTGCTTAGGTAAGAGGGATTGACCCTGATATCAAGGCAGGATTTGACTGAAGATATAATCCTCAGAGGCACTTAAACATCCTGAATCATGCATCCGAAGTAAAAGTAAAATTACAAACCATGGAATGTAGCACATTTTTAGTGTCTGTGTAGAAGATAACGAGTGATTGTCCATCTATATCAAGTTTCAATGCAATGACCTCTTATTCTCTGACAGTGCTGCAGATTAACCTTCACTCACTCCTCTTTTACCATCAGCACAGGAATTATTCTTGTGAAATTCCTTTACACAGCCTCTATTGCAATGAGATAATTTCTTTTAAAGGAGAAAAAATCTGTCCATAATACCCCAAATACTGGTTCAAAGTTTGTGCGAAGATTTGTAGCTCGTGTGCTCGTTGTTGTGGTTCTGTTCGCCGATCTGGAAGTTTTTGTTGCAAACGTTTCGTCCCCTGGCTAGGCGACATCATCAGTGCTTGGGAGTCTCCTGCGAAGCGCTTCTTTGATGTTTCCTCCGGTGTTTATAGTGGTCTGTCCCTGCCGCTTCCGGTTGTCAGTTTCAGCTGTCCGCTGTTCAACCACACTTTCAGTGATGATCACAATAATTAATTTCCCTCACTTCCTAGTCTCTGTCTCTTTATTATGCACTGCCACTGTTGTGGAATTTAAAAGTTCCTTCCGTCTGTATGCCAGCATCAGTAAAGTCGGCAAAAGAGGTGTCCGTGGAGATGAACATCACTATTGGGGAGAGACTCAGTCAGAAAGATTGCACTTGAAATAGGGAACGATCACCTATCTGAATGGAAATGAAATGTAGGAATAAGAAAAACAGGCAGAGGAAGGGAGCTAAATTTACTTTTGTTCTTCTCTCACAGGATGTGTGCAGCCCTGGTCAGGCCAGCGTGTTATGCTGATCTTGAACTGAGTGGCTAGTTCAGCTGTTCCACGGACAGTAAAGAGTAAAACACATTGCTGTGGGTTTGCACAGACATGCCTCAGGAAGGATAACGCATTGACTTCTCTGAAGGACATGAAGCAAGCGGATGGGCATTTTCTCACAAATGACGATAATTTCAGTTCAATTACATCCATTTCCTTCAAGAGATACCAACAGATTATTATTCTGTGCCTCTAAATTATATGTCAATGACTTAAGCAGCATGCAGTGTCTGCACGTCTGACAGAATCTGTGCAGTGAACAATTTCAACATACTCAAGAACAATTATTCTCTAATTGACATGTGGTTAGAAAGGACTTGATAAATGTATCCAGATTTAACAAAGGCACAGTTGATGGTTTATTCAGAAGATGCACTGAGGCTCAGGAGGAGACGGGGATATCATGACGGTGGTATTGGACAGGATTCGTGAGTGGGGAGGATATAGAAATGTAGATCTGTGCAGGGCTAGAAGTATTATGGAGTTTGAGAACAGTCTGGTTCTTCTCACACATTGGTGAGTAATTTGTCTTGAATACTTTGCTCGATATAATTTGTGAGGAATGGAATATTTATTGGAATTGAAAATCTTGACATCTACCTTGCTACATTTTAAATAATATGAGCAGCAATTCAGTCCAACCTGGCTTAATGAACAGATAGAATGAATTACCAAGAACACCAACTATAGCGAGGATGGGAGAGTAACCAGCTTGAATAATCATCGATACATCATAGATCCGCAAAACTAATGACATCCAAGGTTGAGAAAGCCAGTAAAGACCCCCAGATAAACTCCTGTCCATTGTTGGAACATTCCAATCTAATGTTCTCAGATTCTGATCTCTCCTCCCCTTCTCCATATGGAGCTGCTGATCCCTGTTAGTGCTGTCGGTGATGCTCCTGCTGATACTATGGGGTAACACATTGAACCGAGTCCATAAGTAATGGAAGAGGAAAGCCCTGCAGTTACACATTTAGTATGCACAGAGATTGACATCAATCACAGTCGCTGAGCAAATACCTCCCGTTGACCCCTTTCAATTCAATACTTTTTATTAAAATTCAAAATTATGATTAAAATTTACACATTCTGGATGAGATATGTGGTGGTGACTGAGGGAACAAATGTTGGGACTGGTAGAGCAATCATGTTTCAGCATTCAATCTGCCTTGGATATGGGAGCAATGCCAGAGGTTTGTCAGAATATAAGCATGCTTCTCCGTTTATAAATTGAAACATACGTTCTGTATCTACTGATCAGGCACTGCAATATCAGGAAGACATTGAGAGAACTTCTATCGTCCATGATCTGAGAAGAAAATATCCCTAAGACTACGTGCGGTTATAACAGACAACGACATGATACATAAGAGACAATGGGGACTGCAGATATTTGATAATTCAGTGTAGGTAAAGCATGGCGTGGAAAAGGCACAAAAAGCCAGGCAATATCCGAGGAGTAAGAGAGTTGACGTTTCAGGCAGGACCTTTCTTCAGGACAGGAGAGGGAGAGGAGGGCTAAGAGAAACTGGGTGATGGGATTAGGCTGGGGAAAAGTGATAGGTGAGTGAAGGTGGGAGGTGATAGCGTTAGATCGGTGGGGAGTGTGGATTAGATGGGGGTAAGGAAGATGGACATTACGTCTCCTCCAGAGGGCAGATGTGAGTCTGGGGGTTGAATCTGGGATCTGGGTTGGCCAGGGGAGATTTGTAAATCAGTGAATCCAATGATCATGCTGTGTTTTTGCTGGCTTCAGAGGCAGAAGATGAGGTGTTACTGGTAACATCCTGGTAAATATCTTCTGAACCCTCTCCAGCTTAATAATCTCCTTTCTATAACAGAACTTCACACAGTACTTCAGAAGAGGCTTTATCAATGCCCTGCATAATCTCAGCATGACTTCCCAACTTCTAAACTCAATTGTCTAAGCAATGAAGTAACCTTAAACACTCTGCGCCTCAAACTTCAAAGAATTATACCTGCGCCCCTGGGTCCCTCTTTTCTATATAACTACCAAAGCCCAGAATTCATTTTGTAAGCCCTCCCCTTATTTGTTATTACCAAACTGCAGTAGCTCACATGTATTCATGTTAAACTCCATCTGCCACACCTCAGCCCAGTGAATGATATTACTATCCCCTCATACTCCCCCTTCGGATTAAAATGACAATCGCCGAACCAGAAGGCCAACAGACACTAGCCTTGAGTTTTCCAAAGACTCAGAGCTTGGTTTTCCTTGCGCAGGCAGAGGGAGGAGTCGGTAAGCAAAGGCTGGAAAGGAAACAGCTGCCTTGTATCAATGAATGATTTTAGGAGGAGGAAAGCCACATGTTAGAGATTTGAAATAGTGACCGGTGTTTTGGGGCCAGAATTGTGCTCTGTCCTCATCTCTGGTGTTCAGTATTGATATCTACTCGAGATCATTCATAGTGCACAGTGTGTTGCAGGATTTCTTCCCCTAAAATAGGAGACTACTGATAATAGCAATTTAAACCAGGAATGATAGCCAAGCAATTAAAGATCTTCATTGTTTATCTCAATGCAACAGCAAATGCACTCAACATCCTACAGTTAAGGCGATAAATTTGTACCTTTTTCAATGAGAAATGTCCCCTGTAAAATTTGATAACATTAACCAGAATTTAATAGATCCATACACTTAAAATATGACCCAAAATCTGAGCATGGTTTAGGCCTTTTTTAATAGATGGTGCCCACGTTTCTGAGGCGGAACTCTGGAGTCGATTCCAGTCCATGACTGTCTGGTAGTGCCGCTATCACTGGAGAAGGTGGAGTGTATTCATGTCCTGTGGAGGTGTGTCACAGCATGTTACAACAGGCTGGTGAACAAACACACAGGAGCATCATGTTGCAGCTTTAGCGGCTAATGCTGAATTTTGGTAGTGTCCCTATCATTGGGCAGAAAATTCCAGTTTTAAAGCCCACAGAGCTGTCTCATAATATGTCTGAACAAGTTAATTCAACTTTTTTTGGATTCGTGCTTTGATGGAGAAGGAAGAAGTACGATTACTGAATCTTAGAATTTAGACGCAGGATGACTAAAAGCACAGCCATTCGTGTTGATTGGAGTCACATTTGCACTTTCTAGAAGTTTATAAACTGATGAAAGGCATGGATAGGGTGAGTGGTCAAGGGGCACCTGAGGTACGTCTGGAAATACGAGTAGAGATCATTACTCATTTTGTGTTAGGAAATCTGTAACTAGTGGAATTCTTCAGGGATCTGTGTGATATCATCAAACAATTACAATCCAGACCAATGAATTGGATGAAAGGGATGGAGCTCAGTTTGCTCATGCATCAGGATAGTCATTCAATAAGATGTCAAATGGAGACAGAGCGTCTGCAATGGCAGACAGACAAGGGGAGGGCAGAAAGTCTACAATGGGACACAGACAGGGGGAGGGCAGAGCATCTGCAATGGGATAGAGACGGGGGAAGGGCAGAGCATCTGCAATGGGGTAGAAACAGGGGAATCCAGAGCGTCTGCATTGAGATACAGAGAGGGGAGGGGAGGGCGTCTGAAGTGGAATGCAGACAGGGCGAGGGCATAACGTCTGCAATCGGATGCAGACAGGGGGAGTGTAGGGCGGCTGCAATGGGATACAGACAGAGAGAGGGCAGAGAGTCTGCAATGGGATACAGATGGGGGTGAGAGAGCGTTTGCTTTGGGATACAGAGAGGGGAGGGCATAGTGTCTGCAAGTGGATACAGACAGAAGGAGGGCAGACAGTCTGCAATGGGATAAGCCAGAGTGAGTGCAGAATGTCTGCAATGTGACACAGACTGGCGGGAGGTCAGAGCGCATCAACAGATAGATAGAGAACAGTTGTGAGCCAACCTTCACCAGAAAAAAAAAAACTGTACTCTATATATGGGAATGTTCTGTTTTGAGGAAAAGACAAAAGAGCAGAAAATGATTTAAATGCAAGGACAATGCAGACCTTAGTGGTACCGAGGGATTTGTGTGTTCTGGCACATTACTCACATCAAATTACTCTGAAGATGCAGCGAATGATTTGGAAGGTAAATGGAATGATTCTGTTTCGTGCAAGGTGTGTTGGGAGTGATCTTAGCGATTTTTTTCTGCATCAGTACAGGACTTGGCTGAGATCACATCTGAAGTAATATGTGTAGTATAATGGCCTAAACTGAAAGAAAAACAAAATTGCTTTCGAAACGTTTCAAAGTGATTTTTTTTTCTCTTTACTCATTCTTAGGATGAAGGCATTACGTTATGAAGAATTAAAAGTTCAGCCTGAGAATGAGGGTTGTTTTATTGACCATATAAGATCTTGAGAAGAGTATAGTTGGTGAATACCGGATGGATATTTCTTCTTGTGTGGGAGAATGAAACTGGGGGAATAATTTCAGAATAAATCAGTTTGAAAGGAAAGGTCATTGGACTGAAAAATCGAACTCTGTTTTGTCTTCATACATGCTGCAAGACAGGCTGAGCTTTTCCAGTCATTTCTGTATTTGTTTAAGAATAAGACATATTCATCTTAACACAGATATTGTGAAGACATGAAACGCTTATTTTTACATTATGCAGGCACATATTAACAGATCTTCAAAACAAGTAGGGCCATTTATTGTTAATGAATTGATTCTGTGTACGACAACAGCAATAATGCACTGACCTGGAGTCGAGAATGTGATGGTGTCATATCGTACCTACAATATTCAAGGAGAGCTCACACGGTACAGTTTGGGGTCTGATAACGTTATTGATTTAACTTAGAGAAGGAAAAAATGTAGCCTATCAGTGAAGGGACAGTCTATTGCTCCCTTTCTGTTTCCCTGCCCCTCATCACAGCAACGTGTGGGAGTGAAAAAAATAACAGTCGCCTTTCCCACTCATGGAGGATGCCTGATGAGGATTCATTGGAAACTCCCCACTGCATGAAGCAAAGCAATTCAGTCAAATCCAATTGTTTCAGGAAGAAATCCCATTGTCAGAAGGTTGTGCGAGCAGAATAACTTAAGAAGTACTTATTCATACTCGATAGTGAGGATGACAGACAAGAGATTCCGTGTCTGCAAATGGGAACCCGCGAAGATGTGTAGCCTCCCAAGTGCCAGAGTCCAGGATGTCACAGAGCGGCTGTAGAACGTTCTCACCGGGGTGGGGGAGCAGCCAGAAGTCATTGTGCACATTAGTACAAATGACACAGGCAGAACTAGTGATGAGGTCCAGAGTGATTATACAGAGCTAAGAAAAAGGGTAAAATACAGGACCGTGACAGTGGTAATATGCTGTTTACTTACAGTGCTCGTTGCTAGTGAGGGTGAGAAGAGGAGGATATGGCAGATGAATGGGTGATTTAAGAATTGATGCAGGGGGCAGAGATTTAGGTTTTTGGATCGCTAGGATATTTTGTGGGGCAGAGGTGATCTGTTCGGGAAGGACGGGTTGTGCCTGATCTGGAAGATGACCAATATCCTGGCAGGCAAGTTTGCTAGTGCTACAAGGGAGAGTTTCAACGAGTTTGGCTAGGGTTGGGGTAAGGTGGGATCCTCAATAGCAGGAAGGCAAGTATGAGGCTGGAAAGAGATACAGTAATCAGAAACAGTAAAGTGAAGAGACAGGTTAGGCTGGAACACGACAGGCCGCAAGGAATGCCTGTTGGATTAAATTGCAACTGTTTAAATGCAAGATGGCTGACAGGTAAGGCCGATAATCTCAGGATGTTAATAGTTATGTGCGACTGGAATATTATAGCCATTACTGAAACATGGCTAAGGGAGGGACAGGACTAGCAACTTAATGTACCAGGGTACAGGTGCTTTGTGCGGGACAGAGATAGTGGAAGGATGGGACGGTGCGTTACATTTTTGATTGAGGCGAGTATCACAGCAGTAATCAGAGATAAAATAATTGATGGATCATCCAATGAGGATTTGTGAGTGGAGCTAAGAAGTACAAAGGGAATGGTGATAATATTTGGGTTGTTCTAGAGGTCCCCAAATAGTAAACGGGGAATTAGAGGAATAAAAATGTGTAAAGAGATTGGGGAGACTTGCAGGGTCAATCGGATTGCCATATTAGGAGATTTTAATTTTCCTAACATAGACTTGGAATGATATAGAATTAAGGACTAAATGGGCTGTAGCTATTAAGTGTGTTCAGAAAAGTTTCTTCAAGCAGTATGTAAAGAGTGCAACTGGAAGGACGAAACTTGACCTACTCGAAGAACGAGGGCAGGACAGGTGACTGAGGTGACAGTGGGGAAGCACTCTGGGACTAGTTACCATAGATGCATTAATTTTAAAGTAGTTATGGAGAAGGACAAAACTGGTCCACATGTTCAAGTTCTAAACTGGGGCAAGACGAGCTTTGATGGATTAGACAGGAGCTTGTAGGGGTTGGATAGAGGAGTTTGTTTGCAGGCGAAAGGACTTCTGGCAAGTGGGAGGCCTTTAAAAGTGAAATGTCAACAGATCAAGGTCTATATGTTCCTTTGAGGGTGAAAGGCACGGTTGGGAGGAATAGGGAACCCTGGATGTCCGGAGATATTGAGGCTTTGACCAGCAAAAAGGAGGCGTGGCTCACATCCATGCAGCTGGGATCGAGGGAATCCGTGGCGGTGTGCAAGGGATACAGGAGTTTACTGAAGATGGAAATCAGAAGGCCGAAAAGGGGGCACAAGATAGCTTTGCCTGAGAAGATTAGGGTGAATCCAAAGACGTTATTTAAGTATATTAAAATAAAAGGAATAACTAAATGAGAATATGACCCCTCAAGGTCCAAAGTGGACATGCATGTCTGGAACCATAGGAGATTTGCGAGATCATCTGTCGTTATTGTGGAGAAATACATGAAGACTTGGGAGCTTAACAAAGGCCGTGATGGTATCTTGGGGTGAGTCAATATCAAAGGAGAGGACGTGTTGGATGTATTAGAATTTATGAAGGTGGATAAATCTCCTGATCCGAAGCAGATGTATCCAAGAACACTGCAAAGGCTACAGAAGATATTGCGGGGACCTGGTTGGTATTTTTGCATCATCGTTAGCCACAGGTTAGATTCCAGAAGATTGGAGGGTAAGAAATGTTGTATCATTATTCAGGAAGGGAAGCAAAGAAAAATCTGGGAACTATAGGCCCGGAAGTCTAACATCTGTGGTACGTAGGTTACTTGAGAAGATTCTGAGGGCTAAGATATACATGCATTTGGAAAGACCGCGTTTGATTAGAATTTTTTTTTCTCAGATTTTCTACAGTATGGAAACAGGCTATTTGGCTCAACAAGGCCACACTGAACCTCCAAACAGTAACCCACCCAGTCCCATTCCCTTACCCTATATTTACTCCTGACGAATGGGTAACTGAGCATGGCCAATCACTTAACCTATATATCTTTGGATTGTGGGAGGAAAATGAAGCATCCGGAGGAAACCCACACAAACACAGGGAGAATGTGCAAACTCCAGAAAGAGTCTCCCGAGGCTGGAATCAAGTCCAGATCCATGGGACTACGAGGCAGCAGTGAGCCACCATGCCACACTTGCTTGTTTTCAATACAATTCAAAAACACAGGTACAAAATCTATTCTGTCCTTCACCCATGATGCAAGTTCCAATAAAACATACCATGGATAGTTTATTCTCTACTGAAAATGTCATATTATTATTATTATTATTATTATTATTACTTATTATTGATTGTTATCATTAATTTGACTAATTATTATTTATTGTTGTTTAGACTGAACAGATTGCATGGCTTTGTGAATGGGAGATCACGCCTCACAAAATGTTTGCGTTCATCGATGAAGTAAACAGTAATATTGATGAGGACAGGATGGTAGATGTGGTCTGCATGGTTTACAGTAAGGCCTTTGAAAAGGTTAGGAGAAAGTTTCAACTTTGAAAAGGTTACCATTGATAGGTTGTTCTGGAAGGTTAGAATCGCATGGAATCCAGAGGGAGCTAGCACATTGGATGCATAATTGGCTTGATGGTAGTAAGTAGAGCGTAATATTGGAAGGATGCTCTTGGACTAAAGGCCTGAGACACATGACGTTCCTCTGGGGTCAGTGCAGGGTCCATTGTTGTTTATTATCTATGTCAATGATATTCTTGAGAAGGTACAATGGATGATCAGTAAAGTTGAAGATGACACTAAAATAGGCGGTATCGTGGACAGTGAGGAAGTATATCAAAAATTGAAGCACGACCTTGATCAACTGGAGAAGTCGGTCGAGGAATATTTTTGCAAAGTTAGATCAAGGTTGGAGTTTCAAGGTAAATGGTGGCCTTCAGGAGTGCAGTTGAGCAGAGGGACCATAAAGTTCAGGTACACCGTTCTCTGAAATTGGAGTCACAGGTGGACATGGCAGTGAAGAAGGCTTTTGGCACGCTGGCATTTATCAGTCAGCACATGGAGCGGAAAATTGGGATTAAATGTTGCAGTTATACAGGATGTTGGCGAAGCTGCAGTTGTAGTGTTGTGTTCAGTTTTGGTCACATTGGGATAAGAAGGATATTTTAAATTGGAATTTGTGCAGATGGAATTTACAAAGATGTTGCCAGGACTCATCAGTGTGACTTATAGGGAGAGGTAGGACAAGCGAGAACTTTTTTTTCTTTAGAGTGTAGTAGATTCAGCGGGATCCAATAGAAGTGAATAAGATTATGACAGGGGTGGATAGGGTGAATGGACTCAACCTATTTTCCCAGAGTTGTGGAATTGAGGACGAGAGGACATCAATTTAAGGTGAGAGGGGAAAGAATAAAGGGAAGTTGATGGAAACGCAACGGGAATGAGCTGCTAGCGGAAGTGGTTGAAGCATTTATATTAACAATATTTAAACGGTATTTGGACAATTACATGGGCAGGAAAGGGAAAGAAGTCTATGGGCCAAGTGCTGGGAAATAGGGTTAGTGTGGATGGACATTTGGGTCAGAATGGACCCGTTTGGGCCAAAGGGCCTCTCGACATGCTATAAGACTTGATTACTCGATAAATAGAACAGCATTTGGGTCAAACTCTCGCTTTTCCTTTGGTCATGAGTTCGAATAAGATTTGGACAAAGTTCTTTCAAGTTAACTTTGCAGATATTTTGCTTTTCAGTTTGTTATCAAACGTGTGTGTGTGTGTTTGTGTGTGTGTTTTCCACAGTATTTTTCAAAGGAAATATCTATGTACATATTTGCAAATCCTCTCGTCATTCTTGTTTCGATCATAGTTTGAGGAATTTTGCTTTTGTCATAAATGTGTTGCTTTAGCAGATTAAAGAAATCGATCTGAATTGTTCCTAACACTGACCCTGACACACTCTGAGAACTATATACTTGGCCACATCAACAAACCAGTTATATATTTTTTTTATGGAGGAGTGGGACGAGAAAAGGGAACCGCGATCCAAAAGCATATGAAATTATAGACTCAGTGAACCTAACGTCAGTGTAGAGGAGCTTGTTGGAGAGGATTCTGAGGAATAGGACTTCCATCCATTTAGAAAGACAAAGACTTATTACGGATAGTCAACATGACTTTGTGTGATGAAAATCATGTCTCATTGATGTGTTTTCATGAGGTGACAACGAAGACAGACGAAGGCACCGTTTTATATATTGTTTACATAGACTTCAGCAAGGTGTTTAATAAGGTTCCCCAAGGTAGACAGGTTATTAAGGTCTGGTCACAAGGAATCTAAGGAAAGCCAACCAATTAGATACAAAATTGTCCGGAAGGTAACGGATTGTTTTCCAGACTGGAGTCCTGTCGCCAGCGGTGTGTTGAAAGAATCAGTGCTGAGCTCACTGCTTTTCATCATGGATATAAACGACTTGGATGGGAATATCGGAGGCATAGTTAGTAAGTTTACAGACAACATCAAAATCATGGTGCAGTAGACAGTGAAGAAGATTATCTCAGAGTACAGCGGTACCGTTGACCATCAAAGGACCAAAGACTGGCAGATAAAGTTTAATTTAGATATTTGTGAGGGTTTGCATTTTTGTAAGTTAAAGCAGGATCTTGCCCTGGGGAATGTTGCTGAACAAAGTGTCCTATGGGGGAAGGTTCATAGTTCCTTGCAAGTTTCGTTGTAGGTATACAGGGTAGTGAACAAGGCAGTTGGCATGCTTGCATGATTCTGTCAGAACATTGTGTATAGAAGTTGGGGTGGCATGTTGCGCTTGAACAGGGATGCTTGTGAGGCCACATTAAGAATACTGCGTACAATTTGGCTGGCTCTGCTAAAGGATTGATGTTGTTAAACTTGAAAGGGTGCAGAAAAGATCTATAATGGTTTTCTGCAACCTGACGGTTTCATCGACAGGGAAAGGATGAACAGGTTGAGGCTTTTTCCCCTGGACTGTCCGATGCTGTGGAGTGACATGAAAGTAGTTTATAAAATCATAAGGGGTATGAATAGTCTGAATGGCCAAGGTCTTTTCCCCAGGGCCGGGGAGTCCACAAGTAGAGTCATAGGTTAAAGGTGACGGGGGGAAGATTTAGAAGGAACCTTAGGGGTAACTTGTTTCATGCAAAGGGTGGTGCATGTACGGAAAGTGCTGTCAGAGAAAGTGACAGAAGCGGGTGCAGTTACATGTTTAAATATATCTGGACAGATACGTCAATAGGAATGGTTCAGAGCGATAGGAGCTAAATGCTGACAAGTGGGACTAGATCAGATTGTGACATCTGGTCAACACGGACAAGCTGGAATAAAGGATCTGTTTCCATGCTGTATGACTCTCTGATTGAATAAGAGGGATGAGGAAAAATTCTAAAAAGGGCCTTTCAAGTGAAAATTCTCTTCCCCAGGAGTTTGAGAATGCCTCTCTGATCACAAGAATTCAAATCTGAGTTAGTTAAATATTTGACAGAGAAGTTAGTCACGGATAATGGGATACAGACAGAATAGTGGGGCTGACAACATAACATGATCAGCCACAATCTTAGTGCCCAGTGGAAAAAGCTCGAAGTATTTCATGACCCACTCCTGCTCCTCAGTCTCATGTTTCTGTGCTCCATTCAGCCCCTAACACCTGCTGGACAGGAGCAGTTGGAGACCACTTGCTGCTATAAACTGGTGCCAGGAACAGAGGCTACCATTCAGTCCCTTAATACTGTCACATGCAGTTTGCGGTGATTTGGAATATGTAATTGGAAATCCCAGGATGATTATGGAAGAGAACCCTTATCTCTCCTTACAGAGCTTCCCCTCTCTGTAAATGTGTGCCATTTATTGGTCATGTTGCAGACGCAGATTCATTGCGAATACAGCCCCTATACCTCATCCAGAGATGGCTCACAAAACTCACTGGTATCCCAGGCCATAATATTCAAATAGACCTTCCAGGAAAATAACACCCACTAACTTTCCAATAAAAGAATGTGAGAACATCAGAAACAAGAGCATGTTGTTCGCCACCACGCTCACCCCCCGCCCCCAAGTCTGTTTTGCCTTTCACTAAGATCGTGGCTGATCTGCTCTTAGTCTCAAATCCTCTTTGAAGTTCAAATCTTCATAACTCTCAACTCTCTGACAGGTCAAAATCCAACTCCAGCCTCTACAAACACTTCCATCGAACGCAGAACATTGAACAGTCCAGCACAGTAGAGGGTTGTTGTGGTTCTGTTCGCCGAGCTGGAAGTTTTTGTTGCAAACGTTTCGTCCCTTGGCTAGGCGACATCATCAGTGCTTGGGAGCCTCCTGCGAAGCGCTTCTTTGATGTTTCCTCCGGTGTTTATAGTGGTCTGTCCCTGCCGCTTCCGGTTGTCAGTTTCAGCTGTCCACTGTAGTGGTTGGTATATTGGGTCCAGGTCGATGTGTTTGTTGATGGTGTTTGTGGATGAATGCCATGCCTCTAGGAATTCCCCGGCTGTTCTCTGTCTGGCTTGCCCTATGATAGTAGTGTTGTCCCAGTCGAATTCATGTTGCCTGTTGTCTGCGTGTGTGGCTACTAAGGATAGCTGGTCGTGTCGTTTCGTGGCTACCATACATCAGGAGCATCTCGGAACTGACTGCCAGACTACTGCGACCCCTAGGACTCATAATGGCACACAAACCAACAGCCACGCTCAGACAACAACCCACCAGAACGAAGGACCCGATACCCAACATGAGCAAGACGAATGTAGTGTACAAAATACCATGCAAGGATGGCACCAAACACTATACAGGACAAACAGGAAGACAGCTAACAATCCGCATACATGAACATCAACTAGCCACGAAACGACACGAGCAGCTATCCTTAGTAGCCACACACTCAGACAACAAGCAACATGAATTCGACTGGGACAACACTACTATCATAGGGCAAGCCAGACAGAGAACAGCCAGGGAATTCCTAGAGGCATGGCATTCATCCACAAACTCCATCAACAAACACATCGACCTGGACCCAATATACCAACCACTACAGCGGACAGCTGAAACTGACAACCGGAAGCGGCAGGGACAGACCACTATAAACACCGGAGGAAACATCAAAGAAGCGCTTCACAGGAGGCTCCCAAGCACTGACGATGTCGCCTAGCCAGGGGACGAAACATTTGCAACAAAAACTTCCAGCTCGGCGAACAGAACCACAACAACGAGCACCCGAGCTACAAATCTTTGCACAAACTTTGAACAGTAGAGGGTCTCGACCCTTGATGTTGTAACACCCGTTTGTCCTACTCTAAGATCAGACTCACCTACATTCTTCCATATGCCTATCCAAGAGTCTCCCAAGTTTCCCTCACGGATTTGACTCTACTCCCACCGCTAGCAATGCATTCCCCACAGCCACCACAACTGCCGACATCTCGTCTAATCCTTCCTTTAACTACCTTAAAATTATGATCCCTGGTGATAGACATTTCTGCCCTTTTGAAAAGTCTCTGGCTATTCATTCTCTCTTTGCCTCTCATCACCTTTTATCCTCTATCAAATCAACTCTCATTCTTCTTAACGCAAATGAGAAAAGCCCTAGCTCCCTCAACTTTTCTTCATAAGACCTGCCCTCCAGTCCAGGCAGGATTTCTAAATCTTCCTCATCCTTCTTATAATGGGGTCACTAGAAGTGAACAAAATACTCCAGGTGCGGTCTAACCAGGCTCGGCAGAGCTGCAGCATAACACACGGCTCTTAAAGTTAATCTCACTTCTAATGAAGGCTAACACACCATTCGCCTCCTTAACAACTCTATCAATTTAGGTAGCAACTTTGAGGTATCTATGTACATGGACTCCAAAATTCCTCTGTTCTTCCACACTGCCAAGAACCCGATATTCTCCAAAAATGAGCTTTCAAAGGGAATTACTTCACGCTTTCCCAGCTTGAACTCCATCTGCCACTTCTTAGCCCAGCTCTGCATTATGTCAATGCCCTGTTGCAATCTACAAAAGCCCTGCAAACACCCATGTACCACTTCACAAACCTACGTGTCATCGGCAAACTTGCTAACCCACCCTTCTACTTCCTCATCCAAGTCAGTTATAAAAAATCATAAAGAGTTCCCAGAACTGATCTCTGTGGGACACCACTGGTCGCTTTCAATGATCTAGCTCCCCTACTTCTCTGTGTAAGAGAATTTTTGACATTCACTACCCTCTGTTTGAAGAAAACATTCTCTGCTTCTACGCCATGACGTATTGATATGAACAAAAGACGGTACACGAGGGATTAGACAGAAAGACTGGCCCTGAACTCAAGGCAGTATTAGACTGAGGTTGACATCAAGGGGTCTGAGGAAAATCGCACTTATTGAGAATTGATTACGACCTCATCTACTGTTTGAAATCATTCACAGCACAAGAGAAGATGTTTATCATCAGTGAACATCAGTCACCTCAGTAGTAGGGCATCACTGCAAGAGTTCCTCAGAGTAGCTCCCTCAGCCCAGGCATCCCCAGTTTGTCATCATAGAATCCTTACAGTGTGGAAGGAGGCCATTCATTCCATTGAGTCCAAAGTGAGCAAGATTGGGGATATTCACTGACGTTTACATAGTTTTCAGAACAAGGTGACCCTCCTCAGCTCTTGAAGCAGTCTGTGTCCATGTGTAACAAGAACTGGACACCATTCAAGATCGTGCTGTTAACGTCTGGGTAACATTCATGCAACAGCACTGCTAGACATTGTACATTTCCACAGTAAAAGATGCAGCTCATTCGGCACCTCAATCTGTGTTCACAAGAATATGTGGGTCATTCAACACATCAAACTGTTGGACAAGATGTGTGATAGCTCATTCCGTCCGTCCTGCCAAATACACAGTAGGAGAAGGAATCTGCTCACTCCCTCACTTACAAGGGATCAGAAAGAGAGTGTTTTGCACCTGTAGTACTTACTGAGGGACAGAAAGCGGTCATTCATCTTCTCAAGTCACTAACCCAGGAACAGGAAGGTATCAGAGATGCTCCAACTTCACAAACAAATGGAACAGGGACTAAACAGATAGACTGCACCATCTTGTTCCTCGTGGCTTAATTGTTCATAGTACATATGTGCAACTTTAACATGGTTTTCTGGCAGTAGGAATGAAACCAACGTTTTGAACCATTCACCAAGGTGTCTTGCATCTCCATGCTAGTAGACTCATGGTCTCCATATAGGTCAGAATGTGGTGCGGAATTGTTAACACTTTCAGAATGATGGTATTGTGACTGCTGACAAGTTTGTGTCCAAAGTGACATTCAATTTAGTATCACACAGTAACTGTGCATTAAAATATCAGGGATAATTAAAGTGTCAAGCATACTAGCGTCGCTCCTTCATCAGGTGGTCGTGGAGGGCTCGGTCCTAACATACAGAATTTATAGCAAAAATTTGCAGTGTGATGTAACTGAAATGATACATTGAAAAATTGACTGTCTGTTAAGCCTTTCATCTGTTAGAATACCGTGATAGCTTCACTTCTTTCATGTGTAAATCACAAAACCGTTTTTAAAAAGGTTGCATTCTCGGGTTAGCTGTTAACAACGGTGATAGCTAGACAATATGGTGAAGGTGTTGGCCCCCTGTGTTCTCTGTCTATGCCATGATGTTTCGGGGGTCAACATATGTTTGGGTCTCCCTCAATGGACGCAGCAGCTGACAACACAAACCCGAAAAAAGCTGCAACAGAACCTCTCTTTACTCTGTAATGACACGAGCAAGTCATATCCCCCCACGCACAGTGCATGCGTTTAGTGTGGAAAACGTTTTTCTTCTTAGCGGAAAAAAGCCATTACATCTCTCCGCATTCCCACACTCACAGTTCCTCTCTCCAAAGAAGCAGTTGATAATGTAACTTTGCCTTTCTCTGTTTCTCAGAAACTATAATGGCAGCACTTGTATTGCAGATGGAGTAGATCACCACATTTCGAGAAGAAGGACCAAGGGAATATAACTCAATTTAAACAGGGACACATTAAAATTAACATGATATTCAGGAATATGGGAAAACGGGAAATTTTAGAATTAGCTCCCACTTTGTTTTCCTTCTGGTTCATCATCAGCAGTCCCTTTGTTGGCTTTTCATTTCTCGTGCTCTCTCTCTCTCTCTCTCTCGCTCTCTGTCTGGACATTTCTCCACCATTCAACCAACCTCCCGATCACTCATCTAGCCATCCCTGATAGAAATAATATTATTTCCCAGTTGCTTTCAATTGTGATGTAGAGTCACTAGATTCGACACTTTATCTGTTTTTCTCCTGACAGACACTGCCATACTTGCTGAGATTCTCCAAAATTTTCAGACACTGGAGAATTTTATTTCAGATCTCCATCATCCACGGTTCTTTGGTTTATTTCACCTTTATTGGTGTTGTTTTACAGGACGTCAGCATCATTGGCAAGGGCAGCATTTGTTCAATGGCACTAATTGCCATTGACTGCGAGACCATTTGTGCAGACAATATGGAACTGATTTTTTTTATCACACCTAGTTTCTTTACAAAATGCTATCAGTGAATTAATAAAAGAAACCCTGATTGTTTGTGGTTGCCGGTGTAAAATGAGGTTTCATTCCAATTGTTCCCATTCAAATTTAAGTTCTAACATCGGCTCTGGTAGGATTTGAAAAAATGCTTTTAAAGTCATAACTTGTGCCTGTAAATTGCATCTGAATTACACGGCCAGTGACATTATTACTCTGATATGAGATCCCTATTATGAAATAACTGGAGAGACAAGAAAAAGTTTGTTGTCAAAATATTTGTAACTGGAAGAGTTGTCAGAAAGGAACTGGAGCCGGAAAATATGAAGTTATGAAGGAGGCAGATGATGGCTAATTCAGCAACAGCACTGAGGCAGAGTTGGAGACTGGGGATATTATAAAGGTGGGTGTAGGCAGGTTTGATGACAGAGAGAATACAAAGACATAAAACAGTTCAGGGCAAAAGGGAAACTCAAGGGTCTGAACAGTCTTCTTCCATCTTGGATGTTTATGAATGAGGAGTCTGATATTGATGTAAATGAAGTGGAGTTTGTGACTGAAACTGAAGATACCAGTTTATGCATTTTAAAAATATAAATAAATAAAAAAGAATAATCTTCACCATCGTTTATAGAATGGGCAGAGATTGGCTTACCAGGAACACCAATAATAGCGAGGTTGGGATAATAACCCGCTTGAATAATCATCAGTACGGCTCGTATCCGCAAGTCTAACCATGGCCAATCCTGAGAAAGCAAGTATAGACCCAAAGATATACTCCTGTCCATTGTTGGAACATTCCAGTCTAAAACATTCAGATTCTGATCCATTGTTGGAGCATTCCAATGTGATGTTCTCAGATTTTGATCCATTGCTGGAACATTCCAGTCTGCTGTTGCAAGATTGTCTTCCTCTCCCTTTCTCTGTAGATGCTGATCCCAATCATCTTGAGGATGACACTGCCCCTGATGCTATGACATAACACATTGAAGAAAGTCCCTTATTAATAGAAAATGAAAGCCTCCAGGGACACACTCAGGATCCATGAAGACTGACATCAATCACAGTCACCGAAGAAACAGCTCAAATTAACCCCTTTCACAACAACCATGACAAATGACAATAATACGTGGTTTTTCTGAGATGTTGATATCGCTGACTATCGGCCTAATGGCACGTCACGAATTGTAAAGTTAGAGGTGAGGCAGAGATATGATGCTTTCTTTTTACTAGCTCAGTGATTCGCCTCTGTTTTGGCAGGGCAGGAATTGCTGGGCTCCGAAGGCTGTGTCTGAATACCAGGCCTGCTGCATTCTTTGGCTTTATTTATTTCTATTTAACTTTGACATTTATCTTACCAACATTGCATGGCTTAGGTGGGGTTACGCATTTTTGAGAGACCTACTTCAGTTGTATAGCCGGTTAGATACAGTCCATTCCTTATTGTCCTTGCAGCCGCGGCCTAGTCCTGTAGAGTGATGGTCAAACTCTCACTGAACAAGGGTTCTTAGTTTTACCTTTCACCAGTTATTGCTGGGGTCTCAGTAGGGTTAGAAGGTAGAAAATCTCTCCTGGCTGCTACACACTCTGAGATTTCTCTCAGAATTGGCTTTTGATGTTCATTCCACCTGGATTGGAGAACTGCATGTCAGACAATATGTTTCCTGAATTGGTTTTTGGATAAGTGTGTGTTTCTAGCATGTTACCATATTGACGCAGTTATTGTTTAGTCATTAAATAACCTATTAATCTGTTAGGTTTTCCAAAAAATTAAATTATTCCAAGTTCCTCTTTATTTTTGTTACATTTTGTCTACAGTGTTGGAATAAATTGCGTTTTGCTTAATGTCAAATATTTTGACCAAATGAATTGCATCTGAAATACAGCACTTCACAATTACATTAAAATAAGGAAACGTTCGGGTCGAGATGACCTTCTTCATATATTATGAGAGGCGTCTGTTCGAATCCATAACAAGAATGACAGATATTCATGTCTTAACTGGATAATTATTTAGTGGACAATAAGTTTCAGGAACACGGGGTTTGACAGGTGAATGCGCCGAGCTGGATGAGTGATAACTCTATCAGGAATTATATCAGATACACAATCCACCCCACAGTTCCAGCCCAGATACGTATAAGACCAGATGCTCAGCACGGAGCTCTGTGCAGACCAGGCTCAGTACAATTCAGCAATCTGTCCAGGAGGGAATATTGTGCAGCTCTCTGTAATCCACCAGCTATCTGTCCAACACGGGAAGCAGCACAGACCATACTAGTGCATGATTAAGAAGCCTGGACTAAACGGTCTGTCCAGCATGGGTGATATGTAGAGTCTTGCTCTATAAATGTAGACAAGGTATCATGTTCAGTGTGGGAGCTGTGTTGTGAATAATAGTGAATTCACCTCTTACTCTCCCACCATGCAGAGCTGTGTACAACACCCCAGTGCATTGTTCAGTAACACAGAGTTAGATCATTGCCCAGCGTGGAGAAACTAGCAGCCTATGCTGGAAGTGACTGGATATGCAGCTCCCATCCATTTCCAGCTCCATATCTCCGTTGTGCAATGACAAGGGGTGCTGTCGGTGTGTAAATCACTGCCAGAGAGTGATGACAGGGGAATCAGTTAAAATACCTACAAACAAAAGCATTTTGTGAAAAAAGGGGAAGGGAGATTGAGAGACAACTTCATGGAAGATCACAAGTTTCAGAATGCTTAAATGAAGATATTTCGAGAGCATCCTACAAGATGAGCCATCATTATCAGGAATGATGGATGAATGTGCTATCGGTGTCAGTTCAGATTATGGAGAATTCTGGGTAAGCGTTTGTTCTGCAGCTTTGTAACTGGGAGTGAGGTCAGTAGAGAGTATGACTCATTGGGCTGAATCTAACAATAGTTTGTCTCTGTGCCATTTTCATAGAGCGTGACAAAAGGACTGTCTGTACGAGGCTGAGCTAGTTTGCTGGTGCTATCTTTTCGAGCTCACCTCATTAACTACCCACCCACCCCACCCTATGGTGTCCCTTTTATTCAATGCCAGCCCGATTCTCCCAGCCATCATGGCTGGAAGTACTCACAATTGCCCGGATGCCACTCGATATTCCGTGATCACTGGCATCTGTGCCACCTTTAAAAGGCCAATGGGCACACGGTTGAGCTTTCTCAGTTTGGAGCTGCCCTGCACAGTTTACCACGAGCATGGGGCAGATAAGGGGCAATTATACCACGGTTTGTCGACAGGGGAACGGAGGTCCTGGTGGATAGGCTAGTACAGAGGGGGACCATTCTCTTCCCAGAGGAGGCCACAGCATCAGACCCACCGAGCATAGCCTGAGCTCACCACCCAGCTCAGCGCAATATCTGCGATCTGATGAAATGTCCAGCAATACAGGAAAAAAAAATCAATAAAATTCCCTGCTCTGTCAGGATAAGGGTCACCGTATTCTCTCTGCTCCCTCACACTTACGGTATATCTGTTATAGCACCTATCCCCAAACAAGGCTCATGCTCCACCACTCCCTTTATTGCATGCAGCACTTTCCCCCTCTCTCTCTCTGTCTCTCTCCCCAAACCCCCTCCCCTCACCTTTGCAATACCCCACGCGGCAATGGAAAGTCCTGGAGAATGTCAATTATGGAATGTTCCAGACAACATTCCAAGTAATTCTAATTTACAGTGCCCCAGTATGTAATACGTCAGGGGAAGGAGTAGAGATGTATGTTTTTAAAAATCACATAGTATTCAAATCCACCATTCAAATCAACCACTTAAACGTGCTCTAATATTAATAAGATCGGGGGTGATCTGATTGTGCACTGAGCTCCATGTTAGAGGAACTTTCAAACATTCAACCCCCTGGGTTTACGCCACTGACAAGACGACACTCAAGCACTTTTACCCCGGTTTACTTCAAGCACCTGTTTGAGGCCATTTCCCATGGGGGACGAACTCTCTCAACAATATATTCCACCAGCTTCATACGTCTATGGATTGGTAAGCACATTTTACACAGACCAATCAAAAATATACGTTTATTTTATGGTTATCAATATCAAATTAAATTGATAATTCTGGTTATTTCACTTGTCTCATCTTATTGTATTCAACTAAAGACAGCTTCTAAACACTTTTCTCATTATAAAATACAAATTATAGCAAAGAACATTTTTATCCTCAGCCATTATCTTGACCGTTCTCTGAATTGTATCTTTTTCCTGGTTATGAAAATTTCTATTGCCCTTTTCTGTGACTTTTTCTGAATATAGCAGTTACACGGTCTCCCACGCAGTTGGCTGGATGGCTGGTTTGTGATGCACATGGAAACCAACAGCCCAGGTTCAATTCCCCACCCTGACAGAGGTTACCATGAAGGGGACGCTCTCTCATCCTCATCCCAGCACCCGAGGTGTGGTAACCCTCAGCGTAAACCACCACGAGTAGTCTCTCTCTCTATTGACAGAGCAGCCCCATGGTCCTTTGGAACTGTATTCTGTCACTGTTAACATTTTAAAATGTTATCCATATCATCATTTCGTTTTGCCATATATTCCTGGATGTTGTGGGGCAGTGTCATTTTGTACCAATGTCAGCATTACTCCCACACTGTACATTCCTGCCCATTACCCAAAAATCCATGACTCCATCATTATTTATGAACCTTGCGTTCTGTCTCTCAAAAAATATTTAATATCTCTGCCTCCAATGATCTGCAAAAAAATTAACAAATTAACAAAAAAAAACTCATATCTATGAGTCAGATTTTTTTTGTCACCTTACCTGAGAAAGGATGCAATTACATTGGAAGCTGTCAAGGGATGTTTCACTTCACTGCGATGAAGAGCTTATGTTATGGAGGCTTTAACAGGTTGCTCTTGGAATGAGACATGATGTGATTTAAACATAAAAAAAAACCTTGAGGACAGTGGATCAGGTAAATACACACTGGGAGGTTTCATAGTACAAACTTGTGTCATTTTCAGAGAACTTCGACAATGTTGAAGCACGACATTCTGGCCATCGAGTCCACACTGACCCACTGAAAAGCATCCCAGACAGCCCTGCCCCTTCCACGTAACCCAGCTTTTCCCATGACTAACCCACCTAACCTACACATCCCGGGGCACTATGGGCAATCAGGCATGGCCGATCTACTCTAAGTTGCACATCTTTAGATTGTGGGTGGAAACTGGAGCACTGGGAGGAAACCCCCACAGACACGGGGTGATTGTTCAAACACCACATAGAGGGTCACCCAAAGTTGGAATTAGCTCAGCTGCTTGGTGATGTGAGGCAGCAGTGCTGAACGCAGATCCACCATGCTCCTCTGTGGCTTAAGAAAGAAAACTGTCGGACTTCTTTCTGTCACTGAACCTGACCCAGTCTGAAACCTTTATCATCGGCCATATCACCAACCTGGTTACGTTTAAAATTTGTTGTAAGTAATGGAGAAGTGGGACTAGAAAGAGAAAGTGTTGACACCCGCTCCAACCTCAGTCAGCATCAGAGTGAGGAGAAATTCACAAAGTGGGATTTCATTCAAGTGGGAATTCTCTTTCCCAGAAATTCGATCGATGGCTCAATCTTTATATTATATCGATGCTGGATTCGTCTGCTTTTCCATAGACAAGTGATTCAGGGATAATGGTGCATGGAGAGAAAAGTGCAGCTGGGAACACAATGAGATAAGCCATGTCCTTATTTACTGGTGGAGTAGTGTCAAAGGGCCAAAAGGCCCAATCGTGTCTGTCAGCCCGATGTTCTGATGTTCCATTCAGCCCTTCAGACTTGCTATACCGGGGCAGATCGAAGCCACTCCGATGGTTCGGTGCAGTTTCAGAAATGTACTTGGAAAACCCAGGCTGAGTCAGGAAGTGATCCCCACCTCCCCCCCCCCCCCCCCCCCCCCCCAACCACCATCCCCAATCCCTCTTTCCAGGCCTCCCCTCTCTGTAACTTCTGCTCCCCACTTGGGGGTTATGTTACAGACCCAGATTCGTTGTGGATACAGCCCCCATCCCCCATCCAGGGTTCAAATCCTGTACTCTCCCTGGGTGCAACATTATACAACACGACTTCCAGGAAAATAACCAGTTACCTTCCAAAAGCATAACATAAGAATGAAAGAAATAGGAACAGGAGCTGGCTTTTCTAACCATCAAGCCTGCACTGTCATTCAATAAGAACATGGCAGATCTACTCCAGGGCTCAACTCCACTTTCCTGCTAACCCATTGTATCCTTCAACTCGCTGATATGTCAAAAACAACTCCACTACGTCTGTAAATACACTCTGTGTCCCAGCCCCCACAACTCTCTGCGTTAGGGTATTCCATACATTCACTAACGTCAGAAAGAAGACATTTTTTGCATCTCAGTTTGAATTTGGTATCCCTTATTCTGTACCGATATCCCCGAATTCAAGACTGGCCAAGAATGGACCCATATTCTCTACATTTACCTTTCAGCCCTCTCTGTATCTTGTAAGTTTCATTAATATCACCCTCATTCATTTCAGCCACAATGAATAATCGCCTCACCAATTTAGATGTACTCAATAATTCAACATTTTCATCCCAGAAACCCGCCTAATGAACCAACCTGGTTATTTGCATTATCAGCATGCTGATTTTATGTTTCATATACGGGAACACTCCAATCTCTTTGAACTGCTCCTTTTTTGCGAGTCATTTTCATTAAATAACAGCCTGCCTTTTGATTCTCAGTGTCATCCACAAACTCGGATGTATATTGCACTCAGCTTCCACCGTCAGGCTATCAGTATAATTGGTCAATAACTGATGCCATCGGACTGATATTTGTGGTACTCCAGTTGATACATTTTAGCATAAAGCTCTATTAATCCTTACTCTCCAATTTCTATGTGTTAACCAATTGTCATTCCATGCAAATAAATTATCCGTCATATTATGAGCTTCTGTATTGTGTAAGAACCTTTATTTTGTAATACCTTATGGAAAATCTCTGGAAAGCCTCATGTCTACCAGTTAGCTTTCATCAAGTCCGCATGTTACATTTTCAGTGGTATCCAGATAAACCTTGCAAGGTTTTTTTGTAGATCCCCTTGCATAAAACCATACTGATTCTGCGTGAAGCTTTTCTAAATGTCCTGCAATTCCATCCTTAATAACAAACTCACGCAGATTCCCAGCAATAATGGTGAAGCTAAATGGTTCCTGCTTTCATTTCTTGAAGACAGGCGCCACATTGGAGGTACTCCAGTTTTGCTGGAACACTCCTGTAACCCACAGAGTTATGGAATATTTTATACGGTGCCACCAGTCCTGTAACTACTTCCTTTAAAACCAGCTATGAATTTCTGCTGACCTGTTCCCCCTCTTACACTTCTCTGTTTGTTTTCAAAAAACTTGTTCCTTTTGTTAGAACATCCCTACTAATACCATTTTATTTATAGCATTGAAATATTTACAGTGCCTCACCTTGTGAGGACCAATGTAAAATATTGGTGTAAATTACCTGCAAATTCCCTCTGGGCAATTCCCCCGTCACACCCTCCAAATATCCTCAATATACTTTCCTGACTTCATTTCCACAAAACATCACGCGCACATCCTGAATTTTTTTGTTATAAACATCGAAGAGCTCATGCAGCCATATCACCCACAAACAGACCCTTTGGTCCAACTTGTCCATTCTGACCAGGTTTTCCAAACTAAATTAGTTCTACCTGCTTGCACTTGGACCAAATGCCTCTGTACGTTTCCCATTAATATGTTTGTACAACTGTCTTTTCAATATTGTAGCTGTATCTACCACTTTTCCTCTGGCAGCTCATTCCATACACACGTTACCCTCTGCATAAAAAGGTTGCTTCTTCGTCACTTTTATATCTTCCGCTTTCACCTTAAAGCGGTGTCCTCCATGTTTCAAATTCACTAACCCGTCGAAAAGACGTTGGCTATGCAACCTATCCATGTCTCTCATGATTTTATACACTTCTATAATTTCACTCCTCAACCTCCTACACTCCATCTGATATTAACTTCAAGACCAAGCATTTAAAAACAATTACTGCAAATTTGAAACAATATTAAAAGTGAATGGTAAACAACACACAGCCCCAAACTTCATACTGTGATTTGTTTTTCTCCATATTACATTACTAAGGCAGCATGAAACTCTTACTAGTGCCAATAAGAAGTCAAACACCTGAATTTCTTTGTTTGAAGGGGGCGAAGATCTCTGCAGTGAAAACGTATCTCTGCCCAAATCTATGTAATGCCACATAGTCAACATTCTTCCTGCTGGTCTCCCTGTGTGCTTGTGCCTTCTTTAGCTTGCACTCAGTATGGAAAACCCTTTTCTCCAACTCACGTCTTAATTTAAACCCATTTTACATCATCTTCTCGTTCACCACTGATAGAAGCCCAATTTATCTTTTGCCACACCCTCTTCACACTGTTATTCATCCCCCACCTCTGACAAGGGAATAAAAAGCCCATTTTCCAATCAGTTTCAATTCCGAACAAGTGTCACACTGGACTTGAAACGCTAACTCTGTTCTTATGTCTCTCCAAATGCTGCCAGACCTGCAGAGTTTCTCCAGGATAGGCACAGCACAAATTTTCAATTAAATAAACAACTATGGATACTAGAAATAAAAATATAAAAATTGTTGGAGGATCTGGGAACTTTGTAGAACGGACATTTAGCCAAAAGATTAACTCTGAATTCACTCCAGAATATGCTGCCAGACCTGCATAGTTTGTTCAGCAATTTCGGTTTTTGAACAAGTTCCAAAATTGTGTGTCAAAGCTGCTCATATGCCCTGTTCAGCATGGCCTTCCATACACCAGGAAGTGAACGATAACACAAGGTGCACAAATTCCTTGGTTCCATAAGTTTGGCATCACTGATACTACAGAGCTCTTAAACATGATCAGGGAGAGAAACCGAGGGAAACACATTCACTTCAAACACAGATGATGGTAGTGCGGGAAAAGAAAAGATTCAGATGAATACGTTAAAGTGTTTGAGTAATGTAACAAATTGGAGGCGTGACACTCGGGAGAAACTCTCAGCAGAATGAGGATATCAAAATGGAAGTGTTACCACATCAGAAACCAGTTTAGGTCACTGAGTACAGAGCTGATGGTTGAATGGGTCTCGATGTGAACTGCGGGATGGCCAGGAGAATGCAATCGCAGATATTGGAGTTCGAACTGGTTCTATCATGTGATGCTGTGGACAACAGCAGCAGCAGAAGCAGCGTTGTAATCAATCACAGTCTGTAACTGTTTACCCAGGATAATCCACCAGGTTACCATGAGCATCAAGCTGATCTATGGTTCATTGACGAATGTGGGGTGAACGCACCAGAGTCAGAATCATGTGTATCTAAATGTAATGATAACCCGTTAAAGCTACCGCACTTGACTGTTAGAATTCCAAACATCAGGGCTAACATCTGGGAGAGAGGGAGATATTATCCCCAGACTAACAGATCAGATCTAAGATTTGCAGTCCTGCCACATCCGGTCATAAATATCAACGGACCATTCAAAAACTTACTGGAGGAGAGGACTACAGATATACCATCATCCTAAATAATGGAACAAACATGCACATCAGTGTAAAAGACAACAATACAGTGTATGCACCATCCTCAGCCAGAAGTGTTGCTTGGATGATGCAGATCACCCTCGCCATGATGCACATAGAATCACAGATGCCAGTCTTCAATCAATTCGATTCGCTGCACGTGAGATGAAGATATAGCTGAACACAGTAAATACGACAAAGGCAATGAGCCCTGACCCCATTCCTGCAATAGGACTGAAGACTTGTGCTGCACAACAAGCCGTGTCCCTGGGGAAACTGCTCCATTCCAGCTCCAACTCTGACATCCTCCTGGCAATGGGAAAATTACTCAATTATGTCCAGTCCGCAAACAGGAGAATAATTACAATCTGACAAATTACCACCCCATCATGCCTCACAGCATCATAATTTCCCTGCCCCCATCTACAACTCTTGCCCTGTAGTGCACACTTATCCCTCTCCATCACTAGAGTAAAAGTCACCGAATTGTGGTCACTGTCCCCAAAGTGCTCACCTACCTCTAATTCGAACACCTTAGGGTTTTTCCTAATACGGTGGCCTGGTTCATTGCCCAGGGGGGTTTAAACTAACTCTGCAGGGGCATGGGAACCCAGACTGTAGCTTTAGGGTGCAGGACCTGGAGTGTAGGGAGGTTACGAACATGGCATCAATTTCAAAGGAGGGTGCCTGTAAAGAGGAAGGTGGTTTGAAGTGTGTATACTTCAATGCAAGAAGGATACGAAATAAGGTAGGTGAACTTGCAGCGTGGGTTGGTACCTGGGACTTCGATGTTGTGGCTATTACGGAGACATGGGTAGAACAGGGACAGGATTGGCTGTTGCAGGTTCCAGGGTTTAAATGTTTTAGTAGGGTCAGAGGTGGGGGTAAAAGAGGGGAGGTGTGGCATTGCTTGTCAAAGATAGTACTACAACTGTGGAAAGGACGATGGATGAAGACTCGCCATCTGAGGTAGTTTGGGCTGAGGTTAGGAATAGGAAAGGTGAGGTCACCCTATTTGGAGTTTTTTACAGGCCTCCTAATAGTCCTAGAAACGTAGAAGAAAGGATTGCGAGGATGATTCAAGAGAAGAGTGAAAGTAACAGGGTGGTTGTTATGGGGGACTTTAACTTTCCTGATATTGATTGGGAAAGCTATAGCTCAAGTTCGTTAGATGGGTCAGTGTTTGTCCAATGTGTGCAGGAGGGTTTCCTGACACAATATGTAGATAGGCCAACAAGAGGTGAGGCCATACTGGATTTGGTTCTGGGTAATGAACCAGGCCAGGTGTTAGAATTAGAGGTAGGTGAGCACTTTGGGGACAGTGACCACAATTCGGTGACTTTTACTCTAGTGATAGATAGGGATAAGTGTGCACTACAGGGCAAGAGTTATAGATGGGGGCAGGGAAATTATGATGCTGTGAGGCATGACTTAGAATGTGTGGCCTGGAAAAGTAAGCTTCAAGGCAAGGGCTTAATTGATATGTGGAGCTTGTTCAAGGAGCAACTATTGAGTGTCCTTGATAAGTATGTGCCCGTCAGGCAGGGAGGAAAGGGTCGTGTGAGGGAGCCGTGGTTTAATAAGGAATTGGAATCCCTTGTTAAATGGAAGAGGGCGGCCTATGTAAAGATGAGGCGTGAAGGTTCAATTGGGGCGATTGAGAGTTATAAGGTAGCCAGGAAGGACCTGAAGAGAGAGCTAAGAGCAGCAAGGAGGGGACATGAAAGGTCCTTAGTTGGTAGGATTAGGAAAAACCCTAAGGCTTTCTATAGGTATGTCAGGAATAAAAGAATGACAAGGGTAGGAATAGGTCCAGTCAAGGATAGTAGTGGGAAGTTGCGTGTGGAGGCTGAAGAGATTGGGGAGACACTGAATGAATACTTTTCGTCAGTATTCAATCAGGAACAGGACATTGTTGTCAATGTGAGTACTGAGTCACAATTAAGTAGAATGGATGGCTTTGAGGTATGTAGAGAAGAGGTGTTGGAAATTCTGGAAAGGGTGAAAATAGATAAGTCCCCTGGGCCTGATGGCATTTATCCTAGGATTCTCTGGGAAGCAAGGGAGGAGATTGCAGAGCCATTGGCCTTGATTTTTATGTCCTCGTTGTCTACAGGAGTAGTGCCAGAAGACTGGAGGATAGCAAATGTGGTTCCCTTGTTCAAAAAGGGGAGTAGGGATAACCCTGGTAACTATAGGCCGGTGAGTCTCACTTCTGTTGTGGGCAAAATCTTAGAGAGAATTGTAAGGGATAGGATTTATGAACATCTGGATAGGAATAATGTGATCAAGGATAGTCAGCATGGTTTTGTGAAGGGCAGGTCGTGCCTCACAAACCTTGTTGAATTCTTTGAGAAGGTGACTAAGGAGGTGGACGAGGGTAAAGCAGTAGATGTGGTGTATATGGATTTTAGTAAGGCGTTTGATAAGGTTCCCCATGGTAGACTACTGCAAAAAATACGGAGGTATGGCATTGAGGGTGAGTTGGAGGTTTGGATTAGGAGTTGGCTGGCTGGAAGAAGACAGAGGGTAGTAGTTGATGGCAAAGGTTCATCTTGGAGTGCCGTCACGAGCGGTGTTCCGCAAGGATCTGTTTTGGGACCATTGCTGTTTGTCATTTTTATAAATGACCTGGAGGAGGGGTGAGAAGGTTGGGTGAGCAAGTTTGCGGATGATACGAAAGTCGGAGGAGTTGTAGACAGTGAGGAAGGATGTGGCAGGTTACAGTGGGATATAGATAAGCTGCAGAACTGGGCAGAAAGGTGGCAAATGGAGTTCAATGTAGCTAAGTGTGAGGTGATTCACTTTGGTAAGAGTAATAAAAAGATGGGGTACTGGGCTAACGGTCGGATACTTGGTAGTGTGGATGAGCAGAGGGATCTTGGTGTCCATGTACACAAATCTCTGAAAGTTGCCACCCAGGAAAATAGTGCGGTGAAGAAGGCATATGGCGTACTGGCTTTTATTGGTAGAGGAAATGAGTTCCGGAGTACTGAGGTCATGTTGCAATTGTATAAGACTCTGGTGCGGCCGCATCTGGAGTATTGTGTGCAGTTTTGGTCGCCATACTATAGGAAAGATGTGGAGGCACTGGAACGGGTGCAGAGGAGGTTTACTAGGATGTTGCCTGGTATGGCAGAAAGATCGTATGAGGAAAGGCTGAGGCACTTGGGGTTGTTTTCATTGGAGAAAAGAAGGTTTAGGGGTGTATAAGATGATTAGGGGTTTAGATAGGGTCGACAGTGAGAATCTTTTTCCACGTATGGAGTCAGCTATTTCAAGGGGCATAGCTTTAAATTAAGGGGTGGTAGGTATAGGACAGATTTTAGGGGTAGGTTCTTTACTCAGCGAGTCGTGAGTTCATGGAATGCCCTGCCAGTAGCAGTGGTGAACCAGGCCAGGTGTTAGAATTAGAGGTAGGTGAGCACTTTGGGGACAGTGACCACAATTCGGTGACTTTTACTCTAGTGATAGATAGGGATAAGTGTGCACTACAGGGCAAGAGTTATAGATGGGGGCAGGGAAATTATGATGCTGTGAGGCATGACTTAGAATGTGTGGCCTGGAAAAGTAAGCTTCAAGGCAAGGGCTTAATTGATATGTGGAGCTTGTTCAAGGAGCAACTATTGAGTGTCCTTGATAAGTATGTGCCCGTCAGGCAGGGAGGAAAGGGTCGTGTGAGGGAGCCGTGGTTTAATAAGGAATTGGAATCCCTTGTTAAATGGAAGAGGGCGGCCTATGTAAAGATGAGGCGTGAAGGTTCAATTGGGGCGATTGAGAGTTATAAGGTAGCCAGGAAGGACCTGAAGAGAGAGCTAAGAGCAGCAAGGAGGGGACATGAAAGGTCCTTAGTTGGTAGGATTAGGAAAAACCCTAAGGCTTTCTATAGGTATGTCAGGAATAAAAGAATGACTAGGGTAGGAATAGGTCCAGTCAAGGATAGTAGTGGGAAGTTGCGTGTGGAGGCTGAAGAGATTGGGGAGACACTGAATGAATACTTTTCGTCAGTATTCAATCAGGAACAGGACATTGTTGTCAATGTGAGTACTGAGTCACAATTAAGTAGAATGGATGGCTTTGAGGTATGTAGAGAAGAGGTGTTGGAAATTCTGGAAAGGGTGAAAATAGATAAGTCCCCTGGGCCTGATGGCATTTATCCTAGGATTCTCTGGGAAGCAAGGGAGGAGATTGCAGAGCCATTGGCCTTGATTTTTATGTCCTCGTTGTCTACAGGAGTAGTGCCAGAAGACTGGAGGATAGCAAATGTGGTTCCCTTGTTCAAAAAGGGGAGTAGGGATAACCCTGGTAACTATAGGCCGGTGAGTCTCACTTCTGTTGTGGGCAAAATCTTAGAGAGAATTGTAAGGGATAGGATTTATGAACATCTGGATAGGAATAATGTGATCAAGGATAGTCAGCATGGTTTTGTGAAGGGCAGGTCGTGCCTCACAAACCTTGTTGAATTCTTTGAGAAGGTGACTAAGGAGGTGGACGAGGGTAAAGCAGTAGATGTGGTGTATATGGATTTTAGTAAGGCGTTTGATAAGGTTCCCCATGGTAGACTACTGCAAAAAATACGGAGGTATGGCATTGAGGGTGAGTTGGAGGTTTGGATTAGGAGTTGGCTGGCTGGAAGAAGACAGAGGGTAGTAGTTGATGGCAAAGGTTCATCTTGGAGTGCCGTCACGAGCGGTGTTCCGCAAGGATCTGTTTTGGGACCATTGCTGTTTGTCATTTTTATAAATGACCTGGAGGAGGGGTGAGAAGGTTGGGTGAGCAAGTTTGCGGATGATACGAAAGTCGGAGGAGTTGTAGACAGTGAGGAAGGATGTGGCAGGTTACAGTGGGATATAGATAAGCTGCAGAACTGGGCAGAAAGGTGGCAAATGGAGTTCAATGTAGCTAAGTGTGAGGTGATTCACTTTGGTAAGAGTAATAAAAAGATGGGGTACTGGGCTAACGGTCGGATACTTGGTAGTGTGGATGAGCAGAGGGATCTTGGTGTCCATGTACACAAATCTCTGAAAGTTGCCACCCAGGAAAATAGTGCGGTGAAGAAGGCATATGGCGTACTGGCTTTTATTGGTAGAGGAAATGAGTTCCGGAGTACTGAGGTCATGTTGCAATTGTATAAGACTCTGGTGCGGCCGCATCTGGAGTATTGTGTGCAGTTTTGGTCGCCATACTATAGGAAAGATGTGGAGGCACTGGAACGGGTGCAGAGGAGGTTTACTAGGATGTTGCCTGGTATGGCAGAAAGATCGTATGAGGAAAGGCTGAGGCACTTGGGGTTGTTTTCATTGGAGAAAAGAAGGTTTAGGGGTGTATAAGATGATTAGGGGTTTAGATAGGGTCGACAGTGAGAATCTTTTTCCACGTATGGAGTCAGCTATTTCAAGGGGCATAGCTTTAAATTAAGGGGTGGTAGGTATAGGACAGATTTTAGGGGTAGGTTCTTTACTCAGCGAGTCGTGAGTTCATGGAATGCCCTGCCAGTAGCAGTGGTGGACTCTCCCTCATTATGGGCATTTAAGCGGGCATTGGATAGGCATATGGAGGATAGTGGGCTAGTGTAGGTTAGGTGGGCTTGGATCGGCGCAACATCGAGGGGCGAAGGGCCTGTACTGCGCTGTATTCTTCTATGTTCTATGTTCTATGTTCTATCAGTCCCATCTGGATACTCAAATTGGTGGGAGTTCTTTCTGACAGAGTTGTCAAGCAGCACAGAAATAACCAGCTCAGTGCGGTTTCTAATAGGTCCCAATGTGGAGATGGTGCTGTTGTGGAAATGTCACTGGATTACTAATCCAGACCAGGCTAATGCTCTGGCAGCTGGTGGAAGTTAAAAACAATTAATAACACATAAATATATAAAATCTGGTGTCAGTAATGGTAACCCTAAAGCCATTGTCGAGTGTAAGCAACTATTTCTTTCCACAATGTACTTTCAGGAAGTGAATCTCCCGTGCTTTCTTTGTCTGGCCTAAAAGTGACTCCAGACACACAGACATGTGATAAGCTTTTCAATGGTCTCTGAAACGGCCAAGCTAGACACTCAATTGTATCAACTGGTTCGAGTACTTCAAGGGTAAAACCATACCCAATGCCCAGCACTAGACTCGGTATCGGAAAAGGGAACGGGAGACACAGTCCTGTCGACCCTGAAGAGATTTCCTTCTGAACATGTAAGAGCTATTGTCAACATTTACAAAGCTTTCCCACAGACTGCACAGAAACTTCAGGAAAGGAGTAGGGCATTCAACACATTGAGGCTTCCCCAATCTAGCTAATGGAGAAAATGTCCTTAGTGCAGTTTTCCTCTCACAGTGTTCGTATCCCTTAATATGCTTAAACGTCGTGAAATATGTAATAAGAACTGCTGTCGTCACTGTTGTCCATCAATTTTGCTCCTCCAATCAATATACAGGCCGTTCTGTGGTGACACATGCCTATTAATCATGATTTGGCTGCAATGCCGTTCATAAATTGTGTGTTTTTCTTTTAAAATAAAGCAAGCTCGTGTTCACTGTTACGCGATTCCATCCCAACATTGGCTGAACAGCAAAACCCAAGCTCGTGATCCTCTATCTGCAAAATGCACTCTCAGTGGGTTCAGCTAAAACAGAGATGCAATCCTTTCTGCAAGCCTTGAAACTGAGCCTCACACTGGGATTGTAGTCTACGTTTCGAAGAAACACCATTCCAAACTGGGGGAGAATTTCGGGGAGAACTGGAATTCCACGGCAGGATCACGTGGTCAGTCAGCCTCGAAAATATCTGGTAAAGAGCATCGTGAAAGGTACAGCGCTGTCGTCAGTGGCTGTAGTGTTGAAGTGTTACATATAAAGTACTATTTAATTGTAATGCATGTTTTAAAGATTAACTTGGACTGTGCTAGTGAATGTGTTAGACCACCTTTCAGTTTTGGTTTTTATTGATATTTCAGGGTTCGCCCCTTTACCCCATAGCCCTCGTTATGTATGTTGCACCATTATCAAACTGGTCCAAGATTTGGAACGATAAAACCGACAGAAAACTCATTGTCCGAAAAAGGGAACGGGAAACACAGTCCTATTGACACAGCAGAGATGTCCTTCTTAAAATCTGAGAGCCTGTGACATCTGTACTCCAGCTGTCTGCTCATTCCTTTCGTGTCCAGAAATCCTTATTTATATTTAATGTCCTGGTTTCCACAGCCTTATGTGGGAGAGAACTCCCCAGGTTTGCCAGTCTCCGAGTACACACATTTATTCTCATTTCAATGCAGAGTGACCTGCCTGTATCTAATACTGTGGTCCGTTGTTTTAGACATCCCAGTAAGGGGAATTACTATCCCTGCTTCCAATCTGTCTCGCCCTGACACAGAATGAAATACTTCTCTGAGACCTCCACTCATTTTCCTAAACCCCATGTAATACAGGCCCAGTCGCCCCAAACTCTGCTCCCACAACAAGCCTGTCATTCCAGACATTAGTCAGGTCATCCTTCGCTGCTCTCCCTCAATGTCAGGTTCGTCTTTGATTAAGTAAGGAGACCAAAACTGCACACAATACTGCACAATGTTCAAGATGGGGTCTCACCAAGGGCCTGTACAGCTGCAGTAAGACACCCTTACTCCTGGACTCAAATCCCCCTGGAATGAAGGTCAACACACCATATATCTTCCTAACTGCTTTCTGTTCCTGCAATAATGCTTTCAGTGAATGGTGTGGAGGGAGATCCAAACCCTTTTCAATGTTACAGCTCCCTACCATGTTAGCGTGGCGAAACCATTCCCAGTCTTGACTGCTTGCTTCAGACCGCACTGCCTTGCATAGACCTCGGAGCTCTGCGCAGAACGAAACAAAAATGCAGCATAAGTTCCTTTATAAATCAGCATTTTTTCAACCAATCCCTTTTCAAATTGTAAGTTGCTGTCCTGTTTTCCCACCAAGGGGCACGACGTCACATCTACCCCCATTGCTCTCCATTTGCCACGTATTTGCCTATTTACTTTACTTTTCTCCGTCACCTTGGAGCTTTTTTACATCCTGCTCAACAACTCACAATCCGACATCGACATTTAGTGCCATCAGCAGAACTGTGAATGTTGCATTTGATTCCCACAACCAAAAGTTTGGTGTTTATTGGGAATAGCTGGGACCCAAGCCCCGATTCCTGCTATACTCCCAAGCTTTCCACTCGAAAACACATTGTTTTATTCCTATTCGCTGTGTCATGTCAGCTCTCCCATTCTAAATTATGTCCACATATTAACCCCAGTCCCATAAGATTTGAATTTGTATGGTAGGCTTGGAGCTTTAACATCTATTTTCCTGAAAAAATCCAGTCATATTGTATTGATTGCTTCCCCATAATTTTGCTAAGTCAGTTTCTCAAATATGATTCCCTTTTCATAAATCTCTATTGACTTTGTCTCTGCCCATTACTTTCGGTTCCAATACTTCCTCTAAAACTGTTTAGTTGCTAATTTCATTCTATTTCCTTTCTTTCTCACCAGATTGAAGTTTCCTAGTATTGCTGGGAAGATTGGTTTTTTGATTTGATTTCTTCAGTGAAGACATAACTGAAATATTTGCTCCATAGTTCTGCCATTACCCTGTCCTCAATTCTCTGGTTTCAGCCTGTCAGGTAACTGCACCTTTTTTCCCTTAATTTTGCCATGTACATGTTTTTAGAACCAATTATAAATGCACTTTTATAACCCTTGTTAATATACTCTTCAGAAACTCATCAATTCTGGCTTAAGGTGCTGAATGATGACGTTCCACAACCATACAATCAGAGGAGTATCGACTCTGTACCGTCACAAATACAGCACGGTCGACATTAGTCCCACTTTCTGAACCACGACAAGTAACCGGGAATGTTATGGCATTTCAAGTGCGCAACCTTGAATCATTTTTTCACGGTTGTTCGGTTACCCGTGACAACTCCCCTCTCAGGCAGTACAACCCAGGACCCACCACTACCTGGGTTAAAAAAAATCCTCAAATTCTCACTAAACCTCAAACCCTCAACTTATAAAGTGCGCTCTCCTGTTCTTGACCCTTTGACTAAAATGAACAACTGCTGTTTATCCACGCTCTCCATGCCTCTCGTAATCGTATCCTCCTGAATAACCTCCCCCTCAGCAACCCGAGCTTATCCAGCCTCTCTCCAGAGCGGATACGGTCCATCACAGGGAACATCCTGGTGAATCTCCTCTGTACCCCCTTCAGTCCAATCACAATCTTCCTGTAACGTGCATCCCAGAACTACGCAAATTAATCCATTTTGGATTAACTAACGTTCTGCATAGCTCTTATAATCTCTCCCTCGATGAGAAAAGGCCATGTTTACAATCGCTATGCTTTATCAAATTGTGTGTTCCCCTGTCCATACCCATTCAGGGATGTGTGGAAAAGCACCGCTGAGCTTCCTAGTGTGCTGCCATTCATTTAGTGCTAGCCTTAATCATCGCCTTTATTAGGGTTACGATCCGACTGTCATTGATCTGCACATCTGACCGTTCCATTTACATCTTCCTGTAAACTTAGAACTTCCTCCTCATTTGCAACCAACTGGCTAATTGTTTTTAAGGTTACAAAATCACACCAGGTTATAGTCTAACAGTTTTATTCAGAGGCACTAGCTTTCGATGCGCTGCTTCTTCATCAGGTGATGATGCGCTTTGAAAGCTGCTGCCGTGAAATAAACCTGTTGGACTAATAATCTTGTTCAAAGTTTGTGAGAAGATTTATAGCTCGGGTGCTCGTTGCTGTGGTTCTGTTCGCCGAGCTGGAAGTTTTTTGTTGCAAACGTTTCGTCCCCTGTCTAGGTGACATCCTCAGTGCTTGGGATCCTCCTGTGAAGCGCTTCTGTGATGTTTCCTCCGGCACTTATAGTGATTTGTCTATGCCGCTTCCGGTTGTCAGTTCCAGCTTTCCGCTGCAGTGGTCGGCATATTGGGTCCAGGTCAATGTGCAATCTGTGGATGAGTGCCAAGCCTCTCGGAATTCCCTGGCTGTTCTATGTTTGTCTTGCCCTATAATAGTAGTGTTGTCCCAGTCGAATTCATGTTGCTTGTCATCTGCGTGTGTGGCTACTAAGGAAAGCTGGTCGTGTCGTTTCGTGGCTAGTTGGTGTTCATGGATGCGGATCGAAAGGAGGACATGCCGCAACCCAAAGGACTAGCCACACTACCATACATGAAGAGCATTTCCGAACTGACAGCCAGACTACTGCGACCACTAGGACTCATAAAAGCACACAAACCAACAGACATTCTCAGGCAAGAACTCACCAGGACGAAGGACAGATACCCAGCGTGAGCAAAACCAACGTAGTGTACAAAATCCCATGCAAGGACTGGACAGAACAGTACATAGGACAAATAGGAAGGCAGCTAACGATCCGCATCCATGAACACCAACTGGCCACGAAGCGACACGACTAGCTATCCTTAGTAGCCACACACACAGATGACAAGCAACATGAATTCGACTGAGACAACACTACTATTATAGGGCAAGACAAACATAGAACAGCCAGGGAATTCCTAGAGGCTTGGCACTCATCCACAGATTCAATCAATACGCACATCGACCTGGACCCAATATACCGACCACTGCAACGGACAGCTGGAACTGACAACCGGAAGTGGCAGAGACATACCACTATAAATGCCGGAGGAAACATCACAGAAGCGCTTCACAGGAGGCTCCCAAGCACAGGGGATGTCACCTAGACAGGGGGCGAAACGTCTGCAACACAAATTCCCAGCTCGGCGAACAGAACCACAACAACTATAATCTAGTGTTATCTGACTTTTAACTTTGTCCAGCCCAGTCCAACATTGGCACATCCGAATTACCAGTAACAAGGGCACAGCATTGATCCCTGTGGTGCACTTTGGACATCAATCTACAGTAACACAAATAGCCTTCTAACACCATGCTCTGTATGCGAACACTAAGTTGATTTGAATGCAATTTGGCAAGTCATTGATAAGTGCGAATTGTTCTCTTTTTTATAAGATTAGATTCTCTGCAGTGTGGGAACAGGCCCTTCGGCCCAACCAGTCCACAAAGAGTAGCCCATCCAGACCCATTTCCCTCTGACGATTGCACCGAACACTATGGGCAATTTAGCATAGCCAATTCACTTGAACTGCACATTTTTGGACTGTGGGAAGAAACACACGCAGACATAGGGAGAACTGGCAAACTACACACAGACTGTTGTCCAAGGTGTGAATTGAACCTGGGACCCTAGTGCTGTGAGGCGGTGCTAACCACTGAGCCACTCTGCCGCTTGATATATCTGCAGAATACCTGGGGATTCTCCCTAATCTTACCATGCCAGCAAGTTTTCATGCCCCTGTGTTAGTCAGTCCCGTCAAGTGATGGATTAGCTTCTTCTTTCTATTTTAAATGGCCTGTCCCTTATACTGCCATTATTGGCCTTAAACGTAGATTAGACAGCCAGAGAAACAGTTTGTTTATTTCCAACTTGTCATATGTTCAGTGAATTTTCTAAATTTCACTGCAGTCACCTCTCAATCTTGCCATCTGAGGGATTAATCTGGAGAATGCCCATTGCACTTCCTCTGCGGTCAGTATATTCTTTCTCAGATTGAGTCAAAAACACTGTACACAATCCTCCAAATACAGTCTCACCAACACGCTGTGAAACTGTTTCAACATGTCCTTCCATCCATATTCTGATTCCCTTAAATGAAACCGTACATAACTTTAACTTTCCACTTACATATATTCCTCAAAATGACTTTCACATGAATTTTTTTACGAACTCACTGTTTGAGTTCTTATCAAAAGTCTTCTGAAAATCCAAATAGCCAATTCTACTGGTTCCCCATTACAGATGTCAAGTTAATTGGTCTGCACTTGTCCACACTGTCTCTTCTTCCGCTGCAGATGCTCGGATCCATTCTATTTACCTACAATTTATGGAACATGTTTACTTCCTTCCATTTATCTACAATGGCTTCCGGCCTCTGCACAAAGTGCAGGAAAATAAAACACAGTCATCGACAGCACAGTTAATAATTCTTTTGCGATGTATTGCTAATATTTTGCTGGGAAGTACATCTGGTTTGTAAGACTTAGAAATGCGCAATCCAGCTACAGGTTCACGTACGACCTTGTTACTGACATAAATTGACTTTATGTCTTTCGTGTCACAAGTTCCATATGATCATTTGGTATTTCTGGGTGATTTTCTGGCTCTTCCTCCATGAAGACAGATGCAACGTTACTGGTTGATATCTTGGCCATTTCCCTGTTCCCAACAATATATTCTCCTCTCCCCATTGCGTAATTTCCGATTTGACCTTTCTGTATTTTGTTTTCTTTGAAATACAGATTGTAGATTTATGCAGATTTTGTGCTCTGAGCATGCTATCATTGTGAAAAAGGCCCTTGGGCCGAGCAGTTCCACACTGCCCCTTCGAAGAGTAACCCACACAGACCCATTTCCATGCGATTCTACGTTTACACCAGACTAATACACCTAAGGTACACATCCCTGAACACTATGGAGCAATTTAGCATGGCCAATTCACCTAACCTGCAGATCTTTGGATTGTGGGAGGAAGTCAGAGCACCCAGAGGAAACCAACGGAGACAGGGGGAGCATTGGAAACTCCACACAGACAAATTTCTGAGTATTCTCACGTTTTCACAATGTTTGAAATTCTTCTGAAGTCACTTCCTATGATTAATATATTTTTTAAATTTGTTATGTTAACTATCATTAAGTCACTTCCCCTTTCTTTGGTAATTGTACCTTAAAAACAAGACGTATTTTTCAAACTATGCAATATTTCTATAGATTACCTGGCCCTGACCAGATATATCCAAGAACACAGCAATCAGAGAGAGAAGAAATTGCGTGAGCACTGGCTGATAATTTTGCATCATCGTCAGCCACAGGTGAAGTCACCGAAGGCTGGTAGGGGAGCGAATGTTGTGCCCTTATTCAAGAAGAGCTGCAACGAAGAACATGGGAACTATAAACCAATTAGCTTCACAACTGTGATAGGTATGTTACTTGAGAAGACTCTGCGATAAGACATACATACATTTGGAAAGACACGGAGCAGTCAGCACGGCTTTGTGGATGGAAGATCGCAATTTACTAATTTTTTGAGTTCTTTGATGAACTGACCAGGAATGTAGACGAGGGTAGGGTGACAAACGTAGTCTACATAGATTTCAGAAAGGCCTTTAGATTAGATTAGATTCCCTACAGTGTGGGAACCCACACGACCCCTCCGAAGTGCAATTCACCCTGACTAATGCACCTAAAACTATGGGCAATTTTGCATGACCAATTCACGTAACCTGCACATCTTTGGACTGTGGGAGGAAACCGAGCACCCGCAGGAAATCCACGCAGACACGGGAGAATGATCAAACTCCAAACAGTCAGTTGCCTGAGGCGGGAATTGAATGCAGGTCCCTGGCGCTGTGAGGCAGCAATGTTAACCATGTCGCGCCAAGGTTCCACATGATAGGCTGCTCTGAAATGTTCGATCAGATGGAATCCAGAGGGAGCTGGAAAAATGAACACACAATTGGTTTGATGTTAGATAGCAGAGTGTAATAGTGGAAGGATGCTTGTCGGACTGGGGCCTATGGCAAGTGGAGTGCCTCAGGGGTCTGTGCTGGGACCATTGCTGTTATCTCTATCAATTATTTTGTTGAGAATGTACAAGGCACGATTAGAAATTTTGCTGATGACACTAAAATAAGCGGTATCGTGGACAGTGATGAAGGATATCAGAAATTGCAGCAGGACATTGATCAGCTGGGGTAATGGGTCGAGAAATGGCAAATGGAGTTTAATATAGATTAATGTGAGGTCTTGCATTTTGGAAAATCCAATCAAGGTAGGAGTTTCAAGGTGAATGGTTAGGCCTGAAGGAGTGCAGTGGAACAGACGGTCCTTGGAATTCAGGTGCACGGTTCTCACAAAGTAGAGTTACAGGTAGACGACAGTGAGGAATGCTTTTGGCACACTGGCCTTTATTAGTTAGGGAATTGAACATCGACGTTGGGGAGTTACGTTGCAGTTATACAGGATGGTGGTGAGACTGCGCTTGGAGTACTGTGTTCGGTTTTGTTCAATTTGCTCCATGAAGGATGTGATGAAATTGGAAAGAGTGCAGACGAAATTCACAAGGATATCGCCAGTAATCAATAGTTGAGTTTTTGGGAGGGTTTGGACAGGCTAGGTAATTTTTCTTTAGAGTATACAAGACTGAGATGATATATTGCAGAAGTATTTAAGATCATGAGAGAAATAGATAGGGCGAATGCACTCAATCTTTTTCCCAGTGTTGAGAATCATACACTAAAGAGCATCAGTTTAATGTCAGAGGGGAAAGAATTAAAGGGAACCTGAGGGGCAACTTTTTTTTCGCAGAGGCTGGTGCACATATGGAATGAGCAGCCAGTGGTTGAGGGGTTTACATTGACAATATTTAAAAGGAATTTGGACAAATACACGGATAGAAAAGGATTAGATGGAAACGGGGCAATGGCAGGGAGATGGGGTTTGTGTGAATGCACATTTTGGTCGGAATGGACCGGTTTGGAACAAAGGGTCTGCCTCTGTGCTTTAGGACTCTATGACGCTAACAACCATTGCTTGTCTCCCACTGAATGCCATATTGTACTTTCCCAATTCATTGGAGCGAACTTGATCCTCCAGCCTCCAGGCTTCCATAATGTTTGACCATCATGTTCAACATTCGATATTATATGCAGATGCCGTGTAAAATGCAACATATTAATGTCACATTTTCTCAGAACAAGGTTATTAATTAATCCTTCTGAGCATACATCACCAAATCCAAACTAACCTTGTCTCTAGTTTGGATCACAACACACTCTTCAAGCTACCTGATACACACTTCTGTAATTTATCTTTCACAGCATTAGCGGTCACTTAGCTTCCGCAGTTTAAATTTAACGTGAGATAATTCAGTATTACTGCAGCACCAACAATACGAATTTTCCACAGCATAAGACATACAAAATTTGCACGACAATTTTGCACGGCAGAACACACCAATGCTTGTTTCTCATTGCTAAGATCCTACCAAACCGATTCTGTGGGATCTGAGGGACAGGGTCGGTGGCATTATTAGTGACAGACGAAGAGAAGACGTTCATTGAGGCTCACCTCGACGCTGAGATGATCTGAAGAAATGTCCAGCAATACAGGACATTCTGTACCCTCGTTCTGCCAGGATAAGCGTCACTATATTCTCTCTGCTCCCCCAAACTCACTGTATATCTGTTATAGCACCTACCGCTGAGCAAGGAACTAGCGGTTACTAGCGGTGTTCTGCAAGGATCTGTTTAGGGACCATTGTTGTTTGTCATTTTTATAAATGACCTGGAGGAGGGGCTAGAAGGTTGGGTGAGCAAGTTTGCGGATGATACGAAAGTCGGTGGAGTTGTTGACAGTGAGGAAGGATGTGTCAGGTTACAGCGAGATATAGATAAGCTGCAGAGCTGGGCAGAAAGGTGGCAAATGGAGTTCAATGTAGCTAAGTGTGAGGTGATTCACTTTGGTAAGAGTAACAAAAAGATGGGATATTGGGCTAATGATCGGATACTTGGTAGTGTGGACGAGCAGAGGGATCGTGGTGTCCATGTACACAGATCTCTGAAAGTTGCCACCCAGGAAAATAGTGCGGTGAAGAAGGCATATGGTGTACTGGCTTTTATTGGTAGAGGAATTGAGTTCCGGAGTCCTGAGGCCATGTTGCATTTGTATAAGACTCTGGTGCGGCCGCATCTGGAGTATTGTGTGCAGTTTTGGTCGCCATACTATAGGAAGGATGTGGGGGCACTGGAACGGGTGCAGAGGAGGTTTACTGGTATGTTGCCTGGTATGGTAAGGAGATCGTATGAGGAAAGGCTGAGACACTTGGGGCTGTTTTCATTGGAGAAAAGAAGGTTTAGGGGTGACTTGATAAAGGTGTACAAGATGATTAGGGGTTTAGATAGGGTTGAACATGAGAACCTTTTTCCACGTATGGAGTCAGCTATTACGAGGGGGCATAGCTTTAAATTAAGGGGGGGTAGGTATAGGACAGATGTTAGGGGTAGATTCTTTACTCAGCGAGTCGTGAGCTCATGGAATGCCCTGCCAGTAGCAGTGGTGGACTCACCCTCTTTATCGGCATCTAAGCGGGCATTGGATAGGCATATGGAGGATAGTGGGCTAGTGTAGGTTAGGTGGGCTTGGATCGGCGCAGCATCGAGGGCCAAAGGGCCTGTACTGCGTTGTATTTTTCTATGCTCTATGTTCTAAGGCTCACGCTCTATCTCCAAATAAACTTCATGTACAACCACTCTAACTTGAATTCAGCAGCTTCCTTCCATCATTTTGTCTGTCGCCTATGCAATAACTCCACACCAATAACATCTTATGGATACTGCACTGTGGACTGACTCCCTTCAGACACCTCACCATTCAGCAACCCTCTCCCCCACCTACAACAGTACGAACATATCATTCCCCGCTTCCCTTTCTCCCATTCCAGGATAAAAAGCCTGGAACAAGACAAAAAGGGCCAAGCCGGGTGGTGGCGTGTCCAATATCCGTTTCCTTTCCCTCCTCTCCCCGCCATGTTGGCAGGACTCTAGCATGAGCCGAAGTGGACTGAGTGAATCGTATGGAGATTCTGTGATATCCACATCCAAACAACTGAATAAGAAACAATGTTCTGTGGAGGGCAGTACTCACTTTAACCGCTCCGTCTGTTCTGCTACTTCTCTCCCTCCCAAAACAATAAATATCCCATTGCAGAAAGATGCAGACACAGAATTACTTATAGACATATGTAAACACGCCAATATACTAACACTCACAGCACATGCACTGAGACGGACCCGCACACATGTAGAGGTATATAGAGACATACACAGTCACACTCAAACAGACTTAAACAGATAAAACGCAGAGGCTAATACACGGAAGAACAAATGTATACATACAAATACACAGACACGCAAACACATGAACAAAAAGACGCGCTCGCAGACAGACGCAAAGAAACACATACACTTGAGTCTATAAGCCAGAGATAGATAGGTTTTTGATGAATAAGGGTACCAAGGGTTACAGAGAGAAGTCAGGAGAATGATGTTGAGAAACCTCTCAGCCATTATTAAATGACATTCAGTCTCGATTAGCCGAATGGCCTAATTCTGCTCCTTTTTTTAATGCTCGTGTGGTGTTATGCTATCTGGTATTCTCTTCCTGGGATAGGAGCAGAGAAGGAGTCAGTGGTAATGTTGGACACGTCTATTCCTAATTAAACTGTCCATATGGTTCCAAAAAGGTGACAACTTGATGTTAGGTTAACACAGTTTTTAAATAATGGGTCCTGCCATGAAATAAAGACGTTCCTTTCCCTTTCGTGTTGTGCTATCTGTGGTGCCCTATTCCTCAGAGAGCAGTAAAGACGCGATTATTGAAGATATTCAAGGCTGAGCTCGAGTGATCTTTCCTGGACAGGAGAGTCAATGTTTATTGGGAACAGACCGGAGATGGATGGTCAGACACACTCGGATCAGACATGAGCATTCTGAATGGTGCAGCCGAATGGTCAACTGCTGCTCCTATCCATGAAGTTAGTCTGCAGATGTAGCAAGTGGTTTGAAATGATGCTGTTTCTGGGAAAGGGTATCGTGTCTAGTCGTAGAATTGTTTACTGCATCTGGACAGCGAGACTGCAGATGCTGGAGGTCAGAGTCGAAACGTGTTGCACTGGAAATGCACAGCAGGTCAGGCAGCATCAGAGGAGCAGGAAATCCAATGTTTCGGGCATCAGCCCTTCATCAGGAACGTGCCCGAAACATGCCTCTCCTCCTCCCTGTACACACGTTCCTGGGATATGAAGAATTATCAGTTTATGTATTGGATGCGAAATCTTTTTGAAACATACACGATTTTGAGAAAAATCAGCTGGATACATATTTTCTCTTGTTCGAGTGTTGAAAACTACGGAATACATTTTAAAAATAAAATGTATTGATTGTTATGAATGCAAAAGCGGGTACTGTATCTTTTAAAGAGAGTGAAAGTTGGCAAGGACTTAACAAGCACAGAGTGTGGAGAAAGGTTTGGCTGAAACAAATAACTGAGCTGAGTGTTATTGAATTTAATTTTAATGATATAAAACCAATGAGACAATTTGATGTTTTGTGGTATAAAAGCGGGCATTTCGAACAGTTAGTCAGAGCAGCAAAGAGCACTAATGCAGACTGCCTGAAGAATCGCTCTCTGAAAGGTACCTGTTTCTATGAAATCTGTGTAGCAGAAGACCGAAGAAAAGACCCAGGAAAACCGACAGAGGGAGATTCACAAGAAAATCGACGTTCTTTTTTTTTCTTCGAGTTAAAGAATAAACTGTTATTGTTTTCTATAAATAGTGGGATTTGGTCGTTCTTTGTCACTCACACTTTTACAGACTATGAGGCGAGGTGATTTTGTTTCTGTGTGTCTGGTTTCAATTGGCAGAAGGGCTTCAAAGTTTGCGAGAATATTTGTAGCTCGGGTGCTCGTTGTTATGATTCTGTTCGCCGAGCCTAACAGAGAACAACCAGGGAATTCCTCGAGGCATGGCACTCACCCACAGATTCAATCAATAAACACATTGACCTGGACCCAATACACCGGCCACTGCAGCGGACAGCTGGAACTGACAACCGGAAGCAGCAGAGACAAACCACTATAAATGCCGGAAGAAACATCACAGAAGAGCTTCACAGGAGGCTCCCAAGCACTGAGGATGTCACCTAGACAGGGGACGAAACGTCTGCAACACAAATTCCCAGCTCGGAGAAAAGAAACACAATGAAGGGCTTCACACTCTGTCGTAAAATTGATTTTAACGCGGATAAAATGAAGACATCAACCGATTTCTTAAAATTATGCAGACAATATAAACATGCCATCAAATTATACAGCTGGGATTTTGTTTTTTTGTTGTTGCTAAGGAAAGGCACAATGTATAACAGTGGTAATGATGCATTTGCGTATAGCACCTTATCATCCATTCCAGAGAATGTTCAAGGAAATCACACATCGTCCTTTTTGGTGTTCAGTTGGCATTATTGCATACTTTAGCACAGGGAGGGAGAAAAATGTTACCTGCCTCAGAAGCAGCAGCGTAGTGCCCCCCCCCCCCCCCCCCATTTTGTTCTGCCTGACAAGAGAAAAAAATCCTGCGTCATCTTTACCAATCGTGGGAGTTTCCTGATGAAAGATTCTTTGGCATCTTTCCACTGTCTGACGCAAAGCGAATTGAACCAAATCCATCTGTTCAGGGGAGATATCCCATTACCAGCAGCTTGTGTGAGCGGAAGAACTTCAGAGGACAGAATAACATTTGGGACATTCTGTCATCTTTCCATTTGTTCCGAGTTCAGCCATTATGAAACGCTGGAAAGTTTTCATTTTTTCTGTTTTGTCTTAAAATGTGTGTGTTCATGTGTGCTTGCAACTGCACGTTTGTGTGTTTGTGACATTTTTGTCGAAGATGAGCCAGGCTGACACTAATATTATTGGCCTTATCACTAAACTTTGAAATTTGGTGTAACCAGTGGAGGAGTGTGACTGCAAAAGGAATCGGTGACCCTGTAACATTGGTTGGAACACGAATGAGAAATTCTTTAAGAGCTGTACAAGTTGGAATTCCCTTTCCCAGAAGTTTGTGATGTCTAGGTGTTTGCATTGAACAGAGAATTGAATGAAGGAAAATGGTGAGTACAGAAAAGTGCTTCTGAGACCACAACCAGATCAGCCACGAACTTAGTGCCTGGCATAGCAGTGGCAAAGTGGCTAATAACCCACTCCTGCTCCTCACTAAAATGTTTCAGTGTTCTTTTCAGCCCAGCACAGGAGTACATGGAGGCCACTTGCTCCAAATACCTGGTCCACAGTTACATATGATATCATTCAGTCCCTCCAGATTGACACACACAGTGGGTTGGAAAATGTTAGTTGGAAATCCACTGTGGGTTCGAAAGACGCCTCTGGTCTCTTTACAGAGAGTCTCCTCTCTGCAACTTGTGTTTCATTTGTTGGTCATGTAGTGGACCCAGATTCACTGTGAATACAGCCCACAGACATCGCTCAGAGATGATGCACCAAATACTTTGCTCTCTCTGACTGCAACATTCAGGAAAATTACAACCATTAACTTTCCAGTTACAGGATATGAGCTCATAAGGAACAGGATGAGGTAATTCGGCCAGTCAATCCTGCTGTGCCATGTATACCATCATGGCAGATCCACTGTCGGCTTCAACTCCATTCAATTCCCAATTCTTCACACCGTTCAACTCAATGATAGTGGGTAAAAAAAAAAATCTACATCCTCTGTAAATACTTTCAGTGATCAAGCTCCCTGGACTCTCAGTTCAGATAGTTCCAGACATTCACTACCCTCTGTGAGAAGAAAACACTCCCCACACAGACACAATATCCTATTGATATGTTCAAAAGAGATGAACACAGGAGCCCAGATCAGAGTGACAGACCCTGACATCAAGGCAGGAGTTGGCTCAGGATGGTATCAAGGAACGCTGACTAAATTAAATTTAGTGGGCATCAGCGACAATACCTACTCTGTTTGGGGTCATCCATAGCACAACGGAAGATATGTTTGGTTTGTGGACATCAATCCTTTCAGTCCCAGGACATCACTTCAGGAGATCCTTCGGGGAGCTTTCTTAGCACAAACAGCTCCAGCTGCTGCATCAATCCTTTCCTCCACCATAAGACCAGAAGATGTGATGGTCACTGAAGATCAGGCAATATTCAGAACACTTTGTCCACTGTCAGCTTCTGAACCAGTCTGTGTCCATATGCAGCAAGACCCAGACAATATTCAGGCTTGTTCTGTGAAAGTGTCGGTAACATTCATGTAACAACACGGTCAGACACTGCACATTTCCACAGTTAAAAGAGGAGCTCATTCAGCATCTCAAGGTGGTTGCACATGGGCAAGTGGGAGTTATTCAGTCCATCAAAACGAATGAACAAGAAGAGGGACAAACCATTTAAAACTTCTGCCTGTTCCACAGGAAATGAAGCAGTCTGGTCAGTGCATCTAACTGCTAAACAGGAACGTGCAAAATCCAATCAGACCATTAAACGTTTTCCATGCGACCAGGGCGAGAACATTCATCTCCTCCATAGCTTATTCAGGAATAGGAGGGTGTAATTGATGATCCAACGTGACAAAGCAATGGAGCAGAGACTGCACTCAAAGATGGCTCCATGATATTCCTCATGGCCCCATTGCATGTGGAACATGTGCTATTTTAACATGGTATCCTGGTAGTGAGAAGAGAAGCCAAATATTTTGTGCGATGTCTCAAGGAGGCATATTCTACCTCCGAGAAGACAGGCCCTTGCTCTCCATCAAGGACAGAAGCTGTTGGGAATAGTTAACTGTTTTAGAGTGAAGGTATTGAGGCTGCTGTCGGGATTGTGGATAACATGCCGTTCAGTGCAGAATCACACACCAAATGCACTGTATTAATATAGAGGGAGACTGTATGCAAAGCCTGAACCTGTCTCTATCAATCGACATGGAGAGTGGAGCTGAAGTAGGGGAAACGTTCTCAGAGGCATTTAAACTGTCGAGAATTATAATCCGAGTAACAAAAAACAAAATGTAGAATTTATCACGTTCATAGTGTCTGTTTAGAACATAATGAGTGATTGTCCATTCCCTCAAGTTTCAATGCCTCTTATTCTCTCACAGCGCTACAGATTAATCTTCACTCACTCCTCATGGTACCATGATCCCAGTGATTAGTCTGTTGATACTATTTCACACTCTCTCTGTGACGTGGAGATCATTCCTTAAAACGGAGAGAAAATCTGCCCACAATACCCTAAATCCTGCCTCAACAACACTCTCAGAGATTATCACAATAATTGAATTCCCTCACTTTTCCGTCTCTGTTTCTTTCCTGTGGTGTGAAAAAGCCATTCCTTCTCTATGCCCTGAGACTGGCGTGACATTTACAAGTTCCTTACGTCTGTACATCAACATCAATAAAGCCAACACCAAACATGGAGATGAACATCACTCTTATGAAGAACTTCAAAGATATAGAATACACCTAAAACAAGGAATGGTCATCTTCCTGAATGGAAATGAGCTGTCGGAATATGGCAAACAGGCAGAGGAATGAGCTATCTTTCCATTGTTCTTCCCTCACGGGATGTGTGCAGCCCTGGTCAGGCCAGCATGTTATACCGATGTAAAACTGAGTGGCTGGTTCAGCTGTTCCACATGACAGTAAAGAGTAAACTACATTGCTGTGGGATTGCAGTCACACGGAGACCTGACCAGGCAAGGATGACCTATTGCCTTCTCAAAAGGACATGAGGCAAGCAGATGAGCTTTTTCTCACAAATGATAAGTTTAGTTTTGTCAAATTCCTTCATGAGATATCAATGAATTATTATTCGATGGAAGTAGGTTAAGAGTCTATGACTTGAGTACGATACACTGTCTTACATCTGACAGATTCTGTGCAGAGAACAAGTTAAACATCTCAAGTGCAATTATTTGGTAATTGGCATGTGGTTTGAAGAGACTTGAAGAAACAGCTGTATCGGATTTAACAAAATCACAAACGATGGTTCGTTCAGGAATTGCACTGAGGCTGAGGAGACGACTGGGATATCATAATGGTGGCATTAGACAGGATTGGTGGGTGGGGAGGATATGATAATGAAAATTTGTGCAGGACAGAAAGGATTATGGAGTTTGAGAACAGTCTGGTTCCTTCTGGCATATCTGTGAGTAATTTGTAAATAGCAATTTGCTTTATATATTATATAAGGAAAGTAATTTTTGATTGGAACCGAAGACAGTGATTTCCCTTTTCTAAAATTTACATATCATGAGCAGAAATTCAGTTTAACCCAGTTTAACAGTCACAGAGAATGACTTACTAGGAACACCAACTATAGTGAGGATGGGATAGTAACCACCTTGAATAATCCAAAGGATTTCCTGGATCCGCCATGCTAATGATATCCAAGACTGAGAAATAAAGTAAAGACCCAAGGATAAACTCCTGTCCATTGTTGGAACATTCAAGTCTAATGGTCACAGATTCTGAAAACATGGATTATAACAGGCAGAGTGCATGGATATGTAAACAGAGAATTGTACGTGACAAATACAATTCAGATTGGTATTCGAGGATCAGAAGGGGCAAGTGAGGGTCATGCTGTTGATGTTATTGATGTCAATGAACTATGATGAAGTATCATTTATTGGACTTCAATTACAGTGTGATTATGACAGTGGGGAGGAGACAGAGGAATTGGAGGAAATGGTTGCTGTGACTGGAGGGAGAGATAATGACGTTGGCAGTCAACAGAATTGGAATGGGCCTCTTTATAAATCATAACGTCAGAATAATGTCGCATCTATAATGAGGGATGAGGACAACCAACATTAACCATAAGACCAGAAGACATAGGAGCAGAAATTTGGCCTTTCAGCCCATTGGGTCTGCTCCGCCATTTGATCATAGCTGTTAAGCTTCTCTACATCACTCTCCCGCTTTCTCCAAATAACATTGATCCGTTGAGGAGAATCGGTGGAGCACCTTTCTGCAAGCTCTCCTCCTCTTCAATGCTATCTGACACTCTTTATGTCTTTGCACTGTCTGAACTCAGGCTGTGGGTGGCACGGTAGCTTAGTGGTTAGTACAGTGCCAGGGACCCAGGTTCGATTCTCACTTCGGATGACTACCAGTTTGGGGTTTGCACATCCTCCCCATATCTGCATGGGTTCCCTGTCGGTTTTCTGGTTTCCTCCTGCAGTCCAAACATTCGCAGATTAGGTGAAATGGGTATTCTGAATTGCCCATAAATTACGTTATCAGTCTGCTTGGGTTACTCTTCGGAGGGTTGGTGTGAACTTATTTTGCCAAAAGGCCTGTTTCCGCACTCTGGTGATTTTAATACTAAAACTTATCCAAAGTGCCCTCAGTTCCTTCATCTAGATCATTAACTGTATCATATGAAATTTGGTGCTCCCAACACTGAGCCTTGTGGAACAATGCTTGTCACTGACTGCCATAGTGAGAAGGCACATTTTACCCTTACTTTCTGCTAGCTTCAATCGAAGCTCGCACGGTGCCGCTGACACCATGGGTCCCCTTTCTCAATAACCTCCAGCGTAGCAATTTGTCAAATTACATCTTGAGGTGTAGGTAGATAATATCAATTGGTTCTCCTAATCTGCTCAGTACTTCCTCAAAATATTCTAGCGGGTTTTTCAGGCATGCCCTCCCCTTGATGAAACCATGCTAACTCTGCCCTAGTTTACCATCTACATCCAAGTATTCAGAAATCACATTCTTCATGATGGATTTCAGGATCTAACCCACAACTGAGGTTAGGTTAATCAGTCTGTAATTTTCTGTCTTATGCCTTAATCCCTTGTTAAATGGGTTGTCACGCTAGCGATTTTCCAGTCCACTTTTCCCTTTCCTGGTTCTAGTCATTCCTGAAAGATCACAACTAACGCTTGCACTACACCTTCAGCTATCTCCCTTACAAGGCTTGGGTGTAGTCCATCTGGTCCAGATAATTTATCTGCATTCTGTCCATTCAGTTTTCTAACCCGTTCTCTTTGGTGATAACCACCATACTCCGTTCTTACCCTCACTCTGTTGAATTTTTGGGAAATTAATCGTGTCTTCCACTGTGAAGACTGACACAAAGTTGCTCAGCCATTCCTTTGTTCCCCGCCACTACCTCTCTGGCATCATTTCTATTATCTACTTTTGTCTCTCTTTTGCACTTTATATATCTAAGTGGCTAGCTTACCCACTTATTTAATTTTCCCCCTCCTTATACATTTTTGTTCCCCTCTGTTGTTCTTTGTAAGCTTCCCAATACTTTGTTTTCACACTGTCCTTCACCACATTATATATTTCTCTCTCTTGCTTTGATGCTATCCCTGACTTCCCTCGTCAGCCATAGTTGCCTCATCCTCCTTGTACTATGCCTCTTTCTCCTTGCAATGAATCTCTGCTGTGTCTCCTAAGTTACTCTTAGAGCCTCCTGCCATTGCTTTTCTACTGTCTTTTCTGCCAGGCTACTGTCCCTGGCAATTCTACCCAGCTTCTCCCTTATGCCTCTGCAGTTGCCCTTATTCAGCTGAAGTACTGTTGCCTCTGATTCTATCTTCTGCCTCTCAAAGTACAGGATAATTTCAACCATGTTATGATCGCTGCTTCCTTCAGTTTAAGCTCCCTTATCTAGTTTGCCTAAAACCTAAAACCAGTATTGCCTGTTCCCTCGTGGACTGCACCACAAGCTACTAAAAAAAATCTTGTAGACATTCCATGAATTGCTTTTCTTATAATCCACTACCAATCTGATTTTCCCAGTCCCCCTGCATATTGAAATCGCCCATGATCACTGTAACCTTGCCTTGCCTACACATCTTTTCTATCTCCTGTTGTATCTGATGGCTCAGCTCCTCACTACTGTTTGTCGGCCTGGATAAGACTCCAACTGTGGTTGCTTTAGCATTGTGCTTCCTCAATTTTACACATGCAGATTTCACAACATCTGACCCTTTGTTATTTCTTGCTATTGATTTAATTTCATTTCTTACTAATAAGGAAACCTCACCTCGTCAGCCCACCTGCGTATCTTTTGGATAGGGTGCATATCCTTGAATATTTAGTTCCCAATCCTGACCCCTTGCAGCCATGTCTCCGTGATGCCCATCACGTCATACATGCCAATTTCGATCTGGGTCACGAATTCATTATACTGCATACATTCACACATAAGACTGTCAGTTCTGTATTAACCACCGCTCCTCTCAATGTCATTCGTTCTCCAGTGTGCTCAAAGTTTGTTTGTTAATCATTTCGAGATACTTTATCCTATTTATGTCTGTGATGGAGATTTTAATAATCTATCCTGAATTGTGCACTTTTACCTCCTCTTTTAATTCAGGTTTCGAATTACCCCATAACTGATTCCCGTTCCCCCACTCCTATTCCATTTACATCCCTGTCTACCGCCCTAGTTAGCGATTCATTCGGACTCCGGTCACAGCACGATAAAAGCTGTCCAATCAGAACATCTACCGCAAACCCACAGACAACCTCACAATGCTACACTTCTGCAGCTTCCATCCAAAACATATTAAAACAGCCATCCCCTCTGGACAGGTCCCACGCATACACTGGATCTGCTCAGATGAGGAGGAACTTTTCGGACACCTGGAAGGACTCAAGGATGCCCTCACAAGAACGGGGTACGATGCTCAACTCATCGACTGCCAGTTCCGATGTGCCACAGCAAGGAACCGTAATGACGTCCTCAGGAGACAGACACACGCTGCAACTGACAGGGTACCCTTCGTTGTTCAGTACTTCCCAGGTACTGAAAAATTACGCGTGTTCTTTGTGACCTGCAACATATTATCAATGAGGATGAGCAACTCACCAAGATCTTCCCCACACCTCCACTACATGCCTTTAAACACCACCAAACCTCAAACAGATCGTTGTTCGTAGCAAGCTGCCCGGCTCTCAGGACAACTCCATACAACTCTGTCACGGTGGACGCTTCAAGACGGATCAGAGTTTGGACATGGATACCAGCATTACGCGTGGGGATACCTCCCACATTGTACATGGCAGGTACTCATGTGTCTCAGCCAACGTTGTCTATCTTATTAGTTGCAGGCAAGGATGCCCGGAGGCATGGTACATTCCGTACCCATAGGAAGGGCCTCAACCGGGACCTTGGGTTCATGTCACATTACAGGTGACTACTATTGCATTATACACACACACAGATGCTCCTACACTCACATACACGCGGACACACGTACACAAACGCGCACACGGACACCCACACACGCCCTTACAGACACACACACACTCCCACACGCAACCCTTCACAGACTTAAGATATTCTGCACTCACTACACACACACATACACTTTCTCACACTCACAACCCCCAACCCATACATACAAACACACACAGACGGACAAAGACCCACATGCACACATAAGTGGGGTGAATTTGTCCTTTCAGGGTTACATTGTACTTGGCTCAAAAACTGCTTGAATTTATGTAAAACTCCGTTATCTCACTTATTAGATTAGAATCAATTTAAGCACTATGGCATAGACAGAGAACACAGGGGGCTAACACCTTCAACATATTATCTAGCTATCACCATTGTTAACAGCTAACCCGAGAATGCAACTTTAAAAAAAATGGTTTTGTGAATTATACATGAAAAAGTGAAACTATCACTGTATTCTAACAGATGAAAGGCTTAACAGACACTCAGTTTTTTAATGTATGATATCAGTTACGTCACACTGTAAATTTTTGCTATAAATTCTTTTTTAAGATTGAGCCCTCCACTATCACCTGATCAAGGAGCGTCACTCCCAAAGGTCGTGTGCTTCCAATTAAACCTGTTGTACTATAACCTGGTGTTGTGTGATTTTTAACTTTGTACACCCCAGTCCAAAACTGGCACCTCCAAACCGTCAGAACAGGTCCGTTCTTCCCCAGAAATGAAATGTGTTTATTCAACACAATATACAGGGACAACACGGTTTTCTGGAAATACTAAAGTGTGAAATGTACAAAGAGATAAGATTGTTAAAATACACGCATGATATCGAGATATATGAAGTGAAATGTGGATTACTAAACCTTGGAAGTGGTGTGCAAACCTTTTCAGTCATTACTTGACCCACAGCTGAGATGCTGACTTGCCCTCTGACAGTGATCCCCCTCACTGAGATTCTCTGGCCCAGTCTCTCGCACAGTGACTTAGGAGGTTATCGGTTTCTGCTACTATTGGCACAGTCCATTTAAGTTAATCCACCTTCTCTCTAGAGCCAGTCAATTGGTCTATTGGATTCTGTTTAGCTGTCAGCCACTCAACGCTGTGATATTATAGGAGATAGATGATCTAGGATCACAACCAGTATCAGCATGGTGCTCACAGGGTATGGCTCCCAGACAAAGAGCTTGCGGTTCAGGGGAATGTTTAAATAAAACTTCCATCTTCTGTCTATTTCTCCTCATGCTGTCTCCTGATCTCTCTAATTTCATCCTAGTTTCACACCCCTTCATTTCTCACTCACTCTGTCACTTCCGTTTTCTCTCCTCTCTGTTTATCTCCCTTCATGTTCTTTCTCTCTATTTCATTTTCTCTCTCTCTCTCTCTTTGTCTATCTCCAATAACGCTCTCTGCTTTCAGATAGTGTAGTTGGAGAGCTCGTGGGTGTACGAAGGATTGAATGGCCTCCGTCTGTGCTCTATTAATTCTGAGGTTCCCTGACCCACAATAAAAACGGTAGTAACTTTTGAAGTGAATTATGCCCCTTTGTCTCTCTTCACTGAGTGTAATCATCTTCTTGTATTCATAAATGGATGCTGTGCCAGCATTTAATTCTCTTTCCTCATTGTCCTTGAGAAGATGTTGGTGAGCTGCCTTCCTGAACAATGCAGTCCATGGGCTGGAAGGAGAAAGTGCTTAGTTCCTTCCTGTTTCATATCTTTGAGATTTTGTAGTGAGTGATATAACTGAGTGGCTGGCTTGGCCGTTTCAAACTACAGGAGAAAGTGAGGTCTGCAGATGCTGGAGATCAGAGCTGAAAATGTGTTGCTGGAAAAGCGCAGCAGGTCAGGCAGCATCCAAGGAACAGGAGAATCGACGTTTCGGGCATAAGCCCTTCTTCAGGAATTCCTGAAGAAGGGCTTATGCCCGAAACGTCGATTCTCCTGTTCCCTGGATGCTGCCTGACCTGCTGCGCTTTTCCAGCAACACATTTTCAGCGTTTCAAACTACAACTGAGAGTTAAGCACATTGCTGTGGTTCTGGAGTCACATGTAAGCCCGAACTGGTTAAGATGGTAGATTGCTTTCCCTGAAGAGCATGAGGGTGCCAGGTAGTACAACCAAGAATGGTTTCAGTGTTTTATTTGATTCTGAATTCCTGATATTTTATTGATTTCATTCCAACATTTGCCGTGGTAGGCTTCGAATCCCGGCTCTGGGTAATTACTTGGCTCCCTGGACTAATATTTCGGAGATAATACAGATAAACCATCGCCTCCTCAGCATCTCCACTGACAATAGTGATGGTGCTTTTTGTGTGGCTTTTCTTCATAAGGCAAATAAATGATTTGGCAAAACATGCCATCATTCTCGTTTTGTATTTATGAGAAGGCAAGATAATGGGAAGTGCTCTTGGTAAAAAGGAGCTGGATGTCCTTGGACATGAGTCACTGGCTCAGTAAGTAATCAGCACAGTAAATGCGTGGTATCGTTCATTGCAAAATCAGTACAGTATATGTGTGATGGCACCTTCCTGCAGTTGTAAAGTATTATTGAGACAGTACTTTGTCACTTTGAAAAGATTTTCTCTCTTTCATAATGAATGATCTCCTTGCAACAGAGTTACTGTGTAATGGAGTTTCACCATATAATCCCTGCAGTGATGGTACCATGAGGACAGTGTGAAGGAAATAAGTGTTTAAGCTGTATCTCTACAAAAGAATAAAAAACTGATTGTATCAAAACTTGAGCATTATGGAGTAACGGTCATTACTTCCAAAACAAAACGCTGTATCGTGAAATATAACGTGTTTTCCGCGATACACGTCTTCACATTTGGCCAAATATACAGAAAGGAAATGTTGAGAAGGATATGGGCCAAGTGACGAGAAATGAGATTAGCATGGGTGGACATATTTATCAGGATGAACCAGTTTGGGCTAAACGGACTGTCTCCGTGCTGTAGTATTCTATGACTCTATGATAGGTTACATAGCTCTGTGGACACCCCCACCATGATGGTTGAGATAGAGCTCCAGGTTCTGAATGAACTCCCATCGCCTCAAGGTGGAGTTGTTTTGTGACCCTGCACTGAGCATCATCTTTTTCACAGATCTGTCAGCAGTCACACTTTGGTAGAGTTAGCCCTTCCCACCAGATTGTGACCTCCATACAGAACACTAGCCTGTCTTCTCTGTCAAAAAAAAGTTAGTCCCTTTTGTTTTCTCAAGGCTGTTCCTTGGCTCAAGGAGAACGCTCTTGATTTTAGGGGCAATAAAACAGGACCCGACTCCAGTCAGTCTGGTTTGGGACAGAGATGAAAAGGATTTTCAGATATATTTGTTTATGCGTAACAGATGAGACTTCAGGCCAATGTGGTCATGCTGTATAATGTAAGGGGAGTGGTCAGCTCTTTTAGCTGAACAAGCTGAGCTGAGCTGAGCTGAACAGTTTTCAGTTGAGTCTTGAATTGGGAAGTTCAATAGGGAGTTGTGTGGAAACTTTTCTGCCCTTCACCTTCAACCTGTAAGCATGTGTTCCATTTATACTGGGTTCTAAAGGGAGTTTGCTTATTAGTGCTATTGTGTATATTCGGAATAGTTAAATTAGGTCTAGCTGGATAGGTTGAGTTCTGTAGGGGTTAGTTATTCTATCCTTTCTGTTTCATTGCATAATTTTGTGAGTTCAGTTTTTTGTGTGGTTTAAAATCTAGTGGACAACCTCGCTATCTTGCTCAGGGTAATTTTCGTTGTATATTTAGCGAAACCAATTGCAAAGTTACGGTCTGGGCTGCCTGCCTAAGAATGTTTTGAGTGGTCTAGCCTAGCACATAACGGACTGGGGGCTCTTTGCGGGATTTTAAATGGCGAGTGCGAGGTGCTCGTCTCTTTATTTATGTGTTGGTTTTATTGGGTAGGCAAAGCTTGGGATAGTAATTTCCCTTTCAGTCGCCAGAAGTTTTGTCGATGTAGATGCAGTGACTCTGGAAGGTTTGCAAAAAGTGAATAAGACCAAGTTGGAAGAATTAGCAGAGAAGCTGGAATTGGAACTGCCTGTTTCTGTGAGGAAAGGAGACATAGTTACAGCAGTAGCTCATCAATTAAACCTGCTGCAGAAAAACATCAGAATCTATAGAGTTGGCAACAATTCAATTGCAAGGAAGCAGCTTTAGTTGGAGGCGAGAGGTAAGGAAAGCGCAGCAGAAATGAAAGAGTTTGAGTTACGATTAAAAGCAAAAAAAAAGGGGAAAGAGAGGGCAGTAGAGGAGAAAAATGAGGGAGCTTTTTGATAGCGAAAACTGACACTTTATAAAGGAAAGTCACCGTTAAAGGCTGGAGGGAAATGCTTTGGCGGCTTAGTGAGGAAGAGAGTGAGGATGAGCAAGATCTTGATAGTCAGAAGCCCCAGTAAGAAACTATTTATTTATTTTCAAACATTGGCTAAATTTGATGAGAAGGCTGTAGAAGTCTTTTTCAAATTATTTGAAAAGGTGGCTAAACAAATGCAGTGGCCAAGGGCAATGTGTGTTTTGTTTATCCAACGAAACTTGTAGGTAGGCAAGTGAGGTATATGCATCACTATCAGAGGAGGTATCAGGGGAGTATGAGGAGGTGAAAAAAGCCATTCTAACTTCATATGAGCTTGTACTAGAAGGCTATAGACAACTTTTTAGAAATCTAAGGATGGACCCTCGTCAAACCTACACTGAGTTTGAAACGATCAAACAGAGTTACTTTGTTAGATGGATAAGTGCTTTAAAAATCAAGCAAAATTATGATGCCCTTAGAGAGGTAAGTATTTTGGAAGAATTCAGAAGTTCACTGCCTGACGTGGTGCGAACTCAGATGGAAAAGAAGAGCGTTAAAACAGCAAGGTGAGCTGTTGAAGTGGCTAATGATTATGAACAGATCTATAAACTCGGTTTGGCTTCCAGAATCAATTTCAGTCCATGAAGGATTGAAATTGGAGCAAAGAGATTTCCTCTCGTGGAAAGGGAAAGATATATCTCAGTGACGATTTTAAGGATAATTTACCACAGGGTAAAAAAAGAAACCCTCGAGGGGGACAAAGAATATTAAAGGCTCAGGTGTTGTCATTGTAATGAAATGGGCCACACAAAATCACTGTATTGGTGGGCGAGCAGAAAACCAAATATAGGAAAACTAGACGAGCTTGGAAGTTTTGTTGGACTAGTAACAAAAAGCACAAGAGAAGTTCGACAACTGTCTCAGAGTTTACAAGATGATCAGAGGTTGATTAATGAGGATGCGTCAAATCGGCTTAAAAATATATATTGGAAGATTAAAGGAAATTCACATTGGCCAGGAGTAATAGGTAACGTGGTTCCAATATTATTGGTCGCGGGATCTTCTCAGTCTGTAATGCTGAGGATGAGGAGATATACACTCCTGAGAGAATATTGTCAGAAAATGTGCTGGTAACAAGAATTCATGGTGAGACAAAAAGTGCTCAGTTATGTAAAGTGAGAACAGTGGAGGAGTGATAGCAGTAGTGGACCCTAAACTCTCAGCTCCAGTAATAAGCTTTGTCCTTGCAAATGGTATAGCTGATTCACCAGTAGGAGGGCAGCCTACTCTAATTGAAAAGCCAGTGGAGATGCAGGCAACGGAAGACCTGGAGAATGATTATCTAGGAAATTTCCCTGATTGTGGGATCACAAATGACAATGTACAGGTTGAAGCAGGAGGGATCAAAAGGCATGGATCAAAAGGAAGCTGATGTAGAGTTATCCGAATCTTACTTTGACCAGGGAAGTAGAACAGAGAAGGAGCAGGTAGGAAAACATGCAAGTATTTTTAGCTCTGCTAAGTTGATTGACTTGCAGCAGAAAGATGAGGAATTAAAACAGTTATATCAAAAGGCATTTAGCAAGCAAGAAAGAAAGCATTCCTATCTGTTATTACTTAACAAATGATGTCTTACTGAAGAAATGGAGACCATCACAATTTCAAGCAGAGCAGACATGGGCAGAAATTCATCAAATTATTTTGCCAGTTGGGTACATAAAGGAGGTGCCGTGATTGGCACTTGAGCTACTAGTTGGAGGATATTTTTGGGTGAGGACAACACCCGCTAAAATATATAGATTTGTTTACAGGCTTGGACTGCATAAAGATGTAGCTGAATTTTGCCAGACGTGTCAAACATGTTACGCAGGCAGTAATAAAACTTGTATCTTTAATACCTATTCCAGCATTTGAGGACCGTTTCACAAGAGTCTTGATTGATTGCGTGGGTCCCCTACCACAAACAAACGGTGGGAATAAGCATTTATTAACAATAATGGATATGCCGACTAGATATCCAGAGGCAATCTCGTTATGCAGCATCACAGCTTAAAAGGTTGTAGAAAAAAATACTTATTTTTTTTAATAGATACGGACTACCAATAACGATACAGTCAGATCAACGATCAAACTTCACATCCAAACTATTCAAGGAGGCGATGGATAACTTGGGAATAAAGCAATTCAAATCTACTGCTCACCATCCAGAATCACAGGGAGCACGAGAGAGATGGCATCAAAAATTAAAGACCATGTTGAGTTTTTGTGATCAGGATTATCCAGATGATTGCGATAAGGAAATTCTATTTGAACTTTTTGCGATCAGAGATGCATCCAATGAATCGACTAAATTCAGTCCATTTTAATTAATTTTTGGGCAAGAACTAGCAGGACCATTAAATTTGATGAGGGAAGATTTAACAAGTCAGAATTCAGAGACCACCCATTTGGACGATGTGTCAAATTTTAGAGAACGATTAAATAGAGCCGGAGAGTTGGATAGATACATTTAAACGTATCGCAGCATACAATGAAACAGGAAGCAGATAAGAAATCACAAATTTACAATTTTCCCATTGGGAGTAAGACATTGGTGTTCCTTCCAGTAACAGGTGAGCATTTAAAAGCAAGGTTTCGTGTACCTTATCAAGTTGAGAAGAACTTTAGTGAGATCAGCTAATTGATAAGGACTCCAGATATGAAGAAATCTCACAAAGTGTGTCATGTGAATCTGCTCAAAAGATTGGTTGATAGTGAAAGAAAGCAAGAGGAGAAGGTGTTAATGATTACAGCACAGAGTGAAGAACCAAGTTCAGAGGATTCTGAATGGGACATTCCTCAAAACCAAATTGAACAATGAGAAAGTTGTCAAAAACTGGAATAAATTATTGAGTTACCTTCCACAAGAAAATCGAATAGACCCAAAAGAGTTATTACTATCACTTTAGGAGATATACGGAAATAAACTGTGAAGTACTATCATAGTTGCACATGATGTAAATATAGGAGATGCTGTTCTGATGAAGCGACATCCTTATATGCATAACCCTCCAAAGTTGGCACAGGTTCAGAACGAAATAGAGTGAATGCTCCAAGATGGCATAACGAAGTGAATTACGGTGACTGGAACTCACCTATAGTCATGATGCCAAAGCCAGATGGTACCTGAAAGTCATGTGGGGACTATCACAAAGTCAACACCATTACAATGACTGATGCATATCCAATTCCATGTTTGGAGAACTGTGTCGGAAAAGTGGAAGAAGGCACTTACATTTCTAAGTTAGACTTGCTTAGAGGTTCCTGGCAAGGACCTCTGCCAGAGAGAGCAAAAGCAATTTCGGCTTTCATAATACCAAATGAACTATATCAGTTCAAAGTCATGGCATTTGGTATGAAAAATGCTCCAGCCACATTTCAGCCATTGACAATAATGTTTTTGCCGGATTACCCAACTATGTAATGTACATTAATGCCCTGGTGATTTTTAGTCACTCATCGATGGAACACTTTCAGCATTTATCGGACTTATTCTCTTGACTTCAGAAGGCAGGCTTGGTGGTAAATCCAGCTAAAAGTGAGTTTGCGAAAGCCCAAGTCACGTTCCTGGGCCATGTTATTGGTCATGGACCAATAGCCCCATGAGATACAAAAAGTAGTGGGAAAATTCTCACACCATCCACAAAAAGCAGTATTACTGTTCCTGGGATTGACTGGATTGTACTGAAGGTTTGTGCCAAACTTTAGCAGTGTGGCTGCTCCACTCACCAAATTAGTTAAAAAGGGCAATAACTCTCAGTGGACAGCAAACTGCCAATTTGACAGCCTAAAAACCTTGTTAACCACTGCCCCCAGTATGAGCCACACCGGATTACACAAAGCCTTTCAAGGTGGCTATCGATGCCAGTGAAGTGGGTGTCAATGCGGTGCTCCTGCAAGAAGATGACGAGGGAATCAAGAGACTTATCGGGTATTTTTCCAGGACGTTGAACGTTCATCAACAGAAATATTCAATGGTGGATAAAGAGAAATTAAGCTTGGTGTTGGCATGAAAACATTTCAGAGTTCAAAGTTTGTGCGAAGATTTGTAACTCGGGTGCTCGTTGTTGTGGTTCTGTTCGCCGAACAGAACCACAACAGCATTTCAGAGTTTATATCACCAGCGATGAATCTGAGACAATCATATACGCTGATCACAACCCATTGATATTTGTGGATAAATTTAAGGACGAAAATGCCAAACTGTTTCAATGGAGCTTGTTGTTGCAGTCAGTCATTACAACAATTGTGCATGTGGCAGGTCGCGAAAACGTGATTGCCGATGCATTACTGAAACTTGAATGAGATATGGAGGTGTTTGGTTGTGGGTGTACCACGGCCTGAATTTGCATGGGGTTGTGCATGTTTTCATGTTTACAGTTGCTATAGCGTATATGTGTGATTTTAGACTTCCAACTGGATTTGAATGGTTAAAACTGCAGCCATATTTTGGTATTGATGGTTCATTTTTTAAGGGGGAGGCGTCACAAAGCTAGTCCCTTTTTTGTCAAGAAGCTTTTTCTTGGCTCAGGTAGACTCTGTCCATGATTGTTTTCAGGGGGACAATAAAACAGGGCCTGACTCCGGTCAGTCTGGCTTGGTAAGGAGACTAAAATGACTTTCAGAGGCCTTTTGTCTATCTGTACACAGATGAGACTTCAGTCCAGAGTGGTCGTGCTTTAGAAGTGACCTGTATAATGAAAGGGGAGTGATGAGCTCTTTTAGCTGAACTCGCTGAGGTGAAACTGAGCAGTTTTCAGTTGAGTCTTGAACTAGGAATTTCAACAGGAGCAGTGTGGAAACGCTCTCTCTTTTCTGCCCATCAACTTCAACCTGTAAGCATATGTTCCATTTGTACTGGTTTTTAAAGGGAGTTTGCTTATTGGGACTGTTACGTGCATTCGGAACAGCATAATTAAGTCTAGCTGGATAGAATGAGTTCTGAAGGGGTTCTTTATTCTGTTCTTTGTGTTCATTCTGTACTTTTGTGAATAAAGTTTTTGTCTGTTTTAAAGTCCAGTCGTCAACGTAGTTAAAATACACCAGGTAATTTTCATTGTACACTTAATGGAACAAATTGCAAAGTTATGCTCTGGGCTGTTTGCTTAAGAATGTTTTGAGTGGTATAGACTCGTCCATAACACCTTGGAACTTAGTACAAATCATTCACTTTCGCTCCTCACGACCAGCAAACCATGTTAACTTAATGAATGTGTACCATTAGCACTGGAGCCAGGAGGAACAACATGGGACAGTCTGTTTGTGCAGTCTATGCTTCATTAATTTGTCATGTTGCAGCATCAAAGACAATCCTCCTGTTTCAGTAACACCGTTTAAAGGGGCTGAATGACCTCTTCTTTTGATGTGTCAGTGTCTCGAGAATACTGAGTTCTCTAATTTCAAATAACCACCCTTCCAATCTGCTGACTCCCATCCCAGTCCCTACCACTCCCTTCTAATCACCTCCCCCTTCCTTGATAGCCCATCCATCTCCCTTCCATTACTCTGGTCAACTCTTCTTCCAGCTTCCAACTGGATTCATTCCTCCAATCGACTAACTCGGTGGTACCCTCTACCAGTGTTGATCTATCCCCATCTCACCACACCACCTCCTCCTCCCCACGCCGCTTGTTTATCTGTAAACCTCCTTACTTCCATCCCCACGCCTGAAGAAATGTTACACCCAAGGTATTGACTTCTCCACCTCCTGATGCTGCTTTGCTTGGTGTGGTCTTCCAGCCTCCTGCTTTCCAATATTTGCATTTAAAAAAAAAACCTTCAGGTGTAATAGGCAGGAGAAAGTGAATTGACTGTGAGTCTGCTTGTCCAATTGTTTCAATGGGCTGAATGGAGTTCTCACATTCCTGTGAAACCAGCTTGAGATGTTGAAAGAGCTTCTCTTTTTATCCTGTGGAAATGTTCAGGGTCTAGCAATGCTGTTACATGAATGTTACCTACACGTTAACAACATGAGCTTGAAGGTTGTCCAGGTTTTGAAGCTGTGTGTGATTTTCACAGAACATCTTCACTTCTGATTGAATGACGGAGGGAAAGACATTGATGAAGCAGCTGGAGGTGTTTGTGCTGAAGAAGCTACCCTGAGGATCGCCCACAGAGATATCCAGGGATTAAGAGGATTGCTGTCCACCAGTCACATTGTGTTCTGAATGACCCAGTGGGGAGTTTACACCTGATCCCATTCATTTCAACCTTATTCAGGCTCCTTGACATCTTGCTCCAGCAAATCCTGCCGTAATGTCAGGGCCAGCCACATTGACAGTGAGTTCACATCTTTTGTTCATGTCAATAGGCCAAGGTATATGTGTGTTGAGTGTTTCCTTCTCTCAGAGGGCAGAGACTATTGGGGATTCTTTATGCCAGACAGCTGCATTGCTGAAATGATTGGGAGAAGGTGGGAGTGGGTGTCAATGGATTTTGAAACGTCAGAGATTCAAGGGCTACAAAGAATTGGGCATGAAAGAGAAATGGCAGCCGAGACCAGATCAGCCCTGACGTTACTGAAGGGAAAGGCATGTTTGAGGAGCTAAATGCCTCGTGTTATTCCAAAATACCCCAGAGGCCAGTCAGTTTGTGGTCACTTCGATTTCCTGTGTTACGGACTTCAAGCAACTGAATAGACTGATCCTGTTGCTGTGTAATTGGATACTAGTGCTGCGTGATCTATGCTGGATACTGTTTTATAGGCTCGAGGGGCTGATTAGTCTCCTCCTGTAACTGTATATCAGTCTCCAGAGGCTGAAAACCTTCATTCTGTTCTGTTGTAACTGAAATCCATAGTCTAATTCCACCGCCCGAGGAGAAAGTGAGCACTGCAGATGCTGGAGATCAGAGTGAAAAAAGTGTGGCACTGGAAAAGCACGACAGGTCAGGCACCATCCGAGAAGCATTGATACTTGGACATTCCTGATGAAGGGCTTATGCCTGAAACGTCGATTCTCCTGTTCCTTGAATGCTGCCTGGTCTGTGAGCATTTCCAGGACCATACATGTCGACGTCTAACGCCCTGCCAAAGTCAACCTTCCTGATCACATCATCAAATAACCTTAACAGTTTTTAGGCATAAACCTCCATGCACAAACCCATGCTTTCTATTCCTAATCAACCCCTGTCTTTCCAAAAACATGCACATCTTATTCCTTGGTATCTTCTCAAGTAATGTACCTACCAAAGATGTTAAACCTACTGTTCTATAGTTCCCAGACTTTTATTTTGCGGTTCTTTCTGAATAAGTGCACAGCATTTGTTATCCTCCAGTCTTCTCGAATCTCAACTTTGGTTACTGGTGATAAAAAAGTTTAACAGTGTCCCCACAAGTTCTCCTTTAGCTCCTTGCAGTGTTCATGGATATACTCGTTAAGGACTGTGAGATTAATCCACCGCCAATACTTCCTGTACTGTGATATGGACTGCCACTAAGATATCACCACTAACTTCCTCAAGGTCCCAAGTATTTATGTCTTTTTTCCATGGTTAAAAACGGAGAAGAAATATTTGTTGAGGCCCTCGTTCACCTCTAATGGTTCCACACATATATGTCCACTTTAGTATTTGAGGGGTCCTATTCTCTCACTAGTTATAGCTTTCCTTGCATATTCTTAAAGTACCTCTTTGGATTCATCCTAATATTCTCATCCAAGGTTCTTTCATACCCCCTTTGTCGCCCTCCTGATTTCCATGAAAGGTAAACTCCAATATCCCTTATATACCACCAGGGATTCCCTTGATCCCAGTTTCCGGTACCTGTGCCACGCATCCCCCTTTTTTTCCAGTCAAAGCCTAAATATCTCTTGTCATCCTGGGTTCCCCAATCCTGCTAAACCTGCCCTTCACCGTCACAGGAACATATAGACCTTGAACTCTATCTATCTCACGTTTAAAGGCCTCCCACTAGCCTGGGGTCCCTTCACGTGCAAACAAACTATTTCAGTCGACCCTTGCAAGCTTCTGTCTAAACCCATCAAAATTCTCCTTGTATCAATTTAGAACTTGAACCTGTGACAAATTGTATCCCTCTCCATAGCTATTTGAAAATTAATATAACTGTAGTCACTGATCCCAAAATGCTCCCCCACTGTCACCTCAGTCACCAGTCCAGCTCTGTATCTCAAGAGTTATTCGAGTTTTGCCTCTTCCCAAGTAGGACCCTCTACATACTGTTTGAGGAAACTTGCCTGAACACACTTATCTGATTCCACTCCATCAAATTCCTTAACGCTCCGGCAGTCTCAGTCTGTTACAAAAATTAAAATCCACTGTTATGATGACCATATTGATCCTGCATGTCTCCCTTCTCCCTGCACATTTGTTACTCTAATTCATGTTGACGATTTGGAATCCTATAGTACAACTCAGGTGACATCATTATCTCTTTCCTACTACTTATCTCCAACCACAAAGCCTCACTGGGTGATCGATCAGTTATTTTATCTCTGATTATTGCTGTGATAATCCCCTTAATCAGAAATTCAACTCCACCTCCCTTCCTTCCACCATCCCTGTCCCGCCTAAAGCACCTGTACCCTGATGTGTTAAGCTGCCAGTCCTGTCCCTCGCTTAGCCATGTTTCTATAAAGGCTATATTATCGCAATGCCACGTTCCCTTCAGCGCCTTTAGTGGATTGGTCTTATCTGCCAGCCCTCTTGAACCGAAATAAATGCAGGTTAATCCAACAGGCATTCCTTGCTCCTTATCATGTTCCAGCCTGACCTGTCTCTTCACGTTACTGTTTCTGATTACTGTTCCTGTATCTCCTTCCAATCTCACAATTGCGTCCCTGATCATGAGGATACCCCTCATCGCCAAAGTAGTTTAAACCCGCCCTTGTAGCACTAGCAATATTCGCCAACAAGATATTGGTCCCCACCCCATTGCATGTGACACATGTCCCTCCTGATCAGGTTAACTCTGTCACAGAAAAGACCCCAATGATCTAAAAATCTAAATCTCTCTGCCCCCCACTCCCGCACCAATTCTTTAGTTACTTATTTATCTGCCATATCCTACTGTTCTTACCATCATTAGCTCATCACACTAGAAGTAATCAGGAGATTACCACCGTCAAGGTCCTGGCTTTAGCTTTTCTCCTAGCTCTCAGTAGGAGGAAAGTTCACCTGTCCTAACTGCCATCTCCACTACTGTAAGACTAAAGCTGAAAGCACGTTATTTGAGTTTGCCTGAAGTTTTTGCTGAGCTGCTGCTGTCCAAAGCCTCTTGATCCAAACATTTCTATTTACTCTGCTACCAACAGCATGTCTCTCTACTCCTTCACATTTAGTTTTGGTTAGAGAAGAAGGAAGACACTGCAGTGATGTAGCACTTGGGCATTAACCACTCCTTGACACCTGGCCGCTGACTACCTGCTCTCCAGCCAAGGTCACTGCTTGGCCTTGGAGGGTGTCTTACTGTGGTCTTCCTTCTGGTAGTGCTGACTGCGCTGATGCTAACCTTCACCCGACAGCTAATCCACATTGTCACAGTCCTTGGTCTTTTCTGTCCAATAGTACTGCTGTTATGAATTCCTTGAATCCGTCGACTACATTCCAAACTGTGTCTCACTCCACAGGGAGAGAGGTTGATGTTCCAGTGAATACAAGGCTATTGTAAAAATGATACACTTCGACATAGGAGCCACACTACGTGATCAGCACGATGGCACAGTGGTTAGCAGTGCTGCCTTACAACGCCCGTGCCCTGAGTTCAATGCCCGCCTCAGATGATTGACTGTGTTAGAGTGTGCACATTCTCCCTCTGTTTGCATGGGTTTCCTCCCACAGTCCCAAAACGGTGCAGGTTAGATCAGTTGCCTGCAGTGTGAGGTGCAGGAGAATGGGTCTGGGTGGGTCGCACTTCGTTGGGTCGGTGTGAGCTTATTGGGCTGAAAGGCCTGTTTCCAGACTGTAAGTAATCTAATCCAATCAGTATGTCTATCCTCTCACTGAGTCTGCTTTTTCACTCAATTAGCTGAGATCTATTTTGATAATCCCCCATTCCACTTGTCTGCATTTTCTCCACAAACCTTGTATGAAAATAAGTCTGCGTCAACCTTGAAGAAATCTAATGAGCCAACCCCAACAGCCCACAGAATTTTCTACAATTGTTTCCCACTCACCGATGTGAGACTTGGAGGTCTTTACTCCCATGCGATATTTCTAACACTCTGTTTGAAAGTTGTACCAATATTAGATATTATCCAGTCCTATCACACCTTCTCTGTGGCCAGAGGCAAAACAGAAATGAAAGATTCAGAGACTGTAATCTCCTCATTCATCTTCCACGTCAGCCTAAGATACATCTCATCCTGATCTGTGGATTTGCCCACTCTCCATCCCGCATAAACTTCCAATTCTTCGTTAGATTCTGTGTTAGTTCACTCAAGGATCACACGGTAACTCTCCCTGAATCCAGGAACTCCTTCTTCAAATGAAGTCCGAAAGAAAGTCCATGTTTAACTTATTCTCTGCCTCAGTGCACAGGCTGCCCCCTTGGTCCCTAATACTCCCCATTCTCTCCCGCGTTATCCTCTTCCCCTTAATAAACCAAAATTTATTATTTGAAGTCTTGCTAATCTTACCCTCGAATGTTTTAACTCCCCGCCTCCACTTCTGCTTTTCTACTGACTTTTTAAAGTTTAGCCCTACACTTTCTATATTCTTTTCAGACCTCCATTGACCTGCTCACTTTATAACTGTTTTAAGCTTCACTTTCATTTTTAATTCAGTTCGGAATTTGTGTCGACATCCGAGGTTCCCTGGGCTTGTGTTCCTAAAATTCATCTGCGGTGTAACATGCTGGGACGACACTGTCATCAATTACATTTTGATCAAGTGATCCACCAACTCTCGCCCCACGCTGTTCTGCTACAGGTTTACCCAGATGCATCTGCACTTTGGCCAGATCCTGTCATATTTTTTCATAAAATCGGTCTCCCAAATCCAAAAAGCTTTTATTTTTCAAACATTTTTGGGTGTTTTCCTTAGCAAACTCAATACATTTGAGTCACGGCCACTGGTCCTTTCATGCTCAACCCAATCCTGCCTGCAACATCTGACTGGCTTCGTTCCCCACGGGGAGGCCCAGCACAGCCTCGCCCATTGTTGTATCTGTCACACATTGACATAAGAAGCTCTCTGCAATACATTTCAAGGCATCTGCCCCTCTTATAAAGTTATCACTGCCCGAATAAATGTTTGGAATTGAAATGCCTGAATATAATGATCCTATTGTTGTATTAACAGACCTCGTAAATTGGCTTTTTATCGGCTCCTGTATTTTCTTTTATCTGGGAGTCTACAATATATTCCCAGTATGTGTGTCTGTCATGGTTTTGATCCTGAGCTCTAACCACCAAGTCTCATTAGAAGATCATTCTTCCTGCAGTAACTGACACCATAATTGATAATGCAACCCCACTTCCTCTTTTACCACCTCTCTTGTCGTGCCTATAGATCTTATAGCACGGGATATTGAGTTGTCAGCCCTGACGCCCCTCAAACACATTTCTGTGATGTCAGAAATGTCACACTTTCCCATTTCACCTCGTTCCGTTATCACATCTGTCGATCCGATAATATTCCCACATTAAGGTAAAGGACATCCATCCAGGAATATAATACCTGGAATATTCTATCACGCAGAGTCCTTCAGTCATTCATTGTTTGTTCTCAAGCTGCCCAATTCATGAACAAAACTGTTACTCTGGGAATGAATGAATATTTGTTGCATTGTAATTTCTCTTTTAATAAATGTATTCATCAAATGCAACTTTCCAGAACTAAATAGTCAGCTCCACATGCAATCAATTTCTGCTGATTAATCCCCTGTTCAGTGTGCGGAGAGGGAGCTCGAAGTAATGGAGAAAGTGAGAACTGCATGTACTGGGGATCAGAGTCGAAACGTATGGCGCTGATAAAGCACGGCCAGTCGGGCAGCACCTGAGGAACAGTGGTGCTGGAAGAGCACAGCAATTCAGGCAGCATCCGAGGACAGGCAAAATCATGATTTTGCCTGTCCTCGGATGCTGCCTGAATTGCTGTGCTCTTCCAGCACCACTGATCCAGAATCTGGTTTCCAGCATCAGCAGTCATTGTTTTTAGCACCTGAGGAACAGGAGAGTCAAAGCTTTGGGCTTCAGCAGTTCATCAGGAAGGCATTAGTACCTTCCCATGTTTTCCATTCCATGATTGACAGGATATTTGGAACCATACGTGTTCCAGAAGGCAGCATTGTATATAGCCCTGAAATGGAAAGCAGTCAATCATTTAATTTTACAGAGTGCAGACATTTTGAGGTGAATTACAGATTAATTGACGTCCAAACTTAAGAGTCGATAAATCCCCTTGGCCAGACGGAAAAAAAAACGAGGTTACTACAGGAAGAGATCTCTGTGCCTTTGGCGTTGATCTTTACATCCTCACTGTCGACTGAAGTAGTGACAGATTATTGGAGGGCAGTAAATGTTACTCCTTGTTCAAGGAAGGTTCTAGGGATAATCCTGAGAAATACAGACCAGTCAGTCTTACATCAGTATTGGGCAAAGTATTAGAGGGGTTTCTGAGAGACAGAATCTATGATTACTTGGAAAATAATAGTTTGATTAGAAATAATCAGCATGGCTTTGTGAGGCGCAGGTCATACCTCACAAATCTTCCTGCATTCTTTGAGAACGGGATCTAACACATTGTGGAGGAACAGGGTGACTTGTGGTCCATGTCATAGCTCCCTCAGTGTTGTCACCCAGTTTTATTAGATTGGTCAGAAGGTATATGATGTTTTCATTTGCAGGAGGATAGTGTTTAAGAACTGCAAGGTTATGCTGCAGCTCTATGGAATCCTGGTGAGATCACACTTAGAATATTGTGATCAATTCTGGTCACCTAATTATAGGAAGGATGCAGAAACTTTAATGAGGGTGTTGAGGAGATTTATCAGGTTGCTAACAAAGAAGAGTTCAGGGCTTTTCTCATTGGAGCAAAGAAGGATGAGAGATGATAGAGGTGTATAAGGTGACGAGAGGTAACGATCATGTGGATAGCCAGAGACCATTTCCCATGGTGGAAATATCTATCACGAGGGAGAAAATCCTGAAGGTAATCGGAGGAAGGTTGAATGGAGATGTCAGAGGTAGGTTCTTTACATAGAGAATGGTGGATGGGTGGAACGTACTGCTGGCAAATGTAGCAAAGTCAGCTGCATTGGGGATATATTAACCGACTATTGGAAAGGCAAATGAATGATAGTATAATGAAGGGTATGTAGGTTAGTCTGATCTTCGAGTAGGATAAAGAGTCGGCAGGACACCAAGGCTCAAAGGATCTACACTGTGCTGTACTGTTCGATGTTTCATGTTTCACCTAACTTGTGGATTCTTATCAATTGTTGAATGTGTGAGGGAGTGATGTGTGTGAGATCAGGAAGCTTTGTAGGGGCGTTAGGCCAGGACGTCCACTTATGGTGTGCATTCTTAGTCACCTGAGTACCAGTACAATATGTGTGTGACGACCTATACTAGTCAGAATCCGTCAAGTTCAGTTATTAACGTGATGCTGGACTTGCCATTTGCTGCTGCTTTCTTCAGATAGATTCTGTTGGGTGATCCATGTATTAATTTTTGTCCATCAACAGAGATGTACAATTTTATTTTGATACTGGTGAATGTGAAGGTGACATTTATTGGACACGGTTTTAGAAGTTTCTTTGCGAGACACAATGTGCTGCAGAATACTGTCAACTTGTTAACGTCTTCGCCCAGTGCCTGGTCCAGGTAGCAGATGCTTGGAGTCTGGGAGGCAGGCCAGATGCCATGACCATAAGTAACGTGTGCAATGTGATTCTGACACTCCATGTACATCCATCTGCCCCCTGGCAAGGCTCAGACCGAAGATGGAGTCGAAATAATTTGTTGTGAAATAATGATTGAATGACTACCCTGACCCAGGTGTAAGCTCTCTGGATTCATTTAAGAGCAGAACAATGTCTTACCCAGTATCACTGGCAGCTGTGACTGAATTCAAATATTTCAAAATCTTTTTTCAATGTAGGTTATGATTGCAAGCTGATCTGAAAAAAAAATCAATTATTTGCTATGTTCGCGAAATGTGATTCACAAAAATGTGAGATATCATTTTTCAACCAAACAATAATTGCATCATCTCTGAAAACAATTAGGTTGATGATATATTTATGGAACTAAAATATACTTTCCTGCCAACATTTTATGATACAAAAATAAAGAACATATATGTTATTTAATATCGAACAAAGAACATGTTATCTGACTATAGTGGTGATCACAATTACATACTTTTGGATACATGAACACCAACTAAGCACAAAAGGACATCATCCTCTCTCACTAGTATCCTCACATATGGATGAGGAAGGACACCACTTCGAATGGGAAAACACATCCATCCTCGGACAAACCAAATCGAAGCACGCACGAGAATTCCTAGAAGCATTCCAACCAGAACTCTCTCAACAAACACGTCGAGTTAGACCTCAACTACCACCCCTGAGAAAAGGAACATGACGTGACTTCACCAAAGCAAATAACATCACCACAGGAAATGACATCACCAATCCAAAGAAACCCAAACATATAAATAGAAAGCAGGAATTTTCAGCATTGGTTTGCCTGAGGCCCACTGAAGATGAAGATGATGAAACATCTGGAAATGAACCTCCCAGCTGAACGAGCAAACCTCCATCCAAAATCTCAACCTGATCTACAAATCTTCTCAAAACTCGCTACAAGTACATACTCATTGTGAAAAATCACACAACACCAGGTTATAGTCCAACTGGTTTAATTGGAAGCACACTAGTTTTCGGAGCGACATTCCTTCATCAGGTGATTGAATATTCATTGTCTGTATTCAAATGAATACATCGTCGCTCCAACATTTGGAAAGTCGTTGGCTTCTGAATGATTGTATTTTTAGAGTGAGAAAACGATTGAACCGTCAAATACAAATAGTATTCTTTTACATCTATATATAATCGATCAGTTTAATTTCTCACTGTATGTGCGAGCTGCAGCTCTTTACCAACAATTGCAAAATGACAAATATTCAACATTAACAGAGAATATTCGTTTCAATAAATGATTTGTGTTATTAAATTGAAGTGGACAATCATTTGAAACCTTGCAATGTTTAGAATGAATGGTACTTAATGTGAAATGTTAAAAAGAACGATGAACATACATCCGAGTGAGTGAACAGTCTGACATTTCCAAAGAGTTTTGCGGCAAAGAAAGGAAATATTTGTTTTATTTGTAGGGATGCAAGATTTAAAATATTCATGTGCTGATTACTAATTAGACTTCATCATCAAGTTGACCTTGCAATACTTGCATTTTAAATGGTTATGCTGCAGCAAAATGATCAGATATTTGCCAACATTTACAACTGGGAATAATCTGATACTGGCTTTGACTTGCATTTGTACATGATAGAGTACAGAACTTTAATATAGACAAGGAGGCTATTGGGCCACTGTGTATGCAAGGATTGTGAAATGTCTCCCAAATCCTCCCATTTGCCACCTCTATCAATGTTGCCCTTTAAATTCGGTACTTTCAAATATATATCCAGTTTCCTCTTGAGTCTTCATTCACAAATCTCCCAGGAAGGGCATTCCAAATCCTAAAAAACCTCTCAATAAAGAACTTTTGCCTTATCTCACTCCGCGGTCTTGTGCTGACTATCTTGAAACTGGGATGCTGTAATGCTAGCAAAGAGAAACGGAATACTCTTATTTTACCCTGTTTTTTAATAGTTTTGATCACTGCAATAAGTTCACATCTTAGTCTGTTCTGATCAATAAGGAGTAATTTCATTACTCTAAATTCTTGCAACCTACCTTTAACTAATTCCTTCATCCACTTATCATTCTGTTCATTTATAAGGTCACTGGTATTCTTCTGCAAAGGAAAGAAGGGTGTGTGTGTGTGTGTGTGTGTTTCAGTGAGAGAGAGACAGAGAGAGAGAGAGAAAAACAATTCTCTGTAATGTCTGAATTACACCCTGTGCCTCGTGTAAAAGAGGCAAGGATTAGGAAGGCAGTATAGATTAATACATGGTTAAAAAGCTAGTTCAGGGGTGAGGCTTTCATATTTCTGAATCATTGGGTCCTCTTCCAGGACAGGTGGGAGCTTTAATATATGGACAGATTGCATCTTAAGTGGAGGAGCATCAACATCCTGGTGGGGAGGTTTTCTAGTGCAGATTGGGTGGATTTAATCTAATAAACCAGGCGGCTGGGAAACAAAGCAGCAGGTCAGGAACTGAGCAAAAGTTAGAAGTGAATAGGACATCAGGCACGGCCAGTCTCATGACAATGCTGCGAGAAGTATTCAAATCAGTCGAAAATGTGAGTTTGAGCATGGAATATCAGAGTTTAGCAAATTATGATGGAATGTATGGGGGACGTTAAGGAGTGAGGCGTGTGAGATCAGAAAGTGCGTACTCAAGAAAATATTAAAGGGGAAAACAAATCAGAAAACTTATTTTTTAAAATCTTAGGCCTAAAAGCACACAGTATTTGGAATAAAATTGATGAGCTGGCAGTAGGTACAGAGATAAATGGGTATGACCTGGTAAGGATGATTAAAACATGGTTACAGGAAGATCAGGACTGGACAGTGAACTGTACATGGGTACTCGGTATTCCGAAAGAATAGACATAAAGGTAAAAGAGATGGATTTGATGCATTGGTTAAGGATGATACCAAGGCTATATTAAGAAATAATATAGGCATGAGGGAACAAAATGAAATTAGTCCAGGTACAAATAAAAAGCAAGGGAAGAAACCTCTTTGGAAGAGTAATTTTCAGCCACCGTCTCCCCAAAGTACTTCTGAGGTCGGAAAAAATGTGGGTTCGTGACAAGGTAACAACGGTGGGCTAAACCTGCATATTGAATAAATTAATCAACTTGGCAAAGGGTAGGCTCCAAGGACAATTCATAGAGTATGTGAAGGATTGTTTGTGAGAGCACATGTTATGGAACCAACCAGAAAGCAGGCTACTTTAGATTTGATGTCAGGAAGGAATGAAAAACGATCTTGCAGTTAAGGATCCTCTTGGAAAGAATGACCACAACACGCAGTCGTTGCAAATTCAGATTGAAAGAGTGAGAACAGAGTCACATACGAGAGCCTTAATGTTGGGCAATGGTACGTACAGTGGCCTAAGGAAGGTGTTGGTGGGGAGGGGGGTGGGGGGGGGTGTGCGTGGGAATAGTCAAAGTCAGAACAGATGAAAAAAATTGACAAATACTTAAGGGGATACTAAATATCTCTCAATTAAAGCATATTCGTGAGACAAGAGGAATTGCATGACAGACAAAAATGATCCATGTCTAGATAAGGAAGTTAATGACAACATGAGGGCAAAAACTAGGGCAAATCATACTGCAGAAGTCAGTCACGCTCTGGAGGATTGGGTAAGTCAGTGGCCTAATGCATTATAGCTGAACTGTTCATCGAGAGACCCAGACAATGTTCTGAGGACCTGGGTTCGAATCCTGCCATGGCAGATGTTGGAATTTAAATTCAAATTTGAGATTAACAAACTGATGGTGAACATGAATAAATTGTCAGGAGAAGCTCACCTGTTTCATTAATGTCCGATGGGGAAGGAAACTGCCATCCTTACCTGGTCTGACAGATATGTGACTCCAGACCCAAAACAATGTAGATAACTCCTAACTGCCCTCTGGGAAATCAAGGATGGACAATAAATGTTGGCCTACGCAACAATGCCCTCTTCCTGTAAATTAATGGAAACAAACAAAACAAATCACAACATTAAAATAAGCTATGACAGGAAATGAACGGAAACATAAACACTGATACCAGTAGCTTTCACTAGTACATAAAAAAGAAGTGCAGAGTGAAACGAAGTGAAGGCTCTTTGCAGGATTTAACTGACAAGGTAACAATGAGAAACTCAAAAATGGCAGAGACACAAAAGCAATGCTTTCTGTTTTCACAGACTACAACAAAAACTGTAGTTCCTACACAGGATCTTTTTGGGATTACTGCTGTTTGTCATTTTTAAAAATGACCGAGATGAGGGCATACAATGATGTGTTAGTAAAGTTAATGATGATACTAAGGTTGGTCAAGTGTGGATAGTGTTCAAGGGTGTTGCAGGTTACAGAGGAACATAGATAAGCTGCAGAGCTGGGCTGAGAGGTGGCAATTTGAGTTTATGTGCAAGAATGTGAGGTGATTCACTTTGGAAGGAGCAAAAGGAATACAGAGTGCTGGGCCTATGGTAAGATTCTTGGCAGTGTCGATGAGCAGAGAGATCTCGATGTCAATGTACGTAGAGCACTGAAAGTTGCCAGTCTAGTTAATAGGTTTGTTAAGAAGGCGTACAGTATGTTAGTTTTTATTGGTAGAGGGATATAATTTTGGAGCCACACGATCATACTGCAGGTGCACAAAACTCCGGTGTTGCCACACTTGGAATACTGCATATATTTCTGCTTGCTGTATGACAGGAAGGAAGAATAGGGTTTGGAAAGGGTTCAAAATAGATTTTTGAGGATGTTGCCTGATTTGGAGGGAAGGTCTTAAAAGGAAAGTCTGAGGTAGTTGCCTCTGTTTTCGTTCGACAGAAGAAGGCTGAGAGGTGTCTGAATTTATCTATACAAGGTATTCAGAGGGTTACATAAGGTGGACAGTGTTATGAATTTTTAAGTGTACAATAGCTTCAAGAGAGTTGAAAGGCTCACCAAGGGCTTAGCAAGCGCACAGGGTACTGGAAAACGTAAAAATGTAATATTTGGTCAAACAGTTAGCAGTATCTGGGTTGCTATGAGACAAATTCAAATTCAGCCAATCTGTTTAAATAATGTGCCAAGATGCCAAACGCTAATCAAGTTTGCATTTAGTGCTTTGACAACATTAAAACCAATGAAACAATCCAATCTTTTGGGGTATAAATATTAAACATTTTGAACAGTTGGCCAGAGCGGCAAAGAGCAGCAAGCTGCCAACAAGTCCAGCCTGGCAGCAGAAAGATTTGCTCTCTGACAGGTACCTTTATCAGCCAAAGACCTGGGAAGCAGAATCCCCAAGAATAAGAAAAGAAGGCAAGAATATGGAGAAGAATAGACAGCTACCTGAGTTTGAAATAATATTTTAAAAACCATCTTAATCAGGATTTTTTGATCGGACTATTATTATAGAGGTGGAGGTATCAGTGTGCATATCAGTCTATTTGTGCGTAAAAACGGCGAACTTGCAAACTTTTGGGCAATACCATGATGACCTTTGAAAAGGTCAGGTACTTTTCGGAGATGAAACAGAAGAACGAATGCCTGTGTTTAAACAGTTTGCAGGTGCCCAAATTGACAGAATGGATCAAACCCGTTCGGTTATCATGCCCAAGCAGCATTTTTATCCAGGCAACATTTCAAATGCTGCCAATTAACTTAAAACGGCACTTGGAGATTAAGGATCCATTTTAGTGTTAACAATATGAAACCAAGCATATAATAAGAATTTCTTGCGTCAAGGAAGCATATATAACAGAGAGGCAATTGGACAGAGGGGAAGAGTCAACTGCTATCTGAAAAAAAGATGACAGGGAAGTGTCATCTGCGAAATAAATATTGGGGTCTCACAAAAAAACTCCATGCTCTGCCTAAAAAGCTCTATTCATCAATAAAGGTGCACAACACGCTGAGCAAATATTCTTGAAACCAGAAAACAACTGAGAAGGCATTTCAGAAAGAGAAAGATGAGCGAATAAGATACAGAAATTTCAAGAGAGCCCATTCTGTATGAACTTTGAGAAACTAAGTTTTAATTTTGTTCTTACTAATAATGGATTTTTTAGTGGAATCTGCATAGTGAAACAGAATATCAGGAATATATTTACCCCTGACTAATGCACCTATGTAACACATTCGTGAACATTATGGGCAATTTAGCATGCCCAATTCAAGTAACCCGCACATCTTTGGATTGTGAGAGGAAACAGGAGCATGTGTTTGAAGCCAATGCAGACACGAGGAGAATGTGATAAATCCACATAGACAGTTACCCGAGGTCGAACCTGGGTCTTTGGTGCTGTGAGGCAGCAGTGCTAGCCCCTGAGCCACGGTGTCACCCCTAGACATGCAAATAGTCATTGTTAATTACAGAAAGCGTGAAAGGATTCCATTTCATTTCACCACTCCTTTATACCAAACTGGGTGTCAAAAAGGAGGTTGGTTACATCACTTGTCACACTCCCTCAGCATATTATAAGGCGAGGAGATCTTCGCTGGGTGCATTGCTTTTAATTATCAGATGAATGTTGACCTCCACTTCATAATATTATAGAGAGCTCGAAGTGGGTCAAGTGAATGATATATTGGTATATGGGGCATAGCAGGAAAAATGTGCCTGTGGTTGAATAGATTGATGGTGTGAATGGAAAAACAGTGTATTATTCAAATGGAGAGATTGCAAAGCTGAGGGACAGAGGGATGAGACACCTGGATCACAAAAAAAAAAACACGTTGCGTGCACGTCATAGGGAGGCAATATAAATTGTCAAACCTTTTGAAAGAGAACACATTCAGGAGTCTGGAAGATTTTCTGCAGTTTTCCAGTGTATGGTGAGATCACGTCAGGAGAGCGGAGGGCACAGTGACATAAAAAGCAGTCCAGAGAAGATTCACTCAACTGATTCCTGTAAGGAGTATTTATCTCTGGAGGAAACATTGTCAGACTGGACTTAGATCTGTTGGAGTTTAGACAAATGACGCATGATCCTTTTAAACCCATAATATTCTGAGTCGTCTATTCAAATTGAATGCTGAAACAATATTTCAATTTGTGCGAGATTTCCAGAAATGGATGGACACCTGGAAACTGGAGAATATCTCAGTGAAGGAGTTGGTGATTGTTCTAACCATCTCAAAGGGTTCTGCGTCTGTGGAACGTCACTCCATGAGAGTGATGGAAGGTAACACATTGAATATTCTTAACACGGTCAGACAGTTTATCGGCTATGAATTATGAATTAAAGTTATAGGGCATAGCGCGAATGTGTGTTTCTGGCCACAATCAGATCATCCATGAACTTATCACATGGCAGACTTGGTTCAAGTTGTCCAGTCACTTAGTCCTCATCTTAGTTTCTTCGTAGCTATTGCCTTTAGATACTGACAAATAATGAAAGCACTCTCAAGCGCACAAAGGCTCTCCCTTTTAGAATGATGAGCACAATGTGCAAATGAGATTTTTAATCAGCACTGCGAAAGCACTCGTGGAAGTTTCATAGAGTTACAGAAAGATCAGATGCTTAGGTCAAATTAAAAGCCTCATTAAAACTGCGTTAGAAATTCGATAGGTTAGAATGGATGCCTTTAAGAGAGCAGATTCCTGTCAGTTGTTCTTGTAAGGTGAATTCCGTTAGCAAGAACAGCATTTATTGCCTATGTCCAATTTCCATTCAGAATATGGTAGTGAACCCCAGTGATCCTCGTGGTTCAGGGACACTAACTGATATGTTTCAAAGAGAGCCTCAGGATTCTGAACAAGTGCCAGTGAAGGGACAGTGATATTGATTCAAGCCAGGATGCTGTGTAACCTTGGAGATTGTATTCCTCACCACATGATGCTCACAGCGATGGAAATAGTGGGACAGTCTCTTGCTGAAATAAATTGGGGAATTTACAGAGTGATGTAGTTAAGGTCTTTTATGATGGAGCCTGAAATAGCATTTTGAACAGAGAGCTGAACTCTCTTTTTACTTATGTTCTGCCACCTCTGCATATTTTATTGAAAAATCTTGTGAATAATTTAGGATGGACCAGGATTTGGCATCTTGCACTGGAACATTTGTATTTTCCGTGACACTGAAATATGTCCTTTGTAACATTCCCAACATTCGTCAGAGCTGAAAAAATATCTGCAGAATTTATGGATTCATTCATTCTTTGTTTAAAAGAGTGAGTGTGATGAGGATAAAGATTCAATTGAATTGCACGTAATGGTCACACTGACGGAGTTTAAATCATATTCTCACGTTTTCCTTGAATTGGAAGCAAATTATTATAATAAACGCCCATTGTTGCACATACTGTAAAAAAAAAGTTTAGAAATATTGAGACGCCACACTAGGAGGGAAAACACATGTCGTCTGAAGTTGATGGAGATACAGAAATTCAGAATATCTGCACAATCTGAACAAGAATCATGTGATAGAAAAAACATATAACAAGTCTTTTCTTAGACCTTGACCCCCACCATGGCACATCAGGCCATTGTATCAACTGCGATAACTGATCTAATTTCTCCTGGTGATCCCCTCCCACCCCCACACTGCTCTCCCAAACCCCAGCCAATGACACCAAGCTGATGGCCCTCCGATTGCACAGGCCATTTCCATCTCCTCCAGACATCCACAAATAGGGTGGCCCTGGCAGACACATTGCTTCAGTCTGCACCTGCTACAAATAACTCATCTCTTCCTACTTTGACTCAGTAATCCCTCCTGGTCCAGTCCCTGCCCCGTACATCCTTGATTCATCTGACACTTTACACCAATTTAGAATTTCCATTTTGCAGGTTCCATTCACCTCCTCTTTCCCATGGACGTACCATTCCCATTACACATCCATCAACAAACCTCCCCACTCGCCACTCCCATTAGGATGGTCTCAGGACTCTCCGCTTCTTCCTGGAACAAAGATCTGAACTGTACCCTAACACCACCGCCATCCTCCAACTGGCTGAGCCCGTCCTCACTCTCAACAACCTTTCTTTTTAACATCCCCATGATCACTCTAACTTTGCCTTTCCTACACATCTTTGCTCTCTTCTGGTGTATCTTGTGCCTCAGCTCCTGACTACTGTTTGGAGGCCTGTCCAAGACTCCAATTATGTTTTTTCCACCTTTTCGATACCTCAATTCTACCCACCAGATTCCCCATCATCTGAGCCTACTTAATTTCTTACTATTGATTTTGTTTTATTTCTTATCAATAAGGCAACCGCACCTCCTCCGCCCACCTGCCTATCTTTTCAATAAGATGTATATCCTTGAATATCCAGCTCACAATCCTGATACCCTTGCAGCCATGTCTCCATGATGCCCGCCACGTCATACCTGGCAATTATGATCTGCGCCACAAGCTCATCTATTATATTCGTTATACTGCATGCATTCAGATATAACACCTTCAGTCCTGTATTAACCGTTCCTCTTCACGTTGTCATTCGTTTGTCCAGTGTGCTTGAAGTTTACACTCTCCATACACTGTGTCATATTTATGTGTGTTGGAGATTTTAATAACTTCTCCTGAGTTCAACACTCTTATCTCCTCCTTAAACTCGGGATTTCTAATTCCGCCAATATCTGACCTTGCCCACCCTCGCCCTATTTAGTTTAAAGCCCTGTCTACAGCCCTGGTTGTGCATTCCCCGAGTACTCTGATCCAAGCACGGTTTGGATGATTACCAGGCCATTGGATGCCATTCAGCCCGTTTACTCTGCTTTGCTATTCAACTGAATTGTAGTTATTCTGTTCCTTTCAATGGCAGGGTCTTTACCAGCATCCCTAGTGGGTCTCAAAGTGGCCAGTGTCTTTGGTTACACAGTCCTGCTTACGAGCATCCAATGCCAGGTGATGAGTTCTGAGGAGTCTCAGGAGTGGTTCGAGGAAAGGCTGCATGCAATAATGGATGGACTGAGGGGCTGAGAGGGATAGCTTGGGAACCAGTGACACTGCACTCACACAAATGGCCAGGCAAGTCTCCTGAATGCCCAGGGCAGCCTGAACACCAGGGTCACTTTTACGAAAATCGGTTGCATTTGCCGCATGTCTTCATCGCCGTGAAGCAGAAATACTGACGATGGCATAAACACGAAGATAGACAGTGGAGAGACGAAAGGAGTTAATGCTCCTAATGCAAACATGTGGAGATTGTACAAACGCCACACAGATAGGCTCCAGAGATTGGAATTGAACCCGAGTCCCTGCCACTGTGAGGCAGCAGAGCTGTGTCATCATGCCACCCAATGATGGCTAACAGGATTAGCGTAGTTGCATGTTGCCATCTGCCGTCAATTCCCTCGAATGCTCTCCCTCAGTCTCAATAAGACTGGGAAGCCTTTCCATAGCAGCAGAGGATAATTTAAAATAAACAATAAGGTGGAGAATATGGAACATATAAGCTATCTCCCCATAGGAAAGGAGACTGCAAGAGTTTAGGTAAGACATATAACAGGAAGAGATGCAAGACTGAACATTGGGCAACTTGAAAACGAGGCCAGTCACAGAGAAACGGAGAAGAAAAGAATTGGAGAATGAAATGATTAGGTGCTTTGCATCAGTCCTCACAATGGTTGGCAACTGGCAGCATTCCAGAACTTCAAGACAGTCAAGGGCGAGAGATGAGTGTAGTGATCGGTGCTGATGAAGTGTGCAGTGGAAGCTGAAATGTTTGAACCTGGAGAAATCACACAGACTGGAAGGCTAACAACCCAAAGTTCTGAAGGAAATAGAGGAGAAGATTGTGGAGACAGTGGTGGTGGATTTTCAGAAATAAATGTCCTCAGGAAGCGTCACAGAGAACTGGAAAATCGGAATGTAAAATCTCTGTGCAAGGAAAGAAGGGAGGCAAAAGACAAGAAATCATAAGGCAGTTAGCCTGACATCGGTCACTAATCGGGTTTTCGAGCCCACCATTAACAATGAGGCCGCAGAGTCGAGTCATATAGATGTACAGCATGGAAACAGACCCTTCGGTCCATCTCGTCCATGCCGAACCAAATATCCCAATCTCATATCGTCCCATTTGCCAGCACCCAGCCCATATTTCTCTAAACCCCTTTTAAACATATACCCATCCAGATGCATTTTAAATGTTGCAATTGTACCAGCCTCATTAGCCATGATTGATTTATCTCTTCAATAGATATTTATACATTTGAAGAATGTACATGTGTTATAAATGATAATCTTTTAATTTAAATTTTGGTGTGACAAGACTATTCCATGTGCCAACGAGGTTAGGAATAGGATGGTAGTAGAGTTAAATACATGGGAAAAGAACTTTTAGAGGAGGCATCACTTCCGATATGTGTATCATTGGGATTCCCGAGTTCCTCTCTCAAACAAATCTCTACAATATTAACATAGCAGTTATATACACTCACCCAAGCTCCAAGTTCATCCGTCTTGCCTGTCATACTCCTCACATTATAATCAGCGCACTTTAGACTGTCAAGCCTATTGTGTTCAGTAACCTCTGTCTGTTTGTTATTGGTCTTAGCTATACTGGGATTAGTCGCCAACCCCGCCTCAGTCGTGTACTTGTGAACCTACTGCTCTGGTTCCCAATGTGCCCCCCTCCCCGCAATGGCCACATTGGTTTAAACCCTTTTGAGTGACAACAGCAAACCTGCCTGCCAGGAGATTGCTGCCAGTTCAGGTCCATCCCGCCCGTCTTGTGTATATCCTATCGACTCAGGATCTGATGGCATTGGGCTGAAGTGTGTTTATGTCAAAGCAATGATTATTATTGGTAAGGCAGATGAGCTGACAGCCTGATTCAATACATGGGACCATGGTATTGAAGCCATTACAGACACTTAGTTTGGAGAAGGACAGGACTGGGCGTTCACCATTCCAGGGTTTTGTTGTGTTAGACGAGATACAGAGGAAGGTAAAAGAGGTGGAGGAGCTGTATTACTAATCAGGGATAATGTTGCACTTGCACTCAGAGAGGTCGTACTGGAGGGCTCATCCACTGAGGCAATATGAGTACAGCACAAAACTAAGATTGATGCAATTACTGTGTTCGGATTATACTGCAGTCCTTTCAACAGCCACCGAGACTTTGAGAACAAATGCATGTGCCAGTTATGGAAAGGTGTAATAAAAAGAGTTGTCACAGTGCGTGACTTCAACATCCCCAATATTGACTGGGACTCCCTGAGAGCAAGTGGCTTAGACGGGGCAGAATTTGTTTTGTTTACTTGAAACAATATGTGGACAGTCTAGTACAGGAAGGGCAATACTGGACCTCGTACTGGCTAATGAGCCTGGACAGGTGACTGACATTTCAGGGGAACAGCATTGTGGAATCAATTTGGAAACGCCTTCAGTTTTAAGATAGCTAAGAACATGGATAAGTCAGGACCTTTTGAGAAGCTATGGAATTGGAGTAAGGCAATTTACGTCAGTGTTGATTGGGAGGAGTAGCTATCAGACAAATCCACATTTTGTGTGTGGCAACTGATTATTAAATCCTGATTGCAATATTATCTTGTGAACGTCCTCCCGACTGTTCGAATTTCAATCTATTTTATTTGAACAGATATTCGCTGTATACCAGAGAAGTCGCTGTATACCAGAGAACAGCAAGAGATAATGGATGATTTTGTCCTCTATCCTTCACTGAACCAGCTTGTCTCTACAGGCACCTACCGTTTTTATTGTGGGTCAGGGAACCTCAGAATTAATAGAGCACAGATGGAGGCCATTCAATCCTTCGTACACCCACGAGCTCTCCAACTACACTATCTGAAAGCAGAGAGAGTTATTGGAGATAGACAAAGAGAGAGAGAGAGAGAAAATGAAATAGAGAGAAAGAACGTGAAGGGAGATAAACAGAGAGGAGAGAAAACGGAAGTGACAGAGTGAGTGAGAAATGAAGGGGTGTGAAACTAGGATGAAATTAGATAGACCAGGAGACAGCATGAGGAGAAATAGACAGAAGATGGAAGTTTTATTTAAACATTCCCCTGAACCGCAAGCTCTTTGTCTGGGAGCCATACCCTGTGAGCACCATGCTGATACTGGTTGTGATCCTAGATCATCTATCTCCTATAATATCACAGCGTTGAGTGGCTGACAGCTAAACAGAATCCAATAGACCAATTGACTGGCGCTAGAGAGAAGGTGGATTAACTTAAATGGACTGTGCCAATAGTAGCAGAAACCGAAAACCTCCTAAGACACTGTGCGAGAGACTGGGCCAGAGAATCTCAGTGAGGGTGATCACTGTCAGAGGGCAAATCAGTATCTCAGCTGTGGGTCAAGTAATGACTGAAAAAGTTTGCACACCACTTCCATGGTTTAGTAATCCACATTTCACTTCATATATCTCGATATCATTGCGTGTATTTTAACAATCTTATCTCTTTGTACATTTCATACTTTGGTTTGTCCGGAAAACCGTGTTGTCCCTGTATTTTGTGTTGAATAAATACATTTCATTTCTGGGGAAGAACGGACCTGTTCTGACGGTTTGGAGGTGCCAGTTTTGGACTGGGGTGTACAAAGTTAAAAACCACACAACACCAGGTTATAGTACAACAGGTTTAATTGGAAGCACACTAGCTTTCGGAGCGACGCTCCTTGATCAGGTGATAGTGGAGGGCTCAATCTTAAAAAAGAATTTATAGCAAAAATTTACAGTGTGACGTAACTGAAATCATACATTAAAAAATTGAGTGTCTGTTAAGCCTTTCATCTGTTAGAATACAGTGATAGTTTCACTTCTTTTATGTATAATTCACAAAACCATTTTTTTTAAGTTGCATTCTCGGGTTAGCTGTTAACAATGGTGATAGCTAGACAATATGTTGAAGGTGTTAGCCCCCTGTGTTCTCTGTCTATGCCATAGTGCTTAAATTGATTCTAATCTAATAAGTGAGATAACGGAGTTTTACATAAATTCAAGCAGTATTTGAGCTCAGAGTTCTACATGCAGTTTTTGAGCAAAGTACAATGTAACCCTGAAAGGACAAATTCACCCCATTTATGTGTGCGTGTGGGTCTTTGTCGGTCTGTGTGTGTTTGTATGTATGAGTTGGGGGTTGTGAGTGTGAGAAAGTGTATGTGCATGTGTAGTGAGTGCAGAATATCTTAAGTCTGTGAAGGGTTGCGTGTGGGAGTGTGTGTGTGTCTGTAAGGGCGTGTGTGGGTGTCCGTGTGCGCGTTTGTGTACGTGTGTCCGCGTGTATGTGAGTGTGTGTGTGTGTAGAAGCATCTGTGTGTGTGTATAGTGCAATAGTAGTCACCTGTAATGTGACATGAACCCAAGGTCCCGGTTGAGGCCCTTCCTATGGGTACGGAATGTACCATGCCTCCGGGCATCCTTGCCTGCAACTAATAAGATAGACAACGTTGGCTGAGACACATGAGTACCTGCCATGTACAATGTGGGAGGTATCCCCATGCGTAATGCTGGTATCCATGTCCAAACTCTGATCCATCTTGAAGCGTCCACCGTGACAGGGTTGTATGGAGTTGTCCTGAGAGCCGGGCAGCTTGCTACGAACAACGATCTGTTTGAGGTTTGGCAGTGTTCAAAGGCATGTAGTGGAGGTGTGGGGAAGGTCTTGGTGAGGTGCTCATCCTCATTGATAATATGTTGCAGGTCACAAAGAACACGCGTAATTTTTCAGTACCTGGGAAGTACTGAACAACGAAGGGTACCCTGTCAGTTGCAGCGTGTGTCTGTCTCCTGAGGACGTCATTACAGTTCCTTGCTGTGGCACATCGGAACTGGCAGTCGATGAGTTGAGCATTGTACCCCGTTCTTGTGAGGGCATCCTTGAGTCCTTCCAGGTGTCCGTCAAGTTCCTCCTCATCTGAGCAGATCCAGTGTATGCGTGGGACCTGTCCAGAGGGGATGGCTGTTTTAATATGTTTTGGATGGAAGCTGGAGAAGTGTAGCATTGTGAGGTTGTCAGTGGGTTTGCGGTAGATGTTCTGATTGGACAGCTTTTATCGGATACGTGCTGTGACCGGAGTCCGAATGAATCGCTAACTAGGGCGGTAGACAGGGATGTAAATGGAACAGGAGTGGGGGAACGGGAATCAGTTATGGGGTAATTCGAAACCTGAATTAAAAGAGGAGGTAAAAGTGCACAATTCAGGATAGATTATTAAAATCTCCATCACAGACATAAATAGGATAAAGTATCTCGAAATGATTAACAAACAAACTTTGAGCACACTGGAGAACGAATGACATTGAGAGGAGCGGTGGTTAATACAGAACTGACAGTGTTATGTGTGAATGCATGCAGTATAATGAATTCGTGACCCAGATCGAAATTGGCATGTATGACGTGATGGGCATCACGGAGACATGGCTGCAAGGGGGTCAGGATTGGGAACTAAATATTCAAGGATATGCACCCTATCCAAAAGATACGCAGGTGGGCTGACGAGGTGAAGTTTCCTTATTAGTAAGAAATGAAATTAAATCAATAGCAATAAATAACAAAGGGTCAGATGGTGTGAAATCTGCATGTGTAAAATTGAGGAAGCACAATGCTAAAGCAACCACAGTTGGAGTCTTATCCAGGCCGACAAACAGTAGTGAGGAGCTGAGCCATCAGATACAACAGGAGATAGAAAAGATGTGTAGGCAAGGCAAGGTTACAGTGATCATGGGCGATTTCAATATGCAGGGGGACTGGGAAAATCAGATTGGTAGTGGATTATAAGAAAAGCAATTCATGGAATGTCTACAAGATTCTTTTTAGTAGCTTGTGGTGCAGTCCACGAGGGAACAGGCAATACTGGTTTTAGGTTTTAGGCAGACTAGATAAGGGAGCTTAAACTGAAGGAAGCAGCGATCATAACATGGTTGAAATTATCCTGCACTTTGAGAGGCAGAAGATAGAATCAGAGGCAACAGTACTTCAGCTGAATAAGGGCAACTGCAGAGGCATAAGGGAGAAGCTGGGTAGAATTACCAGGGACAGTAGCCTGGCAGAAAAGACAGTAGAAAAGCAATGGCAGGAGGCTCTAAGAGTAACTTAGGAGACACAGCAGAGATTCATTGCAAGGAGAAAGAGGCATAGTACAAGGAGGATGAGGCAACTATGGCTGACGAGGGAAGTCAGGGATAGCATCAAAGCAAGAGAGAGAAATATATAATGTGGTGAAGGACAGTGTGAAAACAAAGTATTGGGAAGCTTACAAAGAACAACAGAGGGGAACAAAAATGTATAAGGAGGGGTAAATTAGATAAGTGGGTAAGCTAGCCACTTAGATATATAAAGTGCAAAAGAGAGACAAAAGTAGATAATGGAAATGATGCCAGAGAGGTAGTGGCGGGGAACAAAGGAATGGCTGAGCAACTTTGCGTCAGTCTTCACAGTGGAAGACACGATTAATTTCCCAAAAATTCAACAGAGTGAGGGTAAGAACGGAGTAAGGTGGTTATCACCAAAGAGAACGGGTTAGAAAACTGAATGGACAGAATGCAGATAAATTATCTGGACCAGATGGACTACACCCAAGCCTTGTAAGGGAGATAGCTGAAGGTGTAGTGCAAGCGTTAGTTGTGATCTTTCAGGAATGACTAGAACCAGGAAAGGGAAAAGTGGACTGGAAAATCGCTAGCGTGACAACCCATTTAACAAGGGATTAAGGCATAAGACAGAAAATTACAGACTGATTAACCTAACCTCAGTTGTGGGTTAGATCCTGAAATCCATCATGAAGAATGTGATTTCTGAATACTTGAATGTAGATGGTAAACTAGGGCAGAGTTAGCATGGTTTCATCAAGGGGAGGGCATGCCTGAAAAACCCGCTACAATATTTTGAGGAAGTACTGAGCAGATTAGGAGAACCAATTGATATTATCTACCTACACCTCAAGATGTCATTTGACAAATTGCTACGCTGGAGGTTATTGAGAAAGGGGACCCATGGTGTCAGCGGCACCGTGCGAGCTTCGATTGAAGCTAGCAGAAAGTAAGGGTAAAATGTGCCTTCTCACTATGGCAGTCAGTGACAAGCATTGTTCCACAAGGCTCAGTGTTGGGAGCACCAAATTTCATATGATACAGTTAATGATCTAGATGAAGGAACTGAGGGCACTTTGAATAAGTTTTAGTATTAAAATCACCAGAGTGCGGAAACAGGCCTTTTGGCAAAATAAGTTCACACCAACCCTCCGAAGAGTAACCCAAGCAGACTGATAACGTAATTTATGGACAATTCAGAATACCCATTTCACCTAATCTGCGAATGTTTGGACTGCAGGAGGAAACCAGAAAACCGACAGGGAACCCATGCAGATATGGGGAGGATGTGCAAACCCCAAACTGGTAGTCATCCGAAGTGAGAATCGAACCTGGGTCCCTGGCACTGTACTAACCACTAAGCTACCGTGCCACCCACAGCCTGAGTTCAGACAGTGCAAAGACATAAAGAGTGTCAGATAGCATTGAAGAGGAGGAGAGCTTGCAGAAAGGTGCTCCACCGATTCTCCTCAACGGATCAATGTTATTTGGAGAAAGCGGGAGAGTGATGTAGAGAAGCTTAACAGCTATGATCAAATGGCGGAGCAGACCCAATGGGCTGAAAGGCCAAATTTCTGCTCCTATGTCTTCTGGTCTTATGGTTAATGTTGGTTGTCCTCATCCCTCATTATAGATGCGACATTATTCTGACGTTATGATTTATAAAGAGGCCCGTTCCAATTCTGTTGACTGCCAACGTCATTATCTCTCCCTCCAGTCACAGCAACCATTTCCTCCAATTCCTCTGTCTCCTCCCCACTGTCATAATCACACTGTAATTGAAGTCCAATAAATGATACTTCATCATAGTTCATTGACATCAATAACATCAACAGCAAGCCCTCACTTGCCCCTTCTGATCCTCGAATACCAATCTGAATTGTATTTGTCACGTACAATTCTCTGTTTACATATCCATGCACTCTGCCTGTTATAATCCATGTTTTCAGAATCTGTGACCATTAGACTTGAATGTTCCAACAATGGACAGGAGTTTATCCTTGGGTCTTTACTTTATTTCTCAGTCTTGGATATCATTAGCATGGCGGATCCAGGAAATCCTTTGGATTATTCAAGGTGGTTACTATCCCATCCTCACTATAGTTGGTGTTCCTAGTAAGTCATTCTCTGTGACTGTTAAACTGGGTTAAACTGAATTTCTGCTCATGATATGTAAATTTTAGAAAAGGGAAATCACTGTCTTCGGTTCCAATCAAAAATTACTTTCCTTATATAATATATAAAGCAAATTGCTATTTACAAATTACTCACAGATATGCCAGAAGGAACCAGACTGTTCTCAAACTCCATAATCCTTTCTGTCCTGCACAAATTTTCATTATCATATCCTCCCCACCCACCAATCCTGTATAATGCCACCATTATAATATCCCAGTCGTCTCCTCAGCCTCAGTGCAATTCCTGAACGAACCATCGTTTGTGATTTTGTTAAATCCGATACAGCTGTTTCTTCAAGTCTCTTCAAACCACATGCCAATTATCAAATAATTGCACTTGAGATGTTTAACTTGTTCTATGCACAGAATCTTTTAGATGTAAGACAGTGTATAGTACTCAAGTCATAGACTCCTAACCTACTTCCATCGAATAATAATCCATTGATATCTCATGAAGGAATTTGACATAACTAAACTTATCATTTGTGAGAAAAAGCTCATCTGCTTGCCTCATGTCCTTTTGAGAAGGCAATAGGTCATCCTTGCCTGGTCAGGTCTCCGTGTGACTGCAATCCCACAGCAATGTAGTTTACTCTTTACTGTCATGTGGAACAGCTGAACCAGCCACTCAGTTTTACATCGGTATAACATGCTGGCCTGACCAGGGCTGCACACATCCCGTGAGGGAAGAACAATGGAAAGATAGCTCATTCCTCTGCCTGTTTGCCATATTCCGACAGCTCATTTCCATTCAGGAAGATGACCATTCCTTGTTTTAGGTGTATTCTATATCTTTGAAGTTCTTCATAAGAGTGATGTTCATCTCCATGTTTGGTGTTGGCTTTATTGATTTTGATGTACAGACGTAAGGAACTTGTAAATGTCACGCCAGTCTCAGGGCATAGAGAAGGAATGGCTTTTTCACACCACAGGAAAGAAACAGAGACGGAAAAGTGAGGGAATTCAATTATTGTGATAATCTCTGAGAGTGTTGTTGAGGCAGGATTTAGGGTATTGTGGGCAGATTTTCTCTCCGTTTTAAGGAATGATCTCCACGTCACAGAGAGAGTGTGAAATAGTATCAACAGACTAATCACTGGGATCATGGTACCATGAGGAGTGAGTGAAGATTAATCTGTAGCGCTGTGAGAGAATAAGAGGCATTGAAACTTGAGGGAATGGACAATCACTCATTATGTTCTAAACAGACACTATGAACGTGATAAATTCCACATTTTGTTTTTTGTTACTCGGATTATAATTCTCGACAGTTTAAATGCCTCTGAGAACGTTTCCCCTACTTCAGCTCCACTCTCCATGTCGATTGATAGAGACAGGTTCAGGCTTTGCATACAGTCTCCCTCTATATTAATACAGTGCATTTGGTGTGTGATTCTGCACTGAACGGCATGTTATCCACAATCCCGACAGCAGCCTCAATACCTTCACTCTAAAACAGTTAACTATTCCCAACAACTTCTGTCCTTGATGGAGAGCATGGGCCTGTCTTCGCGGAGGTAGAATATGCCTCCTTGAGACATCGCACAAAATATTTGGCTTCTCTTCTCACTACCAGGATACCATGTTAAAATAGCACACGTTCCACATGCAATGGGGCCATGAGGAATATCACGGAGCCATCTTTGAGTGCAGTCTCTGCTCCATTGCTTTGTCACGTTGGATCATCAATTACACCCTCCTATTCCTGAATAAGCTATGGAGGAGATGAATGTTCTCGCCCTGGTCGCATGGAAAACGTTTAATGGTCTGATTGGATTTTGCACGTTCCTGTTTAGCAGTTAGATGCACTGACCAGACTGCTTCATTTCCTGTGGAACAGGCAGAAGTTTTAAATGGTTTGTCCCTCTTCTTGTTCATTCGTTTTGATGGACTGAATAACTCCCATTTGCCCATGTGCAACCACCTTGAGATGCTGAATGAGCTCCTCTTTTAACTGTGGAAATGTGCAGTGTCTGACCGTGTTGTTACATGAATGTTACCGACACTTTCACAGAACAAGCCTGAATATTGTCTGGGTCTTGCTGCATATGGACACAGACTGGTTCAGAAGCTGACAGTGGACAAAGTGTTCTGAATATTGCCTGATCTTCAGTGACCATCACAACTTCTGGTCTTATGGTGGAGGAAAGGATTGATGCAGCAGCTGGAGCTGTTTGTGCTAAGAAAGCTCCCCGAAGGATCTCCTGAAGTGATGTCCTGGGACTGAAAGGATTGATGTCCACAAACCAAACATATCTTCCGTTGTGCTATGGATGACCCCAAACAGAGTAGGTATTGCCGCTGATGCCCACTAAATTTAATTTAGTCAGCGTTCCTTGATACCATCCTGAGCCAACTCCTGCCTTGATGTCAGGGTCTGTCACTCTGATCTGGGCTCCTGTGTTCATCTCTTTTGAACATATCAATAGGATATTGTGTCTGTGTGGGGAGTGTTTTCTTCTCACAGAGGGTAGTGAATGTCTGGAACTATCTGAACTGAGAGTCCAGGGAGCTTGATCACTGAAAGTATTGACAGAGGATGTAGATTTTTTTTTACCCACTATCATTGAGTTGAACGGTGTGAAGAATTGGGAATTGAATGGAGTGGAAGCCGACAGTGGATCTGCCATGATGGTATACAATGGTACAGCAGGATTGACTGGCCGAATTACCTCATCCTGTTCCTTATGAGCTCATATCCTGTAACTGGAAAGTTAATGGTTGTAATTTTCCTGAATGTTGCAGTCAGAGAGAGCAAAGTATTTGGTGCATCATCTCTGAGCGATGTCTGTGGGCTGTATTCACAGTGAATCTGGGTCCACTACATGACCAACAAATGAAACACAAGTTGCAGAGAGGAGACTCTCTGTAAAGAGACCAGTGGCGTTTTTCGAACCCACAATGGATTTCCAACTAACATTTTCCAACCCACACCAAGCTGTGTGTGTCAATCTGGAGGGACTGAATGATATCATATGTAACTGTGGACCAGGTATTTGGAGCAAGTGGCCTCCATGTACTCCTGTGCTGGGCTGAAAAGAACACTGAAACATTTTAGTGAGGAGCAGGAGTGGGTTATTAGCCACTTTGCCACTGCTATGCCAGGCACTAAGTTCGTGGCTGATCTGGTTGTGGTCTCAGAAGCACTTTTCTGTACTCACCATTTTCCTTCATTCAATTCTCTGTTCAATGCAAACACCTAGACATCACAAACTTCTTGGAAAGGGAATTCCAACTTGTACAGCTCTTAAAGAATTTCTCATTCGTGTTCCAACCAATGTTACAGGGTCACCGATTCCTTTTGCAGTCACACTCCTCCACTGGTTACAACAAATTTCAAAGTTTAGTGATAAGGCCAATAATATTAGTGTCAGCCTGGCTCATCTTCGACAAAAATGTCACAAACACACAAACGTGCAGTTGCAAGCACACATGAACACACACATTTTAAGACAAAACAGAAAAAATGAAAACTTTCCAGAGTTTCATAATGGCTGAACTCGGAACAAATGGAAAGATGACAGAATGTCCCAAATGTTATTCTGTCCTCTGAAGTTCTTCCGCTCACACAAGCTGCTGGTAATGGGATATCTCCCCTGAACAGATGGATTTGGTTCAATTCGCTTTGCGTCAGACAGTGGAAAGATGCCAAAGAATCTTTCATCAGGAAACTCCCACGATTGGTAAAGATGACGCAGGATTTTTTTCTCTTGTCAGGCAGAACAAAATGAGGGGGGGGGGGGGGCACTACGCTGCTGCTTCTGAGGCAGGTAACATTTTTCTCCCTCCCTGTGCTAAAATATGCAATAATGCCAACTGAACACCAAAAAGGACGATGTGTGATTTCCTTGAACATTCTCTGGAATGGATGATAAGGTGCTATACGCAAATGCATCATTACCACTGTTATACATTGTGCCTTTCCTTAGCAACAACAAAAAAACAAAATCCCAGCTGTATAATTTGATGGCATGTTTATATTGTCTGCATAATTTTAAGAAATCGGTTGATGTCTTCATTATATCCGCGTTAAAATCAATTTTACGACAGAGTGTGAAGCCCTTCGTTGTGTTTCTGTTCGCCGAGCTGGGAATTTGTGTTGCAGACGTTTCGTCCCCTGTCTAGGTGACATCCTCAGTGCTTGGGAGCCTCCTGTGAAGCTCTTCTGTGATGTTTCTTCCGGCATTTATAGTGGTTTGTCTCTGCTGCTTCCGGTTGTCAGTTCCAGCTGTCCGCTGCAGTGGCCGGTGTATTGGGTCCAGGTCAATGTGCTTATTGATTGAATCTGTGGGTGAGTGCCATGCCTCTAGGAATTCCCTGGTTGTTCTCTGTTAGGCTCGGTGAACAGAATCATAACAACGAGCACCCGAGCTACAAATATTTTCGCAAACTTTGAAGCCCTTCTGCCAATTGAAACCAGACACACAGAAACAAAATCACCTCGCCTCATAGTCTGTAAAAGTGTGAGTGACAAAGAACGACCAAATCCCACTATTTATAGAAAACAATAACAGTTTATTCTTTAACTCGAAGAAAAAAAAAGAACGTCGATTTTCCTGTGAATCTCCCTCTGTCGGTTTTCCTGGGTCTTTTCTTCGGTCTTCTGCTACACAGATTTCATAGAAACAGGTACCTTTCAGAGAGCGATTCTTCAGGCAGTCTGCATTAGTGCTCTTTGCTGCTCTGACTAACTGTTCGAAATGCCCGCTTTTCTACCACAAAACATCAAATTGTCTCATTGGTTTTATATCATTAAAATTAAATTCAATAACACTCAGCTCAGTTATTTGTTTCAGCCAAACCTTTCTCCACACTCTGTGCTTGTTAAGTCCTTGCCAACTTTCACTCTCTTTAAAAGGTACAGTACCCGCTTTTGCATTCATAACAATCAATACATTTTATTTTTAAAATGTATTCCGTAGTTTTCAAAACTCTAACAAGAGAAAATATGTATCCAGCTGATTTTTCTCAAAATCGTGTATGTTTCAAAAAGATTTCGCATCCAATACATAAACTGATAATTCTTCATATCCCAGGAACGTGTGTACAGGGAGGAGGAGAGGCATGTTTCGGGCACGTTCCTGATGAAGGGCTGATGCCCGAAACATTGGATTTCCTGCTCCTCTGATGCTGCCTGACCTGCTGTGCATTTCCAGTGCAACACGTTTCGACTCTGACCTCCAGCATCTGCAGTCTCGCTGTCCAGATGCAGTAAACAATTCTACGACTAGACACGATACCCTTTCTCAGAAACAGCATCATTTCAAACCACTTGCTACATCTGCAGACTAACTTCATGGATAGGAGCAGCAGTTGACCATTCGGCTGCACCATTCAGAATGCTCATGTCTGATCCGAGTGTGTCTGACCATCCATCTCCGGTCTGTTCCCAATAAACATTGACTCTCCTGTCCAGGAAAGATCACTCGAGCTCAGCCTTGAATATCTTCAATAATCGCGTCTTTACTGCTCTCTGAGGAATAGGGCACCACAGATAGCACAACACGAAAGGGAAAGGAACGTCTTTATTTCATGGCAGGACCCATTATTTAAAAACTGTGTTAACCTAACATCAAGTTGTCACCTTTTTGGAACCATATGGACAGTTTAATTAGGAATAGACGTGTCCAACATTACCACTGACTCCTTCTCTGCTCCTATCCCAGGAAGAGAATACCAGATAGCATAACACCACACGAGCATTAAAAAAAGGAGCAGAATTAGGCCATTCGGCTAATCGAGACTGAATGTCATTTAATAATGGCTGAGAGGTTTCTCAACATCATTCTCCTGACTTCTCTCTGTAACCCTTGGTACCCTTATTCATCAAAAACCTATCTATCTCTGGCTTATAGACTCAAGTGTATGTGTTTCTTTGCGTCTGTCTGCGAGCGCGTCTTTTTGTTCATGTGTTTGCGTGTCTGTGTATTTGTATGTATACATTTGTTCTTCCGTGTATTAGCCTCTGCGTTTTATCTGTTTAAGTCTGTTTGAGTGTGACTGTGTATGTCTCTATATACCTCTACATGTGTGCGGGTCCGTCTCAGTGCATGTGCTGTGAGTGTTAGTATATTGGCGTGTTTACATATGTCTATAAGTAATTCTGTGTCTGCATCTTTCTGCAATGGGATATTTATTGTTTTGGGAGGGAGAGAAGTAGCAGAACAGACGGAGCGGTTAAAGTGAGTACTGCCCTCCACAGAACATTGTTTCTTATTCAGTTGTTTGGATGTGGATATCACAGAATCTCCATACGATTCACTCAGTCCACTTCGGCTCATGCTAGAGTCCTGCCAACATGGCGGGGAGAGGAGGGAAAGGAAACGGATATTGGACACGCCACCACCCGGCTTGGCCCTTTTTGTCTTGTTCCAGGCTTTTTATCCTGGAATGGGAGAAAGGGAAGCGGGGAATGATATGTTCGTACTGTTGTAGGTGGGGGAGAGGGTTGCTGAATGGTGAGGTGTCTGAAGGGAGTCAGTCCACAGTGCAGTATCCATAAGATGTTATTGGTGTGGAGTTATTGCATAGGCGACAGACAAAATGATGGAAGGAAGCTGCTGAATTCAAGTTAGAGTGGTTGTACATGAAGTTTATTTGGAGATAGAGCGTGAGCCTTAGAACATAGAGCATAGAAAAATACAACGCAGTACAGGCCCTTTGGCCCTCGATGCTGCGCCGATCCAAGCCCACCTAACCTACACTAGCCCACTATCCTCCATATGCCTATCCAATGCCCGCTTAGATGCCGATAAAGAGGGTGAGTCCACCACTGCTACTGGCAGGGCATTCCATGAGCTCACGACTCGCTGAGTAAAGAATCTACCCCTAACATCTGTCCTATACCTACCCCCCCCTTAATTTAAAGCTATGCCCCCTCGTAATAGCTGACTCCATACGTGGAAAAAGGTTCTCATGTTCAACCCTATCTAAACCCCTAATCATCTTGTACACCTTTATCAAGTCACCCCTAAACCTTCTTTTCTCCAATGAAAACAGCCCCAAGTGTCTCAGCCTTTCCTCATACGATCTCCTTACCATACCAGGCAACATACCAGTAAACCTCCTCTGCACCCGTTCCAGTGCCCCCACATCCTTCCTATAGTATGGCGACCAAAACTGCACACAATACTCCAGATGCGGCCGCACCAGAGTCTTATACAAATGCAACATGGCCTCAGGACTCCGGAACTCAATTCCTCTACCAATAAAAGCCAGTACACCATATGCCTTCTTCACCGCACTATTTTCCTGGGTGGCAACTTTCAGAGATCTGTGTACATGGACACCACGATCCCTCTGCTCGTCCACACTACCAAGTATCCGATCATTAGCCCAATATCCCATCTTTTTGTTACTCTTACCAAAGTGAATCACCTCACACTTAGCTACATTGAACTCCATTTGCCACCTTTCTGCCCAGCTCTGCAGCTTATCTATATCTCGCTGTAACCTGACACATCCTTCCTCACTGTCAACAACTCCACCGACTTTCGTATCATCCGCAAACTTGCTCACCCAACCTTCTAGCCCCTCCTCCAGGTCATTTATAAAAATGACAAACAACAATGGTCCCTAAACAGATCCTTGCAGAACACCGCTAGTAACCGCTAGTTCCTTGCTCAGCGGTAGGTGCTATAACAGATATACAGTGAGTTTGGGGGAGCAGAGAGAATATAGTGACGCTTATCCTGGCAGAACGAGGGTACAGAATGTCCTGTATTGCTGGACATTTCTTCAGATCATCTCAGCGTCGAGGTGAGCCTCAATGAACGTCTTCTCTTCGTCTGTCACTAATAATGCCACCGACCCTGTCCCTCAGATCCCACAGAATCGGTTTGGTAGGATCTTAGCAATGAGAAACAAGCATTGGTGTGTTCTGCCGTGCAAAATTGTCGTGCAAATTTTGTATGTCTTATGCTGTGGAAAATTCGTATTGTTGGTGCTGCAGTAATACTGAATTATCTCACGTTAAATTTAAACTGCGGAAGCTAAGTGACCGCTAATGCTGTGAAAGATAAATTACAGAAGTGTGTATCAGGTAGCTTGAAGAGTGTGTTGTGATCCAAACTAGAGACAAGGTTAGTTTGGATTTGGTGATGTATGCTCAGAAGGATTAATTAATAACCTTGTTCTGAGAAAATGTGACATTAATATGTTGCATTTTACACGGCATCTGCATATAATATCGAATGTTGAACATGATGGTCAAACATTATGGAAGCCTGGAGGCTGGAGGATCAAGTTCGCTCCAATGAATTGGGAAAGTACAATATGGCATTCAGTGGGAGACAAGCAATGGTTGTTAGCGTCATAGAGTCCTAAAGCACAGAGGCAGACCCTTTGTTCCAAACCGGTCCATTCCGACCAAAATGTGCATTCACACAAACCCCATCTCCCTGCCATTGCCCCGTTTCCATCTAATCCTTTTCTATCCGTGTATTTGTCCAAATTCCTTTTAAATATTGTCAATGTAAACCCCTCAACCACTGGCTGCTCATTCCATATGTGCACCAGCCTCTGCGAAAAAAAAGTTGCCCCTCAGGTTCCCTTTAATTCTTTCCCCTCTGACATTAAACTGATGCTCTTTAGTGTATGATTCTCAACACTGGGAAAAAGATTGAGTGCATTCGCCCTATCTATTTCTCTCATGATCTTAAATACTTCTGCAATATATCATCTCAGTCTTGTATACTCTAAAGAAAAATTACCTAGCCTGTCCAAACCCTCCCAAAAACTCAACTATTGATTACTGGCGATATCCTTGTGAATTTCGTCTGCACTCTTTCCAATTTCATCACATCCTTCATGGAGCAAATTGAACAAAACCGAACACAGTACTCCAAGCGCAGTCTCACCACCATCCTGTATAACTGCAACGTAACTCCCCAACTTCGATGTTCAATTCCCTAACTAATGAAGGCCAGTGTGCCAAAAGCATTCCTCACTGTCGTCTACCTGTAACTCTACTTTGTGAGAACCGTGCACCTGAATTCCAAGGACCGTCTGTTCCACTGCACTCCTTCAGGCCTAACCATTCACCTTGAAACTCCTACCTTGATTGGATTTTGCAAAATGCAAGACCTCACATTAATCTATATTAAACTCCATTTGCCATTTCTCGACCCACTACCCCAGCTGATCAATGTCCTGCTGCAATTTCTGATATCCTTCATCACTGTCCACGATACCGCTTATTTTAGTGTCATCAGCAAAATTTCTAATCGTGCCTTGTACATTCTCAACAAAATAATTGATAGAGATAACAGCAATGGTCCCAGCACAGACCCCTGAGGCACTCCACTTGCCATAGGCCCCAGTCCGACAAGCATCCTTCCACTATTACACTCTGCTATCTAACATCAAACCAATTGTGTGTTCATTTTTCCAGCTCCCTCTGGATTCCATCTGATCGAACATTTCAGAGCAGCCTATCATGTGGAACCTTGGCGCGACATGGTTAACATTGCTGCCTCACAGCGCCAGGGACCTGCATTCAATTCCCGCCTCAGGCAACTGACTGTTTGGAGTTTGATCATTCTCCCGTGTCTGCGTGGATTTCCTGCGGGCGCTCGGTTTCCTCCGACAGTCCAAAGATGTGCAGGTTACGTGAATTGGTCATGCAAAATTGCCCATAGTGTTAGGTGCATTAGTCAGGGTGAATTGCACTTCGGAGGGGTCGTGTGGGTTCCCACACTGTAGGGAATCTAATCTAATCTAAAGGCCTTTCTGCAATCTATGTAGACTACGTTTGTCACCCTACCCTCGTCTACATTCCTGGTCAGTTCATCAAAGAACTCTAAAAATTAGTAAATTGCGATCTTCCATCCACAAAGCCGTGCTGACTGCTCCGTGTCTTTCCAAATGTATGTATGTCTTATCGCAGAGTCTTCTCAAGTAACATACCTATCACAGTTGTGAAGCTAATTGGTTTATAGTTCCCATGTTCTTCGTTGCAGCTCTTCTTGAATAAGGGCACAACATTCACTCCCCTACCAGCCTTCGGTGACTTCACCTGTGGCTGACGATGATGCAAAATTATCAGCCAGTGCTCTCGCAATTTCTTCTCTCTCTGATTGCTGTGTTCTTGGATATATCTGGTCAGGGCCAGGTAATCTATAGAAATATTGCATAGTTTGAAAAATACGTCTTGTTTTAAGGTACAATTACCAAAGAAAGGGGAAGTGACTTAATGATAGTTAACATAACAAATTAAAAAAAATATTTTAATCATAGGAAGTGACTTCAGAAGAATTTCAAACATTGTGAAAACGAGAGAATACTCAGAAATTTGTCTGTGTGGAGTTTCCAATGCTCCCCCTGTCTCCGTTGGTTTCCTCTGGGTGCTCTGACTTCCTCCCACAATCCAAAGATCTGCAGGTTAGGTGAATTGGCCATGCTAAATTGCTCCATAGTGTTCAGGGATGTGTACCTTAGGTGTATTAGTCTGGTGTAAACGTAGAATCGCATGGAAATGGGTCTGTGTGGGTTACTCTTCGAAGGGGCAGTGTGGAACTGCTCGGCCCAAGAGCCTTTTTCACAATGATAGCATGCTCAGAGCACAAAATCTGCATAAATCTACAATCTGTATTTCAAAGAAAACAAAATACAGAAAGGTCAAATCGGAAATTACGCAATGGGGAGAGGAGAATATATTGTTGGGAACAGGGAAATGGCCAAGATATCAACCAGTTACGTTGCATCTGTCTTCATGGAGGAAGAGCCAGAAAATCACCCAGAAATACCAAATGATCATATGGAACTTGTGACACGAAAGACATAAAGTCAATTTATGTCAGTAACAAGGTCGTACGTGAACCTGTAGCTGGATTGCGCATTTCTAAGTCTTACAAACCAGATGTACTTCCCAGCAAAATATTAGCAATACATCGCAAAAGAATTATTAACTGTGCTGTCGATGACTGTGTTTTATTTTCCTGCACTTTGTGCAGAGGCCGGAAGCCATTGTAGATAAATGGAAGGAAGTAAACATGTTCCATAAATTGTAGGTAAATAGAATGGATCCGAGCATCTGCAGCGGAAGAAGAGACAGTGTGGACAAGTGCAGACCAATTAACTTGACATCTGTAATGGGGAACCAGTAGAATTGGCTATTTGGATTTTCAGAAGGCTTTTGATAAGAACTCAAACAGTGAGTTCGTAAAGAAATTCATGTGAAAGTCATTTTGAGGAATATATGTAAGTGGAAAGTTAAAGTTATGTACGGTTTCATTTAAGGGAATCAGAATATAGATGGAAGGACATGTTGAAACAGTTTCACAGCGTGTTGGTGAGACTGTATTTGGAGGATTGTGTACAGTGTTTTTGACTCAATCTGAGAAAGAATATACTGACCGCAGAGGAGGTGCAATGGGCATTCTCCAGATTAATCCCTCAGATGGCAAGATTGAGAGGTGACTGCAGTGAAATTTAGAAAATTCACTGAACATATGACAAGTTGGAAATAAACAAACTGTTTCTCTGGCTGTCTAATCTACGTTTAAGGCCAATAATGGCAGTATAAGGGACAGGCCATTTAAGATAGAAAGAAGAAGCTAATCCATCACTTGACGGGACTGACTAACACAGGGGCATGAAAACTTGCTGGCATGGTAAGATTAGGGAGAATCCCCAGGTATTCTGCAGATATATCAAGCGGCAGAGTGGCTCAGTGGTTAGCACTGCCTCACAGCACCAGGGTCCCAGGTTCAATTCACACCTTGGACAACAGTCTGTGTGTAGTTTGCCAGTTCTCGCTATGTCTGCGTGTGTTTCTTCCCACAGTCCAAAAATGTGCAGTTCAGGTGAATTGGCTATGCTAAATTGCCCATAGTGTTCGGTGCAATCGTCAGAGGGAAATGGGTCTGGATGGGCTACTCTTTGTGGACTGGTTGGGCCGAAGGGCCTGTTCCCACACTGCAGAGAATCTAATCTTATAAAAAAGAGAACAATTCGCACTTATCAATGACTTGCCAAATTGCATTCAAATCAACTTAGTGTTCGCATACAGAGCATGGTGTTAGAAGGCTATTTGTGTTACTGTAGATTGATGTCCAAAGTGCACCACAGGGATCAATGCTGTGCCCTTGTTACTGGTAATTCGGATGTGCCAATGTTGGACTGGGCTGGACAAAGTTAAAAGTCAGATAACACTAGATTATAGTTGTTGTGGTTCTGTTCGCCGAGCTGGGAATTTGTGTTGCAGACGTTTCGCCCCCTGTCTAGGTGACATCCCCTGTGCTTGGGAGCCTCCTGTGAAGCGCTTCTGTGATGTTTCCTCCGGCATTTATAGTGGTATGTCTCTGCCACTTCCGGTTGTCAGTTCCAGCTGTCCGTTGCAGTGGTCGGTATATTGGGTCCAGGTCGATGTGCGTATTGATTGAATCTGTGGATGAGTGCCAAGCCTCTAGGAATTCCCTGGCTGTTCTATGTTTGTCTTGCCCTATAATAGTAGTGTTGTCTCAGTCGAATTCATGTTGCTTGTCATCTGTGTGTGTGGCTACTAAGGATAGCTAGTCGTGTCGCTTCGTGGCCAGTTGGTGTTCATGGATGCGGATCGTTAGCTGCCTTCCTATTTGTCCTATGTACTGTTCTGTCCAGTCCTTGCATGGGATTTTGTACACTACGTTGGTTTTGCTCACGCTGGGTATCTGTCCTTCGTCCTGGTGAGTTCTTGCCTGAGAATGTCTGTTGGTTTGTGTGCTTTTATGAGTCCTAGTGGTCGCAGTAGTCTGGCTGTCAGTTCGGAAATGCTCTTCATGTATGGTAGTGTGGCTAGTCCTTTGGGTTGCGGCATGTCCTCCTTTCGATCCGCATCCATGAACACCAACTAGCCACGAAACGACACGACCAGCTTTCCTTAGTAGCCACACACGCAGATGACAAGCAACATGAATTCGACTGGGACAACACTACTATTATAGGGCAAGACAAACATAGAACAGCCAGGGAATTCCGAGAGGCTTGGCACTCATCCACAGATTCAATCAATACGCACATTGACCTGGACCCAATATGCCGACCACTGCAGCGGAAAGCTGGAACTGACAACCGGAAGCGGCATAGACAAATCACTATAAGTGCCGGAGGAAACATCACAGAAGCGCTTCACAGGAAGATCCCAAGCACTGAGGATGTCACCTAGACAGGGGACGAAACGTTTGCAACAAAAAGCTTCCAGCTCGGCGAACAGAACCACAGCAACGAGCACCCGAGCTATAAATCTTCTCACAAACTTTGAACAAGATTATTAGTCCAACAGGTTTATTTCACGGCAGCAGCTTTCAAAGCGCATCATCACCTGATGAAGAAGCAGCGCATCGAAAGCTAGTGCCTCTGAATAAAACTGTTAGACTATAACCTGGTGTGATTTTGTAACCTTAAAAACAATTAGCCAGTTGGTTGCAAATGAGGAGGAAGTTCTAAGTTTACAGGAAGATGTAAATGGAACGGTCAGATGTGCAGATCAATGACAGTCGGATCGTAACCCTAATAAAGGCGATGATTAAGGCTAGCACTAAATGAATGGCAGCACACTAGGAAGCTCAGCGGTGCTTTTCCACACATCCCTGAATGGGTATGGACAGGGGAACACACAATTTGATAAAGCATAGCGATTGTAAACATGGCCTTTTCTCATCGAGGGAGAGATTATAAGAGCTATGCAGAACGTTAGTTAATCCAAAATGGATTAATTTGCGTAGTTCTGGGATGCACGTTACAGGAAGATTGTGATTGGACTGAAGGGGGTACAGAGGAGATTCACCAGGATGTTCCCTGTGATGGACCGTATCCGCTCTGGAGAGAGGCTGGATAAGCTCGGGTTGCTGAGGGGGAGGTTATTCAGGAGGATAAGATTACGAGAGGCATGGAGAGCGTGGATAAACAGCAGTTGTTCATTTTAGTCAAAGGGTCAAGAACAGGAGAGCGCACTTTTTAAGTGGAGGGTTTGAGGTTTAGTGAGAATTTGAGGATTTTTTTTAACCCAGGTGGTGGTGGGTCCTGGGTTGTACTGCCTGAGAGAGGAGTTGTCACGGGTAACCGAACAACCGTGAAAAAATGATTCAAGGTTGCGCACTTGAAATGCCATAACATTCCCGGTTACTTGTCGTGGTTCAGAAAGTGGGACTAATGTCGACCGTGCTGTATTTGTGACGGTACAGAGTCGATACTCCTCTGATTGTATGGTTGTGGAACGTCATCATTCAGCACCTTAAGCCAGAATTGATGAGTTTCTGAAGAGTATATTAACAAGGGTTATAAAAGTGCATTTATAATTGGTTCTAAAAACATGTACATGGCAAAATTAAGGGAAAAAAGGTGCAGTTACCTGACAGGCTGAAACCAGAGAATTGAGGACAGGGTAATGGCAGAACTATGGAGCAAATATTTCAGTTATGTCTTCACTGAAGAAATCAAATCAAAAAACCAATCTTCCCAGCAATACTAGGAAACTTCAATCTGGTGAGAAAGAAAGGAAATAGAATGAAATTAGCAACTAAACAGTTTTAGAGGAAGTATTGGAACCGAAAGTAATGGGCAGAGACAAAGTCAATAGAGATTTATGAAAAGGGAATCATATTTGAGAAACTGACTTAGCAAAATTATGGGGAAGCAATCAATACAATATGACTGGATTTTTTCAGGAAAATAGATGTTAAAGCTCCAAGCCTACTATACAAATTCAAATCTTATGGGACTGGGGTTAATATGTGGACATAATTTAGAATGGGAGAGCTGACATGACACAGCGAATAGGAATAAAACAATGTGTTTTCGAGTGGAAAGCTTGGGAGTATAGCAGGAATCGGGGCTTGGGTCCCAGCTATTCCCAATAAACACCAAACTTTTGGTTGTGGGAATCAAATGCAACATTCACAGTTCTGCTGATGGCACTAAATGTCGATGTCGGATTGTGAGTTGTTGAGCAGGATGTAAAAAAGCTCCAAGGTGATGGAGAAAAGTAAAGTAAATAGGCAAATACGTGGCAAATGGAGAGCAATGGGGGTAGATGTGACGTCGTGCCCCTTGGTGGGAAAACAGGACAGCAACTTACAATTTGAAAAGGGATTGGTTGAAAAAATGCTGATTTATAAAGGAACTTATGCTGCATTTTTGTTTCGTTCTGCGCAGAGCTCCGAGGTCTATGCAAGGCAGTGCGGTCTGAAGCAAGCAGTCAAGACTGGGAATGGTTTCGCCACGCTAACATGGTAGGGAGCTGTAACATTGAAAAGGGTTTGGATCTCCCTCCACACCATTCACTGAAAGCATTATTGCAGGAACAGAAAGCAGTTAGGAAGATAAATGGTGTGTTGACCTTCATTCCAGGGGGATTTGAGTCCAGGAGTAAGGGTGTCTTACTGCAGCTGTACAGGCCCTTGGTGAGACCCCATCTTGAACATTGTGCAGTATTGTGTGCAGTTTTGGTCTCCTTACTTAATCAAAGACGAACCTGACATTGAGGGAGAGCAGCGAAGGATGACCTGACTAATGTCTGGAATGACAGGCTTGTTGTGGGAGCAGAGTTTGGGGCGACTGGGCCTGTATTACATGGGGTTTAGGAAAATGAGTGGAGGTCTCAGAGAAGTATTTCATTCTGTGTCAGGGCGAGACAGATTGGAAGCAGGGATAGTAATTCCCCTTACTGGGATGTCTAAAACAAGGGACCACAGTATTAGATACAGGCAGGTCACTCTGCATTGAAATGAGAATAAATGTGTGTACTCGGAGACTGGCAAACCTGGGGAGTTCTCTCCCACATAAGGCTGTGGAAACCAGGATATTAAATATAAATAAGGATTTCTGGACACGAAAGGAATGAGCAGACAGCTGGAGTACAGATGTCACAGGCTCTCAGATTTTAAGAAGGACATCTCTGCTGTGTCAACAGGACTGTGTTTCCCGTTCCCTTTTTCGGACAATGAGTTTTCTGTCGGTTTTATCGTTCCAAATCTTGGACCAGTTTGATAATGGTGCAACATACATAACGGGGGCTATGGGGTAAAGGGACGAACCCTGAAATATCAATAAAAACCAAAACTGAAAGGTGGTCTAACACACTCACTAGCACAGTCCAAGTTAATCTTTAAAACATGCATTACAATTAAATAGTACTTTATATGTAACACTTCAACACTACAGCCACTGACGACAGCGCTGTACCTTTCACGATGCTCTTTACCAGATATTTTCGAGGCTGACTGACCACGTGATCCTGCCATGGAATTCCAGTTCTCCCCGAAATTCTCCCCCAGTTTGGAATGGTGTTTCTTCGAAACGTAGACTACAATCCCAGTGTGAGGCTCAGTTTCAAGGCTTGCAGAAAGGATTGCATCTCTGTTTTAGCTGAACCCACTGAGAGTGCATTTTGCAGATAGAGGATCACGAGCTTGGGTTTTGCTGTTCAGCCAATGTTGGGATGGAATCGCGTAACAGTGAACACGAGCTTGCTTTATTTTAAAAGAAAAACACACAATTTATGAACGGCATTGCAGCCAAATCATGATTAATAGGCATGTGTCACCACAGAACGACCTGTATATTGATTGGAGGAGCAAAATTGATGGACAACAGTGACGACAGCAGTTCTTATTACATATTTCACGACGTTTAAGCATATTAAGGGATACGAACACTGTGAGAGGAAAACTGCACTAAGGACATTTTCTCCATTAGCTAGATTGGGGAAGCCTCAATGTGTTGAATGCCCTACTCCTTTCCTGAAGTTTCTGTGCAGTCTGTGGGAAAGCTTTGTAAATGTTGACAATAGCTCTTACATGTTCAGAAGGAAATCTCTTCAGGGTCGACAGGACTGTGTCTCCCGTTCCCTTTTCCGATACCGAGTCTAGTGCTGGGCATTGGGTATGGTTTTACCCTTGAAGTACTCGAACCAGTTGATACAATTGAGTGTCTTGCTTGGCCGTTTCAGAGACCATTGAAAAGCTTATCACATGTCTGTGTGTCTGGAGTCACTTTTAGGCCAGACAAAGAAAGCACGGGAGATTCACTTCCTGAAAGTACATTGTGGAAAGAAATAGTTGCTTACACTCGACAATGGCTTTAGGGTTACCATTACTGACACCAGATTTTATATATTTATGTGTTATTAATTGTTTTTAACTTCCACCAGCTGCCAGAGCATTAGCCTGGTCTGGATTAGTAATCCAGTGACATTTCCACAACTGCACCATCTCCACATTGGGACCTATCAGAAACCGCACTGAGCTAGTTATTTCTGTGCTGCTTGACAACTCTGTCAGAAAGAACTCCCACCAATTTGAGTATCCAGATGGGACTGATAGAACATAGAACATAGAACATAGAAGAATACAGCGCAGTACAGGCCCTTCGGCCCTCGATGTTGCGCCGATACAAGCCCACCTAACCTACACTAGCCCACTATCCTCCATATGCCTATGCAATGCCCGCTTAAATGCCCATAATGAGGGAGAGTCCACCACTGCTACTGGCAGGGCATTCCATGAACTCACGACTCGCTGAGTAAAGAACCTACCCCTAAAATCTGTCCTATACTTACCACCCCTTAATTTAAAGCTATGCCCCTTGAAATAGCTGACTCCATACGTGGAAAAAGATTCTCACTGTCGACCCTATCTAAACCCCTAATCATCTTATACACCTCTATCAAGTCACCCCTAAACCTTCTTTTCTCCAATGAAAACAACCCCAAGTGCCTCAGCCTTTCCTCATACGATCTTTCTGCTATACCAGGCAACATCCTGGTAAACCTCCTCTGCACCCGTTCCAGTGCCTCCACATCTTTCCTATAGTATGGCGACCAAAACTGCACACAATACTCCAGATGCGGCCGCACCAGAGTCTTATACAACTGCAACATGTCCTCAGTACTCCGGAACTCACTTCCTCTACCAATAAAAGCCAGTACGCCATATGCCTTCTTCACCGCACTATTTACCTGGGTGGCAACCTTCAAAGATTTGTGTACATGGACACCAAGATCCCTCTGCTCATCCACACTACCAAGTATCCGACCGTTAGCCCAGTACCCCAACTTTTTATTACTCTTACCAAAGTGAATCACCTCACACTTAGCTACATTGAACTCCATTTGCCACCTTTCTGCCCAGTTCTGCAGCTTATCTATATCCCGCTGTAACCTGCCACATCCTTCCTCACTGTCTACAACTCCTCCGACTTTCGTATCATCCGCAAACTTGCTCACCCAACCTTCTCACCCCTCCTCCAGGTAATTTATAAAAATGACAAACAGCTATGGTCCCAAAACAGATCCTTGCGGAACACCGCTAGTGACGGCACTCCAAGATGAACCTTTGCCATCAACTACGACCCTCTGTCTTCTTCCAGCCAGCCAACTCCGAATCCAAACCTCCAACTCACCCTCAATGCCATACCTCCGTATTTTTTGCAGTAGTCTACCATGGGGAACCTTATCAAACGCCTTACTAAAATCCATATACACCACATCTACTGCTTTACCCTCGTCCACCTCCTTAGTCACCTTCTCAAAGAATTCAATAAGGTTTGTGAGGCACGACCTGCCCTTCACAAAACCATGCTGACTATCCTTGATCACATTATTCCTATCCAGATGTCCATAAATCCTATCCCTTACAATTCTCTCCAAGACTTTGCCCACAACAGAAGTGAGACTCACCGGCCTATAGTTACTAGGGTTATCCCTACTCCCCTTCTTGAAGAAGGGAACCACATTTGCTAGCCTCCAATCTTCTGGCACTACTCCTGTAGACAACGAGGACATAAAAATCAAGGCCAATCGCTCTGCAATCTCCTCCCTTGCTTCCCAGAGAATCCTAGGATAAATGCCATCAGGCCCAGGGGACTTATCTATTTTCACCCTTTCCAGAATTTCCAACACCTCTTCTCTACATACCTCAAAGCCATCCATTCTACTTAATTGTGACTCAGTACTCACATTGACAACAATGTCCTGTTCCTGATTGAATACTGACGAAAAGTATTCATTCAGTGTCTCCCCAATCTCTTCAGCCTCCACACGCAACTTCCCACTACTATCCTTGACTGGACCTATTCCTACCCTAGTCATTCTTTTATTCCTGACATACCTATAGAAAGCTTTAGGGTTTTCCCTAATCCTGCCAACTAAGGACCTTTCATGTCCCCTCCTTGCTGCTCTTAGCTCTCTCTTCAGGTCCTTCCTGGCTACCTTATAACTCTCAATCGCCCCAATTGAGCCTTCACGCCTCATCTTTACATAGGCCGCCCTCTTCCCTTTAACAAGGGATTCCAATTCCTTATTAAACCACGGCTCCCTCACACGACCCTTTCCTCCCTGCCTGACGGGCACATACTTATCAAGGACACTCAATAGTTGCTCCTTGAACAAGCTCCACATATCAATTACACCCTTGCCTTGAAGCTTACTTTTCCAGGCCACACATCCTAAGTCATGCCTCACAGCATCAGAATTTCCCTGCCCCCAGCTATAACTCTTGCCCTGTAGTGCACACTTATCCCTCTCCATCACTAGAGTAAAAGTCACCGAATTGTGGTCACTGTCCCCAAAGTGCTCACCTACCTCTAATTCTAACACCTGGCCTGGTTCATTACCCAGAACCAAATCCAGTATGGCCTCACCTCTTGTTGGACTATCTACATATTGTGTCAGGAAACCCTCCTGCACACATTGGACAAACACTGACACATCTAACGAACTTGAACTATAGCTTTCCCAATCAATATCAGGAAAGTTAAAGTCCCCCATAACAACCACCCTATTACTTTCACTCTTCTCTTGAATCATCCTCGCAATCCTTTCTTCTACGTTTCTAGGACTGTTAGGAGGCCTGTAAAAAACTCCTAACAGGGTGAGCTCACCTTTCCTATTCCTAACCTCAGCCCAAACTACCTCAGATGGCGAGTCTTCATCCATCGTCCTTTCCACAGCTGTAATACTATCTTTGACAAGCAATGCCACACCTCCCCCTATTTTACCCCCACCTCTGACCCTACTAAAACATTTAAACCCTGGAACCTGCAACAGCCAATCCTGTCCCTGTTCTACCCATGTCTCCGTAATAGTCACAACATCGAAGTCCCAGGTACCAACCCACGCGACAAGTTCACCTACCTTATTCCGTATACTTCTTGCATTGAAGTATACACACTTCAAACCACTTTCGTGTTTACAGGCACCCTCCTTTGAAATTGATGCCATGTTCCTGACCTCCCTACACTCCAGGTCCTGCACCCTAAAGCTACAGTCTGGGTTCCCATGCCCCTGCAGAGTTAGTTTAAACCCCCCCCCAAGAGCACTGGCAAACCTCCCACCAAGGATACTGGTGCCCCTCAGGTTCAGGTGCAGACCATCCTGTTTATAGAGGTCCCACCTTCCCCAGAGAGAACCCCAGTTATCCAAATACCGGAATCCCTCCCTCCTGCACCATCCCTGTAGCCACGCATTTAACTGTTCTCTCTCCCTATTCCTCGACTCTCTATCACGTGGCACGGGTAACAAACCAGAGACAACAACTCTGTTCGTTCTAACTCTGAGCTTCCAACCTAGCTCCCTGAAAGCCTGCCTAACATCTTCAGCGCTCCTCCTACCTATGTCATTGGTGGCAATGTGGACCACGACTTCGGGCTGCTCCCCCTCCCCCTTAAGGACCCGGAAAACACGATCACAGACATCACGTACCCTTGCACCTGGGAGGCAACATACCAAACGTGAGTCTCTCTCGTTCCCACAAAACCGCCTATCTGTGCCCCGAACTATCGAGTCCCCAATTACTATTGCTCTGCTCTTCTCCACCCTTCCCTTCTGAGTAACGGGGACAGGCTCCGTGCCAGAGGCCTGAGCCCCGTTACTTACCCCTGGTAAGTCCCCCCCCCCAACAAGTATCCAAAATGGTATACTTGTTCTTGAGGGGAACGGCCGCAGGGGGTCCCTGCACTGGCTGCTTCCTCCCAGTCCCCCTCACTGTCACCCATCTATCTGCCATCTTTGGAGTTACTACTTCCATAAAGCTCCGATCTATGACCCCCTCTGCCTCCCAAATGATCCTAAGTTCATCCAACTCCAGCTCCAGTTCTCTAACGCGGTCTTGGAGGAGCTGGAGATGGGTGCACTTCCTGCAAGTGTTATCAGCAGGGACGTCCATGGCATCCCTCACCTCAAACCAGGAATTCTAATCTCTAAAATGTTGCTTGTCTCTACCTCACCCCAGCTCCATTGCTACTGAAACCCCTTACCCGTGTCTGTGTTACCTTAAACTTGATGAATCTGAAACAGAACCCTTGATTTCGTGACTGACCCAGAATCTGCTTGCTTTCTATGTTTCCTGCACAATTACCCCCTGGTCCCTTTGTGGTGTAGCTTTCTACAGTTTCCACCATTTAAATAGACCTCCTCCAAATTGTCCAACTTCGCATTTTCCCAAACTATACTCCATCTGACAACTTGTTGCCCCCTTCTCCTGTGCATCTCTCTCTCTTCACAATCGTCTTAGAACTTTACAGTTATGCCTTTTCTTGGAGTCCCCCCACCCTCATTCTTCTAAACATTTACTGGGAGTCCTGGGCAGTGTGAAGCATGCAGAGTGGCTCTGTTTTTAGAGATACTCTATGGGAGGAGCTTGCTGCCCATTGGTCAGAATGGAGGCAACTTGCCCATCGAGCTGCATGAGCCTTTCACACCCCATGTCTTATTGATGAGGCACAGCGGCAGCACGGAAGGAAATAAAAGGAAGCAAAACCTGCTCTCCCCATCTCACTGACTCTTGGAATATTCTGTCCCATTTGTCAAAGATCTGTCCTGTTCAGTCACATGAAATTCCAAGGTGGAAACTCCTAGAAACCCACATAGATTTCCCCCTGAATTGACTGCTGATCTCCACAAGGGGTAATGTGTCCAATCATCCTGGGCCAGGAGGAGGGGATGGTGCGAGTTTCTAACCTGAACTGACAATGATGGATTTTATAAACTTGTATTACAGGATACTACAGGTGGACATTCAGATGGTAATCTCAGTCATTGTAACACCCAACTCTGATTGAATTAGTAAATTCATCAGGACCTGGATATTCGCATTGTGTGTGAGTATTGTATTCCATCTGAATCCCATTTGCTGCATAAAAGTTCTCCTTTGAATCTCCCCAAACCTTTACTGTGTGTCCTCTAATCCTTGTATAATGAGCTGATGGGTGTGTAAGGTTTATTGTTATAACATGTAACTTTTCAAACCCCTCTGTCACAGCTCCTCTCAATTGCCTTTGCTACAAGGAGAACAATACAGTTTCCCCAAACTCCTGATTCCCCAATGCCTTTTTGCGCTCTATAAGACACATATCAGGATTGTGTTGGAACATTCTCCACTTGCCTGCATCAGTGCAGCCCCCAACGATATTAAAGAAAGTGAACATCCTCCAGGACGAAGCACTGTGCCTGAGTGGTGTCCCATCCACTACCTTCAGCATTCCCTCTCCCCATCCCAGAGACACAGTGGCATCGCTGTGTAAAAGGTAAAGGCAGCATTGTCCTACCAGACCATAGGGCTGCTCTCTCATTAGGGAGGAAACTGGAGCCCCTGGAAGAAACCCATGCAGACACTGGGAGAATGTGCAAGTCCCACAGAGACAGTTGTCCAAAGCTGGAATCGAACCTGGGGCCCTGGCAGCAGTGCTAATCACTGAGTCTCTGAGCCACTGTGCCACCCTAAAATTGTAATTTGATTCACTTCCTCTGATAGCTCATCCCACACATAAACCATTGTCTGAACAAAAATTTAAAAAAATTCCTGAACGCCTTTTTAAAGCCGTTCTGCTGTCACCTTAAAAGGTATGTACCCAGTCTTGAATTGCGTCCCTTCCTGGAAAGGACACCTGCTGTTCACATTACTGATACCAACCCTCCATGATTTGATAAACATTTAATAAGATCAGTCCTCAGCCTGCTGCGCGCCAGTGAAAGCAGTCGCAGCCTATCCAGCCTCTGCTTATAATTCAAACTGTCCATTCCCATCAACATCCTGGTAAATCTCTTCTGAATTCGCTCCAACTACATAATGTCCTCCCGATATCAGCATGACCAGAACTGGACACAGAATTCCAGAAAAGGCCTATCCAACATCCAAAATAACGTCCCAACTCTTGTACTCAAAGGTCTGAGCAATGAAGGCAAGTGTGCTCAGCAACTTCTGAACACCCCTGTCGACATGTGACAGACGTGAAATACCCGAACCCCTCGGTCTCTTTGTTCCATATCACTATCGAGGCCCTGTTTTTAATTAGTGTAAGTCTGCCCTCGTTTGTTTTTTCATAATGTAATATTTTGCATTTATTCCAATCCAAAAATCCCAAAAACCCTGAGCATTAAAGACAGTAGGAGTATACGGAAGAGGGAAATCAGGGGACATGAGATAGCTTTGGAAAATAGGGTTCTGAATAATCCCAAGGTTGTTTATAAATACATTAAGAACAAAAGGGTAACTCGAGAGAGAAGAGGGCTCCTCAAAGATCAGTAAGGTAGCCTATGCGTGGAGCCGCAGGAGATGGGAGAGATACTAACTGAATGTTTTGCATCAGTGTTTACTGTGGAGAAGGACATGGGCAATATAGAATGTGGGGAAATAGATGTCGACATGTTGAATATGTCCATCTTACAGAGGAGGATGTGCTGGGTGTCTTGTAACCCGTAAAGCTTGGTTAATCCCCAGCACCTGATCAGGTGAACCCTAGAACCCTGGGAAGCTGGGAATGTGATTGCTGGGTCTCTTGTTGAGATATTTGTATCATCAGTTATCACAGGTGAGATGCCGAAAGACTAGAGGTTGGTTAAAGTGGTGCCGCTATTTAATAAAGGTGGTAAGGACAAGCCAGGGAACTATCGACCGGTGAGCCTAACATTGATGCTGGGCAAGTTGTTGGAGGGAATCCTGAGGAACAAGATGCGCATGTATTCTGAAAAGCAAGGACTGATTAGTGATAGTCAGCATGACTATGTGCGTGGGAAATCATGTCTCACAAACTTGATTGCGTTATTTGAAGATGTATCAAAGAGGATTGATGAGGGCAGAGAGGTGGACATGATCTATGGAATTCAGTAAGGTGCTCGACAAGGTTCCCCATGGAAGACTGGTTAGCAAGGTTAGATCTCATGGAATATAGGGAGAGGTAGCCGTTTGGATACAGAACTGGCTCAAATGTAGAAGGCAGGGTGGTGGTGGAGGGTTGTTTTTTCAGATTGGAGGCATGTGACCAGTGGAGTGCCGCAAGGATCAGTGCTGGGTCCACTACTTTTCCTCGTTTATATATATGATTTAGATATGAGCATAGGAGATATAGTTAGTAAGTTTGCAGATGACACCAAAGTTGGTGGTATAGTGGACAGCGAAGAGGGTTACCTCAGATTACAACAGGATGTTGTTCAGATGGGTGAGAAGTGGCAGATGGAGTTTAATTCAGATAAATGTGACGTGCTGCATTTTGGAAAAGCACATCTTGACAGGACTGATACACTTAGTGGCAAATTCCTAGATAGTGTTGGTGAACAAAGATATCTTGCAGTGAAGGTTCATATTTCCTTGAACGTAAAGTTGCAGGTAGATAGGATATTGAAGAAAGTGTTTGGAATACATTCCTTTATTGATCAGAGCATTGAGTATAGACGTTGGAAGGTCATGTACAGGACATTGGTTAGGCCACGTTTAGAATATTGTGTGCAATTCTGTTCTCCGTCAATCGGAAGGTTGTTGTGAAACTTGAAAGGGTTCAAAAAAGATTTACAAGGATATTGCCAGGGTTTGAGCTGCAGGAAGAGAGCAAAAATGCTGGGGCTTTCTTTTCCTGGAGCATCAGAGACTGAGGAGTGACCTCCGTAGAGGTTTATAAAATCATTAGTAGCATGGATAGGGTAAACAGACAAGGTCTTTTCCCTGAGTAGGAGAGTCCAGAAATAGAGAGCATAGGTTGAGGGTGAGAGGGGAAAGATATAAAAGGGAACTAAGGAGCAACTTTTTCACGCAGAGAGTGGTGTGTGTATGGAATAAGCTGCCAGAAGAAGTGGTGGAGGCTGACAATTATAGCATTTTAAAGGCATTTGGATACTTGACATGAATAGGAAAGATTTAGAGGGATATGACCCAGGTGCTGGCAAGAGGGATAAGATTAGGTTCGGATGTCTGGTCGGCATGGACACATTTGAGCGAAGGTTCTGTTTAGTGCTGTTCATCTGTGACTCACAGCTCAGTGGGTTTCGGTCTCTTCAAAGATAAATCTTAGTCTGTTTTATTTTAGTAAAGCTACAACATTCAGTAGGGCGACGGTTTATTTCTTTAAATACATACCTTATGATACTTTGATTAAGTTTTTTAATATAAAATATTGGTACTCATTTATTCTAGAGTAGTGTTTTGTAAAGCTGTAAGACTGTGCCTTTTTCTTGGTCTGTGGACTGTTAAGGTGCAGAGATGGCCATTTGGACAGTGATGTGCTCTTCCTGTTGGATGTAGGAGATTAAGGAAAGTTTCAATGATCCTGATTGTCTGCAGGAAGTGAAGATGCAAATCCTGTAGGATTTCATGGATCAGATGGAGCGATGATTAAAGGTAATGAAGAATTTACAGGAGCCGGGGGTGTGATAGGTGGCAGTTTCAGAAAGGTAGGAAAACTGCCGATCCAGTCAAGTAGATGGGTTTCCTCTCGGAAAGGGAGGAGGGGAGGGCAAGTAGTGCAGGAGTCTCCTGTGGTTATTTCCATCTCAAACAACTATACTGTTTTGGAAAGCATCGGGGGTCACAGACTCTCAGGGGAATATCGCACTGACAGCCAAGTTCCTAGTGTAATGAATCTAGTGTAATGTGAGGTATATCAGGTTCCACGCGGTCGATGGTGATAGGGGGCTCTCTAGTCTGCAGCACAGACTGCAGTTTCTGCAGCTAACAGTGAGACATCAGAATGGGGTGCTGCCTCCCTACTGTCTGGGTGAAGGATGGCTCTGAGGGTGCAGAATATTCTGAAAGGGGAGAATGATCAGTGGGAGGTCGCTGTACATTGGTACCAATGACATCAGAGAAAAGGATGAAGTCCTGATGAGAGAATATAGCAAATTAGCCTGGAGGATAATAAGCAGGTCCTTGTGGGTACTAATATCTGGATTACTCCTGGTGGCACATGCTAGTGAGAGTAGGAATAGCATGGTAGAGCAGATTAATGCCTGGCCAAGGATCTGATACAGGGGAAAAGGATTCCCATTTTTGGATCATTGGAATCTCTGCTGGGGTAGAATTGACGTGCATAAGAAGGATGGATTACACCTGAATTGGAAGGTGTCTAATATCCAAGCAGGGATATTTGTTAGTGCTACTTGGGAGGCATTAAACACGTGAGGGAGTGGGGTGGGAGTAAACCTAAAGAGATAGTGAGAAAGGAGGTAAGTCTGAGGCTGGTACAGTTGAGAAGTTAGACAGGTAAGGCAGGCAAGGGTAAGGCACAGAATGAGGTAGGACTGACAAGGTACAATAGACAATAGGTGCAGGAGTAGGCCATTCTGCCCTTTGAGTCAGCACCACCATTCATTATGATCATGGCTGATCATCCACAATCAGTATCCTGTTCCTGTCTTATCTCCGTAACACTTGATCCAATTTTCTTTAACAGCTCTATCCATCTCTTTCTTGAAAATAACCAGAGACTTGGCCTCCACTGCTTTCTGGGGCAGTGCACTCCATGTGCCCACTACTCTCTGGGTGAAGACTCTCCTCAACTCTGTTCTAAATGGCCTCTCCCTTATTTTTAAACTGTGTCCTCTGGTTCTGGATTCACCCATCCGTGGAAACATGCTTCCTGCCTCCAGAGTGTCCAACCCTTTAATCATCTTGTAGGTCTCAATCAGATCCTCTCTCATTCTTCTAAACTCAAGTGTATACAAGCTCAGTCACTCCAATCTTTCAACATATGATCATTCCGCCATTTCGGGAATTGACCTCATGAACCTACCCAACACTCCCTCAATAGCCAAAATGCTCTTCCTCAAATGTGGAGACCAAAACTGCACAGAATACTCCAGGTGCGGTCTTAGCAGAAGGAGCTCTTTGCTCCTATACTCAATTCCTCTGGTTATGAGGGCCAGCATGCAGTGAGCTTTCTTCACTACCTGCTGTACCTGCATGCTTGCTTTCATTGACTGATGTACAAGAATACCTAGATCTCGTTGTGCTTCCCCTTTACCAAACTTGACTCCTTTTAGATAGTAATCTGCCTTCCTGTTCTTGCCTCCAAAGTGGATAACCATACATTTATCCACATTAAACTGCATCTGCTATGCATCCGTCCACTCACCTAGCCAGTCCAAGTTAACCTGTATTCTCATAACATCCTCCTCACATTTCACCCTGCCACCCAGCTTTGTGTCATCAGCAAATTTGCTAATATTACTTTTAATACGTTCATCTATATTATTAATGTATATTGCAAACCGCTGCGGTCCCAGCACCGAACCTTGTGATACCCCACTAGTCACTGCCTGCCATTCCGAAAGGAAGCGTTTATCACTACTCTTCCTGTCAGCCAGCCAATTTTCAATCCAAGTCAGTATATTCCCCTTTGTAAATCCCTGCTGACTCTGACGAATCCTATTACTGCTATCCAAATGAGCCATAATTTCATCTTTTATAATTGACTCCAGCATCTTTCTCACCACTGACATCAGGCTAACCGGTCTATAATTCCTTGTTTTCTCTCTCCCACCTTTCTTGAAAAGTGGGACAACATTAGCCACCCTCCAATCTGACTCTACGTCTCCTGATTCTGTGTCTCTCCCTTCGCAAGGGGCTCAACGTCATCCCTCACCAACAGGGCCATCTTACCCCCTCTGCCCATCAGTCTGTCTTTTTGATAGCACTGCACTGCATTTCAATGCAAGAGGTTTGACAGGGAAAGCGGATGAGCATAAGATATAGTTTTGAACATGGGACTGGGATATAGTGGGTATTCAAGAAACATGCCTTAGGTTGGAAAGGACAGGTAGCTTAATGTTCCAGGGAATAGATGTAAGAGGAAGGATAGAAAGGGGGATAAGAGAGAAGGTGGAATGGTGTTTTTGATGAGGGATAACATTATTGTTGTGCTTAGAGAGGATATTCACGGGAGTTCGCCCGGTGAACTTACTTGGGTGGAAGTGGGAAATAGGAACAGGATGATCACCTTATTGAGGTTGTCTGTGTGGGTTTCGTTCGGGTGCTCTGGTTTCCGCCCACAGTCCAAAGGGTGGATAATCCAGGCTGAATTGCCCATATTGTTCAGGGATGTGCAGGTTGGGGGGATTGGCCATGTGAAATGCAGCGTTACAGGGGTAAGATAGGAGGCTTTGAGGTTGAGTGTGGATGTGATGTGACGAATGGCCTGCTTCCACACGTGGGATTCTCTGACGATAATTCTACTCGTTTTAAAATAGTTGCAGAAAATAATAGACCAGATCTAAAAGTTGGTGTTCAAAGTTGGACAAAGGTGAATTTTGACGGTACAAGGCGAGAACTTTCAATATTTCTTTGCAACCCCAGGTAAAGAGACGGCTGGAAAGTGGGAACATAAGAACAGAAGGAATAGGAGCAGGAGTAGGCCATCTGGCCCCTCAAGCCTGCACTGCCATTCAATAAGGTCAGGACTGAGCTTTTCATGGCCTCAGCTCCACTTTCCTGCTCTCTCACCATAACCATTAATTCCTTTCCTGTTTGCAAATCTACATTTTGCCTTAAAGGCATTCAAGTTGATACTGTCAACTGCTGCACTCAGCAGGGAATTCCACAGATTCATAACCCTTTAGCTGAAGAAGTTCCTCCTCAACTCTGTCCTAAATGAGATACCCCCTTATTTTGACGCTATGCTCTCTAGGTTGACCCGCGCGCCCACCCCCCAATGGAAATTACCTCCCTGCTTCTATCTTATCTATTCACTTCTTAATTTTATTTTTTCCAATACAACATTCCATTCTTCTAAATCCCAACAAGTATAGTCCCAGTCTATTCGGTCTCTCCCCATACACCAACCCTCTCAACTCCCGACTCAAACTAGTGACCCTCCTCTGCACCCCCTCCAGTGTCAGTACATCTTTGCTGAAGTCAGGAGATCAAACCTGTACACAGTACTCCGGGTGTGGCCTCACCAGCACCCTGTACAACTGCAGCATAGCCATCCCTCTAGCAAGGAAGGTCAATAGACCCTTCACCATCTCTTTTAGTCCCCTGGGATGCATTCCATCATGGCCAGGAGACCCATGTACTTTTGGGCTGTTATCTTTCCCAACACTACCTCTTTACTGAGAATGACTGTTTCCATGTCCTCATCTGCCATTGCCTCCATAGGCCTGTGAAAATGAGACAACAAGAGTGCATAGATAGTATGTTCCTGTTAAGGCCAAGTCTGGTCGGTGTAGAGAATGCTGTGTGTCTAGAGAAATTGAGGGTCTGGTCAAAAATATGAAGGAGGGATATGGCAGGTACAGACAGCTGGGTTTGAGTGAATCCCTCGGAGTATAGGGGCAGTAGGAGTACACTTGAGGGAAAACAGGAGGGGAAAAAGCATACATGAGATAGCTTTGGGGGGAAAGAGGTTTAAGGACAATCCAAAGAGATTCTACAAAACACTAAGGACAAAAGAGTAACCAGGCAGAGAATAGGGACCCTCAAAGATCAACAAGGCTGTCTGTGGAACCACAGAAGGTGGGAGAGATATGATCTGAGGATTTCATGTCTGCTTTTACTGGAAGAGGATATGGAAGCTAGAGACTTTGGAGAAATAAATAGTGATAACTTGACAACTGTCCATATTACAGAGGAGGTTGTACTGGATGTCTTACACATAAAGCTGAGTAAATCTGTGGGACCTGATCAGGTGTATCCCAAATCTTTGTGGGAAGTTAGGGAAGTGATTGCCGGGCCCCTCGCTGAGATATTTATATCACTGATAGCCACAGGTGAGGTGTTGCAAGACAGGCACCATTATTTGAGAAAGGTGATGAGGAAAGGCCAGGGAACAATACACTGGTGAGTCTGAAGTTAGTGGCAGACAAGGTGTTGGAAGGAATTCTGAAGGACAGGTTTATATGTAATTGGAAAGGCAAGAAGTGATTAGGGATAGTCAGCATGGCTTTGTACATAAATCACTAACTTGGACTTCAGAAAGACATTCAAAAAGGTTCCACATAACAGACTGGTTAGCGAGTTAGACACCATGTGATACGGAGAGAACCAGCTGTTTGGATACAAATTGGCTGGAAGGTTGGAGACGGAGGGTAGTGCTTTTCGGACTGGAGGCCTGTGATGAGCAATATGGTGTAAGGATTGGTGCTGAATCCACTGCTTTTCATCATTTATATCAGTGATTTCTATGTGAATATATGAGGTATAGTTAGTAGGTTTACAGTAGACATCAAAATTGGAGGCGCACTGGACAGCGAAGAAGGTTACCTCAGAGTACAATGGGACTTCAATCAAATGGGCTGAGGATTGTCAAATCGAGTTTATTTCAGATAAATGTGAGATACTCCATTTTAGAAAAGCAAATGAGGGCAGGAATTATACACTTAATGGGAAGGTCCTGGGGAGTGTTGCTGAACAAAGAGACCTTGGAGTGCAGGTTCATAGTTCCTTGAAAGTGGAATCATAGGCAGGGTAGTGAAGAAGGTGTTTGGTGTACTTGCCTTTACTGGTCAGTGCATTGAGTAGTGGAGTTGGGACGCCATGTTGCGGCTGCACAGCACATTGATTCAGTCACTTCTGGAATTCTGCTTTCAGTCCTGGTCTCTCTGCTATCGGAATGATATTGTGAAACTTGAAAGGGTCCAGAAAAGATCCGCAAAGATCTTGCCAGGGTTGCGGGTTTGAGCTATGTAGGTAGAGGGTGAATAGGCTGGGGCTGTTTTCCCTGGTGCATCGGATACAATTGTGAGGGGCATGGATAGGGTGAAATTTTGTGTTTTTTTACTCTCTCTCCACAGAAAGAGCGGGAGCAGCAGAGGAAGTGACGGCAAGCAGAGGGGCAGCCGGGAAGGAAAAGTGAGTATATAAGTCAGGAAGGCGGCTAAACCCGAGATTCTACACCTGTAGTATCTCCCACCCACCCTCCTCCTCTAACCTTCTTAACTACTCTGCTTTTTCTTTTAAGGTAAGGATTTTTATTTCTTTACCAGGGACTCGTTAAAAATTTACTTTGTTTTTTTTTGTGTGTATACATCAAGTCCTTATTTAGGGTAAAAAAAAACTATAGCAGAGAGGTGTCAGAAGGTATTCTAATTCATACTTGTACAAAGTAACTAATTAACTAACTAAGCAGAGATGGCTGGGCAGGTGATGTGTTATTGCTGTATGATGTGGGAGCTGGCTGATCCCATTGTGAACGGCAGTGACCACATCTGCAGCAAGTGTTGGTTGCTGGAAGAACTCCGGATCAGAGTTGATGATCTGGAATCCGAGCTTCAAACACTGCGGCACATCCGGGAGTGGGAGAGTTACCTGGATGCTTTGTTTCAGGAGACAGTCACACCTGGGAGGTTAAGTAATTCACATTCAGTTAGTGATCAGGCACAAAAGAGTGTGACTGTAAGTGAGGCAGGTAGGGGGAACCGGAGTTCAGGAGTGGAGGAGCCTAAGCCCTTGACCTTGTCCAACAGGTACGAGATTCTTGCTCCCTGTTCGGATGAGGAAAAGGGCTCTGGACAGGATGAGCCAACTGACCAAGGCACCATGGTCCAGAAGGCCATTCAAGAGGGGGGAGCTAATAGACAAGTAGTGGTTATAGGGGATTCTATAATTAGGGGGACAGATCGTATCCTTTGCAAGCCGGATCGGGAGTCTCGCATGGTGTGTTGCCTGCCCGGTGCCAGGGTGCGAGACATCTCCGATCGTCTTGAAAGGATATTGGAGCGGGAGGGGGAGGATCCAGTTGTTGTAGTCCACATTGGTACCAACAACATAGGCAAGACTAGGGTGGAGGACCTGTTTGGGCATTACGAAGCACTAGGCAGGAAATTGAAGCACAGGTCCTCAAGGGTCATAATCTCCGGATTACTGCCCGAGCCACGTGCCAATTGGCATAGGGAGAAGAAAATTAGGCAAGTAAACACGTGGCTAAGGGATTGGTGTGGGAAAGAGGGATTCCACTTCATGGGGCATTGGCATCAGTTTTGGAACAGGGGGGATCTGTACCGTTGGGACGGTCTCCACCTGAACCGATCAGGTACCAATGTTCTAGCGAAGATTTAAACTTCTGAGTTGGGGGGAAGGGAAAGTGAAAGCGACAGGGAGTATGGAGGTAAATGGCAAGATAAGCAGCAGGATAGCATGTTTCCAGGCGGATTTAAAATTGAGGCAGACTGAGAATGCAGTAAAAAGCAAGGATAACTTAGGACATATGACTTCCAACATCTCTAATGATAAGAAAGTTAGCATTAAGGCACTTTACCTGAATGCTCGTAGCATTCATAACAAAGCCGATGAACTAATGGCACAGATAATAGTGAATGATTATGATGTAGTAGGCATCACAGAGACTTGGTTACAGGGGGGTCAGGACTGGCAGTTAAACCTCCATGGTTTTTCAACTTATCGAAAAGACAGAGAGGTGGGCAGAGGGGGTGGGGTTGCCTTGTTAGTTAAGAACGAAATTAAATCTATGGTATTGAATGACATAGCGTCGGATGATGTGGAGTCTATGTGGGTGGAATTGAGGAACCACAAAGGCAAAAAAACATAATTGGAGTTGTGTATAGACCTCCTAACAGTGGTCAGGACTAGGGATGCAACATGTACCGGGAAATAGAGAAGGCATGTCAGAAAGGCAAGGTTACATTGATCATGGGAGACTTCAATATGCAAGTGGACTGGGTAAATAATGTTGTTAGTGGATCTAAAGAAAGGGAATTCATGGAATGTTTACAGGATGGCTTTTTGGAACAGCTTGTCATGGAGCCCACAAGAGAGCAGGCTATTCTGGACCTAGTGCTTTGCAATGAACCAGACTCTATAAAAGATCTTAAAGTAAGGGAACCCTTAGGAAGTAGCGACCATAATATGATAGAGTTCAGTCTGGAGTTTGAAAGGGAGAAGGCAAAATCGGATGTAATGGTGTTACAGTTGAATAAAGGTAATTATGAGGGCATGAGAGAGGAACTGACGAAAATAGACTGGAAGCAGAGCCTAGCAGGGAAGACAGTGGAGCAAAAATGGCAGGAGTTTGTAGGTATAATTGAGGACACTGTACAGAGGTTCATTCCCAAGAAAAGAAAGATTAACCAGACAACCTTGGCTGACAAAGGAAGTCAGGAAATGTATTAAAGAAAAAGAGAGATCCTATAAAATGGCTAAGAACAGTGGGAAATCAGAAGATTGGGAAGGATACAAAAGCAAACAGAGGATAACAAAGAGTGTAATAAGAAAGGAGAGGATCAAATATGAAGGTAGGCTAGCCAGTAATATTAGAAATAATAGTAAAAGTTTCTTTCAGGACATAAGAAACAAACGACAGGCAAAAGTAGACATTGGGCCACTTCAAACTGATGCAGGAAGCCTCGTGATGGGAGATAAGGAAATAGCAGGAGAACTTAACAAATACTTTGCGTCAGTCTTCACAGTGGAAGACATGAGTAATATTCCAAAAATTAAAGGGTGTCACGGGGCTGAGTTGAATATGGTTGCCATTACGAAAGAGATAGTGCTAGAAAAGTTAAAAAGTCTTAAAATTGATAAATCTCCTGGCCCCGATGGGATACACCTCTTGGGAGGAGCCCACTCATGTCACAATGGGGCCCGGGTGATTGACAGCAGCTTCAGACCAATAGGAGAATTGGCGTGATCCTCCAGCCAATGGGAGTGAATTGGGGTGGGTCCAGCAGGCCAACATGTGGCCATGAGCTGTGCAGGCGCAGTGCCACGGTGAGGGGGGACCTAGTGAGTGTGAAGGGAATGGGAGACACTGCAAAGTCTGGGGAAGAAATGGAGCTATTGTGGACTGGGAGGGTTTATAAATGCACGGTTTTAGGTTGCTAGACCTGAATTAGAAATTCCTTGTAAATTAGAACCAAAAGAACTGCAGATGCTGTAAATCTCTCACAATAACCAAAAGGTACTGGAAAAGCTCAGCAGGTGTGGCAGCATCTGTGAAGAGAAATCAGAGTTAACATTTTGGATCTGCTGACCCTTCCTCAGAACTGATGTTAATGAAGAGAAATGTCGGTTTATATGCAGAAGGTAGGGGTTAAGGAGTAAATGATAAGTGATGATCGAGTCCAAAGAGATGGGAGCAGTTGGACAAAGGAGTGGATAAAGATCTGGCTGGGGGAGGGTGAATAGCTGTTTATGGGGACTACTAATGGCTAACCATAGATAATGTGTAATGGTAGGCTATGTGATAACAAGGCCTGGTATGTGGGTTAAAAGGCTAGGATGTGAGGAAATTTCAGGACCTAAAATTATTGAATTTGATACTGGGGCTAGAGGGGTGCAGGGTCCCCAAGTAGAATATGAGGTGTTGTTCTTCCAGCTTGCGTTAATGTGTAGCGCTGGAAAAGCATAGCAGGTCAGGCAGCATCTCGGGAGCAAGAGAATTGATATTTTGGGCATATTCTTTTCATCAGGAATACCGGGATTGGTGGGGGAGGGGGAGTAGTAAGAGGGCTGAGAGATAAATAAGAGGGATGTGTGTGGTTGGTGAGAAGGGAGCTAGGAAGGCAATTGGTAGATGTAGGTGGAGGGTAATGGAGAGAGAGTGGAGTGGATAATTGGAAAGGAAGATGGACAGGTGGGACAGTTCAAGACTGTGGTGTCGAGTTGGAGGGTTGGATCTGGGATAAGGCAGGGGAGGGGAGATGAGGAAACCTTGATTCTGTGGTTAAAGTGTCCCAATGTGGAAGATGAGGTTTTCTTCCTCCAGGCGTCGGGTGGCTGGATATTGGTGGTGGAGGTGGCCCAGGACTTGCATGTCCTTGGCGGAGTGGGTGGGGAAGTTGAAGTGGTCGGCCACAGGATGGTGGGGTTGGTTGGTGCATGCATCGCAGAAATGTTCCCTGAAACATTCCGCAAGTTGGTGTCCTGACTCCCCAGTGGAGAGGAGACCACACCGAAAGCAAAGGCCGTAATAGGTGAGGTGTTTGGATGTGCAGGAAAATCTCTACTGGATGTGGAAGGGTCCTTTGGAGGTGAGGGGGGAGGTGTGGGCACAGGTTTTACACCTCTTGCATTGGCAAGTGAAGGGGCTGGGAGTAGGGTTGTTGGGGAGCATGGATCTGACTTGGAATTCACAGGGAATGGTCTCTGTGGAATGCTGAAAGGAAAGGAGAGGGAAATATACCTCTCGTGGGATCTGATTGTAGGTTGTGGAAATGGCGGAGGATGATGCATTGTATCTGGGTGGAAGGTGAGAACTGGGGGGTTCTATACTTGCTGCAGTTGGAGAGGTGTGGTTCAATGGCAGAGGTGTGGGAAGTGGTGGAGATACACTGGAGAGTATTGTTGACCACATGGGAGGGGAAATTGCAGTCCTTGAAATACGGGGTGTTTTGGTATGTTCTGGAGTGTTCTGCCAGCTTGCATCAAGCTTCACTGGAACACAGCAGTAACCATGAGACAGAGATGTTAGCCAGGGAACAGACTCGTGTGTTAAAGTGACAGGCAACTGGAAGCTCGGGGTCTGTTTTGCAGCAGAACGTAGATCATCAGCTGCCATTTCCAGCACCTACACTGAGATGCTGCCAGACACAGGTTCCTGTCCCCACCATTAACAGCTATGCACCCTCCCAGCCAGATTGTTATCCACTCCTTTGACTTTCCAAATGTTACTGACTCTTTTGGGCTCCATCCCCACCTATTATTTACTCTTTAAACCCTATCTCCAAAGATATGCAGGTTAGGTGCATTGGCCCAGCTAAATTTCCAGTAGTGTTCAGGGATGTATAGGTTAGGTGCATTAGTCAGGGGAAATGTAGAATAATAGGGTCGGGGAATGGGTTTGGTTGAGAAACTCTTCAGAGGGTGGGTGTGGACTTGTTGGGCCGAATGGCCTGTTACCACACTGTAGGGATTCTTATTTTCCCAGCTGCCATCGGTTCTGAGGAAGGGTCACTGGACCTAGAAAGACCCTTGGTGTGTGCAGGAGGAGGAAACGGGAAAGGGGAGTTGGATCTGGTTTAGACTGGGAGGGTTTAATTACACTCTGTACAGGTAGTTAGGCCTGAATTAGAAACTCTTGGTCCCATGTTTACAGCAAGTGGGAAAATGGCTGTGGCTCTCAGGCAGTGATAGGTCCTGGGTTATGGCCGCTATCTTTATTGGGGGCAAGGTACAGCGAGGCACATGGACATGTCCTCTTCCAGGGTGGGGGTGGGGTGATTGAAAGAGGAGCATTTACACATCAAACACATACCAAGAGAAATATTTGTCTTTACTGTTCAGCCTGCACTGTCAATTCATTTTATAGGATATTAATTGAGAATAATTGAGACAGGGATCTCAAAAGCAATTTTCTACCGTCAGCAGGGTCATCAGGATCTGAATACCATTGACATTTAACTGTGGAAGGAGAAAGGTGTGTCTGTTCTATCTGTGGGCAAGTATCTGGTTTATATTTCAAGCAAAAAGCAGAAAGATGTTCAAATTAGTGGTTGGATCACCCTTGGGGTTTGTGTTCAATTCTGGGCCCTGCAGCTGTGGAAGGAGGTATTGGCCTGAGAGAGAGCACAGATTTATCCAAATTACACCTCGTCTCTTTATAGAAACTGTCAGATTTAGACCCAATCACCCACTTCATGATGTTAATCTGTAAACTCCTTATTTTCAATTCCTGCAAACTTCTCATTCAAATTCCTTGTGGACTCAAATTCCAGCACCATTTCAGGTGGAATGTTCCAGGTTCTGACAACTGTCTGTTCATTCAGAAACTGCTGAAGTCCATGTTGACTCTGGGATTACAAAGGGCTGAATTGAGAGATGAGATGCTGTTCCTGAGCTCCCATTGAGATGCATTCGAGGTTGGGGCAGTGTAGGTGCGAGCAGACAATGAAAATGATAGGGCTGCACTGTGGGTGCTGATTTGCTCAATGAGAGTGTTTTGGAGTTGGTTGTAAACAGAGCGAGGGGAGACAGGGAGAATGTAAACTACAGCTTCAGTTTTAGTGCAGGCCATTCAGAAATTCAGATGGTCCCAATGGGAACAGCCAAGTTGTAAGCGATACCTGCTGAGTTTTTTTAAAAAACAGTTTTTAAATCTAAAATATCAACTTAAGTAAAGATCGGGACTTTTGATTATAATGGAAATGTTTGAAGAGAAGGAAGGTTACTAGCTCATTTAAATTCTCCTAATGGGAGTAACTAACTGAAACGAGAGAGACATTGTGATCGGAGACCTCAGACCAGTGGTGTGCTCCTGTTGCACAATGTGGGAAATAAGGGACACTTCCTGTGTCCGTGACGGCAATGTGTGCAGGAAGACTGCCCATCTGCAACTACTGGGAAACTGCTTTTCAGACCTGGAGCTGAGAGTGGACTCACTGTGGAGCAATACTGAGAATGTTATGGACAGCACGTTTAGTGAGTTCGTCATACTGCAGGTGAGGGTTACACAGGCAGAAAGGAATGGGTGACCATCAGATCAAGTAAGAGGCTCAGGAAGGAAGTGCAGGACTCTCCACTGATCGCTCCGCTTCTCAAACAGATATTGTGCACCGATTTGGATTTTATAAGGGGGGTGGACTCTCAGGGGAAATCAGCAACATGACACCACAGATAGCTCCGCTGCACAGAACGGGAGGAAGGAAAATGGCAGAGCTGTAGTGACAGGGGATGCAGTAGTCAGGGTCAGTGACAGGCGCGTCTGTGGCCACAGACATGAATCCAGGACAGTGGAATTTATTGATAAGTGCACAGACCAATAAAGGTCAGCGTCCCAAATGCAACCTTCAGCACTTGATCACCCTGAAACTCTACTTTCCAGGGACTGTACACTTGTTCTGAGCCCTTCAGAGGCATTGAAGTGGATGCGGAGAAAACAGGAACAGGTTTGTGTTGTAGATCTACAAAATAACGGTCACCCTCCCCTCTCGGTCTCCCCCCTCTGTCTCCCACCTCCCATCGTGCCTCCTCCCCACCGCAGGGAAAAGACCTTGTATATTTACCCTATCCATGCCCCTACTGATTTTATAAACCTCTATAAGGTCACCCATGAGCATCTGACACTCCAGGGAAAACAGTGTATTTATCCTCTCCCTGTAGCTCAAATCCTCCAACCCTGACAACGTGCTTGTAATACTATTCTCGCCACTTTCAACTTTCACAATATTGTTTTGATAGGAAGGAGACCAGAATTGCACGCAATATTCCAAGCGTGACCTAAGCAATGTCCCTGTACAGCCGCAATATGACCTCCCAATTCCTACACTCAGTGCTCTGACCAATAAAGGAAAGCATACTAAACACCTTCTTCACTATCCTATCTACCTGCGATTCTGCTTTCAAGGAGCTATGAACCTGCATTCCAAGGTCTCTTTGTTCAGCAGCACTCCCGAGGACCTTACCATTAAATGTATACATCCTGCTAATATTTGCTTTCCCAAAATGCAGCACCTGACTTTTATCTAAATTAAACTCCATCTGCCAGTTCTCAGCACATTCGACCCTCTGATCAAGATCCCGTTATAATCTGAGGGAATCGTCTTCACTGTCCACTACACCTCCAATTTTGGTGTCAACTTACTAACAATACTTCCGATATTCACATCCAAATCATTGATATAAATTATGAAAATTAGTGGATCCAGCACCGATCCTTTGTGACACCCCACTGGTCACAGGTCTCCAATCTGAAAAGCAACCTTCCACCACCACCATCTGTCTTCTACCTTTGAGCCAGTTTTATATCCAAATGGCTAGTTCTCTCTGTATTCCATGAGATCAACCTTGATAACCAGTCTCCCATGTTGAACGTCTTACTGAAGTCCATGTAGAGCATTTCCACTGCTTTGCCCTCATGAATCCTCTTTGTTACTTCAAAAAAATTGACTCAAGTTCATGAGACGTGATTTCTCATACACAAAGCCGTTATTAATATCCAGGACTTAACTCTGTACATTGGGATCTGTGTCACCCAGTTAGGAGTGTTAATATTCTGGATAAAGTTCAAGTACACCAGCTTTGTGTTGGTGACTGTGTATTGAGTCTTGTTAATATCACCCACACAGGTAAGTTCCATTTGAAAGGCAGTACCTATATCCCGAACCCCGCTCCCATCTGCTCTGTCTCCATCCCCACCGTAGACAGTAAGTGGGAGGAGCTCATGGAGTTTCCATGTGAGAGAGATTGAGAAAATCTTCCCTTCTTTCCACTAGCCCACCAGGAAATGGTGGTAGTGTCCTTACCTCTGAACCAGGAGGATCGGGATCAGAGTTGAGTAACAGCATCTTTGAAAAGGCTGATTGGAAAACGTACCCAAGCCGCCAGGCCATACTGTCTCCCAGCTGTCCCTGCCTGAGCCTCAACAGAACCTTCCTGTAGTTTCTCTCCTGTCAGATTCTCCCATTGCTAACTTTGTCCAGGGTCCCCTCCTACTGCTGCACTGATCCTGTCCCTCACTCACCTGTCCACCCCCCAGTGTCATCCACATTCATTCATTGCTTACAATCTCCAGCCCCGCCCCCTCCACCCTATTGGGCAGCAGCTGCTGTCAATCACCCAGCTTCGTGTGTGATCTGGAGCATGTGCTGTAGGAGGGGAGACCAGTGCACGGGCGCAGTGCTGGCCAATTATTGGTGTATGTGCACGGCTGGTCAGGGCCAGGAGGGAGGCTGTGCGTGTATGGGATTAATCTGTCATTCGCAGTTTCCTCCCTCTGGGAATAGGACCCAGGGAAATGGCCCCTGTCCCTGATATCGTGACAAATGGTCGGCTATCAGTGGGGGGAGCATTTTGCAGAAAGTTATTAGAACTCGTGTGAAGATTCAGGAATGTTATGGAAAGGAACACAGATGGGCCTGCAATTAAAGTTCTAATTTGGTTCATTTTAGTTCAATCAGATATGACTTGACCAGTGTGTGTAGGATTTGATTAGATTAGATTTCCTACAGTGTGGAAACAGGCCCTTCGGCCCAACCAGTCCACACCAACCTTCAGAAGAGTAACCCACACAGACCCATTTCCCTCTGACTAATGCACCTAACGCTATGGGCAATTTGGCATGGCCAATTCACCTGACCTGCGCATATTTGGATTGTGGGAGGAGACCTTTTTTTGGTTCTTAGTCTGCAGGCAGGAGCGAGGAAGCTGATTTCAAAGAGAAGAGAGTGTGTGTGAGAACTGGGTGTGGAGGAAAAGGGTGAGGAGATTGGTTTGGATTTCAGTTCACAGAAGAGAGCAATTATGAGACTGAGATTTAAAGCTTTGGGGGAACAAAGAACCTACAATTTAATACTATCACTGTCTTGTGAATTTCCATCCTGTGTTAACGGTGGTGACCTGTTTTGTCTGTTGTAGGGTTCTGAAAGGACGGATTTGTGGATGAGAAATTCAAATTGAACTTCACGTTCCGTTTTGATAGTTACTTGATCCGTGCCGATCTGAATATCATTTGGCCTTTTCATGTGGAAGGAAAGGTGTGTATTCTGTCCATGGGCGAATATTTCAAATGTCAGTGTGACTGGAAACATTACTGAGACACAGCCAAGTCCATGTTAGTGTGGTGAGTGTGGAGAGAGAGTTCATTTGTTGTTAAAAGTCTGAAGAAACATGGCACATTTCCCAGGAACAATTAAGCTACAGATTTGTTTTGTATGAGGACAAATTTTTAATTAACCATGCAACCAGAAAGACACAAGGATACCTGCAGCATGAAAAATGCTATGAAAACAGGATTGTTGTAAAGGAGTTAATTATCGATCATGGCTTGTAATCCATTGACGTTGTCACGTCGGTTCCAGCGCCATGGGGAAACACTGGAAATGTGATGAGTGCAGTGTAGGTTTCAGTTATTAAACTGGAAAAAGTGCATAAGAAATTTACAAGAATTTTTGCCAGGACTCAGGGGTCTAAATTATAGGGAGAGGTTGGACAAGCGAGGATTTTTTTTTTTTTGTTTACAGCAGTGGAAATAGAGGGTGATCTTTTCTGGAAGTATATAAGACCATAAGAGGCTTGGATAAGGTGAATGCACTCGGTCTCTTTCCCAGGGAATCAAGGAGTGGAGGGCATCAGTTTAAGGTCGGAGGAGAAATTATGAAAGGGAACCTGAGGTTCAACAGTCCTACACAGAGGGTGGTATGTATATGGAATGAGGTACCAGTGGAAGTGGTTGAGGTGGGTACATTAACAACATGTAAAATACATTTGGACAAATACATGGATCGGAAAGGGTCAGAAGCAGATGGGCCAAGTGCAGGGAAGTGGGGTTAGCGTGGATGGACATTCTGGTCGGCATGGGCCAGTTTGGGCCAAAGGGCCTGTCTCTGCTGTAGGACTCTGACTCCAAGTATATTTACTATTTCTCCTGCTATCTCTGCTAGCACCCTGGGATGTATTCCATCAGGGCAAAGAGACTTGTCTACCTTTAGCTCCATTAGATTGCCCAGCTCTAACGCTTTCGTGATAATGATTGTTTCTTGGTCCTCACTTCCTCAGTTTCCTTATCAATTACTGGCATGTTCTTCGTATCCTCCACTGTGAAGACTGACTGCTGTGTCCTCATATTCCTGAACCCTGCTGGATAGCAATAACTAGGTACAGAACTCTGAGAGGTATCCTTTGAGTCTTTATTGATGAGACATGGCAGTTACCTGGATAGTGTACATGCAGAACACCTCCAGGCAGCATCAGGTAACTCCCCGCCTGTCCGATGTGCCGCTCCCATTCTTATACCTTTGTGGTTTGTGGTTTTGAATGGACTCTGTCTCTCAGTATTATCTCCATGGCAATGGCAGTTAAAAAGATGAGTTAAGCTCAACACTTTGTGGTTAAACCACACACCCCTCCCCCACGGCCCTGTGGCTCAGTCAGGTATCCAACAGGCACTTCTGTTTCAGTGGGGCTGTCTGTCAGGATTATGAAGTGGAAGAGCAGTTGTTGGAGGGGGGTGGGCAAAGTTAAAAACCACACATCACCAGGTTATAGTCCAACAGGTTTATTTGGAAGTACAGGCTTTAGGAGTGTGCTGTGAGTTTTAACTTAATCAGGATCATCTCTATGGTAACAGTTAAGTTCTTCAACAATTACAGAGGCCATATGTTCCCAACACAATGGGTTCCCCTCTAGCCGTGTAAACTGCTATTCTGGCCCTGGTGATAGCTATTCATCACTTTTCTCCCCCAATCCCATCTGGCTTTCTGTTGATCTTTAAAGTTTTTTTAATAACCTAGTTTCTCCATGGTCTTTGCCAATTTGTATGCTTTCTATTTCAATTTGATAGACTCCCTTATTTCCATAGCCACCCATGGCAGATTAGTCCTTTTCATACAGTCCTTCCTTTTCACTGATATATACTTTTGCTGAGCAGTTTGAAAAATTCTTTGATATTCCTCCACTGTCTGTCAACTGTCCCACCCTAAAGTCTTTGCTTCCAGTCTACATTAGCCAACTCCTGCCTCATCCTATTGTAGTCTCCTTTATTTATGCACAGGATCTTGGGTTTGGATTTAATCTTCCCTCTTTCCTTCTGTATTATAAATTCAACCATACTTACCACAAGTCTTTTATCAGATTACGAGGTGAGGCGATGTTACCTGGGTATTTTGGTTTTGATTGTCAGAGACCTTGGCTTTGTAATAAAGTACACGATGGATATTCACAACAGAGTATTCTGGACAGTGTGAATGTACTACACAGTCTAAAACCATAAATCACTGTTTCCCCTCAGTTTACATGATTTGGAGATGCTGCTGTTGGATTGGGGTGTACAAAGTTAAAAATCACACAACACAAGGTTATTGTCTTTCAGGTTTAATTGGAAGCACACTAGATTTCAGAGCATTGCTCCTTCACCATGATCCAATTAAACCTGTTGGACTATAACTTGTTGTTGTATGATTTTTAACTCAGCTCAGTGTAAAATTGCAAAATCATTATCTCCTACACCCTTCCTAACTATCTAAGTTTGGAACTCTAAACCGCCTGACTATCCTCCTTTTTCCGAAAATCTCCTTTGGTGAAGGTGGTGAGTTTTGGATTCAGCTTTCCAGTTATTACTGTAAGAAGATAAGCACTGGGCACAGGAGAGGCAATGCAGCCCTTCGAACCAGCTCCACCATTTAATACTAGGATGATTGAGCTCACCTCGGTCTCAGCTGGATTTTCCTGCATGCTCTCTCTCACCCTTCATCTCATTGCAAATTCAACATCTGTATCTCTTCAGTAAATTTGCTCATTGTCCTGGCATCCACTGCATTTTGAATAAGGAATTACTCAGATTCACAACACATTGAGATAGGTACATTCTTCTTCATGAGAATAGAATAGAATCCCTACAGTGCAGAAACAGGGTATCGTCCATGGAGTCCACACCAACCCTATAATGTGCATCCCATTCAGACTCACCCATTCCCTGTATTTCCCATGGTTAATGGCTTAACCTGCACTGGCATGGACACTGTGGGAATTTAGCACAGCCAATCCATTTAACCTGCACATCTTTGGACTGTGGGATGAAACTGGAGCAGCCAGAGGAAACCCGCACAGACACGGGGAGAATGTGTAAACTCCACACAGTTGCCTTAGGCTAGAATCAAACCTGGGTCCCTGACGCTGTGAGTCAGCAGTGCTAACCATTGAGCTACCTCTGCTTAAAATCTGCTCCTCCTATTAACCTCGCCACACCCCAGTTGGCTGAATCTACATTCCTTACGTCAGAAATCAGGTTGTGGAAGCAGATGTCTCAGTAAAACCCAGTGACAGCCCATATGTTCTGTGTGTCTGAATGGGGATCCCATACACAACACCCTCCATTCCACACTTTTCTTTCACTTTCCTGAGACAGGGCTCCAGTGGCTTCATGGGGACTACAACTCCCACAATCCCTGAAGCAGTGCCCACACATGTGTGGGGAAACCCGGCACTGTACATGTACAGAATGTGGGCGGGTTTTGGAGATGTGCTTTGGGTAAGTATACTTTGCGGAAAGTATTTTACACTGTGATTGGCTGGAGGAGGAATGCATCTGCTCATAGTATTGATCAGTTGGTGGTTAAAGTATCACCACACCCATGTAAGACCACTCTCCATCCCCAATTCATTGTAATGGTGGGAATCAATTAATGGGGAACAAAGAAGGATGTGACCCATTCTCCCAGACGGAAGGTTCCTCTTCTGTCCAGGATCTGCCACCTTCCTTTTCTGTTTCCTTTTGTTTCATTCTGCTGTTACCTTACTGACTTGCAGCAACTGAAGGGAAAGGAAGTGAACCCAGAAAGGGTGCAGAGTCTAACCAGGGACGGGAAGTGGTGGCATAGATCTGTTTATCAGTTACTCCATGAAAATGGGGAGAGTGTACATTAGGGGGTGGCAGAGTCAGAATGGTGGGAGAGAGTAAGTGGGCGGCAGGGTTATAGCTTTGGGGGAAGAAAGGGGAAAAAGATATTCCAGATAAACGAGAATTGTCTGTTCTGAATTTCTAATCTGTACATATTCCTTTATACAGGGTGCTAAATGGTGAAGATTTGCAGACTGAAATCTCAAAGTCACGTGCAGATCATGATAAAGTTAACCAGCATTTGAAGAACCAAAGATGAAGAATCACTCAGCCAAAATCCTACAACACTCTCTCTTCCAACATTGACGGTCTATCTGCACCAAATGGACTGCGAATGGTTCAAGACAGCAGCTCACTACCATCTTCTTAAGGGTACCTAGAGATGGGGAATAAATGCTGGCTGAGCCAGTTATGCCCATATCCTAGAAATGGCTTCTATCTGTAGTTGCTGAAACCCGGTTGATGTTACTACAGGATGATGAGGGATGCTGAGTGCATCCTCCAGGAGGCAGCACCATCACATTACTCCTGCCTACACCCACACAGTAACACGGCAACATCACTGGAACAAAAGGCAGTGAAACCAAAGGAGGACTTCGATATAGTTCTTCGAGGTAAAGTCATGAAAGGGGATTGGAACACAGCAGGAACAGGAGACTGAGCTGGATGGTCAGCTGTTTCCCATTGAATGGTGGAGCAGGATTGAAAGGCTGAATGGCCTTCTCCTGCTGCTATCTCCCAGGTATGTATATAGTCATGAAGCCCGGGTAGGAAGAAGTGGGCAGGGATTCTCCAGGAGATTGCACTTCCACAACAGTTTTCAGTGAGGGATGGTTTGATGGATTTTATTTAACATTTATCTTTAACACAAGGTTTGTAAATTTTGGCTTAAAAATGTTGTAAAAGGTTTTTGCACAGCAAATAAAATTAAAGAAAATAAACTAAACTGTCTGAAAATAACAGTTTTAAAGCTTTCAACATCCTGTAAAACAAAATCCTGTTTATTCCCGGACACCATCACTTTCCAGATACTCAAACTCCAGGGAAATATTCCCTCCCTGCCTGAACCTTTGGTTTGATTTAACTGCTTTTCAGTTCTCGTTCTGTGAGCTGTGAAACGTTCTTTTTCCCCATTTCTCCGACCCAGAAATGTGATCACAGCAACCTTCCCACCATCAAAATCATCATTACGCCATTTTGCTTTTGGTTAACATATAATCACCAACAGTGCTAAAGTGAGGACCGCAGATGCTGGAAACCAGGGCCTAGATTAGAGTGGTGCTGGAAAAGGACTTTTGCCAAAACTTTGATTTTCTGGCTCCTCGAATCCTGCCTGACCTGCTGTGCTTTTCCAGCACTACTCTAATCTAGACATATCATCACCAGCAGTAAACAATTTGTGTAACCAATTGAATATTTCCAAACACAGCCCATTACAGGCCAAGCAAACCATGGCAAGTGACCGAGTGAGAAGGGACTAAATCAAAATAGAGTTGTGGGGAGGGGCAGCGGTGGAGATAAAGCACTATATCCCCTGCGGTGCCCACCTCTATTTAAAGGCAGTGAGAGCATTGATACACACCACATGCCCCTTCTCCAAGGACAACCTGCTGTGTAACCTTTATCCCCAATCACGGAATAGAATCCCTACAGTGTGGAAGGAGAGCATCCGAAGAACATCACGCCCAGAGCACTCTATCACTGTAACACTGCATTTCCCATGGCTGATCCACCTCGTCTGCACAATCCAGGAGACTGTGGACAATTTAGCACGACTGATCCATCTAACCTGCACATCTTTGGACTGTGGGAGGAAACCAGGGCACCTAGAGGGGACCCACACTATCATGGGGAGAATGTGGGAACTCCACATAGGCCGTTGGACAAGGCTGGACTCCAACCTTGTACCTGGTGCTGTGAAGCAGCCGTGCTACAGTCACAATTTAAATCAAAACAGATGATACCTGCTCCTTGTCACATTGCTGTTTGTGGAGACTTACTGCCCAGAGAGACATCCTGAGGTTTAGAAAGTGGCAATGTAAGTTCAGTCACCTCCAGCCCAGTTAATGTGGTTAACAAATGCAACATCAATACTCCAGCAGTGTCATCATTTACAAGGTCCACTCCTGACTCTGAACAGTAACATTAGAATCAGAGTCCTGCAGTCCACACGGAGCAGCTAGATGACCACTTCCCTGTGAGCACTCACTGGTCTCTCAATCGTGTTGAGGATGCAGCAAATACCTTGTCACACAGAGGGGTGAACAGCTCCTACCCAGTGTGAACCCACTGGGGTCTCGGGGCAGGTTGAATCACTGAATCCCTTCTCACGCACTGAGCATCTGAATGTCCTCTCCCCTGTGTGGGCTCACTGGGGTCTCTAGGGGCAGGATGAATCACTGAATCCCTTCTCACACACTGAGCATCTGAATGGCCTTTCCCCCCATGTGGGTTCACTGGGGTCTCAGCAGGAGAGATGAATCACTGAATCCCCTCTCACACACTGACCATCTGAATGGCCTCTCCCCTATGTGGGTTCACTGGGGTCTCAGGGGCAGGATGAATCACTGAATCCCCTCTTACACACTGACCATCTGAATGGCCTCTCCCCCTGTGTGGGCTCACTGGGTTCTCAGTGGGGCAGGATGAATCACTGAATCCCCTCTCCCACACTGACCATCTGAATGGCCTCTCCCCCTGTGTGGGCTCACTGGGGACGCCGCAGGTGCTGCATTTGAGTGAATCTCCCCCGACACTGGGCACAAGTGAATGATCTTTCCCCAGAGTGAGCTCCCTGGTGTTTTAGCAGGTCAGAGGACTTAGTGAATGCTTTCCCACATACTGAGCAGGTGAATGGCCTCTCCCCGGTGGGAATGCGCTAATGTCTCCGCTGGTGAGAGATTTGAATGAATCCTTTCTCACACATGGAGCAGATGAAGGGTCTAAATCCACTGTGCCATCTCTGGTGCCTCAGCAGATTGTCAGATCGAGTAAATCCCTCCCCATAAGTGGGGCAGGTGAACAGCCTCTTCACAGTGTGACTGTGTCAGTGAGTGTCCCACTGAGAGGGGTAAGTGAATTCCTAATTCTAATTGAGCAGGTCCTCCTGTTTTCTCAGTTATTATTAACAATCTCATTCCCCTCGCACCAGAACCTATTCCAGAGAGTGTTACAGAAAAGGCAGAATGGTCAGCTGCAGCTGGTCCCCTGACCGGTCACTGCACACGAACGGTTCACTCTCCACAGATGCTGCCAGATCTGCTGAATTGTTCCAGCAATTTCTGTTTTTATTTCTGATTTCCCAGCATTTGCAGATGTTTAGTTTCCCAGCATTTGCAATACTCGTCTGTTGCAGAGGAGTTTATTGATGAAATTAGCGGGTTTTGAAAATTGTACGTTAGGTCACGCATCAGCTACGATCATCATGAATGGCAGAGCAGGGTTGAGGGGCTGATGGCCTCCTCCTGTTCCAATGAAAGTTGTCCATCTGCAGCTTGTGGTAACATTTCCCCTCACTGCTCACTTCACATCCGTGTCGAACACTGCTACTGACTGAACAAACCTCCTGTGTTTGAACTAAACCTGTTCATGTTCAATGGCTCCCTCTCCTGCCACCCGGGTTTAACTCTCATCGTGGAATGCTGTCTTGTATTACTGCGGGAATGCCCACAAGGACTCAGCCTGGAGTCTGTATCCCCTGGGATCCACAATCACCGCTTATTTCCTCCGTCCTCGTTCATTCTGGCTATTGAACTCTCGGTTTCAATCCAATCTCCTGTCATGATCTTCAACATGTCAATGTGGGTGGGCTAGAGGCAGCTGGGATTTAATGAAGGGAAGTGAGGATTAGGCGGAAGTACGAGGAGAGGTGACAGCAAAGATAGTTCTTATTGTAACGGCAGAGTTTCTCCGTGACCCAGTGAGTGGTGAGGCACCTGAGTTTATGAGGGGAGACAGATTCATCAGGGATTTGGGAAGGCACTCAGACATTGACCTGTCCATCTGATTAGAAAGGAAGATGCACATTTAGATTGCCCCAGATCATCAAAGGTGCTATGAAACATGCTTCCAACCCTATGATTTCAACCTCAAATCTCTGAAAACACAAGACACAAAGCTTTCTACTTGTACCAGGCTGTCTCTGAGCCTCCTCTTTTCTTGAGAAAAGTGTTTTGAGCTGTTCAGCCTTTCCTGGTGATTATAACCGCTATGTTCCTGTAAGATTTGTGACAGAACCTTTATTTTCCTGTTCCTTGTGAGTGATGAAAGTAGCAGAAACAGTTCCTGACCTGTGAGGGGTTTCGGTTGGAGTTGCTATATTTACAAATCCATTCCCACCCTCACATACAGCGTGAAATTGATGTAAAACTGAAGGAAATTAGTGAGTGAGCACCCACAGAATCATAAAAGAAGCATATGTATCTGAGTTGAATGAACCTGGCATTAGGAAAATGTGAAGCAATCACAACTAGTTAGAATCACAGAATCCAGTGGGTGCAGAAAGATTCTATTCGGCCCATTGAGTCTGCAATGACCTGCTCACCCACCCTACCCTCATAACCTCACATTAACAATGGCTAGCCCAACCCACATAAATTGCACACTGTGGCCATGTTAGCATGGTCAATCCAGTAACACTACACATCTCCAGGAGGGTCACAAATTACATCCAAATGCTAGGAATTGTGGATGAAGGCTCGCAAATACTTGACTCTGACACAAATGCTCTGTTTTTCACAACGAAATCTGGGGGATACTGCAACCAGAAAGAATTCTGATTATCTCAGGAGGAAGAGAATTCAAAACCTTCGCCATTGACCCAGGGGGCGCAGTGAAAGTTAGAGAGGTCTGCGAACCATCAGAAATGTAACAGGTTGTGAGCAAGGTGGGGATGAGACAAGGACAAAAAGACAGTCTGTCATACGTGGGAAGGCAGGAGACATGGTCGTCCCTCAAGGCCATGGGGAATAGAGTTAGGGCTGGGAAAGAAACAAGGAAACAAGGTGTGCAGCTGTCAAAGATATACATTTAAAAAACAGATTATAACAACATATTGGGCAGAGTTCACAGGCTGAAAGTGTTGCTTTCAATGGTGAGTACAAAAAGCTGTAAAGCCTGGGAAGTTCTATTACAGCCAACACATATCCAGGATTGGCCAAGTGGCCTCGATCTGTGCTGTAACTTCCTGATAATTTTTTTTTCTGACATTTGTAGTTCAAGTCTGATGACGCTAATAACATTTCAAATTGGACTGGAGTTTAATATTCTGGAGAAATGTCAAATAAATCGCATTGATCACATTCTGCAGATCTTAGTCCATAACCCTGCATGTTCCAGCATTTCAGTTACATCCATGTCCTGCCGGTGGGACAGGACATACAGGGATGGTGACGATGGTGTCTAGGACATTGTAAGCTATGATTCTGTGCGTATGACTGTGTCAGCTTATTGCTTGACTAGTCTGCGTTCCAGCTCACCCAATAAGATATTAGCAGGGTGAGACAGTACAGTTGGAGCTCCTCTGCTCGCCAGTTCCTTTCCTTTCTGCTTTTTAAAAATTTATTTCTCTCTCACTCGCCCCTTTGCAGACTCTGACACAAGTGTCTCAACATTGAATCGTGACAATTTTTTTAAAAAAATGTCTCTACAAGAAAACCAATGGAGGAAAATATATTATTCTTGCATCAACTGTATTTTTAAACAAAAATAATCCTGTTCAATGAACACTGTCTCATTTTTTTTTAGATTACTTACAGTGTGGAAACAGGCCCTTCGGCCCAACAAGTCCACACCGACCCGCCGAAGCGCAAACCACCCATACCCCTACATTTACCCCTTTAACCTAACACGGGCAATTTAGCATGGCCAATTCACCTGACCCTGCACATCTTTGGACTGTGGGAGGAAACCGGAGCACCCGGGGGAAACCCACGCAGACACAGGGAGAATGTGCAAACTCCACACAGTCAGTCGCCTGAGGCGGGAATTGAACCCGGGTCTCTGGCGCTGTGAGGCAGCAGTGCTAACCACTGCGCCACCGTGCCGCCCAATCCTTCAATTCTATCAAGCGAGCGATTATATTTTGTCCCTCAGTTTACCGATCTTAATAAATATCCAATCAATTTCAGAGCAACAGACTGACAAGGTATTGAACCAATTTATCTGTTTAGGTTTTAGCATTAGTTATTAAGTCATTACCATTACAATAATAGCGTAATAATTGGTCTGGGTAACAAGTATACTGAGGTTCACAATTTAATTTATTAAATGTTTGACAAAAGGTACAATATATCGTTTTTTTCAGAATTCTAACAGTAATTATTAAGGCATTTGCATGATAATAATTATTATATGCTTTAGTTTAATCTTGCTAACAACTACAGTGAAGTTTATATCTGAATTTAATCCAATCTTCCCTAGTACCTATACAGTAATATAAAAATCAATTTTATTTCCAATCAACATACCCACAAAAGAATCCATTATTTCTGATGCAACACGCACTGTTAAAAATATGACTTTTGCTCATTTGAATGATCTGTGTAATCCCAGCCTTATAAATTTAGAAAAATCTAATTACTTTTCCCTGCAACAATTCCTGTTCATTTTTGTAGATAGCACAGTCAAATAGTAAGATGAAATTTATAGTTATTCTTAAGTATGCTAATAGAACTTTGAAAATCTGTATGTTGCTAATATATAAATGTTCATTTCCGTCCATAGAATATAGAACAGTACAGCACAGTCAGGGCCCTTTGGCCACGATGTTGTTCCGACCTTTTCTCCTACTCTAAGATCAAACTAACCAACATGCCCTTCATTTACTATCATCCATGTGCCTATCCAAGAGTCGCTTAGATGTCTCTGATGGATCTGAATCTCCTACCACCACTGGCAGCACATTCCACGCACCCGCCACTAAGTTAACTATCTCTGACATCTCCCCACTACATTTCCCATTCACCTTAAACTTATGCCACTTTGTGGGGAAAAGTCTTTCATCATTCACTCTATCTATGCCTCTCATCATCTTACACAAAACTATCAAGTAAGCTCTCACCCTCTTTCACTGCAATGAGCAAAGCCCCAGCTCCCTCAACATTTCTTCATAAGACATGCCTTCCAGTCCCGGCAACATCTTGATAAATCTCATCTGCACCTTCTCTAAAGCTTCTGCATCCTATGTATAATGAGGTAATCAGAACCGAACACAATATTCTAAGTGTAGTCACACCACGGATCCATAGAGGTGCAGCATAAACACGTGGCTCTTAAACTCAATCTCCTTGCTAATGAAAGCCAACACACCATACACCGTCTTAATAACCCTATCACATTGGGTGTCAGCTATGAGGGATGTATGGACGTGCACCCCACGATCCCCCTTTTAAACCACATTGTCAAGAATCCTGCATTTAATTTGAAATTCAAAAATGAAAAACTTCACATTTTCCCAGGTTGAACTCCATCTGCCACTTCTCAGCCCAGCTCTGCCATCCTGTCAATGTCCTCTAGCAACAGTGGCACGGTGGTTAGCACTGCTGCCTCACAGCGCCGGAGACCCAGGTTCAATTCCCGCCTCAGGCGACTGACTGTGTGGAGTTTGCACGTTCTCTCCGTGTCTGCGTGGGTTTCCTCCGGGTGCTCCGGTTTCCTCCCACAGTCCAAAGATGTGCAGGTCAGGTGAATTGGCCATGCTAAATTGCCCGTAGTGTTAGGTTAGGGGTAAATGTAGGGGTATGGGTGGGTTGCACTTCGGCGGGGCGATGTGGACTTGTTGGGCCGAAGGGCCTGTTTCCACGCTGTAAGTAATCTAAAATCTAAAATCTAAAATCTAAACCTGCAAAAGCTCTCCACACTATCCACAACGCCACCAACTCTCGTGTCATTGGAAACTTCCTAACCCACCCTTCCACTTCCTCATCCAAGTCATTTATAAAAAACTCACAAAGAGCAGAGCCCCCAGAACTAATCCCTTCAGAACACCATTGGTCACCGTGCTCCAAGCTGAAAACTATCTATGTAATATCACCCTGTCTTCTATGGGCCAGCCAATTTATTATTTAACCAGGCAGGTTTCTCTGTATCCCATGCCTCATTACTTTCTAAATGAGCCTACCATGGGGAACCTTATCAAACACATTGCTAAAATCCATACACACCACATCCACTACTCTGTCCTCACCAATGTGTTTGTCACATCCTCAAATAATTCAATAAGGTTTGTGAGGCATAACCTGCCGCTCACAAAGCCATGCTGACCATCTCTAATCAATCTATGCTTTTCCAAATAATCATAAATCCTGTCTCTCAGAATCCTCTCCAATAATTTTCCCACAATTGATGTAAGACTGACTCATCGATGATTCCCAGGATTATCTCAATTGCCTTTCTTGAATAAGGGAATAACGTTTGCCACCCTCCAATCATCTAGTATGACTCCAGTGAACAGTGAGGATGCAAAGAGCATTGCCAAAACACAGTAATCCCTTGCCTCCCTTCCAATAACAACCTAAGTCATATCCTTTCTGGCCCAGGGCACTTATCTATCCCCATGATTTTTCAATATTTTCAGCACTTTCTCCGCCTTAATATCGACCTGTTCGACCATATCAGCCTGTTTCACGCTGTCCTCACAAAGGACAAGATCCCACTCACTCGTGAATACTAAAGCAAAGTACTGACTAAGGACCTCCCCTACCTCCTCTGACTCCTGGCACAAGTTTGCTTCACTGTAAGGGGTATTAATGTGGAATTAAGTCTCAGCACTGAATTAATGTAAAGATATTGCAGTGTACATTCATTCGATTACTTTGAATATTGAACTGTATTTTAACTGAAAAAAACACACAGTTAAATTGATTATATTTCACTTCATGCTAACATTTATTGTATTTCAAACCACAATAAGAGTTTTCTTTTTACATATATAAAACTTACTTAAAATTAATCGCATGTTTATGTAAAGAAAATAGAGTGAACACCTGCTTGTTCCTTCCTTTATCAATGCCTGTTCATTTTGAATTTGTGGAAGTTGTACATTGTTGATAGGAAGAGAAATTGTCTTCAGCTGAGTATTCACATTAGGTGACTGATGCATTTTAAAAAAATCAAAGTACAATGATCACGCAGTTTTGTCAATTTGTCTTTCAAAGAATTGTCTCGAGATTCCTGTTTAATTAAGTTTATCATTCCTTTATTCTATTGTTATTGTAAAATATTGTTAAATTTCCAGTCCATTACACACAGAAACTACCGAATTAATTCCCATTTGAGAAACTACATGAAACACAATATTGCAGTCCTGCCGTCCTGAGTGGGAACATTATGAAAGGAGTTTGTGGAGCTGTGGCAGTGTCTCTATTACTAGACCCGATGGAAGGTTTCAAATTACACCTTCAACAGAAATATATCAAGAGTCGCTCTGAATGGTGATTAGAGAGTACCTAAGCACAGACTGAATTGCTTTTCAATCCAACATTGGATCTGCTTTTATCTATTATATTAATAATCACAAAATCTGATACTTATTTGTGTCAGGTTACCAAGAAATATGTGTACACGTATCCCCCACTTTTGGAAAGTTTGCTTTAGCCACTTTGCTTTTCCAAAAGACTAACATCTGTCCCTGCTTTTTTTTAACTGAAAGAAATCTGAAGAGGATTTTCACTTTTACGAAAAAAAAGGAAAAAGATAAATGCTTCTTCGATTTATGCCTTTTCAGCTTATGAAAGGTTTCATAATAACGCTCTAGTTTCGGATAGTGGGGATACCTGTATCTAATTCTGTTGCTTATAAATTCCTCGAGAATATTTGAAAATGTTGCAGAATTAAAGATTACGATGTCTAAGTAATGAGATTGATCCTTTATTTTGTTGCAAAGGGGCAAGTCAAAACAATTGAAACACATTAAACATTATTCAGTCCTGCTATAAATTGGAAATAAAGTCGATATCTTCTTCAGTAAACTAACAAATGCTACCACCTATTACTTGTCAGTCAGCTGGTTACCTACTTTGTAACTAAATGTTGTGATTCGTCTAAATATTACTCTCTCATTTGATCAAAGTGAATTTTTAATTGTTGTTCAGTTTATGAATTGTCAGAAACTTGTTTTTATTTTTCCGTTCACCTGTTCATTTTGACCGGAAGATTGAAATGCTTTGAAAATATTGGAGTTCGTTTATTTAAAAATAAGGTTTGCACATCTCTCACATATCTCATTTCTTGTATTATGATTCAAGAATGTTTTCTGGTGGAATGCAAGTAAATTCCAAACATTTGTTCACTTCCAATAAGATCTGTAACAACTAATTATCAATCTGTTGGTAATGTTTCAGCTGTTTACATTGACATTGATTAGATACTCATTCAGAGAGATCAACTGACAATTATAAAATATTTGCAGGATTATTGAATTGAAAGAAAGATACAGACGTCCAAACATTTTTTGGAAGGAATTGTTTTTTCATTAAAATGTGCAGGCTGTTCAATAATTCTATATTGCCGTCCCCATGGTTTTCTTGTCGAGAAATCAAATTTATAATTCATGTGAATTTTAATGTGTTCTGTATTTTGAAATTTGTATCAGGTTTAAGAAGAAAAAGAGGAGCAATTATCATGAAAACTTCAGGGAATAGAAAGTACAGTAAATTAAATTGACAGAGGTAAATTTTAGTATTGTCTCTGAATATTCAGTCAAATATTTCAAATGGTAAGAGCGTTGTGCTGGTAAAGCACAACAGATCAGGCAGCATTCAAGGAGAAGCAGAATCGACGTTTTGGGCATAAGCCCTTCATCAGGAATCTTTTCGATACTCCTGCTCTTTGAATGTGCCTGCACCTCCAACACCCCAGCTTTCTCACTTTCTCCAAATATGCTTAATATGCTAACTGAAAATGTTACCATCAGCAGTTGAGCAAGACCAAATTAACACATTTTTTGCGATATTTATAGTGAAAACGTGTTTGAGCAAATCAGATCGAACAACATCTCTTGCAGTTAGAACCCTTGGCCATTCATAGTAAAGAATAACCATGCTTTGAACAACCAGTATGGTGTATAATTACTGAACTGAAATATCAGAGGGACAACATTGCATTTATTGGAGGGAATGATAAACAGATCCTTACTGTGATAGTGGGGATTGATCTCATAAACAATAAAAGTTTACTGTGATTATTCCACTGAACAGTAATTAGATGGTCATGAAGATCCTTGTGTGACTTTATGTGCATGTTTTGTTTGAACATTGATTTCAGTAACATTGAGATATTTTACAAGTTTGACAATTGACAGTTAAAGATAAGTTTTAAATGCAACATTTCAAGAAATTGACAGTTTTGTTTAGCGAAACACAATCCTAATTATATGGAATCCCTACTGTGTGGAAGCAGGCCACTTGGCCCAACAAGTCTACACTGACGTTCCAAAGAATAATCCACTCAGCACCACTCTGCTCTCAGATTACTGGACATTTACCCCTGACTAATGAACCTAACCTACACATCCCCGAACAGAGCGTGCAGCTTAGCATGGCCAATTTACCTAACATGCACATCTTTGGATTGTGGGAGAAAACCAGAACATGCAAACTCCACACAAACATGTGACCGAGGATGGAATCAGACCCAAGTGCATAACACTGTAAGACACAATTGCTAACCATTGATCCTCTATTCTCAATTCCCAGCCCCCATGCAAGAAGTGAGATAAGTGAGAGACGTGCAAAGTCAAATTTCAAATGAACACTCTCTGATGTTGCCAAAGCGTATCAATCTTACATTCAATATGAATAGGTGAATGGAAAACAAAAAAATAAAAACCCCTGACAAATCATGAATGAACAATAATTAGAAAATTAATATGATCAAAGAGCACAACAATATTCATGTGAATTGCATTGTTTAATTACAAATTTGGGAATTAGCTAACTTATGAATAATGGGAAGTGACATTTTTTTATTTCACTGATGAAGAAATTGAATGCATTTCATCTTTGTAACACTGCAGAATAGCAACTTATGTGCCTGAAACGTTTGAATTAGCTCTTTCCAATTAAAAAAAATCAATAAGATCACATTGACTTCTTCATCTTCAAGACTGCAACAATATCAAATACTTTCCAGGAATTTAGAACCAGCAGAATTAGTTAATTTGGTTGCTTAGGAACTCGAAGAGAATAAACAGCAGATTCTGTGAATTAGTCATTCAATGTGATTATTCAGCTGAAGGCAATATCCCTTCTTTGCAAAAATGCTCAACTTCGAAAAATTCAAAATGCATTGTCATTGTTTAATGAAACAATACAGAGATGTTAATTCTTTTTCATTTGACTTAACAAAACACAGGAATTTTACATGATTTTGTGTCATGAAAAATACTTAAATCTTATTATGATTAGAAATATAGTAAATGTTCGCATCAAAGTGAAATATATTTAAATGAATTCAGCTATGTTTCCGCAGGTAAAATAAGAATGAATATTAACAATGATTGAGAGATTGCACACCACAATAGTTATTCATGTAAAGAGCCATAATTCCACATTTATAGCACGTACTTGATTGAATAATTGTTAGGTATGAGCAACAACTGAATTATAAAATTCGATCAATGAATTTAGAAATAATGAGAAATCTCGTTTTGCTATGTGACTGAGGAATATGTGCAAACAAACAGGAATTATTGCAATGAAAAGTAATTGCAGGTCTGTGAATGTAAAGTCTGTGGTTATGGAGATCATTCAAATAAGCAAACATTAGGCATTCATAATTAATGTTGGATGGGAAGTCATTGGATCCATTGTGAGAAACTTGACCCGAAAATAAAGTTTCATATTGCAGTGTTGGTACTCAGAAACAATTGGTCAAATTAAAATGTGAATCTCACTTGTTCAAAAGACTTTCTCAAACAATTGCGCAATTATTATCATGACAATGATTTGATAATGTTGTTATATGAGCAATTAAAATGATTCATTATTTCAAACACACTTTGCTGTTATGTTGATAGGAATTTTATTAAAATTGGTAAATTGTGGAATTAAATATAGTAACTAGCTTTATGAATTGAAGAAAAAAAATGAGCCATTCAGCAATTATAGAAAATTTGTTTCTTTACTAAAAAATGAAGGTAACACAAGAAATACGAATTTCTATCAAATGGTTTCATCATACAGACATGTTATTTTAATTTAGATGATTAACATTATGATCAGAGTTCATACATTTGCGTCAGAATTTGGAAGAAAGTTAATAGATTATGAAAGTGAACATGAAAGTGAACAAATGATGCAGTCAATGACATTACGTACATAAAGGAATTATCATAATTGTTCATTATTGTACAGTGATGAATAATGTTGGAATAGAAAATACAAAAAGAATCGGCATGTTCAAAACAGTTATTTTCTTACAATTAAATGAAACCAATAATCATTTTGCAGAGCGCGTGATTTGGAAAAAAAAACAGTCATTTAATGTGTTATATAAACTGAAAACTACTTCAGTTTTGCAAAAATGGAGACTTTCCCAAATTCAAAATTTAGGTTTGCTGAATTATTCAACAAAAATGGGTGTAATTTGAAATATCTCTTGCACACAAATGTAAAATAAGTAAACTTAAAGATGTTTAGAATGACAAAACATTTGTTGTTTGTATGATTGTATTACAGTCAACATCCATGATAAAGTAAGAGCATTGGTATAAGCACCATAAACCATCTGTAACTATTGAACTGACATAGAAGGTATCAACTGCACTTGTTGCATGGAATAGTAAACAAATGCTTCCTGTTGTCATTGGTTTCAGGAGCAATAAGGTACTTACTCAGGTTATTCTTCTGAACAATAATCAGATGGTGATGGAAGTCTTCGTGTTGCTTTGTGTGTATTGTATAGTGTTGACATTGTGCTCGGTAAAATTGAGATGTTTGCATGAATTAGGAACAGAGTGATAATTGGGTGCAAATTATCTGATTTAAAATCAGACAGTTTTTGATTTTTTCGAGGATTGCTGAGTGAAACGTTCTTAAACCATCATGCAATCAACGGGATAAGTGAGAGATATGCAAACTGAACTTTCAAATGAACACACCCTGATATTTTCACACCATTCCAATATCACATTCAATATAAATAGATGACTGGAAAGCTAAAAAAAACTCACACAATTCATAAACTGACCAACAATTAAAAATTGATAAATTATAGCAAGTGACATTTGTTTATTTTACTGATAAGTAATTGATCTTTTCTCATATTTATAGCACTTGAACATAAAATTCTGTGTTGTTTGAACTAAGATCTACAGAACAAGAGAAAATTAATGACTATCATGACTTTGTATATTTCAGCTTTAAGACTGTAACATTCTCAAATATTTTCTGAGGCATATTGATTGAGTGGAATTAGATACATTTTGCTATGAGTGACCAGAAGAAAGTATATAGCAGATACTGTGATTATTGGAATGGACGATGATACCTCCAAGTAATCTACTGATATTGTGATTGATATACAGTAAGTGTCAGCATTGAAATAAATTATAATCAAATCAATTCAAAAATGTTTGCAAGTCTAAAATAAATACAATATTCACAATGATTGAGAGACTGTACATTGTAATGTCCTTGAAGTATTTATTGTACAGAAGCATAATTCCACATTTGTAGTCCTTACTGAATTGCACAATTATTAGATATAAGATCTATTAGCAACAAAGGGATTTTAAAAATCATATTCGTGAATTTGAGAATAATGAGATATCCCATCGTGATATTAGACTGAGTAATATATAGAAATGAAGAGTAATATTGCAGGGAAAAGTAATTGGAGCTCTCTGAATTTCAAAGGATGAGATAATTGTTATATTTCACCTGAGCAAAAATCAGATATTTACAAAGAATTTTGCAAGGGATATTATTGGTCGTTTGGTATGTGCATGGGCCTGAACAAATAGGTATTAATAAGGAATAATGAATGAAATTAAAAAAAAAACACTGCATTTTTACAAAGTCTATGTTAAATTGCTGTGCAATTATTGTAATTGATAATGGCTTTTAGAATCCTGACAGATAAATTGACTTAATATTTTGAAAACACTTTGCTCTGATGTAGATTAGATATTCATTAAGATTAAGAAACTGAAAATTAAAGCATAAAACTTAGCTGTATGATGTAAAAAAATCATTCAGCAACAATTGAAAAAAAGTGATTTTGTTTAAAAATGCAGGCAATGCAAAATGTATATGCTTCCAATGGTTTTCTTGAAGAGTCATGCCAATTTTGTTGACGTAATTTTTACCGCAATAAATGTTTCGATATTTATTTCAGAATTAGGAGGAATTGAATTAGGCCATAAAAGTGACTATTATTGTGAACAAAATATAGAGTCACTGACATTTGATACGGAAAGGAATTCTCATAATTGTGTGATTATTGTTCACTGACATCTAATATGGAAGGAAAAGGAGAATTGTCAACATTTCCAAGCAATTTTTTTCTTATAATGAAATGAAAATAAAAATCCTTTTGGAGGGCACATTGTTTGAAAAAAGGAAACAGTCATTTCATATGACATTTGAGCTGAAGACTCGTTCCCGTTTCCCCCATTGTAGACTTCACAATAATTTAAAACTTAATGTTGGTTGAACAAAAGAACAAATGGATATAATCGAAATGTTTTCTTGTACACCAAAAAAAGTAAATGTAAAGCAACTTTATCATGAAAATTATATTGCTCTGAGTGTAATCATTTCACACACACTAAATGTTTGTGTTGAATAGCTGGAGAAGTGTTTTCCCCTGACAAGGAACGAGGTCTCAGGAGGCAGGCTGAGCTCAGGCATCTGGAAGATGTTTACTCATGCAGCAATCAGTTAATGAAGGGATTGTCCCCCGAGGCCAATCTCGGAAGGGAGATCCATGACACACTGTAACATATACAGTAAAAACCGCATTTTTATGGATTTTCTGCATCACAATTGCCACATGCAATGTGGTTACAGCCCTTCACTCCTCATCCAGCCACCCAATTGAAATACATAATCGCAGAGGGGCATTTTAATAGACATCCCCAGATTCCTATTGGGATCTTTCCATGCATCTTATTGACTTAGATTCCAAAGTTATTCCTGCACTCCCTCGGGCCTCTCAGGATAGCTTATCTGCTGGGACATTTGAATTCTGCTACTCATCATATTTTACTTTATCAATGCCAATTACTCCTCATATTGTTCACTGTCTTAATTATATATGTACAAATAAACAGAAAAGACAGTTAATTTTAGCTTACTTGCCATAAGATTAGTAATATGACTTGTGTTATGAAGTTCGTTATATTGTGTAAAATTATACAGCTACTCTTTCTGTCAGGACTTTATTATTAATGGGCAGTCAACATCATACCGTGAAGTTAATTCCTAAAACTAGCTAACTTCAAATTTCAGTCTAAATGCTTTTCTATAATTTTTTTTTTAGTAGGCATTGGTTACGTGTATCAAACTTATCTTCCAAATGTCCCCTATTATCCTCAAGAATCTGTAATTAGAACCTTTGTTTATTATTCTGACTAAATGTAACTATATCTGACGAATGAACTCTTCTGTTGTCATGATAGCTGCTTAGTGAGTTAACGGGGCGGCATCCTGCAGCTGCTGGTTATGAATTTACTGAGACAAAATCCTTTCATTTATGAAGATCATGATTGGTCATTTGTCTGCATGTCGGCATGCTCTGATCAAGAAATTTCTGGAATGCCGTAGTCCTGGCGATGGAGTAGGTCCATTGGAGTGTGCTTTCTTTTATTTTAAGGCTGAAACAGAATGTTAGTCTCGTTTATCACCCCCTGACACCTTGTATTTTAGTTCTAACGTAGGCTGCCTGTGTTTGATTGTCAGACATTTTGTATGAGCCAATATGGACCATTCTATTCCAGGTGGGGGCAGGCCATGCCCAGAACAACAAATCAACTAAGATTCAAGTATTGAAATAAAAATCACCATTCGCTACCATTGGTTTCTGTACAATGCAATACATTTACGTTACTGAGCCTTAATTTCACACTTAAAGCTGGATATACTGGATTTGATCAATTCTTAAATATTAGATATATTAGATATAAGCAACAATTAATCTTAAAAACATTTCATAGCAAACTTAAAATGATTAGAAATCTCATATAGCTGCCCGTCATGTGTAGAAATGAACATCATTTATTGGAGTGTAAAATAATCAGACGTCTCTTAATATGTAAGGCCGAATATTAATCCAATGATTTCTGTGAACATTCAAATGAGAAGGGAACAGATATTATCTATGAGTGTTGGATAGGGAATCATTAATTAGTTTGTGTGTGTGTTATCCTGGAATAAGAGAACCAGTATTCTTTTTTTTAACATTGACACTAAGAAATGCTGGAATAAATTAAAATGTGAATTTGACGATGTTTGTTACAAAACTTGAACTGAATTACTGTGTGATGTTTGGAATAACAATGAATTGATAATTAATTTTAGAACTTTGGCAAAATAAATGATTCAATATTGCTAAATGGATTTGCTCTGATGTTGACTAGATATTTCTTAATCTGTCAACTGAGATTAAGATGGCATGATGATATGGAAAGGCATTAGACATTCAGTGAACGTTGATCAGAAATGGTTTGTCATTCAAAATTCTCAGATCTTCAAGATTTCTATACTTGGTTTCTCTACTTTTCTTCTGGAGAAGTATAATATATAATATATAATAAGAAGAAATTCTGCATTGTATTTAATTCATGCAATTTTTCATATCATCAATATTTAGACATTTGAGTCAGAATTATAAAGAAAATAAGTCAAGAAGGAAGGTTTATTTTCACAGAAGCGTACAGTCAACAACATTTATCAACGTATTTGTTTCAATATTGTCTCTGAATAAACGGATAAATACGTTTAATGGGGATCTGTTGACAATGTAATGAGCCACAATATCATGTTTATCATAATTTTTGGATTGGAAATCTATCAGAAAAAATTCCTATATTCAGGACTTGCTTCATCTCGATACATGTTACGCGTAGTATCCTCAGTCATAAGAAATAAGGTGTCATCATGGATCTGGAAAAGATGTCGTGTGTAAATTATAATAAGGTGTCTCTTACATATCTTTGGATCTGGTGAGACTGTGATGTTTGCTGTGATTATTTATCCTGAGAACAATAAGGCAGGTACAAAGTGTTTTTCACCGAACAGTAATTAGGTGGTCTTGAAGACCATTACGAGTACTTTGATTTCAATAATGTTGAGCTGATTTCCATGATCTGGGAAATGTTTCACAACATGTTACAAAAATTCTGGATTCTCAGCATTCAATGGGTTTCGTGCAAACACCCTTCACTTGTCGTCATTTTCAACCGAGGTGTATAACACTCAGGCACTGGCTGCAAGTCAAGGTGCCAGGAAGTCTGCTTCAACCTCTTCAAAACACAGCTCTCGGGCTTGTGACTGGATCTCCCGAACCTTTGTGACCTCTTTGAACGGGCTTTCCACTGTTTTCTGGAGCTGATTATTTTGTCTAATGTTTGCTTTAGTTTGACATTTTTAGCTCCGATTTCTCCAGATGTAGGAAAATTTAGAATGTTCAATTCTGGGCGACAGGTCACTTGACCTTAGTGGACAGGTAAATATGGTTCACTTATTGTTTTAATAACGAATTGAGAATGAATCTTTGCATTTTAACAAATAAAAGTTTCAGTTTTTTCCGTGGTTTACAATGACATTGATTAGATACTCATTAAGAGAGATCAATTGACAATTATAAGCTGTTTGCAAGATTATTGAATTGAAAAAGGAGGCAGACGTGCAGAGATTTTTTTGGAAGGCGTTGCTTTTTCATTCAAATATCATGGCTGTTCAAGAGGTCTATGTAGCTGTTCATTGGTTCTCTTGTCCAGATAATAATTTATAATTCGTATCGCTTTTATTGTGCCCGGAATTTTGAGATTTGTCTCAAAGTTAAGAAGAAAACGAGAAGCAATTAATATGAGAACTCGAGTGAATAGAAAGCACAGTAAATTTAAATTACCGAGTGTGAGAAACAAAGCTCACTCACTTCAATAATTTCAGTCCAAGACAAGATCTGAAGCAATCAGTATGTTTATAAGACTCTTGCAAGGCACACAGAGTTTAGCAAATACATACCTTATATAGGATTCACTACTCCAAACACGGTGCCCATTACTATTGTTTCTCTCTTGCCTTGTCCGGCCTTGTGCCTAACAATGTACAGTTTTACTTGGCCATTTCACCACATCCTGCTGTGACCCTTTGTTAGGTATATCCTCCATCACCTCTATCTAAATCCCCCACTTGTGACATTTCCTCCCTTTCCCCAACCATATTGATCCTTATGACCTTTTAATTGGGGCTTGTTCCTGTGTTTCTGTAAAAGTGGGAAACAGATGCTTATAATTACTGCTTGTAGAAGCATATCTGGCTTAATCTCCATCCTCACAGCACCTTATCTCGTTGTCTGGAACATCTACCATTGTTTGCAGGCACGTTTCATTCTTGAATGCACATTTTAGCTAATACAAAAACAATCAATTATTTCCTTCACATAGTTTTCATTCTTGTTGACTCAGCTCTTGGTTGAAACAATTATACACCAGTGTGAGTGCATTTACCTTGCATAAGCAATTATAATTGTAGAAGTGACACTACTTTACCTACATCCCACAATTTCCCCCTTTTTCTTAAATTACTATTTGTTACCTTCTGCATTTTTCTTTTAAGCATTGCCCCCAAAATTCGCAAGCATCATTCTGGAGATTTCAACCATCTTGGTCTCACTCATCCCCTCATTATTTAATCGACAAAGTTCCTGTGTTTGATTGTCTTTTCGGGGCATCTGATTTATTAAGGCTGTCTCAATACGAGGACTCACCCACTTTGGGTGAGTCCTCGTATACAGGGCATGATACAACAGCCAATGGCTACCAATACCCCGGCTACTGGTATCAGGGAAGTAAGGATGGAAACTACCACCCCCTTCCATTTTCCAAACCAGGATTCAAGCCATCCCGTGAGAGATGTGTCTACTCTTGAACTCTCAGCCAATTCCTCTGCTAAGGTAGTCAATCACCTTAACGCCCGATATATGAACCATCAGGTGCAGTGTTATTTGGAATAAAGGTACAACAGCTTCCTCCTAACATCACACATACACACCCTTTTTTCCGCTAAAATCATATCAAGGGCCATTCTGTTTTCCCATGCCATCCTATTTGTCACATCAAGCTATTCTTATATTCCTTAAACCGCATCTCTTGTATAATTTATAAATCGCTGTTGATTATAGAAAATGTAATTTATCCAATCTACATTTTTATTAACTGTGACCCACCAAAAGGGAGCTGACTCATAGCCTGCTGCAATCTGATTACGAGCCTTGAACTCATCAGGTACCCACCTAGGGACTCCTACAGAATCGAGATAAATACTGTCATCGAAAGAAGTGTCTAACAGTGATCTCTTACTCCTTCCCTTTTCCCCACTATCTTTTCCTTCTCAAATGCCAGGATAAATGGAATTGTCAATTGTACAATTGCACATATCCCTCTCCAATCCGGTGATAGGGTGGGTATCAATATTTTGCCTCCACAGTACCACTACAGATCGGCTCCGGGAGCTTTTGGTGCTGAGTAGTTCCCTCCCTTGTCCGTTTCGGTGACATTCTTAATCTCTGTACATACTTTTAGCTCCCCCAAATCTCTAGACCGATTCGTACCTTGTCTATGCACACATGTCGTATGATTTCCAACTGCGGCGGAAAATGTAAGGTGGCTTTTGAATCTTTGTTCTCCAAGGGAGGGAACATCAGAGATAGGGAGGTACAATTCCTATCATTCCATGCAGTCTTATCCTGTTACAGGGCTATCATACATTTCATGCCCTTCCTGTCTTACTTACACCCGAGCGGAAAGGGAACCACCTGGGCCACTGGCCTACCGGATGCACATGCATAGCAACTGCTCTTGTTAAGACTTGTTTACAGTATACATTACCCATTCAAATCAGGCATTTGCATCCCTATACCCAGTTTCTATTTCGATGGTCTGTTTCAAGTCCTTTATCTCTATAATTTTTACTACTTTATGATCATCGGGAGGGGTGAAAGGTTGTACCATATTATCCAAAAGTTCTGCCCGTTTTCCCTGTCCTACGCTAATTTGAAAACAACAGCCCGAGAAAGCCTTCCCGTTTGCTTACATTTCTATCCCAAATGTTTCATCTAATTTTATCTCATAGGTACCCACCCCCACCCCGAGACTTGCTTTGAGCCATGTGGTTTTCTTTATCATTAGGTATATTGGGTTACACTCTTTATTGGGACAATCAAGAGGTGATCGGAAGGTGGCCCGGTGTACTGTGACGAGACCATTATACCAAGTACCATCCCCAAAGGACTTAAGATGTATCTCTGAGCTGCGGTACTGTCTCTGATTATCTACATCCCCACAATTTACTAATCTACATGCATCAGGTCTATTACTTGCGGATTATCAGACTCAGGGACCGTTAGTAACACATATGAAAATTATATTTGACAAAATCCCAATACTAAGAGAGCTAGCATCACAACTCTAAACATCCCCAGCATTCTAAAAATTGTGCTGAACCACAAAAAAAACTTAATACACAATCCTACAGAAATAATCCCGCGCTCGCGTCGCCACTGAATAAACAGTTACTCTCAGTCTCTTCACCCTGAGTTTCAGCGGGTCTTGCGTTGATTCGGCTGTCCAGACTTCTTCCTCAAATTGAGATTTCACTGGCCCTTTGATCCGAGTGTAGTGAGTCCAGCTGTCCTTATTGTGTTTAGGTAATCAAAGGATTCTGATACGGCCCTTCCCAGTCCGGCTGCAAATTAGTCTCTGTCCATGAATTTACTAAGACCCAGTCTCCTGGCCAGATGGGATGAACGTTGAATTCAAGAGGCGGTGTCTGTGCCAATAAACTCTGTTTCCTGAGGAGAGACAAAGAGGTGGACAAGCCCAGTATATACCTCTGTAGAACAAGCCTTTAGTCTCGGGAATTGTCAATTCTCCATTCGTTCCCAGATAAGGTAATCCAAATATGATTTCATAGGGGGATAGTCCCAAATCTTTCCTTGGGGCTGGTCGTACTCGCAAGAGAGCGAAAGGTAAACATTTGGTCCAAGGGAGTCTGGCTTCTATTATCAATTTAGAGAGCTGTCGTTTGAGTGTTTGGTTCATTCTCTCAAACCTTCCTGATGATGTTGGATGCCATGGAGCATGGAACTCCCAGGAAATTCCAACCCTTTCATTATCTCCTGTAACACTTTAGAGTATAAAGAGTTCCTTGGTCGGAATCTATACGGTTCACTAGCCCATATCGGGGAATTATGTGCTCTAATATTGTTTTAGACACCCCACTCGCAGTGGCAGTAGCTAGGGGGTATGCCTCAACCCAACCAGATAGATGATCTACTATGGCCAGCATATATTTTAGTCTTCCTACTCTGGGTAGTTCAGTTTAATCTACTTGCATACTCTGGAAGGGTCTCAATCCTGAGTCTCTTCCTCCCGGGGTTGGTTTTCTCAAGACTTTCTTATTTACCTTTGTGCATATTATACATGCCTCACATATTTGTTTAGCAATTGTATATATTCCTTTACATCCATATTCCCTAAGAACTGAATCACATATTGCTTGTACTCCCCAATGGTTGCCTTGGTGTAGGACAGCCATAATCTCTCGCATCATAATCTTGTTTAACATTTCCCTTCCATCGGGTAACATCCATTGCCCATATGCTGTTTTTTGCAGCCATCAAATTTTTCAATTCTTTTTCTTCTCTTTCAGTAAGCATAGGAGCTTCCGGGGATCAGGGACAGTAGGTATTAGGGAATGAATCAGCACTCCTTGTGGGTCCAGGCCTGCTTCCTTAGCCACTTCATCGGCTAATCTGTTTCCCCTAACTCCTGGTTCATTTACGTGCACTACGGCTATTTATCGGGGGAGTAATAGGGACTCCAAGACCCGTTTAATCAACTCCTCATGTGCCAATTCCTTCCCCCGGCTATTGATCAGTCCTCTTTCGTGCCATATCTTTCCAACAGTGTGCACAACACCAAATGCATATTTAGAGTCACTGTGTGCTGCTCCCTCTTTATTTTCTAACGCCCTAAGGACTCTTTCCAATGCATACAGTTCGCAGATCTGAGCTGACCACTCGTTTGGCAACCTTCCTGCCTCCACCACACTACCTTTTGTACCCTCTACGACTGCAAACCCATTATGTCTTTTCCCTTCAGTCACCCGGGATGATCCGTCTATAAAAAGTCAGGCTCCTGCATGAAGCGGAACATCTCTCAGGTCCATGCAGACCTTAGTTTGGTATTCTGTAATGTAAAGTCAGTTGTGCCCTGGATTCTGAGGAGATTCTCCTTCCCCTTTCCAAAGAAAGGCAGCTGGATTTAAACAATTGTCCCTGACCAACACTAGATCATCCTTTTCTCTTAATATTGCCTCATATTTCAGAACCCGCGAGTCTGTCAACCATCGCCCAGCTTTTTGGTTTAGGATAGTTCTCACTTGGTGTGGGATGCTTACTATAAGGGCTCCCCCAAATGTAAGCTTCCTGCTTTCCTCCACCAACAGTGCAGTGTCAGCCACGGCCTGCACATACCCAGGCCACCCTCGGGATACTGGATCCAATACCTTCGAAATATATGCTACTGGCTGTTTCATTCCTCCCCACCTCTGGGTTAATACTCCCAAAGCCGCTCCCTTATCTACGGTAGCAAAGAGGTGGAAAGGTTTATCTAGAGAAGGTAAGGCTAACATGGCGGCATGGATCAGATCTGTTTTGAATTACTTAAATAGTTATTTTTCCTCTTCTTCCCAACTCAGACACTTTGGTTCCTCCTCTATTAGTTTGAGATATAATTTATTCGTCTTTTGAGCATAAGAATTAATCCACAATCTGCAATATCCCGTTAAACCCCCCAAAATTATGTAATTCCCGTTTAGTCCTGGGCAGCGGAATCCCCACTATTCCCTCTAACCATTCCAGGTTTATCTTTCGCTTTCCCTCACTGACTAAATGTCCCAGGTATTGCACTTCTCGCTCCACATATTGTATTTTGTTTTTAGATACTCGCAGTCCCTGCTGACCCAGGAAATTCAGGATTCTTTTCGTGGCTTCTACTACTCTTTCTCTTCTCTTTCCTGTTACTAAGAGGTCGTCTACATACTGCAACAGGGTAGTTCCCTTGGGGCTGCTAAATTTCTCCAATATTTGTTCTAACATCTGTCCAAATAAATTCGGGGATTCCGTAAACCCCTAGGGGAGCACGGTCCATCGGTATTGCTGTTTCCGTCCTATCTTGGGATCTTTCTATTCAAAGGCAAAAAAATTCCTACTTTCCTCCCCCAAGGGACAAGCCGAAAAGGCATCTTTTAAATCTATCACACTAAACCATTTGTGGTCATGAGGGATATTACTTAATAACGTATAGTGATTTGGCACCACTGGGTGCCTGACCTGTTCTACTCGATTCAATATTCTCAAATCCTGCACCAATCGATAAGTTCCATCAAGTTTTCACACTGGTAGAATTAGGATATTATAAGGAGACATACATGGCTCCAACAGTCTATCTCTAGCCCCTCAATTGCTGGCTGCAGTCTTCGTTTGCCTGCCATGGAAATGGGATATTGTCGCTCATACACAACGTCCCCTTTCCTTTTTAAACTTATTTATTGGGGACGGATCTGTATTTTTCACGATTGCCTTCTCTCGCCCATGTAATGGTCTATCTCTCTCTCTCTACATCTTCTGTCAATATTGCCATTTGTACAACTAATTCTTTTTTCCTGAATTCAAATCTCCAGTCCTAAGAGGATAATTAAATCTTTTCCTCGTAAGTTACTTCCTATATCAGGGATATACAGCAGTTCCCCTGTGACTGTATCCTTCGGACCTTCTATCATCATAGGTTCAAATACTGGAACAGTAAATCCTTCCCCATTACCCCGGAAACAGTAATTGACCGTGTTGACATTCCTACTTTCTTTGGTTTAAAATTCAGCAATGATGGTGCTGCCCCCGTATCTATGAGGAAGACTACCTCTTCCCCACAGGGTCCCACCTTCAAGTTTATCAAGAGTCCCTAGTGGCTCCCCAGGGGCAGGAACCCCTGACACCCCTATTCTACATCAAAATTCATAAGCGGAATTGCCCTTTCTTCCCTTTGGAGATCAGGACACTCCCGCTTAAAATGCCCCATCTTTCTGCAATACTAGTATCCTGCCTGTGGAGACTTCCATCTCTGCCCCTGTCGCCCGAAACCTCTATCAAATGCTCCCCCTTTTCCTCCCCCTCTCACTCTTCATCTCTGTCCTACATGCTGCCACCCGCTGCTCCGGTTGCTCACTATTGGTTCCATTCTTTTCATAACTACTTCATCAACCATAGCTACCACCGTTTTCACCTTCTGTTTTTGTCTCTCATTCTCTCTCTTTGCAAACACTTTCTGTGCCTCTCTTAACAATTCATCTAATGGTGTTTCACTCCTCCCTTCTATCTTCAGTATCTTTCTCTGTGTCTGGCCATGCCTTTGTCACAAAATATACTTTCAAAAGACACTGTGCCACTGGGTCCTCAGGGTTCATTCCAGAGTATTTCCGCATTGAGTCTCTTAATCTTTGCAAGAAAGCTGAGGATGTCTCATCTTTCTCCTCTTTAACCTCAAAGGCTTTAGTCAAATTCTGCGACTTCGGAACTGCCTCTCTTATTCCTTTTAGAATCAGGTCTTTCAATTCCATCATTTCTTCCCTATGCTCCGGATTTTGATTTTCCCACTGGGTGTCTCTGAGGGGAAACTCCGTCTCTCCCTGTCCAGTATCCCCATCCCAATGGGAAGTTCCCTGTCCCATATTTTAATGGCTGCTCCTGGTATAAGTCCCCTTTCTTCCCCAGTAAATAGTACATTCAAAATAGACATTAACTCGGTCCACGTATACAGACTGGGCCCCAAGAATTGATCAATTTGTTCAGACAGCCCTATCGGATCCTCAACCAGGACCTTCATCTCCTTCTTAAATGTTATGACCTCCCCATTGGTGAGGGGGGCACTTACAAACCCAATTTCTTTGTCCCCTTTTGGTACCTCCCGAAGGGGATAAGTCTTAATATTCTTCCTCTTTTGTGTTTTTGTTTTTCCCCCTTAGGCTTTCGTTTAGATACTCCAGAGGCCTCCCCTACATCTACTTTATCTTCCCTTCCTTTTGTTGCGGATTGATGTTCGGGAACAACAACATTCCCGTCCACCGTCACTTCGTTCTCCTCTTGTGGGTCATCCGTTCCCTGTCCCTGTCTGTCTGTCTCTCCTCCTCCCCCATTTTCACCTAATCTGATTTTATGGTACAGGGGTCTGGAGTGCAAACAGACAAAAGGATCCCAGGGACTGCGGGGGGGGGGGGGGGGGGCAGAGGGGGAATCATTTGTCTTTACTACCATCATTCCCAAACTTCCCTTCCAACAGGATGCACAGTCCGCCTCTTCTTGACTAAAAGTTTGTTTTTTGTTCACATACAAATCTAAATACTGACATACCCAATCCTCATCGGAATCATACTTTGGCCAGAAGACAGCTGGATGAAGGATTGGTTCTTTGGTCCATACTAAACAACAATATTCAATCATTTTCTTTTTATCTTTTTCCCTTGTACAGGTGTTACTTGTCCATTCTCTCAACATCCTTCCTGACGGACTTTCAGGAGGAATGTTACCAGGGACTTCTTCTTCCTTTACTCCGTGACAGGTCGACTTTCTTTGCCTACCCCCCATTTCTCGGGCCCCTCACCAGTCCCTCAGCGATTAAATACCCCTTTTCCCGGCCAGCAAGTTAATACTTAAAAGTCAGTTTTCTGACGTTGGTCTGTGCACAGAGTTGGCTGCCCCTTTTTTTTCCATATTTTTATTGACCTCCTCTCACTGTCTGATTCAGATGTCTCTCTTGTGGGATTCGTACCAGCCGCCCAAGGGAGCGGACAAAACTGGGACAAGAAACCGCTCCTCAATTGTGAATGGGGGGCATCTTCCCAGTGTCCAGGGCCAACCACTCCCCCCGGCGATGGAAGAATATCGCGGAGGATCCCCCAATTGTGAGAAACTAAACCCACTCACTTCAATAATTTCATGCGAGACAAGATCTGAAGCAATCAGTATGTTTTTTATACGCTTGCAAGCGTGGTGCCTGAAATAGACTCGCAGAATTTAGCAAGTACATAGGATTCACTACTCCAAACCCGCTGCCCATTACTATTGTTTCTCTCTTGCCTCATCCGGCCTTGTGCATAACAAAGTACAGGTTTTACTTGTCCTTTTCACCACATCCTGGCTGTGGTCAACTGTTAGGTATATCCTCCTTCACTGCGATCTATTTCCCCCACTTGTGACATTTCCTCCCTTACTCCAACCATATTGAACCTTAAGACCTTTTGATTGTGTTTCTTTTTTGTTTGTTTTTGCAGAAATGAGAAACAAATGCTTATAACTACTGCTTGTACAAGCATATCTGGCTTAACTTTCACTGAGTATTAACTGGACCAAACATCATGGTGTTTGTTCTCACATCCTTAACGCATGTGATGAAAGCAGGAGATCGATCTCCAAGCAACTGGTCACTTCCTATTCATTATGTAATATCTTCCCTTCACAATAAATAAAAATCCACTCAGTTCCATTTACAATGCTTTATGTGGAATATTATGCCAAACCTTTCAAAATGCAGAGTTTTGGAACCGAATCTTATTCAGCAGCACACATTAAAGAAATTTCTTTACATTTAAAGTCAACCAAATTAGACATTGATTCCCCGCAACTTCCGATCGTCTACACCCCACCCATAGACCTTTACCGAGCCACGCGCTGTCTCTCTCCTTGTGAAATTTATTCCTTGTATGTCACCAAATGTGCCTTTCCAAATATTTTGAAAAACAGATTCTCGGAGTGACAGCGATTCTGTTCTCATCATTTTTTATCCTTCAAAGGTTTTATCAAAGGTATTGAATGTCTGACATCTAGATGTTTACTTACTTGAAAGAGGAAATTTTCCACCTATTTACTCTGTCCAAACATTTCATAACCTGAAAAAAAAAACCCATTAAGTCTTCCTTGGTTCAGGGATAACTGTTCTAAATTTTCCAAGAAGACAAGTGAATAAAATCTTATCCTCAGTACACCCCCATCAGCATCTTATTTAATGGCTTTCCACCCCAGTAAACACCGTCATTATAAATTCATAGAATCCCAAAGTCCTACAGTGCAGACAGAACATTCAGTCGATCGAGCCGGTGTTGACTCTCTGAAGAACATCTCACCCAGACCTAGCTCCCCTCCCTATTTGCTTGTATTTCACCTGAAGAAGGGAAATCACTCCCCCTTATGATTTCAAATAAACCTGTTGGAATATAACCTGACGTCCTGTGACTCCTGACCTTATCTCTGCGTTATCCAAGGCTAATTCACCGAACTTACTTAATTCACTCCCTGGATACGAGAGGCAATTTAACTTTGTCAATCATCTTAACCCTCCCTCTGAACAGCAGTGCGAATTACTGGGACAATGTTCCATCATACTGAGCAAAAGCTGTATCACTTTTTAATGGTTTTATACCCTGGTAACAGCCTCATCAAAACAAATGAACCCAAATTCAATGTATCAAATCGCTACTCTGTCCTTTACAATTTCATTCGTGCTGCGGGCAATATTTCTGCACTCATATTTGAATGCGTTTGTGTTTCTTCCTCAGCTTCCTGCTTCTAGTAAACACTTCAATCCGGAACAAGTCTGTCAAATGCTTTTCATTCCAACACAGTCACAAGGTGAAGTTTGCAGAAGTCACGTGTTTGCACCCTCACTGACACTCTGCCTCCCTAAGAGCTGCAGTCCTTCCCCACCTTTATTCAGGCAGCACTGCCCTTCGTGTGATATGCCCCATCGAGAATGGAAGGACAGGTATCAATACCCGCACTAGGAAATGGAGCGACATTTTTAAAACATTTACACTGTTCCGAGCGGAAAATTGAGCCCTGTGACAGGCGGGGACACTAACCATTACACTATCGAGGACAAGAGTGTCAAAGGAGGTCCTTCAACCAAATGTGGCCACACTTGTCAAAAACAACTGCCTAATGAACTGAATCCCATTTCAGAATGCTTACCCCACAGCCTTAAATGTCTTGGCATCAAAAGTTCACATCAGAATATTTATTCAGGTTATAAGGGTTTCGGCCACTCTGAAAAATGCAGACAGTGTATTCCAAATTCCAACCAACCACTGGCTGATAAAGCTTTTTCGCACATTTTCTCAAAGCTTTCTGTCTTTCTCCTAAAGTCTCTGGCCCCTGTTGATCAATCCCTCCATCAATGGGAAACTCGTTCAGTCAACCCTGTCCATACCCAAACTCAATCATGTATTGTCTACATCTCCTTTGCACTGCGACAAACACTCCGCTCTGACCTGTCTTTCTTCACAACTGAAACTCTTCAGCCCAAGAAGTATCCCGGTAAATATCTCTTGCAATTTTCTCTGTGTGATCACATCCTTGCTATAATGTGACTTGCAGAACTGCACACAACACACTTGCTTGAGCCTAATGAGCATTTGTTTTAAAATTTCTGGATCTGTCTGAAGGCGATTCTGGCAAGGCAGAATTTATTACCAATTCCGAATTGCCCAGAGGGCAGTTGAGATTCAACCATATTGCATTGAGTCTGAAGTCACATGCAGCCCAAAACAAGTAAGGACAGCAAATTCTATCCCGAAATGACATCAGTGAAACATTTCTTTTTTCAACAATTGTCAATGGATCTATAGTAGTCATAAGATTCTTCCTTGCAGATATTTTTTGAATCCAAATTTGACAATCATGGCATGATGGGATTCAAGCCCGAGTACCCAGACTATTATCACGGTCTCTGGATTATCAGTCCTATGAAATTATCACAAGACCAACGCAGAGAGCCATAAAAGCTGATCTTTTCCAATAAAATGTCTTTTCACCAAAACTGCCCAGCGTATTTTTATGAGCCTGACGCTCCAATTGTCTCTGGCCTATGTCAGTAAAAGCTGCTACATGGGGATTGATTTCACAACCGCGGTGTCCAAATGGATCGATTTGTTTGAAGGTCCAGATGGTGGTATTGGGGCGCGTTCCCCCAACAACAGAACAGCATCAATATGAAAGAGAGTGATAGATTGTGCATTGCCACAGAGAAATGGGGGGAGGGACGGAAAGAAGTTTAAATGATCGTGGAAAGGAGAGAAATCTCCGACAATGTTGTAATCCTGATGTATGAAACGCAGAGTTGTGAGAGAGCGGAATTTGAAGATAAAACAATTAATTTCTTAGAATGTGTCACAAAAAGGACAACGGAGGGAACACTTAGTGCCGTGATTTGATTTCAAATCGAGGTTGCTGTGGTTACAATGCAAAATACTGACAACCACGATCACAGTAACCACAGAACAGGATGCTTGCAAGCAGCAATTAGTATACTAGCAGAGGAAATGTTCGAAAGAACAGCAATGTACAATATCTGTACTCAGCGAACAGTGACAGATATGTGAGAACTGAGAATGAGCTGAATCTTTCAGTTCGATGTCCTCAGAGGCTCTGGAGATCCCTTGAATGAGAATGTTGAAAAATGAGATTGATCGATTTCAACTAAACATCAAAGACTCGGGGGACAGTACAGGATATTGCTGAAATGTTTGCTTCAATAGCATTTTAGCTTAAAATCGGCACAGGTGCCCAGATCCAACCGGAAATGGGGATGGGAATGAGTGCGCAGAGTTACTCTCTGGCTCCAGTGATGCAATAGGCGAGCGTGCTGTCTTTCTAGGATGGCACAGAGGCGCAAGAATTTCCTCGGTTGAGTGTGCTCCTACTCAAGGGAATGGTTGTCCCCGTTTATACTATCATAGCGATTTCCGGTGCATCTTTCTAAGACAGCTGAGTGGCACAAGTGGAGCGTGTTGAGCCCTTAACTTTGCAGTGGTGGGTTTAAAAGATGATTTTGCTATTTGGATCTGTGTTTCCAACACTGGCGGTGGCAGCTGCATTTGCTCGCATCAGCTCAGTATCAGTTTCTTCCACACAGTCAAGACTTCAACCTGGAGAAGGTAGTGTTGGCGGTGATATTTTAAACTATTCGTCCTTGGCGACTGGGACACGGAAACGGTGATGTTTACGTTCGATGAACAAAACCTGAAATGCAAGCCTGACCTCAGGAACAGAGATAATAACTTTAATTTCCTGCAATCCCATTCTCTCATGTCCCTTATGCAGGGGATTCTATCATCTTCACCCAGTCCTACCGACGAGAGACTCCAGGACCAGAAAAATCATGAGCTGATCCTTAATTCAGGAATCCCCATCGTGTGGGCAAACAGTCTAGTCGGCCCTGTCAGTCCACACATCCATCCGAAGCGCAACCCACCAAACCCCGCGGTATTCCCTGTCACATAAGCCTGCATTTCCTGCTGTTGATCCCTGTAACTGGCACATCTTTGGTCAGAGGGAGAAGTAAAAATACAAACACGCAGACAATGTGCAGACTGCCCACAGGCAGAGACCCGAGGCTGGGATCGCACCCGAGTTTGTGGTGCAGCCAGACAGCAACGAACAAGGGGCGAAAAACAAATGTTGTCCTGACCAGTGATACTCACAACCTGTGGGTGAATGAGAAACAATTACAACATGGAAAACGGGATTTGTATCTGTGTGGACACAATTTGAAAGGATCATTCACTCTGTGTGGAAAAAAGGACGCCGATACCACAGAGAAAGCAGGGCAATGTGGGAACTGTAGGAAGGGATTCAACTAACCACAGAAATGGAAAGTCATTTAATCAGTAACACTGGCGGGAGACCATTCACCAGTCCCGTGTGTGGGAAGGGATCACTGAGCAAAACAACCTCACGAGACTCCAGCAGGATTGCATATACCATCAGGTGTTCGATTATGCTGTCAATGCTGTTGTTATCCCAACCAGCTATTTGTTCCATAGCTGAAAATGTGTTGCTGGAAAAGCGCAGCAGGTCAGGCAGCATCCAAGGAACTGGAGAATCGACGTTTCGGGCATAAGCGATTCTTCAGGAATTTTCCTGACGACGGGCTTATGCCCGAAACGTCGATTCTCCTGTTCCTTGGATGCTGCCTGACCTGCTGCACTTTTCCAGCCACACATTTTCAGCTCTGATCTCCAGCATCTGCAGTCCTCATTTTCTCCTCAAATATTTGTTCCATCGCCTCAATCGTAGTGTCATACAGCATGAAGGCATACAGGACCGTCAGTACAACCAATCCATGCTGAACATACAGCCAAACTAATCTGGTCACATCTGCCTCCTCCTGTACCCGCTGAGTGGCTATAATGCCCTTGAAGTTTTATTACTGTGTTGCTAATCCAAAAACCCAGGTCATATTTTGGGGACAAAGAGTTCAGGTCCTGGCATGACAGATAGTGGAGTTTGAATTCAATAAGCACCTGGCATTGAAGAGTCTCGTGATGACCTGAACCAGTTGTGTGGAAACTCCCATCTGATTCACTCATGCCAGTTCGGGAAGCAAACTGTCATATTCATCTGCTCTGTCCCACAGGAGACTCCAGATGGATAATACCGTGGTTGTCTCTTAAATGTCCTCTGGGAAATAACTGATGTACTAGACATGAATAAATTTATTTTAAAAATCACACTTTACCATTCATGTTTGGAATCCACTGTCCATTAAATGTTGCAAATTTACCCTCATCCATCACTTCCTCAGCAAGTTAATTACACACGTAAAACACCTTCCCTAAAACAATGACTTAAAAAAAAATATCTCTCTTTTCATCTTAAACATATGCCGTCTCGCCTTGAAATCCCATCCTGGGAAAAGGCAGCTATCGTTAACTCTAACTTGCCTCCCAATAATTCATAAACTTCTGTCAGGTCGCCGTTCAAACCCCTAACCTAGAGTGAAAACAGTCTCAACCAGGAGACAGTGAGAACTGCAGATGAGAGATCAGAGTCGAGAGTGTTGTGCTGGGAAAGCACAGCAGGTCAGGCAGCATTTGAGGAGCAGGAGAATCGACGTTTCGGGGAAGAGCCTGATGAACAACACTTGCGTGAAAAATTATTGTCCTGCTCCTGGGATGCTGCCTTACCTGTTGTGGTTTTTCAGCTCCCCAATCTTGAATCTGAAAATAGACTCAGCCTATCCAGCTTTCATTATAACTCAAACCTTCCACACACGGCAACATGCGTGCATACTTTTCTGAACCTGCTCCAGCTGAATAATATCATTCCTACAACTGGGCGACCGGAACTGGACATAATACTGCAGAAGAGGCCTCATCGATGTCCTGCAAAGCTTCAACATAACGTCCCGACTCCTATACACAAAGGACTGAACAATGAAGCAAAGTATTGTAAATGCCTTTGAACCATCTTGCCTGTTGGTGATGCAAACTACAAGGAATTATGCACCTGCATCCCTCGCTTCCGTGTTTTCCAACACGACGCAAATCCCTACTCTTGTCGTTGTACCAAAATGCAATACCTTCTATTTATCCAGATTGAACTCCATGTTACATTTTTAAGTCCCACGACACATTGGATTATGATCCTTTTGAAATTTAGCTAATCTTCCTTACTGTCTACAATTCTGGCGTTGCCTGCAAACCTACGAAGCATGTCTGCAGTGAGTTCCACTGTTTTCTCATATAGATCAATGATTCATATTTGCTTGTAGTGGCCGTGATTTAGCAGTGTGCAGACGATACAATAGTTAGTCATGCAATTAACCATAAGGAAGAAAGCCGCAGACTGCAGGCTGATATTAAACAATTGGAAATGAAAATGGTGAAGGAAATTCATTCCAGGTATTTTGGTGATAATGAAGCAAGTTCAAACTTCAAACCAGCCGCCCAAGCTGCAGTTGTGGCACTCAGCTGTCTCAGCAAATGCCCTGTAGATTGCTATAAACAGGAAAAAAATTTCCCTTCTGCCCCGCCTTTGACCAGGAGCACTCCCAACCTCGGAATTGCTTATGCCTCTAAACCGTCATAGAAAAACCGTGCATTCACCGGTTGTGTCACTGGAGCTTTCGAGTATCTGTGCGACCTCATTCCTATCCCGACTTTCAGTTGGATCTTCGAGACTGCGCCACTCAATTCCTCTGATTCTGGGGCTGGGATTTGGGACTATGTGGCAGCAGTGGTTGCTGCCTTGTGGGGGGAAACTGGTGAAGTAGCCGATGTTAAACTGCATTACTATTGAAGCATACATTTCAACAACACCTGCACTGTCCCCGGAGTTTTTTTATGTGTTGGAGAAATCTATTTATCTCAGCATTCAGCATATCAACGAGGGAATCACCACAGCTCCTGGAGGATCCGATATTAAACGGTCAGCCCATTCTGTGTTCCCACATATCTGCCACTGTTCGCTTAGCACTGATATTGTACAGTTGGTGGGTTGCCTCACATTTCCTCTGCCACTGTACTTATTACATGTAGCAAGCGTTTGGGCTTGTGGGTTGCCGTGATCGTATCGTGGTTAGTACTCTGCGTTGTGGCCGCAGTAACCTCAGTTCGAATCCGAGTCACGGCAGGAAATGCTCTATCTGTCCCAATTTTTGCGAAACAAAAGAGAATCAGTTGTTTTAACATGGGAATTTTCTCCAAGGTGATGATCTTTTCCCTTAAAATTCTGCTCGCTCACATCTCTGTGTTTCATATGTCAAAATTCAAATCCATCCTCCTTCGATCACTGACTGAACTTTCCGTCCCACACCCCATATCATTAATTTAGAGATGCCGGTGTTGGACTATGGTGTACAAAGTTTAAAATCACACAACACCAGTTTAGAGTCCACCAGGTTTAACTGAGCACTAGTTTTCGGAGCGCTGGTCTTTCATCATGAGCGTGTGGAGTCATTTCCTATTTCATTAAGGCACTGCAGAATCTAATACTGACTCTCACATTGATACTGTTCAGTCTGTGCTGCTGCGGTCACTGTTTCTGGGGGAACGTGCCCCAAATCCACCATCGGGACCTGCAGACCAGTTGATCCATTTGGTTACCGTTGTTGTGAGGCCAATCCTCAGGTAGCAGCTTTTACTGATATGGACTTGCGATTATTGGGGGTCAAGCTCAGGAAAATGACACAGGACAATATCGAGCAAAAGCGACTTCATTGAGAAAGATTATTTTCACGGGTTTTCTGCAATGGCTGAGCTCTATTACCACTGGACTGTTAACTCAGATACCAAGCAAATGAACCAGGGACCCGGGTTTGACTCCAACCATGCCAGGGGTTAGAAATGAGATTCAATAAATATCTGCAATTACGAAGCAAATAACACCTATAAATCCATGGTCAATTGTTGAAAAAACAAAACCATCGGGTTCACTGACGTCCTTTGAGGAAGGAACCTGCTATTATTACCTGGTCGGGCCTCGATGTGACTCCAGACTCACTGCAATACGGTTGAGTGTCAACTGCCCGCTGTGCAATTAGGGATCGCAATCAATACTACCGAGCCAGCGACGCCCTCATACTGTAACAGAATAGGAAAAAAAGTTAATTCGGCTCTAGCTAGAGTACTGTGTGCAGCTTTGCAATTCACAGTATAGCAATGATGTGATCGCACTGGGAACGTTGTATGAGCGATTCAATGGAATATTGTCTGCGCTGAAGAGTTTCAGCTATGAGGAGAGATTGGACAGACTGAGGTTGTTTGTCACCGAGCAGAGGAGATTGGAGAAGACATGACTGAGATGTACAAAATAATGAAGGATATGGACAGGATAGACTGAAAGAAGCGTTTGTTATTGATGGAGTGATCGAACACTGGGGCCAAGAGATTTCGGGAAAAGGTAGAAAGTTTTGAGTAGATGTGCGGAAAGGGTCAGAGAGGTGGAAATGCTTCCAACCTGAATAAAATTGAGATGTTAATTTGCGATGCCAAAACAGATAAGACTATGGGCGAAACAATGGAAAACTTGATTCAGGTCGTTAAGCAGTTGTGTTGGACAAGTGAGGCCAAAACAGGCTGATGTTGTTGTCCTCCACAGTATCATGGTTCGTGTCCCCGCCTGTCACAGGGCTCAAGTCTCCGCTAGGGGCATCGTAAAGGTTTTAAACCTGTCGCTCTGTTATCCACTGAAGATTATTCAGGCTTGGCCTTCCATTCTCGATTGCATATGTCACAGGAAGGACAGTGCTGTCTGAATCAGCTGGAGAAGGACTGCAGCTCCTGGGCAGAGAGAGTGTCAGTGACAGTGCAAAATTTCTGCAAACTGCACATTGTGTTTTTGTTGGAATGAAAACCATTATATAGAGTTGTTTCTGACTGATATGTTTATATAAAGCAGGAATCTGAGGAAGAAAACAGAGTACACCCATTCAGACATGAGTGCAGAAACATTTCCAGCAGCACTAATGAGGTTGTACAGCGCAGAACCGCGTTTGGATGCATTGAATTCGGTTTGGTGGGCGCAGCTTCCTTTCACTAGGCTGAGGTTACACCAGTGTGTAAATCCATTACACATGATACAGATAGTGTTCAATATGATTGTACATTTGCTCAGTAGTTCGCACTGCTCTTAATTCTGTAAGTTAGGTGGATTGGCCATGTTAAATTTCACTGATGTGTCCAGGGAGTGAATTCAGTAAGTTATGTGAATTAGCCATCGGTAACGCAGTGATAAGGTCAGCAGTCACACGATGCAAGGTTTTATTCCAGCAGGTTTATTTGAAATCACAAGTCAGAGGCCTGCGGGGATAGAGACGGGAGCTGTGTCTGTTTGAGATGTTGTTCAGAGTGACCCTACACACTCGTTTGGCTGAATTGTGCTTTCTGCATTGTAGGGAATCGGTGATCCTACCAGAGAGGAGAACTGCCAGCGTTTACTGGGGTACTAAGGCATTAGAGACGATGCTGACGGCGTTTAGTGGGGATGGAATTTTATTTATTTGTGTGTTGGAAAATTTGAAACTAAGCCAAGGAAAACCGAATGGAAGTTTTCCAGGGTATTTGAGGTTTGGAGAGAGTAAATAGGTGGTATCTTTCAAGTTCGTAAATTTCTGAACGTTAGGCTTTCAAAACCATCGATGTGGGACAAAGAAATAAAGGTAGCAGAATTTCTGTCACTCAGAGTCCGTTTCCAAAATATTTGGAAAAGCACATTTAGAGACACACAAGCAGTGAGTTTCACCAGGAGAGAGACAGCCTGTGTAAAAGTGGGGTCTGGGGGTTGGAAGGTGCGATGAAACAATATCTAATTTGGACGACTTTAGATGTAAAGAAATACCGGAAACGTATTCAGCTGATTAAGATGCAGCAAATCAAATACTAGTAACTACCCTGTCAAGATCCCATGAATATTGAACGTGTATAAATGTTATTACGTGATTATAGAGCTGCACTCCGCCTCCTTTGTTTCAAGGAGAATAATCCCAGCCGAACCAATCATTGCACGAAGCTCAAGTTTCTCCAGTGTTGACAACATGTTCATTAATCTCTGCTGTCCCCTGCACTGGCCTTACGTATTATTAAGGCAGGTGGAGACATTTATGCGAAGAAGCGGTTGAAATTTCAAGCACAGACGGGAATTGGAACTTGAAATCAGACAGCGACTGGAATCAGATTGGTCCACACAAGGACGAAATGGAGTAATGATGACTCTGACAAATGAGGATCTAATCATATCGCACTGACATTCAATGGCTTTACTGTAAACAAATTATCCAGTGTAATTGTCCATAGAGCTATTATTTAGAAAAAATAAACAGATAGAACCTAGTTAAATAAACAATTTGGCAACAAAAACATGTCCTTTGGTAGACATTTTTTGATTATAAACTCAACTCATTGCTCCGTGAATCTTACATCGTTTGCAAGGCACAAATGAGACGTGTAACATAACTCCCTCCATTTGCCCAGATGGGTGTAACTTCACTAACACTTAAGGAACTGGATACGCTCCATGACAATGCAGTCACTTGATTGTACCCTCTTCATTACCTGCAATATTCATTCTCTTCAGCACTTAGGCACAATTGCAACAGAGTCCACCAACTACAGGATGCACTGGAGTAAGTAATGTGGGCATATTTGACACAACTTTCAAAGCTCAACAGCTGTCCTGACTATAAGGATAAGGATGGAAGATGCAACGAACCGCCACCATTTGCAAGTTCCCCTCCAAGGCCCATAGCACTCTGACTTGGAAAGGAATCAGTGATAAACTCATTGGTGAAACAGTCTTGATGGGCAAAGTTGCATACTTCAGCCTTCCATGTTTTATCTTACAATTTAAAAGAAAATGTTTATGTGGTGACCTGACTTGTGCTCAGTCCTTTAGCTGTTCCCTAGACTGGTAGTTGGTAAAGTGGTCAAGAATAGAAAATATCCGAAAAACCACTCATTCAACTGATTCCCCTCAAGATTAGAGTGGTGTTGGAGAAGCACAGCAGGTCTGGCAGCATCTGAGGAGCACGATAAATGAACATTTCAGGCAAAAGCCCTTCATCAGGAATGAGACTGGGAGCATATTGGATGGAGAAATAAATGGGGGTGGGGCGGGGCTGGGGAGAAGGTAGCTGAGAGTGCAGTAAGTGGATGGGGGTGGGGGGTGAACATGATTTTTCAGAGAAGAAGGTGTAGAGGATAGGTGGGAATGAAGATGCACAGGTGTGACAGGTCAGGAGGACGGTGATGAGCTGGAAGGTGGGAACTGGTGTAAGGTGGGGGGGACATGAGGAAACTGGTGAAGTCCCAATTAATGCCATGGGGTTGAAGGGTCTCGAGGCGCAAGATGAGGCTTTCTACCTCCTAGCATCGGATGGTGAGGCAGTGGCGATGGAGGAGGCCCAAGATGTGCATGACCTCGGGAGAGTGGGAGGGGGAGTTGAAATGTTTGGCCATGAGGGCACTGGGGTTGATTCTTGTGGGTGATATTCTCTGAAGTGCTTTGTGAGAAGACATTCGGCCTCCCCAATTTAGAGTAGACCGCATCGGGAGCAACGGACACAAGAAATGACATGTGTGGAAGTTCAGGTGACACTTTGTTGGATGGGGAAGCCTCCAATGGAGCTTTGGACAGAGATGAGGGTGTAGATGTGGGCGCAGGTTTTACAATTCCTGAGGTGGCAGAAGAAGGTGCCGGGAGGGAAGGGTGGGGCAGTGGATGGCGTGGACTTGACTAGGTAGTCACAGAGCGAATGGTCTTGGTGGAAAGTGGATGGGGCTGGGCAGGAGAACATATCTCTGGTGGTGGGATCCATTTCGAGATGACGAAACTGTCAGCAGATGATGTGATTTATGCAGAGGTTGGTGGTATAGAAGTTGAGGACCTGGGGGGGGGGGGGGGGGTTCTGTCCTTGTTGTGGTTGGAGGTTTGGGTTCCAGGGTGGAGGAACGGAATATGGATGAGATGCGTTGGAGGGCATTTTCAACCACAAAGACTTGGAAGTTCCGGTCTTTAAAGAAGGAGGCCATCTGGTGTGTTCTGTGGTGGAACTGGCCCTTTGGGAACAGAGGGTAAAAACAATGACTGCAGATGCTGGAAACGAGAGTTTAGATTAGAGTGGTGCTGGAAAAGCACAGCAGTTCAGGCAGAATCCGTGGAGCAGAAAATCGACGTTTCGGGCAAAAGCCCTTCATCAGGAAGACAGGCAGTTTGCCTGAAGAGTGGAGAGATAAATGAGAGTAGGGTGGAGGTGGGGAGAAAGTAGCATAGAGTATAGAACACTCCAGATGACTTCCTTCTTTAGAGACCGTAATTTCCCTTCCAACATGGTTAAAGATGCCCTCCAATGCATCTCGTCCACATCCTGAATCTCCGCCCTCAGACTCAAACCCTCCAACAGTAACAAGAACAGAATCCCCTGGTGCTTACCTTCCGCCCTACCAACCTTCGCATAAACCAAATCATCCGCCGACATTTCCACCACCTCCAAACGGACCCCACCACCATGGATCTCTTTCACTCCCTACCCCTTTCCACCTTCTGCAAAGACCGTTCCCTCCATGACTACCTGTTCAGGTCCATGCTCCCCAACTACCCATCCTCCCATCCTGGCACCTTCCCCTGCAACCGCAAGAATTGCAAAATATGCGTCCACACCTCCTCCCTCGCCTCCATCCAAGGCCCCAAAGGAGCCTTTCACATCCATCAATGTTTTACCTGCACATCCACCAATATCATTTATGGTATCCGTTGCTCCCGATGCGGTCTCCTCTATATTGGGGAGACAGGACGCCTCCTAGCAGAGCGCTTTATGGAATATCTCTGGGCCACCCGCACCAATCAACCACACTGCCCTGTGGCCCAATATTTCAACTCCCCCTCCCACTGAACCGAGGACTTGGAGGTCCTGGGCCTCCGACACCGCCGCTCCCTCACAACCGATGCCTGGAAGAAGAATGCCTCATCTTCCGCCTCAGATCACTGCAACCCCGGGGCACCAATGTAGACTTCACCAGTTTCCTCATTTACCCTTTCCCCACCTCACCCCAGTTCCAAATTTCCAGCTCAGCACTGTCCCCATGACTTGTCTTACCTGCCTATCTTCCTTTCCACCTATCCACTTCACCCTCCTCCCTGACCCATCATATTCATCTCCTCTCTCACTCACCTATTGTACTCTTTGCTACTTTCTCCCGACCCCAAACCTCCTCTCATTTATCTCTCCAGTCTTCAGGCTCTCTGACTGTATTCCTGATGAAGGGCTTTTGCCCGAAACATCGATTTTACTACTCCTCGGATGCTTCCTGAACCGCTGTGCTTCTCCTTTGGGAGCAGATGCGATGAAGGTGGAGGAATTGGCAAATATAGGATCACATTTGCGCAAGAGATGCGGTGGGAGGAGCTATAATCCAGACAGCTGTGGGAGTCAGTGGGTTTATAAAAAGTGTCAGTAACACTGAACTGTAGGGATATATTTCCCTCGTCACCCCTATCCACTTTTCACAAAGACTGTTTCCTGCACGACTACCTAGTCAAGTCCACGCCCTCCAGTGACGCACCCTCCCCTCCTGGCACCTTTCCTTGACACCACAGGAATTGCAAAACATGCACCCACATCTTCCCCATCACATCCTTCCAAGGCTACAAAGGATCCTTCCACATCCACTAAAGGTGCATCTGCATTGCCACACATGTCATTTATTGCATCTGTTGGTCTCCTCTACATTGGGGCCAACAGACACCTTCTTGCAAAGCGTTTCAACGAACATTTCTAGTACACCCGCAAATTTCAACCCCAACTCCACATGACCAAACACATCAACTCCTTTCCCCTCCCCCCACTCTCCCAAGGACATGCAGTTCCTGAGCCTCCTCCACCGCCATTCCCTCAACACCCGACGCCTCATCTTCCACCTCGGAACCCTTCAACCTCAGGGCATCAATGTGGTCTCCACCAGCTTCCTCGGCTCTTCGCACCCACCTTACCCTAGTTCCAACCTTCTAGATTGGCACCATCCTATTGACCTGTCCCACCTGTCTATCTTCGTTCTCACCTATCCGCTCCATCCTCTCCTCCGACCTATTACCGATCACCCCATCTCCATCCATCTATTGCACTCTCAGCTAAATTCTTCACAGACCCAGTCCTCCTGTTTATCTCTCCACCCTCAAGGCTCCCAGCTTCATTCCTGATGAAGGGCTTTTGCCCAAACCATCATTTTTTTCTGCAACTCGGATGCTGCCTGACCTGCTGTGCTTCTTCAGCACACTCTAATCTTGATTCTGATCTCCAGCATCTACAATACGCACTTCCGTCCAACTGATTCCCCTATCTATTGACTTCAGTGATAGTGAATGTCCACTCCATGATCTCTTTGTCCGTCTACACCACACAGAATACTCACTGTTATTGTTTTTTCTCCCCAAATTCATTAACACTCATTGATCTGGATTCAATTCCATTCAGCATTTTACCTTTCCACCTGATTGAAGCATCCCTGCAGTCCCTGGCATTCTTCACCAAAGTCAACTTCACGACCATTTGTTGCATCATCAGCAAAGTTCTAAACCATGGCTGCTACAACTAAGTCTAAATCACTGATCTACATCAGAAAACAGTGGAACTCCACTGGAAACACGAAACCAAACAGGGTTTATTGCTGGTTGGGATTAACGGCTGCAATAACAGCAGAATCGAACTCCTGCTCTCATTTGTAAATTTGCTGGTGACGCTGCCAGTTGGTCTCCTGAGGATCACTTCTCCCATATGGGAGTGGTGAATGACCTGTGCACATTGTGACTGAGTAAGTGAGTTTACACCTCAGCGGGCAATTGAATCCCTTCCTGCAGTCACCCCATGGCCCTGAGTTCTTGGCGCTGCGGGGATCCTTGTGTCTATTTAGTTTGATAATCTGTTTAATTTGAGTCCACACAGAAACGATTCCCATTTTCCCCGTTGTTCATGTATTTTTATTCTTCCTTATTCTCCCACGGAATGTGGCTATCATTGGTCTGAAGAGCAATTGTTGTTCATTCTAATTCATCTCGAACTGAGTCAGGGGGCATTCATGTGTGAACCTCCTTGTTTTGGGTCTGAAGTCACATGCTGACAGGACTCATTATAGTCCACAGATTTCCCTTTCGAAGGGACATGAATGAATGAGTTTTCAGGATATTAAAGTTATTGCCTCTGTTCCTGAGATTGGGTTTATTTTCCAGACTTTATTCATCGAATTTAACGAACAGAAGCTGCCATATTCCAATCTCCAAAGATTACTAGCCAAATAGATCACCGCAGCACTAACAACTCCCTGTTGCATTTCTCCATTCAAAGAATGACATTGTCAATTCATATTATCCTAGATGGAGCGAGAATAGGAAGCGTTTCTGTGTTGGAATGGAAGCAATGTATGCTGGATTGGAGTGTTTACTGGAGCAAGAGACTGATGTGGGGGCGATGTGAGCAAAAGCAGTTCTTACTGTCAAATTAACAAAATACCACTTCGTTAAGGAAAATATCTTAGAATGCTTTCCATACATCGACCTCTCACTTGCAGCTCCAGCACGCTTCCTCTGAGCCAATTGACCAGAAGCACTCCCATCCTCAGCATTTCACGCTCTTGGATAAGTAGACAAAGTCTTTTCCCTGGGGCCGGGAGTCCAGAACGAGAGGGCATAGATTTAGATTGAGAAGGAAAAGATATAAAAGACACCTCAGGGTAACGTTTTCATACACAGGGTGGTGCATGTATGGAATGAGCTGCCAGAGGAAGTGGTGGAGGCTGGCACAATTGCAACATAATTTCAACTCACCCCAACTTGGATAAAACACGTAAATACACAGTTTACAACCCTTCCATAAGATCATGTCGCAGCCGTTTACGCTGCAGGGAAAGTCGTCCCAGCCTACTCCATCTCGCCCTACGGTCCAAACATTGACGGCATCCTTGTCTCTATCTTGTCATCAATTTCACGTGTCTTTTTTTAACGTTTTCAAGATGTCAATTACGCTGGACAAAAACGAGCTATTGGAAACAGGAAGGTGAAACGTAGAATGGCTTCAACGTTCAGTGCTGGCTGCCACTGAACCGCAGGAGCGATGCCAGAGGCTTGTTTCGGTAATGCAGTGGTCATCACGTTCTCCTCACACACGAAAAGTCCCCCGTTCGAAACTGGGCAGAAACTGCTTTGTTCTCCAACTGCAGCCTTTTACATGGACAAGAACGGAGCTTTCTTGCTTGCTTTCCCATCTGCAAACCTGCCTTCGATTTTGCTTGAACAAATCTGCTCTCGTAGTGAAATGTAATGCAACTCCATTTAATTACTGTGCAAAGTATTGTAAAGTGTTTTTCTCCAACCTGGTTCTGATCATATGCCATTCTGTTTGAGAGTGTAGTCACCGCGTTCTGATCCTTCCACGAAAAGCAGTACCGCATTTGCATTCCTTGCGCTGGCGGCCCGGTTCAAAGACTGGAAAGAAGCTGATGAGCTGGTGTCACAGCGCACCACGAATTCCTGAACTTGTCTGTCTGTCAAATATACCCTAAAGTCGTCTCTGAAAGGCCTCATTTGGAAGCTGTCTGTCATTATTCAACGTGCGAGAGTTGGCACCAGAGGTCCTGAATCATGTTTTGGAGCAATTCGCGCGTTCGTGGCTCATTCAATCAGCAACAGCAATGAAAGAAATTACACTCTCAGAGGAACCTTTGGACTTGTGCTTTCATAACATCGCTAGTATTAAGGTGCGCTCTGAGATCTAAGCCATGTTGGAACTGAAACGGAGGAATCGACAGAGAGGCTACAGAATGACAATGCATCCATTTGGTTTTCTTTAAATCACTGATGAGCAGGAAAATGTAAACGGGGAGGGCGAGTGGGGAAGTGAGGCAGTTGCAGCTCTGGTGAAATTCCTTCTTTGTGATTCACTCAGCAACCAGAAACGTGAAGGTGACTCAGGCGTGAGAGCTCTTCACATCGAGAACAAAAAGCACTCAAGGGCAGTTAGCACCTCTTCCGGAGTGGGGGTGGGGTGAGGTAATTACCTTTTGACTTCTGTTACTAAGTTCAGAAATTGTGTTTTATATTGAGGTGAACAGAAACTGCATTTCCAGTAAGCACCATGGAAATTAGCAAAATGTATTGAGTCGCTTCTCGTCGATTCCCACACAGGTTTCCAACTCAGTGGGTATCCATGTGGCTCATGTCCAGGTGTGAACATCTCTGCAGCAAATTGCACGGTTAAGGTAAAAGGCAAGGAAAGTGGCATTTTGAACTGGCTCCGAGGTCAGAGCATCCTCACAATGTGATCTGTCGTTCTCGGATTGTAATGCGACCTCCGGTTTTAGGGTGGGGAACATTCTTTGGGACTCTTATTCTGCAAAAGACACAGTGACTGAAACTATGCTGCACGGTATAATGTGGAACACGGTCTGCTCAGCTTTGTGCAATTTCCCTGTAGTCCAATGTGTTTCGTGTTCCGTGTAAACGTGAAAGTCTTCCTTTCGAGCATTGGGCGAATCAATTTCCAAAGCAAGAATCGAAATTCCAGTAATGTTATGCAGCTCATGGCTATTTTATCAAGTCATGACAGAACAGCATTCTAACACTCGCATATACATTTATAGCTGGAAATATTGTCAGAAGATAGATTTCAGCTTTCCATTGAGTTTTGCGAGGATTGATGAGCTATCATTATCTGCTGCGAAATTGATATTGTAGTCGGGCATAAGAGCTTCCAGTCTCTTAAGAGGCGTCGTTTCCAATCCCGCCACTGCCATTTCTGCGGGAAAACAACAAAGCTGCAGCGCGTTTAAGTGCCATATTCAAATAAAAAAAAGACCTGGTGGATTTGCTTCTTGGAGAATTAACGGCGGTGTGAGAGACTGCACACTCTCTCAAAGGAGTTCGCCTCTGACATGTAAAATAGGAAGCCGCTCTACTGCTGCTGTTTTTTTCAGGCAAGTTGAGTTTTCACTGAAACCAAAGAGAGACTGTTATTTCATCGCTGTTGTGAAACAAAGTCCTACCGTGACTCTATTCGCCGTTATTTGATGTTCTGGCGAATGGGAAAATGATTCCAATGGATTGCGATGTCAAATGTTCTCAAATTTCTAACCCTTCCTTCATTTCTGTCCTGGAGACGGCGAAAGGGAAATGTAATCTAATCGAGACGGTGAAATTCACTTTTTATGGCCCATTCTTATAGTGTTCATTCTTTCTCTTTTTTCAGCACTTTCTGAGACGTGGCTTTGCACGGAGGATCCAGGATGTTTGAAACAGTAGTTTGGAATTACCCTGCTGTTAGTTGTGAGATTAGTATATGGCTCATGCGCCTAGTTGTGCCTGCCAGAATCTACCCTCACCTTTCCTGTCCCTCTCCGCTCTCGGATGTCAACTACCCCTTTATTCTTCACCCATTCTCTGGTAGGTGGCCGTTTAGTCTGTCAATTTCACTGTCCAGCTTCTGCCCCCCGGGAACGAGCATCAACATATCCTGCACTCATGGACTCACATCTGGTGTCATCTCCCCACAGGCCATCACAGTCAAATACTTTACCAGACCACAGGGTGTTGCAGCGGACGTGCTACTCAGCGCAGAGAAGGCTGCACTGGCCTGCAAAGACCCAACAGCAATCCCGCACAATTCCTTTATAATTAAGAACACGTGGCACCCCAAAGATCTCACAACCATGATAGGGCATATCGCACAACCAACAATACATTTCACACCATTTAGGCAAGACACAACCCTTCGTCCAGCATGCACTGATTTGAAAGGGCGAGTTTTGTGTGCGCTATGGGCTCAGTAATAAAACCATGCAGGCCAGCAGTTGTCCGCCTAATCAAATACAGTTACACTCAGACAGGGAGCATTCCACCATCAATACTATAATATCCGTATCACCCACAGCAGTATTAGGAATCAAAACAGTTATAGAATCACCTCTGCAACGGGGAATCCTCGTGCCCACACCTCATGCAACGCTCCTTTCTTAACTATCCCGAAGCATGGAAAATCATGAAAATGGCGCTTTGTGCAAGATCGTAGTGCTGTCAGTGCCATTGTTGTTCCCTGCTCCCCAGTAGTCCAGGACACAAATGCTATCCTGGTCAGTATCCCCGCCTCCTGTACCTGATATTCTTGTCATCGACCTTTGCTCAGCCTCATTCGCCATTAAGTTGGTCCCTGAAACTTTATGTTTTTACATATGACCGCTGCCAAAATACATGGACCGGCTTTCCCCAAGGATATTCGGCGAGCCCCAAATTTATGCTGCTGCAGTATACCTCATCCTGTGCACCCTTCACCTACCATCCCACAGCAAGTGCCTTCAGTATGTGGATGGCTTACTGTTGGTTGCCTCCTCCGCTACTCCATGCAAGCAGTTTACGGCAACCTTGCTCTGCAGTCTGGCACAGGATGAGCAAAGGGTGTCTATCAAGCACAGGGTGTCCTCAGAGCACTGTCCAAGGCGCAATTGGGTGTCATCACCCAGTTTCCCCTAACTGCCACGATCAGGCTGCTGCAAGTGTTTATGTGGCTGGTAAACTACTGCAGCCCCTGGATTCCTGTCCATTGTGTAATTGATGCACGTCTGCGGGAGGCAGCTTCCCCTAAACAGCCAGCCAGAGTGAAATTAACATCCGAAATGCAACGGGCATTCACTGAACTGAAGCAACAAATAATTTCCACTCCTGCTATGACAGTCTCCGATTACTCAGTGCTTCTATCTTTATGTAACCAAGCTAGACGGGTTCGCGCCTTGCATTTTAACACAGCTTCATGGGGATCTCCATCGCCCTTTTGCATTTTATAATGTTTAGTTATCACCTGTTATGAGCGGAATCCTGGCATATTTGTGTGCCGTGGCAGCAGCCACAGTGACCGTGGATAAGGCCACCCCCAGTGTGCTAGATCACTCGTGTACTGTTTTGGTCCAACTGTCGCTCTCCCTGCTGCTTCATTCAGCAGCAATTCCACATTTTACTGCAACTCTGAGAACTGGTCATGAGGTTACTTTGTGATTTCGGCAAACCTTTCCCTACACCGCGCCCTAGCTTTGAACACCGCCACCCGAATTCCGCTCACCTAACATGATTCTGCAGACAACCACGACTGCTTGGACCTTGTTCAGCATTCCTGACAAAGGGCTTCTGTCAGAAACATTGATTTTCCTGCTTCTCGGATGCTGTCTAACCTGCTGTGCTTTTCAGCACCATTCTCATCGAGACTCTAATCTCCATCATCTGCAGTCTTAACTTTCGCCTGGTTCAACAGGTGTCCTGACCGGTCTGAGAAAACCCTGACCAGATTCTTTTCAACAGCGGCTCTTCCTTCCGGCCATCAGACCTATACACATTAGCGGCCAAGCCATCTTCGCCCCTTTCACCACTCTTGTATCAGCTGCTTTTCCAGATGGGGTGTCCACACAGGCGGCAGAGCTCTTTGCTCTCATTAGAGCCTGCAACCTGGCACAGGGCTGCACAGCCAATATCTACACAGACTTTAGATGTGCCTTTGGAGTCGTTCAGGACTTGAGCGTAATATGGAAACAAAGGAAGTTCATCAGCTCAGCAGTGAGACCACTCCAACGTGCAGCACTCATTGCCAACATCCTAGAAGCAGTCCTGCTACTTGCTGCTGTCGCAATTATAAAATGTGACGCCCACAACTCTGCCACCGATCCCATCACCCAAGCAAATGCCTCAGCTGATGCAGCCACCCGGGAATCTGCACTATCACTGGCTACTTATGCCCTATAGACCACACAGGGTGGTGAAACCTCAAGAGCCTCCTGACCCTCTCGATGCACTCCGAGCAGCATAGCAAGCCGCCGCACCAGATGAGAGGACCGCATGCGCCCGCATTGGTGCCTACAATCACCGTCCTTGCAGGTTCTTACCCACCCTTGCATCGTCTCCCTGAAAGCCCATCTGCACTTATTGGCACTGGCAGCACACGGAATCGGACACAGAAGCAAGATGCTGTCAGCCATTCCTGCTATGCAACGGGATTCACTGCAGCTGCCCAAGCCCTGCTGTCACAGTGCCTCATCTGTCCACCAACTAAATGCAGGGAAGCCGATGACCAAACATGACTAAATAAAAGTTCCTGAGAGTCATTTCACCCACCTTCTAATTGACCTTGCCCACATGCCTCAGAAGGAGGAATGCAAGTATATCCTAGTTAATGTCGACATGTTTTCAAAATGGGTCAAGTCATTACCCATCCAAAAAAAAATGCCCCCAGAGCAGTGATAAAATGTATCCTGCACGACGTTATTACAAGAGGTTTCTATGTCAGGGCACATAGAAACATACGGGGAATGGGACTCATTTCAACGTGAAGCTCATTACTGCTGACTGTTACACCCTCGGGATACCCTGGAGATACCACATAATGTACCATCCTCCAGTCATCAGGAATGGTGGAGTCAATGAACGGCACCCTCAAAACCACCCTCCCTAAAATCATCAGGACACAGGACTGGCTTGGCCAGATGGTCGACCACGGGTGTTTACACAGAAAGAGGATAGGGAAACCAAACGACGGATTTTACACCATTTGCTAATGGAACTACCCATTCCCACAGCCGGACCCCCAAAACTAGCCAATGACACAGCGCTGCTTTGAACACAGGAAACTCTCTTGGATTTGGTTCAAGACCTTAGTAGAAGGATCACTTATACCATGATTTGCAAAAGCTGCAGTGTACTGGGCACTTGGGTGTTTCTTTTCTTCCTACGGATGGAAACTGAATAAAGATTCGTGCATCTTGTGTTCTTCACTGTGTCTCAAACCCACACACACGCAACATGGGTGCTGGGGAAAAATAAACACTACCGTAGTTAGGCAATAGTGTGGGGGTAAAACAAAATAAACAAAAAAAAAGCTGCGGTGTCCACACCACTGCAGGAACCACTTCCCCCCCTTTAAACTGGGCATTATGTAACGTGACAGTCCCTGCCGAAAGATTCTCTCTCCCGTAGATGGAAAGGACCACTCTTGGTCTGTGTCACGACCACGACAGCTATCACGCTCCAAGGGAGACCAGAATGCGACCCGGTGAAAGAGGGTTCCGCCTCCACAGATGGACAACCAAGCAGAACAGGATACAGCTCCAGACACCACAGAGGGATCCAGCTGCTCGCTGCAGCCATCGGGATCATCACTTTTGGTATGACCTGCACTTCTCCACTGATTAGTAACAGGGCACACAGAACAGGGCACTTAATCCACCGTGAGCCGTGGGTGAACGTTTTCCTTGATATAACCCACAGGGTATGCCCAGAGGGTAAACCAGACCAATTGATGGGTGTGTGATTGTTTCTCTGAACATTCCTATGGAGGCATTCCCCACAGCGCAGTTCCTTTTAACACCGCAGAGATGGCAGAATTGTGGCTAAAACTGGACAGGTCCCTGGAGTCACAACGATCAGTCTGCTGATCAGACCGCCCATTCATGTGGCTAATAGCTGAGACTACTGGAAATCCGCAGGATACCACCTCGACAAATTCACCGGATGGTTCTACACAGCCCAGAACCTCTCACATGAACACCCAACCTTGACCATCACTGTCACCACCGCATGGGGTTCACACAGAGGAACCATATGCCTGACGAGAAGCCAGCCATCCGCATGGGTGGGTGGCTGGATCTGGTGCACTAACTCATTGCTCTTGACCTCTGCAGTACTCTGGTCTGTAGCAGAGTGCAGCGTCCTAGATATACTTGGTCACAATATGTCTGCCCACAATTCCATTTTCAATAATATTTGGACAGGATTCCAAACCCACCAGTTAAGAACATACAATGACACTTATTTTGTCTGGTGCCACCACGCATACCCTGGCTGGCATTGTCATGGGCTGGCACGTGGTATGTGGTACCACTCCTTTACCACTCCCAGTCGACTCCTTTCCAGAAGCTTATACCCCGCAGAAAACGCACCCCCACTGCCCCAGACGAGATACCCTCTCCCCCCTTACGAAACCCTGCACCTCGACATAGAGGCACATCAGTTGGCCACCACGCTAGAGGAGATAATATGCCACGGCTGAAGGGCTTGTCCAGCTGAATCCAGAGGCTGTCGCCATTCGCACTGTAGCCCTACAAAACAGAATGGCTACTGGCTGGACAAAAAAAGGGGCACTAGCGCCTTAATTCGCAAAGACTGCTGTACCTGCCTCCCTGAACCCAACGAAAATATAACGGACCTGTCACACCACTTTTCACAGTCTGCTTCTGCCCCAATGAACCGGAGTCCCACTGGGATCTGTGGATCTGGGCAACCTCCTGGCATGGATCACGGGGCATTGAACTGCTAGAGGAACTGATATCCTTTATTGCGGTTGTGTGTATCATTACCCTGGTCATGGACCTCCGTATGTGCTGCTGCCGGTTTTGTACAGCACTTTTACCCCTGCTCTCCTCACAGTCCAACTTGCACAAGTTCGCTGGAGTGAGATCCCTTACCCTGACACAAACTACGCTCAGTCAGATTCAGACACTGACTACTACCTCTCTGACACCGAAGCCCCACCACTGATAGCCTCCCCTGTCTGGGCAACATTGCACCTTTTCAACATGCTCTTCAGCAAAGGGCAAACTCTGGGAGAAAATCTGGTACACTTCCCAGTCACAGCATAACCACATAAAAAAAAAACACAGAAGCATGTTGGCGAAACACAGAAATCTGGCCTGCCAACACACACAGAACACACCCACAATGCCTAAGTCGTGGCCAAACAGGCGAATATAGAATCCAGATATTCTTAGCTACTCCCAGACCAGATAATAACTTCTCAAGCAGCCTTTCCAGTAAGCTCCTCGCCTCGATCATCACTTCAGCCCTAATACCCGAAGTGCAGTCTCGTTTCCCATATAAAGCGATGGCGCATAAACAAAGAGGCAGACTGAGAGACCCCAGAAGACTTTGCTCCCATGAGGAACACAATGGCCAGAACTGAATGACAGGAGAACGAATATTTGCACATACTCGTGCAGACAGGAAGTACCGTTAGGAATCCTCGAAAATACATTTACACCCATTCAAAGAGATGGCTGGAATCTCCAATGGCAATTACAAATGAATTGTTACTGCCAGACGCTTGTTTAATTTCCATTTAGTTTATTCTTGTTTTAATCGCTTGACAATTTTCGACACTATGCTGTTACAGCTTTAAAATTATCCTCTTTGTTTTGTACCCCTATGAAATCTTCTGCACTCTCTGCTTGGGGGAGAATATTCTTGCCATCTATGCAGAGAATCAGTTCTAGGTCAGCCTGATACATGTCTTTACCGCGATGTCAATTTGTTTAATCAAACTGCTTGCCAGCTTTGTACCTGATCTCTGATCCATTTGGCTGAATTTCTCTGACACCTCGTGATCGTTAATTGTTTATGTTTCTACCCTGTTATCAGACTCCCGTGGGGGATCTCGCTGAAACCCACATACACATCAATTTCACTCCCCTCATTTGAACATCTGATCACTGCCTCAAATCATGTAATCAGATTTGTTATGCATCACCTCCTTTGACAAAACCATGCTGACTCCTTGATCAAACCTTGCCTGGACAAGTTGCAATTAATTCTCTCTTTCAAAGGTTTCTCCAAACATTTCACGACCACTCCTGTGAGACTCACTTGGCTGTATTTCGCTGGTTTGTTTCTACCTGCCTTGTAAAAAAATGGAACCCCATTAGTAGTCCTGCAGTCCTCGACCAACTCCCCTGTGGCCAAAGAAGAATGTTAACATTGGTCAAAACCCCTTAAATTGCTCCTTTGTCTCACAAAGTTACGTGAGATACAACTCCACTCTGAGTTGGGGATTTGTCCACCTTTAAGACTCTCAAAACCTCCAGTATAGTCTCAGTTCCGATATGAAACTGATCAAGAACCTCTAAGTGCATCTTCCTGCATTCTATACAGATGTCTTCCCACAAAGGGACTGCTCGCCAGCTGAATGTGTAAAGTGATTGATCCATATATCTTTACAACTGTACACTACTGTACTCACACTGGAGGGAACGCATTCACCTATTTTAACTGGAAGACGCTGTTTTCAGCCTTTGCGCCTATTAAACCTTTAGCTTTGATACCCAATGGCATATTGTTACAGTGAGGAAGCGGTTCAGTGTTTTCTATCCGAAAAAAAACCGCCACTTGATGACACCTTCTGCGTGGACTCCAATCCGTTCACATCTGACATGAGGGATTTTTTTCTCTCTGCTGTTCATCACATCCAGGATAGAATTGCGGTCTTCATTGACCTAGTAAGTTGATACCGATGGCTCACCTTGTAATGGGAACTATCCACAAGAGAACTTTTCAAGAGGAACATAGTTCTGTCATCTGAGCAGGGGATCATTGCACAAGCAGAGTAACAGGCTTCTACCAGGTCATGCGCAGTCATTCTTCTTTGAATATTCACAGTATCCGACTCTAAATAGAGGAAAACCAGATGGTGCTAGAAAAACTCAGCAGGTCTCGCAGCATCTGAAAAAAGAAATCAGAGTTAACATTTCGAGTCCAGTGACCATCCTCAGAACTGACGATCGCTTGGAAAATGTTGGTTTATCTGCAGAAGATATAGTGGGGTTTGGGGGAGGATAAGGAGTAAACGAAAGGGATGGATAGAGTTCAAATAGAGAGAAGAACAGTTGACAAAGGAGTGGATGATGATCTGGCTGGCAGGGTGAATAGCTGTTAATGGTCACTGTTAGTGGCGAACCATATGTAGCGTGTTATTGCAGGCTCTGTGACAATAGGGCCTTTGCGTGTTTGATAGAGGGATAGGATTGGGAGAGTTCAGGACCTAAACAAAATGAAAATGATATGGGGTCTGGAAGGCTGCAGGCCCCAAATAGAAACTGAGGTGGTATCCTTCCAGCATGCCCTGAGTTTCGCTGGAACTCTTCTTGAAGACAGAATTTGAATGGTCTGCAATGTGTTCAACGAATCCAAACTTCGTTTCCCAAGATAGTGGAAACCGCATTGCCTTAGATTGGATTGCGTGAATATGTTCATGTGTTGCTTCACCTGGAAAGTGTGTTTGTGCCATTGGAAACAGAGTAGAGAAGACGCCAATAGACAGGTGAGTAGAGACGAGAAACAAACGGAATATTATTAGAGAAATCATAAGGACAAGAAACCTAACAAAAAGGCACTTCACCTGAATGCTGGTCGCATTTGTAACATGGTTGAAGACTTAATGGCACAAATCAACACGAATGAAAATGATTTAGTAGCCGTTAGAGAGATACGGCTAAGGGCTGGGCACAATTGGGAGTTAAATATCCAGGAGTACAAGAGTATTTGGAAGGTTAGAGAGCAGTGTAAAGAAGTTGGTGTCTCTCTGTTATTCAAGGCCGACATCAAGGCAGTGTGGAGAGAAAATATGTGTTCTATTGGGAATGAGTTTGAATTACTTTGCATGGAAAGTAGAAACTCGAAGAAGAAAAAGTCACTGATAAGTGCAGTCTGTAAGCCAGCAAATAATAACATCACACTGGTGAAGGCAATAAACAAACAAATAAGCAATGCCTGTAAAAATGGGTCAGCTATTATCATTAGGGATTTTAATCTACATGTAGCTTGGTCGAACAAGCTCAGTCACAGTATCTTTGAGGAGGAGGTCGATGAATGTACCCATGATGCTTTGCTTGAACAGTATGCAATAGAACCGACGAGGGAGAAAGCAATCCTTGATCTGGTCCTGTGTAATGGAACAGGAATAATTAATGATCTCATAGTTCGGGATCCTCTTGGAACGAGTGATCACAGTATGGCAGAACTTAGAATTCAGATGGGGAGTGTGAAGATAAAATCCTGTGCATGTACAGGGGGCACAACAATAGAACGAGAGAGCACCTGGCAAATTTAGACTGGAAACAAAGGTTATTTGGTGGGACAGATATCGAGCAGCGGAGGACTTCCAAAAAAGATTTTTTTTGTAGAAGTGCTCAGCAAAAGTATATTCCAGTGAAAAGGAAGGACCGCAAGAAAAGGGGTAATCTGCCTTGAGTGACTTAGGAAATATGGGAGGCTACCAAAGTCAAAAAGAAAGCATACCATGTAGCCGAGAACAGTTTGAAACTGGAAGATTGGGGAAACGTTAAAGATAAACATGACGAAGTACAGAATAAAAGGACGGATAGCAAAAGTTTCTATAAAAAATATAAAACGAAGGAAAAGTGGCTAAAGTAAAGGTTGGTCCTTTCGAGGATGAGAAGGGACATTTAGTTATGCGATGTGGTGAAATGGTCGAGGTATTGTATTTTGTCTCAGTCTTCACGGTGGAGGATACTTATAACATGCCAGTAAGTTATAAAGAGACAAATGTAGGTGAGGCCCTTGAAACAAACATTACGGAAGAGATAGTGTTAGGAAAGCTAATGGAGCTGAGGATCGACAAGTCTCCAGGCCGTGAGGGAATGCAGCTCAGGGCATTAAAGGAGATTGCATCAGAAACAGCAAGTGCACTGGTGGCAATTTTAAAATTCACTAGACTGCGTGGCCGTCCGTGCAAGTTGTAAAACAGCTAGTGTGACACCACTGTTTAAAAAGGGAGATGGATAAAAGATTGGGAATTATTGATCAGTTAGCTTAATGTTTGCAGAGGGGAAGATGTATATTAACAAGGAAAAAATAGCAGGGCATCGATATAGAAATTGGACAGATGCAACGTAGGTTCATGAAGGTTCAAGCAGAGATGTTATGTTACAGCTGTACAAGGTGCTGGTGAGGCTATCCTTGGTGTACTGTGTGCACTTTTGGTTCCCTTCCTTGAGAACGGATGAACTGACACTTGGAGAGGGGGGAGGGATGCAGAGGAGGTTCGCTAGGTTGATTCCGAAGTTGAGGGAGTTGGCCTATAAAGATAGACTGCGTAGATTAGGATTATTTACTTTGGAATTGAGAAAAATGAGGGGGCAATCTTACTGAAACATAAAACTTTGAACGGAATAGATTAGATAGAATTAGAAAGGATGTTTCCACATTCGGGTGAAACTCGAACAAGAGGGCGTAGCCTCAGGATTAGAGGAAACAGACTTAGACTGAGTTTAGAAGGATGTTCTTCACCCAGACGGATGACAGCATATAGAATACCTTGCCCAGCGAAGAAGTTGACGCTCGTTCAATAAAAGGTTTTAAAGCCAAAGAGCGATACTTCATTTCAATAAAAAAGGTACTAAGGGATACAGTGAGAGGGCGAGTAGGCGGATTTAAGTCTTTAGAAAGATCAGTAATGATATGATTGAATGGCGGAGCAGGCGTGAAGGACCGGACAGCCTCGTCCTGCTCGGATTTTTACGTTCTAAGCATGCATGTGTTAGAAAAGCAGAGATGCAGGGGGAAGACTCCATGGGGCGAGTTGGGGGAGGTGTTGGGAGTGAAGGCAGAGTGCAACAGGGTTTACTGTAGGGAATAGTCACTGTGGATGGTGGATAGGGATGGGAGAGGGATATATGTCTGATCATGGCATCTCGCTAGTGGTGGTGGAAATTTAAAAAAAATCGATGATCACTTGAAGTACCACTACGAATACATTTGCCAACTTTAAAGGTGCGCAACTGGGAGCATTCTGTCTCGATGTATCACTACCTGGTATGGCACCTGTACCATTCAAGATCGATGATGGTTACAGAGAGTGGTGAACTCGGCCCAGACAAACACAAATGATAACCTATTATATGATTGCATATTATTTATACATCTATGCAACTTAACTCTGTGATATGATTGCATTGATCGCAAGGAAATGCTTTTCACTGTGCCTCAGTGCACGTGACAATGAATTCAATTCAATTCAATTGTGGAATGTCGACGACATTGATTTTTGTAGCAGCTTATGGTGGAGCCAAGTAGGGAACAGGCAATACTCGATTTAGCATTGTGCAATGAGGCAGACGGGACAAGGTAGCTGAAGATGAAGGAACCCTTAGGAGGCGGTGGTGATAATATGATTGAATTTACCCTGTAATTACCCTGGGAGGGAGAATATACAATCAGAGATAACGGTATTAAAGTTGAATATATACAAGTACAGAGGTATGAGGGAGGAGCTGGGTGAAATTGGTGAGGAGAGGAGCCTAACGAGAAAGCAGGAAAGTGGAAATGCAATGGCAGGAGTGTCTGAGCGTAATTAAGCAGACACATCAGAGACACATCCTGTGGAAAATGAGGCATGGTGTAGGGAGGATGAGACAACCATGGCGGACTGAGGACGTCATCAATAACATAAAGGAAAAAGAGAAAATATATAATGTGACGAAGGGCAGTGGGTAATCAGAGGATTGGGAATATCACAAAGACCCACAAAGGGCAACAACAAAACAAATGAGGAGGGAGAAGATTAAATCTAAGATAACGACTAATATAAAGGAAGACTGCAGTTGTTTCTTTATTCATATAAACGCAAAAGAGAGGTAGAAGTCAACAATAGGCCACTGGAAAATGACACTTGACAGAAAGTAGTGGTGAACAAGGAAATTCTTGAGGAACTGAAAAATTATATTGTGCTAGTCTTCACAGTAGAAGACATGAGTTATACCCAAACATACAAGAGAATGGGGGAAGAGATGTGAGTATAGTGGTCATCACTGTGAAGGTGCAAAAAACACTGAATGGCCTGAAGGGCGATACATCATCTGCATCAGATAGAGTACCCTCCAGAGTTCTAAGGAAGACAACTGAAAAAACAGTGGATACGTTAGTGGAAAGCTTTCAGGAATCGCGAGAATCAGAAAGGGTGATGTAAGACTGAAAAATCACAAACGTGACACCCCATTTTAAAAAGAAACAACACAAAAGCTGGCAAATTACAGACCAATCAGCCGAATCTTGGTTGTGGATGAGATCCTGGAATCCATTCCATTGGAAGAAATTTCTGAATACTTGGAAGTGCATGTTGAAATAATGAACAGTCACCAATGTTTCATCATGGAGAGGCCATACTTGACAAATCTGCAAAACCTCCTCTTTGAGGAAGTAACGAGGAAGGTAGACCAGGGAGATCCATTGGATGTTATGTGTCTGGGCTTCATGAAGGCCTTTGATATTTGCCACACAGGAGGCTACTGAATAAGAAAAGGGCCCATGGTTTCAGAGGCAAGCTGTGCTCACAGGACAGAAAGCAGTGATTGGGAGCAAAATGATCCTTCTCAGGATTGCAGCTGGTGACAAGTGGCGTTCCTCAAGGCTGTGTTGGGACCACAACTTTTCATTTTCTCCATTAGCGATCTAGGTAAAGTACCTGAGGGCACTGCGTGTCAATTTGCAGACAATGCAAAGGCAGAAGGACAGGTAGCATTGAGGAGGTGGGAATGCTGCAAAAGGATATGGACACGTAGGGAGCATCGGAAAATAAATGGCAGATGGAGCATAATGTGGGAAAGTGTGAGGTGTTGCACTTTGGTAGGAAGAATAAAGACACGGACTGTTGTCTAACTGCGGCGAAGGCTCACATGTCTGTAGTGCAAAGATACTTGAGTATTTTAGCCTATGATTCTCTGAAGATGAACTTGCAGATTGAAGCTGTAGTTTGGAAGACAGCTGCAATGCCGATATTTTTTTTGGAATATTTGAATATAAAAGCAGGGATGCACTTGCGTGGCTCTCTCATCGTCTGGGCAGACCACATCTGGATTATTGTGTGTACGTTTGGTCCTCAAATTCCATCCTGGGATGCGTTCAGAGGTGATTGATCATTATGGTGACAGAAATGAAAAGCTTGACACATGAGGAACGTTCGAGGACTCTGGGTCTATACTCGATGAAGTTTAGAAGAATAAGAGGAAATCTAATTGGTACTTATAGAATCGTGAATCGCCGAGACAGAGTGGATGCCGGGAAGGTGTTTCCATTTTTAGTAGAGACTAGTATCCAAAGGCACAACTTTGGAGAAAAGGGAAGACATTTGAGAGCAGTCATAAGACACACTTATTCAGCCAGAGAGTGGTGAATGTATGGAATTCGTTGCCAGATAAAGCTGTAGAATCCAGGACTGTGATTATATGTAAGACTGAGGTATGTAGCAGCGTGGTTGTCAAGGGAATCAAGGTTTATGAGGCGAAAGCTGGAGAATTGGGTTGACAAACTATCTGCCATGATTTAACGGCAGAGCAGGCACACTGTGCTGAATGATTTAATTTCTGCTCTGTTGTCTAATGGACTTATGCAACGAATGACCTCCATCTGCAAGTTCTCCTCCAAGGAACGTGCCAGCCTGACTTGGAGCCTTGTCAGCGAAGATCTGATTGAGTGCTGATCCAGACATGATGCGCCAAATGGTCTATTTCCGCCCTCCATCTTCTATTTTATCATTCTTCAGAAAAAAAGATGATGCAATGACCAGACTTGTGGCCAGTCCCCTGACTCTTCTCTGAACAGGCAGTTGCTAAATTTCCAGCACCATTTCCCTGCTGTTATATTCCCACCTGCGGTCAAGAACAGAAAGTATCTCCAACGCCTCGAGACCACTTGATCCCTTGTCCAATCACCTTCAAACATTCGTGAATGCCTCCTCCAATTTCTCTTTTATTACTGTTAACCACTCAGTGTTCGCACTTTTATCATTGTTCCTCCCCAAATTCATTATCACCCACTTCACTGGATTGAATTCATTTCAGCACCTTTTCTTGTCAATTGTTTCCAATCTTCCTGCAGTCTATGGTTTTCTTCCTCATGGTTAACTACATGACGAATTGTTACATGATTTGCACACTGCGAAATGATCACCACGACAAATAATTAAACATCTTGACCTATGTGAGAAAACAATGGAATTCATAGAAGCCATGTTTCATAAGCTCACAGAGGACACCTGAACTGGAGACTGTAAAGAAGGTGATCTAAGATTCCAGAAGGATCGCAATCCAATGCGTCTTTAGGCTGAAAAATGTCACTCGGAGTTCAATCTGGATAAATGGAAGGTATTGCATTTTGCTACATCAAATATGAGTAGAGCTTATACAAATAGTGATAGGGCGTTGCATAGTGTTGTGGAACACGGAGGCCAGGGATGCAATTAAATATTTCTTTTTAGTTTGCTTCACATATAGACAGAATGGTTAAAAAAATGCCATCCTGCCTACGTTGCTCAGTCCTTTGAGCGTAGCAGTTTGTACGCAATGTTGAAGTTGAATAGAACATTGGGTGAGGTCTCTTCTGGAGTACTGCGTCCAGTTCTTGTCGCCAAGTAATAGCAAGGAAATTATTCAGCTGGAGTAGGTTTAGAAGAGGTATACTAGTATAATGGTAGTGGGTAATGTTTGAGTTATAACGAAAGGCTGCATAGGCTGAGAATATTTTCACTCGAGCACTGGAGGATGAAAGGCGACCTGATAGAAATTTATAAATTTTTGAGAGTTCGGATAAAGTTACCTGGAACTGTCTTTTCTCCAAGGTGGGGGACTTCAAAACGAGAGGGCAAATGTTTTAGTTGCAAATAGAGAGATTTAAATAAAGACATGAGAGGCTTGTTTTTAACAGAGGATAGGTTATGTGTGCAATTCACATCCTGAGGCAGTGATGAATGAAAGTACATTTACAATGTTTACAGGATATTTAGATCGATAAATGAATTGGAAAGTTTCAGTGGGATTTAAAAATAATTATTCATTCATACTTAGTCCATTATTTATTGCCCAGAGGGCAGTTCTGAATCAACCACGATATTATGGATCTGGAGTCACATGCCAGCCAGTCCAGATAAATATGGCAGTTTCTTTCTCTATCAGGCATTAGTGAATCAGATCTACAACAACTGATTCAACATCATCATTAGACTCTTCAACTCTAGGTATTTATAGAAATAAAATTCCAGCATCTGCCATGCCAGGATTTGAACAGAATTATATTTGGACATTTATATTAACAATGCAGTAATAATAATACAAGGGCATTATTAACCCTCAACAATTAAAGGAGCCGTCAGATGAGACTCGTTTAGTTTGGCATTATGTTCAGTATGAGTTGGTAGGAGTGAAAGGCCTGTTTTCATGTTACGTGAGTTTATGACTTTGACGGTATTAAACTGGCAGCTGTTTGGGATTAACAGCAGCATTGACAGTTTAATTGATCTCCTTCTGGGATATGTAATTTTGTTGGTTACTCTGGAGCTTTTTTTGCTCATTGAGCCCTTCCCACACATGGGACTGTTGAACAGTCTGTCCCCAGTTTGACTGAGTAAATGAATTTCCACTTCAACAGGTAATTGAACCCCGCATTGCGCTGGTTTCTCTGTGATATCGGTGTCCTTGTAACTACACAGGGTGAACGATTGTATCAAATCATGTCCACGCAGATGCAAGTCTCGTTGTCCATGTTGTGAATGTGTTTTTATTCTTCCTGATATACCCACTGGGTGTGGATGTCGCTGGTCAGGACGGCATTTGTTGTTCATCCTGATTTGCTGCTGCCTCGCTGCACGAGAGACATGGATTCAATCCCAGTCTCATGTAACTGTGTGCAGTTTGCACATTCTCTCTTTGCTTGTGTGAGTTTCCTCCCACAGACTGAAGGTGTGCAGGTTATTGCGATCAGCCATGGGAAATGAAGGGAAATTGAATAGGTATGGGGTGTGAGTCTGATAGGATGTGCTTCGGAGGGATGATGTCGATTTAAAGGGCCGAATGGACTGCGTCCCCACACGGTCAGCATTCTCGGATTAAGGGTCAGCTAAATCGTTCTTGGCCTGGAGTCACACGTAGGCAAGATTGGGTAAAGATGGTAGCATGCCCTGCGTAAGGGAAATGCATGAATGGGATTCCAGGAAATTAAAGTCATGTTCTCTGTTCCTGAGGTCAGCTTTTCATTCCAGGTTTTATTCGACGAATTTTAACATTACCAGTTCCGTGTCTTAATCTCCAAGGGTGACTCGTTTATTAAATAACTACAACACCACCTTCTCCAGGTTGCAGTATTTACTGGGAACAAGAAGCTGATTCTGAGCTGACACCAGCAAAGGCAGAGGCTACCGCCAATGTCAAAAACATGGATCCAAACATGAAAATGAAATTGCGAACCTTGCCACCCCAAGTTAAAGTCTTAACACTCTTTAGATGCGCCAATCGGCTGTCTCAGCAACATGTACTACTTATGGCTATAATATTATAAATGGGGGCAAGTATTCCCTTCAGCCCAGTTTTTGACCTCGGAAATACACGCGCTGCTCTCCCGTCATTCCATCCCAACTTCGAACTGTCCGAATTGTCAGTTCCAGCTGTCTGCTGCAGTGGCCGGTATATTTGGTCCAGGTCGACGTGCTTATTGATTGAATCTGTGGATGAGTGCCATGCCTCTAGGAATTCCCTGGCTGTTCTCTATTTGGCTTGTCCTATAATAGTAGTGTTGTCCCAGTCGAACTCATGTTGCTTGTCATCTGCGTGTGTGGCTACTAAGGATAGCTGGTCGTGTCTTTTCGTGGCTAGTTGGTGTTCATGGATGCGGATCGTTAGCTGTCTTCCTGTTTGTCCTATGTAATTTTTCGTGCAGTTTTGTGACTGCACAAAACACTACATAGGACAAACACGCAGATGACAAGCAACATGCGTTCGACTGGGACAACACTATTATTATAGGTCAAGCCAAACAGCAAAGAACCAGGAAATTCCGACAGGCATGGCACTCATACACAGATTCGATCAATAAGCACGTCGACCTGGACCAAATATACCGGCCACTGCAGCAGACAGCTGGAACTGACAACCGGAAGCGGCAGATACAAACCACTGTGAATGCCGGAGGAAACATCACAGTAGCGCTTCACAGGAGGCTCCCAAGTTGATGAGCAGATGGATCTGGGAATTCAGGTCCTTTGCACCCTGAAGGTGCTGCACAGGTGGATCGAGTGGCAAGAAGGCATATGGCAGGCTTGCTTTTACTGAACGGGGCATTGAGTATAAGAGCTGGCAGGTCACGCTAAAATTGTACAAGATTTTGGTTCAACCACATTTAGAATGGTGTGCATCGTTCTGGTAGCTAAATTACCAATAATATGTGGACGTTCAGGAGAGTGTGCAGTACAGATTTATGAGGATGTTGCCTGATATGGAAGATGCTTGCTCTGAGGAGAGATTGAGGGGGACCTGATTGATGTCTACAATTTCATGAAGGGTATAGGCAGGATGGATAGAGATAAGCTTTGTCCCAAGGTGAGGGATTAAGTAATGAGAGGTCACGCGTTCAAGTTGAGAGGTGAAAAGTTTAAGAGAGATAGAAATTGGAAGTATTTTTCACAGAGGGTGGAAGGTGCCTGGAAAGTGTTGCCAGCAGAGGTAGTAGAGGCAAGCAGAGTAGATTCATTTTAGGTGTGCCTGGACAGCTGCATGAGTCGGTGGTGTGCAGAGGGATGCAAATACTTAGGAATTGGGTGATAGTTTTAGACAGTGGATTTGGATCAGTTCAGCCTTCGACGTCCAAAGGGCCTGTTCCTGGGCTGTAAAGTTTCTGTGTTCTTTGTTCTTCTTTGTTCACTACACTACCAACTTCATGCTACATTGCTGCATCTCAGAGAATGACATTGTCGATTCCAATTATCACAGAGGGAATGAGACTATGACATGTGGCTGTGTTGGAATGAATGTGATGTACGTTGGATTGGAGTGTTTTACTGGGAGCAAGAGGCTGATGTGGAACGATGTGATCAAAAACAGCTCTTACTGTCAAAGTAACAAAACAGCGCATTGTTAAGGAAAATTCAGAGAATGCTTTCAATTAATCGACTTCCCGCTTCAATCTCCAGCACGCTTCCACTGAGCCAATCTGCAGTGCGGGTTAGTGCTGCTGCTGTATCTTAATAATCGAATATTATTCCTCCCCGCCTTCCTCCCCGCCTTTAACCAGGAGCACTCTCAGCTTTGGCATTTCAAGCGCCTCTGTGCCGTCATAGAAGAACCAAGTGCTCACCTTCAAAGCAATCAATCCATTTCGATACCGTGGTTGTGAGATCAATTCTCATGTAGCAGCTTTTACAACATGGACCAGAGATTATTGGGATATCAGGCTCAGGAAAAGGACACATGGCAGCACTGAGGAAAAAAACATTTATTCGAAAATACCTTTATCTGTGGACTTCTACATCATTTATTTCACCTGTTCATTTAGCTCTATCTTGTCTAATGTGTGCATTTCTGCAATTCGCCTAATAGCATGGATATGATAGCACTGGAAATGATGCAGGAGAGATTTACCAGGATATTGTCTGGGTAGAAGAGTTTCAGTTATGAAGAGAAATTGGATAAACTGGAGGCGTTTTTCTTAGAGCAGAAAACATTGAGAGAAAACATGATTGAGGTGTACACAACAATAAGGAATATGGATGGCGTAGACTGATATAACCATTTCGCTTTGATGGTGAGTTCGATCACGGGGGGAGGGGTAGGGTGGCATAGATTTAAGAATAGAAGAGGAAAGTTTTGAGTGAATGTGCAGACAAATGTTTTGAAACAGCGGTTGTTTTAAATTTGGAATCAGTGCATGCAAAGTGGGCGGCACGGTGGCCCAGTGGTTAGCACTGCTGCCTCACAGCGCCTGTAGACCCGGGTTCAATTCCCGACTCAGGCGACTGACTGTGTGGAGTTTGCACATTCTCCCCGTGTCTGCGTGGGTTTCCTCCGGGTGCTCCGGTTTCCTCCCACAGTCCAAAGATGTGCGGGTCAGGTGAATTGGCCATGCTAAATTGCCCGTAGTGTTAGGTTAAAGGGGTAAATGTAGGGGTATGGGTGGGTTGCGCTTCGGCGGGTCGGTGTGGACTTGTTGGGCCGAAGGGCCTGTTTCCACACTGTAAGTAATCTAATCTAATCTAAAGTTTGGGGAGGCAGAAATCCTCACAACTTTCAGAAGCATTCAGATGTGAATTTGTGATGCCAAGTAATAGAAGGCTATAGGCCAAGTAATTTTAAAAAAGAGTTCGGATAGTTAAGCAAATGTTAATTTCCAGTATTCACAAATAGGCTTCTTTTTGCATACAATTCCTGGGTAGTACCACCGCCTGTCACTGCACGAGATCGGATTGAATTCGCTTCCAGGATGGGCGCTGGCATATTGGGAGGGCTCAGTGGGTAGAACTGCGCCTTTCAGCGCCAGAAAGCCGCCTTCGATTTCAGATTTGTGTGACTGCCTGTGTGGAATTTGCACACTCCTGTTCTCTCTCTTCCGTGTGAGTTTCCTCTGGCTGCTCCGATTCCTTCCCACAATGCAAAGGTGTGTAACTTAGGTAAATGGCAAACAAAATCTGAATGGACTGTAAGTGCTGTAAATAAGAGACAAAAGTCAGAATTGCAGCTCGGGGGAAAACAGAATGACCATTTCGGATCAACAGACCCTTCCTCGGAACCGTTTTTAAATTGCAATGTTAACTCTGATTCCTCTCCACTGATGCAGCCTGGCTCGCTGAACGTTTGGAGTAATTTCTATTTTTGTAGGTTGGTCATAAATGCGGGTTTAGAATGATAGAGTGGGGGAGTGTGAATCTCTTCCACGGCACAGTGCAGACTCATCTGGCCAAATGGTTTCTGTCTGCACTGTTTCCAATTCCATTAACTCTAAATCTATACGTTTTTGTCCTTTCTTCAGTGTTGGTTTTCACATCTCCCTTGCCATGTGAATTGCAGTGCAGGACAATCGACGTTTAGGACATAAGTCTCCATCAAACCGTTCCCACCTGAGGCATGGAAGATGAACGCCTCATATTCCGCCTTTGGACCCTACAACCACACGGGATAAACGTGGATTTCAACGGCTTCCTCATTTCCCCTCCCCTCATATCATTAAACTCAGCACCACCCTCCGGACCCATTCATCTCTCCCCCTCTGACTTATCACATTCTCTCCGCCTCCATCCACCATTCGATTTCCCAGCTACCTTGCACCCAAAGCCAAACCCCTCCCATTTATGTCTCAGTCCCCATCCACAAGACTCATTCCTGATGAAAGACTTATGCCAAAAACGTCGATTCTCCCGCTCTTCAGATGCTGCCTGACCTGCTGTACTTTTCCAGCATGAAGTATCGCCATGGCGAAGATAGAAGAGCTCATCTCAGGCTCTTTAACTCAGAGCAGAGAAGGCGGAGTGAGGAAGTTATTAAGGTGCACATTAAGGGGATCGGTATGTGTGATAGCAATAAACTTCTTCTGGGAAGAGTTAACAACCAGGGATCTCCATTAAACACAAGGGAGAGGATGTTCAGACGAGATATAGGAAGAACGCTTTCACTCTGAGAGTGTTATTTGTTTCGAATTCACTGTTTGACCGTGTGGTGAAACTATGAGTCATCAAAATATTTCAGGAGTATTTAGCCGAATACTTGAGAAGCTAGAGCACACATGGATAAGGACCAGCTACTGAAAATTGAGTGAAGATAAAGAAAATGTCTGATGAAATATCCGAACCCTCTACAGAAAATACAGAGCATGAAAGCGTGGGAAGGGAAAAGGCATGGCAACTACTGGCAATCTGTTACAAGGGGTGTGCAGAATGCTTCACTCGTCAAAAGGTCACTGGGGTAGGATGGGGCCGCTGTGGCAGGATGGGATAAGAATAGTGGAATGATCCTAAACCAATTAGCAGAGTCAGACTGAGGCTGAAAGGTTACTATGGCAGGCTGAGATAATAATAATTAGTAACGTCAGGGTGGCCTACTAACTATCATCATGACAGGTTGGGACAAGTCGTGAGTATAAGTACTCAGGACATGACTTTAAATAATAAATTGCTAGTAGATTCAGCCTGCTTGAGACGCTTGTAGCAGGATACGACATTAAATATCTAATCACTGGTTGGAGAGTTAGCTTGGGACAGGAAAACATTGTGATAGATGGGGTAGCTAAATATCTAATCATGAGAGATTAGTCTGGGATGGAAGATCATAGTAGCACAGGTGGCAGTAGAATACCTAATAGTGACAGTTGAATAATATTAAATAGAATTAGGAAAACTCATCGTGGCAGAAGTGGAACGATAATGAGAACTAACACTATTGGTTTATTGTATAGCTGGAGTGAGGTAATTCTGACTAACACTGTTGGACATTCTGATAAGCTAACAAAACATGATTAAAGAAAAGGCATGAAGTGATGGAGCTTAATTCAGATAAATGCGAGGTGCTGCATTTTGAGAAAGCAAATCTTAGCAGGTCTTATACACTTAATGGAAAAAGTCCTGGGGAGTGTTGCTGAACAAAGAGACCTTGGATTGCATTTTCATAGCTCCTTGAAAGTGGAGTCGCAGGTAGATATGAGAGTGAAGAAGGCGTTTGGTATGCTTTCCTTTATTGGTCAGAGTATTGAGTACAGTCGTTGGGAAGTCATGTTGCGGCTGTACAGGACATTGTTTAGGCCACTGTTGGAATTTTGCGTGCAATTCTGGTGTCCTTCCTATCGAAAAGATGTTGTGAAACTTGAAAGGGTTCAGAAAAGATTTAGAAGGATGTTGCCAGGGTTGGAGGATTTGAGCTATAGGGAGAGGTTGAACAGGCTGGGGCTGTTTTCCCTGAAGCGTCGAAGGCTGAGGGGTGACCTTATACAGGTTTACAAAATTATGAGGAGCATGGGTAGGATAAATAGACAAAGTCTTTTCCATGGGGTCGGGGAGACCAGAACTAGAAGGCGTAGGTCTAGGGTGAGAGCGGAAAGATATAAAAGAGTCCTAAGGGGTAACTTTTTCACGCAGAGAGTGGTACGTGTATGGAATGAGCTGCCAGAGCATGTGGTGGAGGCTGGTACAATTGCATTATTAAAGAGGCATTTGGATGGGTATATGAATAGGAAGGGTATGGAGGGATATGGGCCAGGTGCTGGCAGGTGCGACTAGATTGGGTTGACACAAGGTCTGTTTCCATTCTGTACATCTCAATGACTCTATGCCATGGACCCTGACGTTCGGCGGCATTCAAGAATTTGCTTTCTAAATGTCACGGTTATTGTTTGCAAATAAAAGATCTACTCATTGAAAACTCCCCGCATCTCCTGGTGATTGTTGACATTTTCTCCACGACAACCGCAACTTTGGCTGCATTAAAATTGTGGCGACTGCAGCTCTGTGGCGCAATGAAACGCGTGTTAGTTTTCTGCAACTTTAGGAACTTTGCTGTTCAATGTTTGTGGGTTTGAACCGCACCAGAATTGGAGTTTACTTCAATTTTCAGTTGAATCATTGATTGTTGTGCTGATTCATCGCCACTCCCTGTCGTCTAGAGTTCTTGTCACTGCTACTGACCAGAGGCAATTCCTTACCTTTTTGGTTGTAAGTTTTGACGGAATCATATCGTTTGAATCATGATCAGACCAGAATCAGGTGCAAACCCGCAAAACCTGCAAATTTCGTTCAGAAACCCACTGTCTGTAAACACATTTCCCTCCCAAAGTTGCACAGAAGTTTTTGATTGCTTAAATGTATTTTTCCCGTTGTGTGACAGGTTGTTGTGGATGAGCTGGTGAAAGACATTGACGTGTTTGGTCAGCCATGATGATATCAAACGGCGGGACGGACTGGTGTTTGGAATAGGCTCCTCCTATTCCACTGTTTCTGTGCTGTTTCTTACAGAGGGCTTTCAACAATAATTTGATGAGGGCAATGTGAATCGACACTATGGAATATCAAAGTCCTCCCCTTTATACCACTGCTCTCACAGCCAGAATAGACAGCTCCAATAGCAACTTTAGGTCAGATAGTGAAGGATTCTCTCAGGCGCTCTGTCAGACTGCAAGCTCCTTCACACAGGTTTCCAACTGGGTACATGGAGCAAGCAAACGTGTGGATATTGGGATTCAGGGGCAGATTTCCACTCTTCTGATCTGCAATTCTGGTCACATGAATTTCTGACTGCTGAGGCTTTCTGTGCATTCTTCCTACTTTCCAATTTCAACTGTGATTGAATTTATTATTGCATACCATTCTGACATCTACAATATTCATGGAAACTGTGCATCGTTTTCTTGAATGTAGGAATGGTGAAGATTATTGATGAATGCAATACGTTTCATGTTACCTGTATGAACTTTCAGAAGGAAGTTGGTGAGGTTTCATTGATTCGAATCCTGTGCCGATTGAAACTGATTGAAGGGAAAGCTCTGTGACAGCGGCAATCTAACATTGTCTGTAAACAACGCAGGAACCAACAGAAACACATTTTTCAATGTAGTCTATTTTTCACATTTTTGTCTCCCTTTTGTATCATTTTGTGAACCTGACGCTTCAATAATCATGGGTTCATGTCAGTTTCACCTTGTCTGCATTCGCTTTAATTACAGAACCAGACGTTTCAGGGAAATGAGGCAGGGTGAGTGACTGAGGTATCAGTGCGGCAGCACATCACCAACAAAAAAATCCCACAGTGTTATGTTTCAGTGGTTCGCACTGCCACCGCAACAGAGTCCCAAGTTCTATTCCAGCCTCGGTGGACTGTCTGTGTAGAGTTTGCAATTTCTCACCATGACTGCATGGGTTTCCTCCGGGTGTTTCATTTTCCTCCCACAGTCCAAAGATTGTGCAGGTCAGGTATGTTGGCCATTCTAAATTGCCCATAGTGCATTTGTCAGAGGGGAAATGGTTCTGGTTGGGTGAATCTTCGAAAGGTTAGGGTGGACCTGTTGGTCCGAAGGGCCTGTTTCCATAGTGTAGGGAATCGCATCATCACAGCAGCAATAGAGCAGTTGAGTTAAAGTTCCCATGGTATGTGTAAGTCACGTGACAGGTTCGCTGTCTGCGGCTCCAGTCGCTCAATTGGTCAGCACCTAATACATAAAGGTACATAAAATGCCAAGGTTGTAAGTTCAATGCTTATCTAAAGATGTTGTTACTGACATTGACCAGGGATTATTGAAGTATTAGACAGTAACGCTATTGAAAACAATGGTGAGTAAAATAGCATTTATTTGAAAACTCCAGTTTCTGACGTGGGGAAAAGTTTTCTCTTTCAGAAACATGCCAATTATTAAACGGAAATCTGCATAACTTTCCCCGGTTGAATATCCATCTGTGGATAAAGAAACGGAGGTTATGTTTCAGCTTGATGACCTTCCTCAAATCGCTGACCCAGCACTGGATCACATCCTGGGAATGTCTGTTTGAATCGTTTCATATCATTCCATTTCCTGAGAGCTGCACAGCTCATTAAACCAATCGAAATTATTAGATTTATCTCTTTGTGGAGTTGGAATGTTGTCAGTAAACCTGGTAAAGGATCTGTGCAAGTAGTTTTGCTGTTGGGAGGAACAGGGGGTCAAACTGGAATCAGGTTGAGTCTTGACGCAGGATTTTTCAAGCGGAGATAATATAGTATTAAATGGACTCACTCCCCTTTCGGTTGATTATGACCAAATGTTCAAGACAACAGATGGCAATGATAATGATGTTTTACATCGACAGGCCAAATCTTGCTCACTAGAGGCACCACAATATTACATATCAGGTGAGTGGGCGAGATGATGATCCTTGTGGAATCATGAGACAGTGAGACAATTAATCCCACGCTGCTGGTCTCATTTTTGTCATAAACCGGTTAGTCAGTGGACTGAGCTAACAGACTTCTATTCAATGTAGAGCTAAACCAAACAGCTCAGTGCATTTACATTATATAATATTTCATGTAGAATGAGCTGCTGCACCTTCCAACTCCACCAGCTCTTCTTATATTCAATATTTTCAGTTGCATGTGTTTTGCAATTTCTTTCCTAAGAATGTTAACCAATTCGAGAGTATTTCCCTTTTGCATCCCCGTCTAGGCAGCCCAGAATCCCTGTCGCTGTTTAATTCACTCCTTCTGTGCCAGCACATGCTTTTCAAATATTCTGGAATTAGCTGCTAAAATGCTATTATTTATGAAAACTCATCTCCGAATTCAATAACTCTCAGAATAAAGAACGCCTACTCCAAACATCTTTATCGTATCCCCTGGGTTTGAAGCTCTAACCTCTAGTTTAAACACACCTAAACGAGGGAATTTCCCTCGAATTTACTCTTAACAACTTCACTGGGTGACCTCTCTTCGGACCCAACTGGGTGACCTCTCTTTGGACCCAACTAAATTCTTCCTGATTTCTCCCGCATTATTCTTTATCTATGCCACATCCCATTAAAACCCCTCTATTCTTTCCTAGTGGCTTTATCACCCAGTAAACCTCATTTCCATCGTTTCCAACGACATGGTATCAAGTGAATCATTGGCCGTGTCATTCCTAATATCTTTATATTCCAATAAATGCTGCTCGTGTCATTCATCATGTCTTTATATCCCATTAAATTTCAACCTGAGATAGGATGCCGAGTCCAATTCAATGCATGAAAACTCACCTCTAAGCTATGCAATCTTATTACCGACACAGGAAAGGTGGAAACAATTTCAATTACAGCTGAATCAATTGGCTGCAACAGAATCGGATAAAATCCCAGTCACATACATTACTGTTGTCCTTACAGTTATTTCTTCTCTACGTGTGCTGAAGTAACACAGTGAGGGATCAATTACTATTGTCAGACATACACAAGGGGGCATATGAAATGCTGAAGTTGTGAGATCAGAGCAGTTTGTATTGACATACCATTCACTGTTCGAATTTCAGTCTTAGGAATTAGACAGAGAGCGATTTTGAGCGAAATTTGAGCAAGGATGTCTACCCCATGACGTAACACCAGTTTGTGTGGTTATTTTGTTGTTTACCACATTTGTGTGTATTGCCTCGTTGAGGATTTTGAATTTGTCCCCTCTACACAAAAGTTCCGTGCTTTTGCAATATTGTACAAAAGATGTAGTACAATAACACCCAACACTGATTCGGTCAACTTATACAGTTATTGACTCCTGGAAACAACACTATGCACTCTCCTCGGGTCTGGAAATTAACTTGCTACATTCCCACTCTTATGGCTCTTTTCATTCCATCAGCTTCTGTTCTTCACGGAATCCGATACAACAGATCTTGTCACTGAGCCATTTTTTTGTATGTGTTCAGACCATGTGAGCAGAATATCACAGTCCATAACCCAGAAGTCAGACCATACTTAGGGAACCGTACTCTGCTCTAGATCATTTCATGAACACCAAGAAGAAATATCTAAGCTCTTCAAAATTTACTAACCTGTTTTTCAGAAGCAAGATAAACAGTTCCAGGTTTCTGCTTTTGTTGTCGCATGGACCAAGATTGTAAATGCTGGAACTAATTGAGACTGTCCGCCCTCCCACATCCATTTTCTCCCCAGGAGATGGTTTGAATCGGATTCTTCTGCAAAGAAGAATCTTTTTATCCATTAATTTCTGGTTTATGGACCCACCAGGCTCCTGCTGGGCCTCTGTGTTAGCGCTGACCACAGCAGTTTCCCGCAGTCTTCAGCTTTTGGCGCATGTACCTTCGAGGATGACATCCAAAAGATTTTCACTGTTACTGTGTGTTACTCTACCAATGGAGACAGCTCTACCAATGGAGGCAGCTCAGTCCGCTGGGATGGGATAAACAGCACCATCCCGCGTGGGGAAATTCTGCAGTGTGTCCTGCGGATCAGACACATTACACTTTATCATTCAGATCATACCAGAGTGAGAGCGCTCGAGAAGGCCAATTGGTCTCTCGTACCTGTGTCAGCTCAGGAGTTACAAAAGATAGGTTAAAGTGGAAACACTGGTGATTAGATCAGGTTTCAAGTGTTTACGTGAGGCAGGAAGCAGAAAAAGATACACTGTGAAGCGAATGGGATCTGACTACAGGAGCAGCAAATAGATTGTACGGTGCGGAGGAGAGCTTTGAAGTATTGAATTCTGATTGATGGGCCAATCATGCTTTTCCTTGGCCACGCTGCTACAGAAGATAATATGTCAGTGTCTCTCGGAATTGTGATGTTGCAAGCAAATATCGACGTTACACTGCTGGAAATTCCTTTTTTCCAATGTGTAGGCAGTCTGTGTGTAAAATGGCTTGAACTCTTTCTCATAAATAATTCCACTCCATCTCAGTGTGTTGTATTTTCTCCTTTCCACTTTACCTGTGCCTGCACTAAAATTGATTTGCTCCTTCTGCATGTCTTTTAATTTCTGGGTAATATGATGCAATTGTACTGACCCACCTTCTGACAGAATTTTCCACTTCACTTCAGCCCGCCCTAACTTCGGTATCTGATACCATTCCCGTTGTTTCGGTGTTAAGCGCTCGTCTCAGATCCAGCCTGCTCTCACCCAAAATAAACGCAAAACTCAGTCACACTGTGATCACTGCACTCCAGGAGCATCTTCACTCCGACGTCATTGATTATTCCCAGGAGAAAGTTAGGACTGCAGATGCTAGAGATCAGGGTCAGGAGTGTGGTGCTGGAAAAGCACAGCAGGTCAGTCAGCTTCCGAAGAGCAAGAGAGTCCACGTTTCAAGCATAAGCCCTTCACCTGCAATAAGGCTTGTGATTCGGGTCTGAGAGATAAATGTTAGGGGTATGGGGTTGGGGGGAGTTAGCTGGGAAAGCGATAGTTGGATGAAGATGAGGAAGAAGATGATAGGTTAGAAGGAGCAGTGATAGAATAGGCCCAGGTGGCGGTGCCAAGTTTGAGGCTTGGGACTTGGGGGAAGAGAAATGAGACACTGTTCAAATCCAGACTTATCCCGTGAGGTGGCAGAATCCCAAGGCGGAATGTACGCCGTTCCTCCTCCAGGTATTGGGTGGTTATGGTTTGGCAGTGAAGGAGGTCCAAGATTTGTACGTCTTTGATGGAGTGGGATGGGGAGTTGAAGTGCTCAGTCACGGGATGGTGAAGTTGGTGGGTGCGGGTGTCCCAGAAGTGTTCTCTGAAATGATCTGCAAGAAGGCGTCCTGTCCCCCTGACGTAGAGGAAACCACACTGGGTGCAACGGATGCAGTAGATGACATTGGCAGCGGTATAGATGAATTTCTAACGGATGTGGAAGGATCCCTTGGGGCCTTGGATGAAGATGAGTGGAGTGTATGGGTGCTGGTTTTACCCTTCCTGCGGTGGCATGGAAAGATGCCAGTATTGGGGTGTGGGCTTATTGGGGGTTTTAGACCCGATGGGGGGGTTCTGAGAGGGAATGGCCTTTTCAGAATCATAATAGGGGTTGGGAGGGAAATATGCATCTGATGGTGGGTCTGTTTGGAGATGGCAGAAGTGGTGGAGTATGATGTGTTTTATACGGAGGTTGGTGGGGTAAAAGTTGAGGACCATGGGGTCCTGTCCTTGTTGTGGGAGGGGTGGGGTTCAAGGACGGTGGTGTGTGAAGTGGAGGAGATGCAATGGAGGGCATCGTCAACCACGTGGGAAGGGAATTTGCGATTATGGAAGAATGAGACCAATTGGGACTTTCTGAGGTGGAGTTGGTCATCCTGGGAAAAGATGTGGTGGAGGCGGAGGAATTGGGAATAAGGGATGGCGTTTTTACACGAAGTGGGGTGGGAGGAGGTGTAGTAATGGTAGCTGTGGGAGTCGGTGGGCTTGCCGTATATATCTGTAATTAATCATTCCCTTGAGATGTTGATGGACAGGCCCGGGAAGGGGAGCGAATTTGCCAAGATGATCCAGGTGAATTTGAGGTCGGGCTGAAAAGTGTTGGTAACGTTGGTGAACTGTTCAACCTCCTCGTGGGATTATGCAGTGGCGCCAATGCATTCATCAAAGTAGTGGAGGAACAGGTGGGAAGAGGTGCCAGTGTAACTGCGAAAGACGGGTAATTCCACATATCTGACAAAGAAACAGCATAGCTAGGTCACATGCGGGTGTCCATGACTACCCCTTTGGTTTGGAGGAAGTGGGAGGATTGGAAGGAGAAGTTGCTGAGGTTGAGGACTAGTTCAGCCAGTTGGAGCAGGGTGTCGTTGGAAAGGTACTAGTTGGGATGGGGTGAGACGAAGAAACAGAGGGTGTGGAGACTTTCGTCATGGCAGATCGATGTGTACAGGGACTGGACGTCCAAGGTTATGATGACGCATGGTGGGCCAGGGAAACAAACGTCTTGGAGGAGATGAAGTGCATAGGTGGTGTCAAGAACGTAGGTGGGGATTTTCTGGACTGGGGAGACAGGAAGGTGTTGAAATAGGAAGAGATGAGTCGGGTCGGTCAGGCGCAGTCTGAGACAACAAAACTAAGGAACGAGGTAGAAATGCGGAGTGTGGGGTTCATGGGCAATGAGGTTGGAGACTGTAGATGGGAGATTGCCCAGAGGTGATGAGATTGTGATTGTCTGGGAGATGATGGGAGGTGATGCTGTGATCGGGGGCAGTAGGAAGAGTTGTCTGCGAGTTGGCGCCTGGCTTCAACAGTGTGGCTCACGCCGACTCACAAGCATCATTCCTGATGAAGGGCTAATGCCTGAAACGACAATTCTCCTGCTCCTCGGATGCTGTCTGACCTGCTGTGCTTTTCCAGCATCACACTTTCGATTCATTCATTATTGCGGTTTCATTTCACACTACCGGGTCCGTGCTGTCTGTTTGCCTCCAGAAAGCACTGATCTCATAACGTGCTGCAACATCTGCCAATCTCAAATATAAACAGAAATTGCTGTAAAACCTCAGCAGAGTTGGCAGCATTTGTGCAGATGAATCACAGTTAACGTTTCAGATCCACTGGGTCCGTCTCTCCACAGGTGCTGCCACACTTTCTGAACTTTTCCAGCGACCTGTTTTTGTTTTGTTTGATTTTCAAAATCGGCGGTTCTTTCACTTTTTTTTTCTTATTTTCTACGAATATGATTTGGCTCAAGATTATGTTAAATGTTTTGAATATTACTGCAATCGAATGGCCAGATTGCACCAGCCCGCTACGTTGGTTCACGTGATCAATGCCTTTCCACTTGATCACCGTGCCCTACAGCTGCACGGTATATAAATTTTAAAAAAAATTATGGTATTCTCTCAGATTGGTAATCATGAGCGAGATTGTTTGAATTGTTGAAACAGTAAGATAAACTGAGAAAATACAGGATATTAAATGGAGAACCATAAGGGAAAGAGAGAACAGTGAATGATAGTATTCTGGCAAAATTTAAATGTCATTGCTCAAGATTCCGAAAATGCTATCAGAAAATACCACAATTTGGAATGTAACTTTTAGGACAAGCAATGCAAGCAGATTGCAAAATCTTAGTCTGAAACTCTTGCTGCAATTGCTTCAGTGCTGTAATGATCTCCTAAACTGTCGAAGGAAATCCTTCCCTTCGAGAATATGTGGCGAAAGTTCACTGATTCATTGCAGTAATGGCAGGACTGTCCTCTGGAAGCATATAAGTACAATTATTCAATGCTCCATGGAGTTTTGATTAAGAGGTGAAGGGAATGTCTCCATTCACAAATTAATAATTCAGTAGAACTCAATACAGGGACACATGAAGTGATGAACAAAGTGGGCAAGAACACGGACATACGATACAATAGCTACAACAATTACTATATGGAAAGTGTTGATTTCAGATCCATGGTGGCATTTTGTAATGATATTTACTGTCCAGAATCAGTCTGCACTGGAATGACTAGAGCCCGACTGTGATGTATTTGAACTTCAGTTACCTTTAGAAATAGCTGAGACTCACTCAGGTCATGGAGACTTAGAGAAATTATATTTAAAAAGCAAAGAGTTCATCACGTAACCGTGAGATCTTTAGGTCATCCTCAGTGGGAGCATTGTGTGTAATCCTTCTCCTCATTCTCCACCAAAGACATGTGAAGAGGTTAGAAAAGGCACAGACACTGCTTACTGAATATCAAGATATTAGGAAGCCCAGGGACGGGGTTTCCCGAAACATAAAGACATCAGAAGGGATAGAAATGGTTTCATCGGCATGATAGACAGAATGAAGGAGTCTATTCACGAGATGTGGAAATGCTGGACCAGAAACACTCAAGTTTAAAAGTAAACAGAAGAGATTTTCACATAATGTGTGGTTTGAAGTGACTAAATCGGGGAAATTCCCTCTTTCGAGTGAATCAACAACTTTAGTTAGAGTTTCAAAACTATTAGTGAATGATTAAGAAAAGATTGGATGAGAGTTTCTTCCACTCAATAAAGTTACTGAAATCTGGATGACTTTCCAGAAATAAAACGTAGATTTCTGATTTCGTATTGTTTTAAAAGACGCACGAACAAACGGACAAGGAAGGAATTTACCATTGAAAGAAAGAAAATGTGTGGGTGTGTTTTAATTTCGAAATTGGTTGTTTTGAAACACAAAGGCATTTCATGAACACGTTCAGCTGAATAAGACTGAGTATAAAAAGTTCATGGATTTGAAAGGTGTAGCGTATTATTCAAGGTGAAGCATTCTAAATGGGGCTGATGTCCTAAAATAACTGCAGGCAGAAGTTGCATCCTAATGAGTAGCAATTGAATGGTCACTTAGAGACGCAACACCTACTTTAAAGACTTGATCATATTCATATGATATTAGGTGTATTTCACGCTTTCTTATCTCCACCGCCAAGTAGACCCTGTTTTTTTTTGTATTTTTAACCCTCTGCACTTCTCTGCAGCACACCAATTCAGATGAAGGATGTTCAGACTAAAATTGAAACAATATTCCGACGGTCCTATGCGATCAGTCTATTTTTTTTTTTGATTATTACAATGACCATTGCGAGTTTGCAACAAACTGCATAACATGAAACCAGCTCAACATCGATTTTCCCGGAATTTAACGCAGTGCACATGGGAAACGTCATCTATCTACTAAAAAATCACCTTCGGCTCTCTCTCCACACATGTCTCTTCACGTTTTACATATTTGTAGTATGTTTGTTGATCAAGGTGTCATTATCCAGAAAAGGTCGTTTCTCAATCCACAAAAACTGGTGCTTTTCCATAAACTTGACTTTGCTCAATATCACCTTCCATCCGTACCTCTTAACACGACGACAAATCGAAGCTGCTCCATGTGAGGCTCAAACTTAAAACTTCGGCAGAGCACAGCCCACTATACTGGCACAGAGATACCTTGCACTGGTCACCTGCAGCACAGAAGCGACACATTAATGCTTACCTCCACATTGCTTGCTGTACCATAACGGTAAGAAACCGAGTTTCTCTGATTCCATAGCTGGTAACTGGCATTATGCGATCATCTTCACCAATGGTTCTGACCCCGTTTGAGGAATGTGGTGAGCTACTCATTGCAACGATGGGTAGTTTGTTGAAATGTACAAATTCAACATTTGCATTCCCTTAACCATGAGTCTTTTATTTTGTTTTTCATTGGTAGAAATGTTAAAATCGTCATCTTGAACAGACTCAATGACAGATCTCCATTGTGTCTCTGGCATCAAATTCCAAAGTGTAAATCCCCTCTGAATTCTTCCACTGCGGTCTGCTGTTTGGGAAGCGTTCATGTTATTGGAAATGCACTCCCCCGTGTGTCAACTGCTGCTCCCAGCATGCGCGCTGGCACTGCACTCATTTTCCTTCTGACACTTGCTCACTGTGTTGCTGTGATCATACAGTGATTTGGTGTCGCTCGGCCCAGGAAAATTATACAGATCAATGTTTTTGCATTGTTGAATTCAATTGTCAGTTTAGCCTTATTTAGGATTTTGAAATTGTCCTGTACACAAGGGCGTGTCAAACATATCTGAGCAGAAGAAAGATGTTCCGAATAATGACATTGAGCACTATGCACTGTCCTCCACTTTTGGAAAACAATTCCTCACACACAACTTTACATCTCCTGTTGTCACCGACTCTCCACTCCATTGACTTCAAATCTTCTCAGAATTCAACAGATCTTGTTCCATAGCCATTTCTTCAGTTTTGCTCTGATCACTGTGAGCCGAGTGTCACAGTGGGAGTGCGCTTGCCCCACACCCAGAGATCAGACGATAATCTTGGAACCAGTCTGTGCTATTTATCATTTCACCAATACCAAGGAGAAATGTCTATGGTATGTATAATTTACACAAGTCACTTAGCCATAAGATCAGAGAGAGATCGTCGCCCATCTGACGCGGTAGCCGAGAGGTTAAGGCGATGGACTGCTAAGCCATTGTGCTCTGCACACGTGGGTTAGAATCCCACTCTCGTTGCTGTTACCGATGATTTTCAGCGTTGCTATTTTTGGATGATCACAGCTGTCTTATTGAAATTGGAACTCTAATAGTGTGTTTATATGCATCGACGCTTTTATAAAGTCTCAAAGAATAATTTGAGCCTGTTGCCTAAACTGCATTGAAATGTAGATTGAATTGGAATAATTAAAAGGAATGCCATTTTTTTTCCAAGTCAAGTTGCCGTGAACTTTTATTGTCTGAAAGAGATCCAGGAAAACCAAATAAGGAGAGATGCGAAGTGCATGTTTATGCAAGGAATTCTTCATAAGTGTTTTGTCAATGAAATCTGTAGCAGGTTGGGTAGAAGTGATTCACCTTGGTGAAATGAGCACAGAGACACAGCACAAAACAATGGAGATATTTCAAAAGGGGCAGGGGTTGGGTGTAGGAGTACGGATAACTGTCTGTAAATGCACAGTAGAGAATTACCGATGTGGGTGCCGTGCATGAGCACGGACAGACTTACACATTGGTCTCATCCTTTCCCCTTGCTCTAGCCATTGGTGAAGGCTGGACATAAGAAACATATAAACACAAGATGAGGGAAACAAGCTCCCTCTCGTTATACACACACTTGATGCATCACATTGAACTATGAAGAACTGGAGAAGTCAGCAAGTTAACTGCAGGGACTTAATCTGAACTGTGGATCAATAACCGCAGATTAATGCAGCATAAATATAAACTGATTGCAAAAGTCTTTAAACGCATGTCATTAACAGACGTTTCGTTCTAATACCCTTGTGGCTGAATGAAGCAGCAGTGAATCCCATTTTTACCCACAGACTGAAGCACGCAGACACATTTCCCCAAGAGTGACACAGGCCTCTGGAGAAAACAAGCAGAAAGTAAGATTTCACCCACTTGGCTGAAATTGTCCCATTTCAGACTTTAACAGAAGCGTCCAGTTACAGCAAAGAAAGGAAGCATTAAGCCTCTCCCGTCCCAGTGTTCCTCGCCCATTCTTTCCTCATCACTCTGTAGTTTGTACTTTTTCACCTCGTTCTTGCTGCCAAACGGGATCATTGCTTACGCCCGTTTTTTCCTGTCCTGCCGAACCGTAACGCTTGATGTCTTTGCTGTTTGAAGATCTGCCAATCTCAACCTGATTTCTCCTAATGTCTCTTCATCAACAGCCTTCTGCATCAAGATATTATACAGATCCCGAACTGTCTGAGAGAATAAATGCTTCCTCAACTCTGTTTTAATTGTGAGATCCGCTTTCTAATATGAAGTTATAAGTCGCACAACACCAGGTCATAGTCCAACAGATTTAATTGGAAGCATTAGCTTTTGGAGAGCTGCTCCTTCATCAGGTGTTTGTGGAGTACACAGTTGTAAGACACAGAATTTATAGCAAATGGTTACAGTGTGACGTAACTGAAATTACACATTGAAAAATAACTTGATTGTTTGTTAAGTCTTCCATCTGTTAGAATGACTACGTTCGGTTCACTTCTTTCTTATGTAAATCGCGAAACTTTCTTTTCATGGTTACACTCTCAGGTGAACTTTAACAATTAGTGTCAACCCAGATAATTTGTTGAAGGTGTTAGTCCCTGTATGCTGTGTCCATGCCATAATACTTAGACTGACGCTAAACTAAAAAAAAAACACGCTGCAGGCAAGGATGCTTTAAGGCATGGTACTTTGGTGAAACCGAGCCGAGGCTACAGAACGGATGAATGGCGACTGTACATCAATCAACAGATAGGTGTGCCCCTTCCATGTTGGGGAACACTTCAGTGGTCCAGGACATTCATAGCAGCAGAGATGCGGAGAAACAGATTGGGAAACAGATTTTGGAAAGGTGCAGAAGCTACAGGGCAGTCGTCATGGGCGATTTCAACTTCCCAAATATTGATTGGAAGCTCTTTAGTTCAAGTCGATTGGACGGGGCAGTGTTTGTGCAGTGTGTCCAGGAAGCTTTTCTAACTCAGGATGTAGATTGTCCGAACAGAGTGGAGGACATATTGGATTTGATACTCGGTAACGAACCAGGACAAGTGATGGGCTTGTTAATGGGTGAGCATTTTGGTGATGGTGACCACCATTCTGTAACTTTCACCTTGGATATGGAGGGAGATAGGTGCATGCAACAGGGTCGGTTTTACATTTGGGGGAAGGATAAATACAATGCTGCAAGACAGGATCTGAGGAGCATAATTTGGGAGCATAGGATGCCAGGGAAGGATGTCATTGAAATGTGCGACATTTTCAAGGAACAGGTACGACGTGTCCTTGATATGTATGTACCTGTCAGGCAGGAAAGAGATGGTCGTGTGAGGGAACCTTGGTTGACGAGGGAGGTTGAATAGCTAGTAAAGAGGAAATAGGAGGCTTATATAAGGCTGAGGAAACAAGGTTCAGACAGAGCGTTGGAGGGATACAGGATAGCCAGGAGGGAGCTGAATAAAGGGATTAGGAGAGCGAAGAGAGGGCATGAAAAATCTTTGCCGGGTAGGATCAAGGTGAGCCCTAAGGCCTTTTATGCGTATGTGAGAAACATGAGAATGACGAGAACGAGGGTAGGTCCGATTAAGGACAGTAGTGGGAGACTGTATATTGAGTCGGAAGAGATAGGAGAGGTCTTGAATAAGTATTTTCTTCAGTATTTACAAATGAGTGGGACCGTATTGTTGAAGACGAGAGTATGGAAACGGACTGTTAAGCTAGAGAAGATACCTGTTAGGAAGGAAGATGTGCTGGGCTTTTTGAAAAACCTGAGTCTAGACAAGTCCCCCGGGCCTGACGGGATATATCCTAGGATTATGTGGGAAGCAAGAGAGGAAATTGCAGAACCGTTGGCAATGATCTTTTCGTCTTCACTGTCAACGGGGGTGGTACCAGGGGACTGGAGAGTGCCGAATGTTGTGCCCCTGTTCAAAAAAGGGAATAGGGATAACCCGGGAATTACAGGCCAGTTAGTCTTACTTCAGCGGTAGGCAAAGTAATGGAACGGGTACTGAGGGATAGGATTTATGAGTATCTGGAAAGACACTGCTTGATTAGGGACAGCCAGCACGGATTTTTGAGGGGTAGGTCTTGCCTTACAAGTCTTATTGAATTCTTTGAGGAGATGACCAAGCATGTGAATGAGTGTAGAGCAGTGGATGTAGTGTACATGGATTGTAGTCAGGCATTCGATAAGGTTCCCCATGGTAGGCTTATGTGGAAAGTCAGGAGGCATGGAATAGTGGGAAATTTGGCCAGTTGGACAGAGAACTGACTAACCGGTCAAAGTCAGAGAGTGGTGGTAGATGGTAAATGTTAAACCTGGAGCCCAGTTACACGTGGAGTTCCGCAGGGATCAGTTCTGGGTCCTCTGCAGTTTGTAATTTTTATTAATGATTTGGAAGAGGGAGTCGAAGGGTGGAAGGTCAGTAAATTTGCAGACGATACGAAGATTGGTGGAGTTGTGGATCGTGAGGATGGCTGTTGTCGGCTGCAAAGGGACTTAGATATGATGCAGAGCTGGGCTGAGGAGTGGCAGATGAAGTTCAACCCTGTCAAGTGTGAGGTTGTCCATTTTGGAAGGACAAATAAGAATGCGGAATACAGGGTTAACGGTAGGATTCTTAGTGAGTTGGAGGAGCAGAGGGTTCTTGGCGTCTATGTTTATAGCTCTTTGAAAGTTGTCACTCAGGTGGATAGAGCTTGTAAGAAGGACTATGATGTATTAGCGTTCATTAGCAGAGGGATGGAATTCAATAGTCGTGAGGTGGTGTTGCAGCTGTACAGGACCTTGGTAAGGCCACATTTGGAGTACTGTGTGCAGTTCTGGTCGCCTCACTTTAGGAAAGATGTGGAAGCTTTGGAGAGGTTGCAGAGGAGATTTATCAGGATGTTGCCTGGAAAGGAGAATAGGTCATACGAGGATACGTTGAGAGTGCTAGGCCTTTTCTCTTTGGAAAGGCGAAGGATGAGGGGTGACTTGATAGAGGTTTATAAGATGATCAGAGGTATAGATAGAGTAGACAGTCAGAGACGTTTTCCCCGGGTACAACATAGTGTTACACGGGGACATAAATTTAAGGTGAAGGGTGGAAGGTATAGAGGGGATGTCAGGGGTAGATTCTTTACCCAGAGAGTGGTGGGGGCATGGAATGCGTTGCCTGTGGGAGTGGCAGAGTCAGAATCATTGATGACCTTTAAGCGGCAATTAGATAGGTACATGGATGGGTGCTTAAGCTAGGTCAAATTTTCGGCACAACATCGTGGGCCAAAGGGCCTGTTCTGTGCTGTATTGTTCTATGTTCTATGTTCTATGTTGTACTTTCGACCTCAGACCTTTGGGTGACCATCATCCAAGGCGGACTTCGGAACAGGCAGCAGCTGAAAGTGCCCGAGCAGAGGCTGATAGCTAAGTTCGATACCTCTGGTGATGGCCTCAGCCGGGACCTTGGGCTAATGTCACAGTACAGGTGATCCCATTACCCTATCTACAAACAGAGACCCTCCTACACACACATACACACACACGCACACACACACACGCATATATACATTTGTGGGATGAATTTGTACTTGCAGAGTTACATTGTACTTTGCTCATAAACTGCATGAACCCATGTAAGTCTCTGGTAACTCATTTTATACAATTAGCATCAGTCTAAACATTATGGAACAGACAGCAGCGCACGGAGGCTAACACCAATTGTTAAAGTTCATCTGAGAATGTAACTTCAAAATAAAAAGTTTTGCACTTTACATATGAAAGAAGTGAAGCTAACACAGTCATTCAAATAGATGGGAGACTTAGCAAACAATTAAGGTATTTTTCAATGTATAATTTCAATTGCATCACACTGTAAACTTGTGCTATAAATTCTGTGTCTTACAACTGTGTACTCCACAATCACCTAATGAACGAGCTGCGGTCCGAAAGCTAGTATCTTTGCTGTTTTGTAATGTCAGGAATTCATGTTCAATTTACGATTTTCATAAGGAACAACAAATAATTTTCCCTGACTGGAAATCAACATTGGGAGATAGCGGTGAGAGAGCTGAATTTCAACACTTTCACAACAAGGAAGACAGATGCAATGCTTGCAAATTTTCTTGGTGACTTTGTTTTTGTTTTATTGGTTCAGTTGAAAACTGACAGTCATTGAGTTTGTAAAAGCATGGCGAGAGGCCCTTCAGCCTATTGCATCATTATCAATCATCAAACATCTGGCTTGTAAATACAATTTCCAGCACGTGACTCATCGCCTGGTGTGTTTTACTATTTCAAGTCTTCAGTTATATTGTTATTCAATTTCTAAAGGGCTAAAGTGTTACAAAACACCTCTGTGAACTAACAGTTCTGAGAATGAAACTCTTTCTCAGAGCCGATTGTCAGTTTTCCTCAAGATCCTGTGGAAAATGTTTATGTACTCAGATCTGAATTGGTGTACCCTGTTTCTTCTTCAGCTTCCTTATTCTTTCTATTAGATGGTTTAGATTCCAATACAGACACGAGGTGCAGGTTGCGGAAGTCACGTGTTTGTACTTTCACTGATACTCTGTCTCGCCGGGAGCTGCAGTCCTTCCCCACGCTGATTCAGACAGCACTGTCCTTCCTGTGTCATGTCCCATGGAGAATGGAAGCTCAGGAACTAATAACCCGCACTTGGGAACGGAGCGGCAGTTTTAAACATTTACATTGCCCGAGCGAGGAATTGAGCTCCTATCTCCCGCATAACATGCGGCGACACTAACCATTATACTACGGAGGACAGCAGTTTCAAAGGAGACACTTCTGCCCATTGTGGCTCCATTTGTCAAAAACAACTGCTTAACGACCCGAATCGATTAGCCCATAGCTTTATAGGTATTGGCAGAACACATTCACATCTGAATATTTCTTCAGGTTATAAGGGTTCCTGCCTCCCTGACCCTTACAGACACAGTGTTGCAAATTCCAACACCTGCCGGACTCTCATGCTTTTCCACACATCTATTTAAACCTTTCTGTTTTTCTCATTAAATTTCCGGTCCCCTATGAACGATATCTCCGTCGATGGGAAACGTTACTTTCAGTCTACCTAATACATACCCCTCATGATTTTGTACAACTTAACCATGCCTTCTCGCAAACTCTTCTGCACGGTGTCAAATAATTCCAGTCTGTCCTGTCTGTCTTCATGACTGAAACTGTTCAGACCAGACACTATCCGAGTGAATCTCTCCTGAACCTTTCCCAGTGCGATCACATCCATGGACTTATGTGAACTGCAGACAATAGTCTAAGTAGAACTGAATGAACCGTTTTTACGTTGTCACACCAGCATGCGGTGTGGCTCTTCAGCATTTATCAGTTTGCGGTCCGGGGACACGTGGAAGCCAAAGGAGACATGGACGGCAGTTTCCCTCCCTCAAGGACGTCAGTGAAACATATGGGTCTTTCAGGAAACGGATTTGGCATATCCTTAATTGGAGGTATTTCTTGCATTCATATTTTACCATTGTCGTCGTGTGGTGGGAATCGAACTCATCGACCTTGGAATGTTACCTGGCCTTATCGTATTAACAATCGAGCGATAATACCAGTAGGCTATCGCAGAAAGCCATCAAGGCTGATCTGTTCCAATAGAGTCTCTTTTTTCCCAATTATTCTCTGTGTCCATTTATTGAGACTCACGTTCCAATAATCTCTGGTCCATGTCAGTAAAAACCGCTAAAGGAGAATTCATCACACAGCTACGATATCCAAACGTATTGAATGATTTAAACGTGTCAATAAAGAGATTAGGGCATGGTCATCCAGCAACAGTGAGTAGATGGTATCAACGTGAAAGTGTATGTTAAATTGTGCAATGCCTCAGTCAAATGAGACGAGGGTCGGAAAAGAGAGTGAGGGTGAGTGAGAGGGAAGGACGTCTTCAAGAACTTTTGGGGTTAAATACTGATACATGAAACGCAGAAATATCAGAGAACGAAATTCAATGGAAAACAAATCATCACCAAGGAGAATATTATCATGTAAAAACGAGTAATTTCTTACCGTGTTTCACCAAAAGTAAAACTTTGAGAGAACTGACTATCATGATGGAGAGTCGATCCGAAGTCGTGGCAATCACAACGCAGTAGACGAAATGCTAAACGGTTGCAGCACTCCACAGACCACGCTTGCCAACTGCAGCTAGTATTTTAGCAGAGGAAATGTCAGGAATAATATACAATATCAGGACTTAGCGACAGGCATGTGCGAACTAAGAATGGGCTGAATCTTTAAGTTCAACGTCCGCAGAGACTGTGGAGATTCCATTAATGAGAGTATTGCAGAATGGGATTAATGAAACTTTCGAAACTCATGGGACAGTGCAGGATATTGTTCAAATGTATGCTTCAATGGCATTATAGTTTAACATCGGCCACTTCAACACTTTGAACACACAAGGCAATACTAACTGTTGCTTTCAATCACACTTAATTCCAGTTCCAGTCCCGGAATCAGGGAAACAGCCATGAAGATCAAATTCGAAGTTGGGATGGAATGACGGGAGAGCAGCGCGTGTATTTCCGAGGTCAAAAACGGGGCTGAAGGGAATTCTTGCCCCCATTTATAATATTATAGCCATAAGCAGTATATGTTGCTGAGACAGCTGATTGGCGCATCTAAACAGTGTTAAGACTAACTTTGGGGTGGCAAGGTTCGAAATTTCATTTTCATGTTTGACCAATGTTTTTGACATTGGCAGTAGCAGCTGCCTTTCTCGCATCCGCTCAGAATCTGCTTCTTGTTCCCAGTAAATACTGCAACCTGGAGAAGGTTGTGTTGTGGTTATATAATAAACGAGTCATCCTTGTGACTCAGACACGGATCTGGTAATGTTAAAATTCGTCGAATAAAACCTGGAATAAAAAGCTGACCTCAGGAACAGAGAACATGACTTTAATTTCCTGCAATCCCATTCATGCATGTCCCTTACGCAGGGCATGCTACCATCTTTACCCAATCCTGCCTACTTGTGACTCCAGGGCCAGAACGATTTAGCTGACCCTTAATCCGAGAATGCCGACCGTGTGGGAACGCAGGCCATTCGGCCCTTGCAGTCGACACCATCCCTCCGAAGCACATCCTATCAGATCCACACCCCATACCTACTCCATTCCCCTTCATTTCCCATGGCTGATCGCAGTAACCTGGACCCCTTCAGACTGTCGGAGGAAACTCACACAAGCAAAGAGAGAATGTGCAAACTGCAAACAGTTACACGAGACTGGGATCGAATCCATGTCTCTCGTGCAGCGAAGCAACAGCGAATCAGGATGAACAACAAATGTTGTCCTGACCAGCGACATCCACACCCAGTGGGTATATAGGGAAGAATAAAAACACATTCACAACATGGACAACGAGACTTGCATCTGCGTGGACATGATTTGAACCAATCGTTCACCCTGGGTAGATACAAGGACACCGATATCACAGAGAAACCAGCGCAATGCGGGGTTCAATTATCTGCTGAAGTGGAAATTCATTTACTCAGTCAAACTGGGGAATGACTGTTCAACAGTCCCGTTTGTGGGGAGGGCTCAATGAGCAAACAAAACTCCAGTGTAACCAACAAAATTACATATCCCAGAAGGAGATCAATTAAACTGTCAATGTTGCAGTTCATCCCAAACAGCTGCCAGTTTAATGCCGTCAAATTCATAGTCTCATGTAACATGAAAACAGGCCTTTCACTCCTACCAGCTCATACTGAACATAATGCCAAACTAAACGAGTCGCATCTGACGGCTCCTGTAATTGTTGAGAGTTAATAATGCCCTTGTATTATTATTACTGCATTGTTAATATGAACGTTCAGATATAATTCTGTTCAAATCCTGGCATGGCAGATGCTGGAATTTTATTTCTCTAAATACCTAGAGTTGAAGAGTCTGATGATGTTGAATCAGTTGTTGTAGATCTGATTCACTAATGCCTGATAGAGAAAGAAACTGCCATACTTATCTGGTCTGGCTGACATGTGACTCCAGATCCATAATATCGTGGTTGATTCCTAATTGCCCTCTGGGCAATAAATAATGGGCTAGGTATGAATGAATAGCTATTTTTAAATGCGACTGAAACTTTTCAATTCATTTATCTAAATATCCTGTAAACATTGTAAATGTACTTTCATTCATCACTACCTAGGGAAGTGAATTGCACACATAACCTATCCTCTGTTAAAAAACAAGCCTCTCATGTCTTATTTTAAATCTCTCTCTTTTCAACGAAAACATTTGCCCTCTCGTTTTGAAGCCCCCCTCCTTGGAGAAAAGACAGTTACAGTTAACTCTATCCAAACTCTCAAAAAATTATAAATTTCTATCAGTTCGCCTTTCAAACTCCAGTGCTCGAGTGAAAATATTCTCAGCCTATCCAGCCTTTCGTTTTAACACAAACCTTCCCCACTAGCCATGCGCTGGTATACCTCTTCTAAACCTTCTCCAGCTTAATAATTTCCTTGCTATTACTTGGCGACAAGAACTGGACGCAGTACTCCAGAAGAGACCTCACACAACATCCTATTCAATTTCAACATAAGTACCAACTCCTATGCTCAAAGGACTGAGCAACAAATGCAGGATGACAATTTTTTAACCATTCTGTCGATATGTGAAGCAAACTAAAAAGAATTATGCACCTGCATCCCTGGCCTCCGTGTTCCACAACACTATGCAACGCCCTATCACTAATTGTATACTCCCTATTCATATTCGATGTAGCAAAATGCAATACCTTCCATTTATCCAGATTGAACTCCAAGTGACATTTTTCAGCCCAAAGACGCATTGGATTACGATCATTCTGGAATCTTAGATCACCTTCTTTACAGTCTCCAATTCTGGTGTCCTCTGTGAGCTTATGAACCATGGCTTCTGTGAGTTCCATTGTTTTCTCATATTGGTCAACGATTTTTAATTATTTGTCGTGTGATCATTTAGCAGTGTGCAAATTATGTAACAATTAGCCATGTTGTTAACAATGAGGAAGAAAGCCATAGACTGCAGGGAGATTGGAAACAATTGGCAAGAAAAAGTGCTGAAATGAATTCAATTCAGTGAAGTGGGTGATAATGAATTTGGGGAGAAACAATGATACAAGAGTGAATACTGAGTGGTTTACAGTAATAAAAGAGAAATTGGAGTGGGCATTCACGAATCTTTGAAGGGGATTGGACAAGGGATCAAATGGTCTCGAGGGGTTGGAGATACTTTCTGTTCTTGATCGCAGCTGGGAATATAAGAGCACGAAAATTATGCTGGAACTTTAGCAACTGCCTGTACAGAGATGAGTCAGAGGACTGGCCACAAGTCTGGTCATTGCATTCATCCTTTTTTATGGAGAATGATAAAATAGAAGATGGAGGGCGGAAATAGACCATTTGGCGCATCAAGTCTGGATCAGCACTCAATCAGATCTTCGCTGACAAGTCAGGCACGTTCCTTGGAGGAGAACTTGCAAATGGAAGTCATTCGATGCATAAATCCATTAGACGATAGAGCAGAAATTAAACCATTCAGCGCAGTGTTTCTGCTCTTCCATTAAATCATGGCAGATACTTTCTCAACCCAATTCTCCAGCTTTCGCCTCATAAACCTTGATTCCCTTGACAACCACGCTGCTACATACCTCAGGCTTACATATAATCACAGCCCTGGCTTCCACAGCTTTATCTGGCAACGAATTCCATACATTCAGCACTCTCTGGCTGAATAAGTGTCTCTTATTATTGCTCTCAAATGTCTTCCCTTTTCTCCAAAGCTGTGCCTTTGTGATCTAGTCTGTACTAAAAATGGAAACACCTTCCCAGCAGCCACTCTGTCTAGGCGATTCACGATTCTATAAGTACCAATTAGATTTCCTCTTATTCTTCTAAAGTTCATCGAGTATTGACCCAGAGTCCTCGAACGTTCCTCATGTGTCAAGCTTTTCATTTCTGTCACCATAATGGTGAATCAGTTCTGAACACACCGCAGCACCAGTGTATCCTTCCTGAAATTTGAGGACCAAACGTACACTCAGTAATCCAAATGTGGTCTGACCAGATTGTTATAGAGCTGCGGAAGTGCATCCCTGCTTTTATATTCAAATATTCCAAAAATAAATGTCAGCATTGCAGCTGTCTTCCAAACTATAGCTTCAATCTGCAAGTTCATCTTAAGAGAATCCTGGGCTAATATACTCAAGTATCCTTGCACGACAGGCATGTGCACCTTCGCCCCATTTAGACAACAGTCCGTGTCTTTATTCTTCCTACCAAAGTGCAACACCTCACACTTTCCCACATTATGCTCCATCTGCCATTTATTTTCCAATGCTCCCTACATGTACATATCTTTCTGCAGCATCATCGCTTCCTCAATGCTACCTGTCCTCCTGCCATTGCATTGTCTGCAAATTGACACACAATGCCCTCAGGTACTTTACCTAGATCGCTAATGGAGAAAATGAAAAGTTGTAGCCAACACAGCCTTGAGGAACGCCACTTGTCACCAGCTGCCACTCTGAGAAGGATCATTTTGTTCCCAATCACTGCTTTCTGTCCTGCGAGCGCAGCTTTCCTCTGAAACCATGGGCCCTTACCTTATTCAGTAGTCTCCTGTGCGGCAAATATCAAAGGCCTTCATGAAGCTCAGACACATAACATCCAATGGCTCTCCTTGGTCTACCTTCCTCGTTACTTCCTCAAAGAAGATTTTTTGCAGATTTGTCAAGTATGGCCTCTCCATGATGAAACATTACTGACTTTGCCTTATTTTAACATGCACTTCCAAGTATTCAGAAATTTCTTCCAATGGAATGGATTCCAGGATTGGTCTATAATTTGCCAGCTTTTGTGTTGTTTCTTTTTAAAGTGGGGTGTCACGTTTGTGATTTTTCAGTCCTATAGCACACTTTCTGATTCTAGCGATTCCTGAAAGCTCTCCGCTAACATATCCACTATTTCTTCAGTTGTCTACCTTAGAACTCTGGAGGATACTCTATCTGATCCAGATGATGTATCGACCTTCAGGCCATTCAGTGTTTTTTGCACTTTCACACTGATGGCCACTAGACTCACATCTGTTCCCCCCATTCTCTTGTATATTTGGGTATAACTCATGTCTTCCACTGTGAAGACTGGCAGAAAATATTTTTTCAGTTCCTCAACAATTTCCTTGTTCCCCACTACTTTCTGTCAATTGTCATTTTCCAGTGGCCCATTGTCAACTTCTACCTCTCTTTTGCGTTTATATGAATAAAGAAACAACTGCAGTCTTACTTTATATTAGTAATGATTCGGAGATGCCGGTGTTGGACTGTGGTGTACAAAGTTAAAAATCACACAACACCAGGTTATAGTCCATCAGGTTTAATTGGAAGCACACTAGCTTTCCGAGCGACGCTCCTTCATCAGGTGATTGTGGAGGGCTCGATCGTAACACAGAAATTTATGGACGATAACCTGGTGTTGTGTGATTTTTAACTTTATATTAGTAGTTATCTTATATTTAATCTTCTCCCTCGTCATTGGTTTTGTTGTTGCCCTTTGTGCATCTTTGCGAGCTTCCCAACCCTCTGATTACCCACTGCCCTTCACCACATTATATATTTTCTCTTTTGCCTTTATGCTATCGATGACTTCCTCAGTCCGCCATGGTTGCCTCATCCTCCCTACACCATGCCTCATTTTCCACAGGATGTGTCTCTGATGTGTCTGATGAATTACGCTCAGACACTCCTGCTACTGCATTTCCACTTTCCTGAGTACTCGTTAGGCTCCTCTCCTCACCAATTTCACGAAGCTCCTCCCTCATGCCTCTGTACTTGCCTTTATTCAACTTTAATACCGTTACCTCTGATTGTATATTCTCCTTCTCAGGGTAATTGCAGGGTAAATTCAATCATATTATCATCACCGCCTCCTAAGGGTTCCTTCATCTTCAGCTCCCCTGTCTCGTCTGCCTCATTGTACAATGCTAAATCGAGTATTGCCTGTTCCCAAGTTGGCTCCACCACAAGCTGCTCCAAAAATCCATGTCGTCGACATTCCACAATTGAATTGAATTGAATTCATTGTCACGTGCATTGAGGCACAGTGAAAAGCTTTGTCTTGCGATAAATGCAAGCATATCACAGAGTTAAGCTGCATAGATGTATAAATAATATGCAAACATATAATAGGTTGTTCTTTGTATTTGTCCGGGCCGAGTTCACCACTCGCTGTAACCGTCTCTGACCTTGAATGGTACAGGTGCCATATCAGGTAGTGATACATATAAACTTCTTGCAATAACGTCGTGCAGGATACACTTTATCACTGCTCTGGGGGCTTTTTTTTGATGGGGAATAACTTGACCATTTTTGAAAACATGTCGACAATAACTAGGATATATTTGTATTCCTCCTTCTGAGGCATGTGGGAAAGGTAAATTAGAATGTGGGTGAAATGACCCTCAGAAATTTTTATGTAGTCATGTTTGGCCATCGGCTTCCCTGCATTTTTCGGTGGACAGATGAGACACTGTGACAGCAGGGCTTGGGCAGCTGCAGTGAATCCCGCTGCATAGCAGGAATGGCGAACAGCATCTTGTTTCTGTGTCCGATTCCGTATGCTGCCTGTGCCAATAAGTGCAGATGGGCTTTCAGGTAGATGATGCAGGGGTGGGTAAGAACCTGCAAGGACGGTGATTGTAGGCACCAATGCGGGCCCATGCGGCCCTCTCATCTGGTGCGGCGGCTTGCTGTGCTGCTCAGATTGCATCGAGAGGGTCAGGAGACTCTTGAGGTTTTTCCACACTGTGGGGTCTGTAGGGCATAAGTAGCCAGTGATAGTGCAGATTCCAGGGTGACTGCATCAGCTGAGGTATTTGCTTGGGTGACGGGATCGGTGGCAGAGTTATTGGCGTCACATTTTATAATTGCGACAGCGGCAGGTAGCAGGACTACTTCTAGGATGTTGGCAATGAGTGCTGCATGTTGGAGTGGTCTCCCTGCTGAGCTGATGAACTCCCTCTGTTTCCATATTATGCCAAAGTCCTGAACGACTCCAAAGGCACATCTGGAGTCTGTGTAGATATTGGCTGTGCTACCCTGTGCCAGGTTGCAGGCTCTGGTGAGAGCAAAGAGGTCTGCTGCCTGTGTGGACACCACATCTGGTAAACCAGCTGATTCGAGAGTGGTGAAGGGGGTGCAGATGGCTTGGCCTGCTAATATGTATTGGTCTGATGGCCAGAAGGAAGAGCCGCTGTTGCAAGAATATGGTCAGGGTTTTCTCAGACCGGTCAGGACACCTGCTAAACCAGGCGAAAATGAGGACTGCAGATGCTGGAGATTTGAGTCAAGATGAGAGTGGTGCTGGAAAAGCACAGCAGGTTAGACAGCATCTGAGAAGCAGGAAAATCAACGTTTCTTGCAGGAGCCCTTTGTCAGGAACGCTGAACCAAGTCCAAGCAATTGTTGTCTGCAGAATCATGTTAGCTGAACGGAATTAGGGTTCCGGGGTTCAAGGCTAGGGCGCGGTGTACGGAAAGGTTTTCCGAGATCAAAGTGACCTCATGACCAGTTCTCTGATTTGCAGTAAAATATTGGATTGCTGTTGAATTAAGCAGCAGGGAGAGACACAGTAGGATCAAAACAATAGGCGGGTGATCTAGCACACTGGGGTGGCCTTATCTGCTGTTACTGTGGCTGCTGCCACGGCACACAAACATGCTAGCATTCCGCTCATAACAGTTGGTAACTAAACATTATAAAAAGTAAAAGGGCGATGGAGATCCCCATGAAGCTGTGCCAAAATGCCAAGCACGAACCCGTCTGGCTTGGTTACTAAAAGATAGAAGAACTGTGAGTAATCTGGTTCTGCCAGAGCAGGAGTGGAAATTATTTGTTGCTTCAATTCAGTGAATGCCCGTTGAATTTCGGATGTTCACTTCACTCTGGCTGGCTGTTTAGGCAAAGCTGCCTCCCGCAGATGTGTATCAATAGCACAATGGACAGGAATCCAGGGCTGCAGTAATTGACAATCCCCAGCAACACTTGCAGCAGCCTGTTTGTGGCAGTTAGGGGATTCTGCGTGATGACACCCAATTGCTCCTTGGACAGTGCTCTGAGGCCATTGGAAATGTCGCGCCCCAGATATTAGACATTTTGCTGACAGAGCTGCGTTTTCTTGATAGACACCCTGTGCCCATTCTGTGCCAGACTGCAGAGCAAGGCTACCGTAAACTGCTTGCATGGAGTAGCAGAGGTGGCAGCCAATAGTAGGCCATCTGCATACTGGGGGAACGTGCTGTGGCATGGGGGTGAAGGGTGGACAGGGTGAGGTATACTGCAGCAGCATAAATTTAAGGCTCTCCGAATACCCTTAGGGAAAGCCGGTCCATGTATTTTGGCAGCCGCCATATGTAAAAACATAAAGTTTCAGGGACAAATTTAATGGAGAATGATGCTGAGCAAAGGTCGATTACAAGAATATCAGGTGGAGGAGGCGGTGATACTCTATTTGATTGGGCGGAGAACAGCTGGCCTGCCTGGTTCTATTGCTGTGCCCACAGCACACACAAAACTCGCCCTGTCAAATCAGTGCAAGCTCGACGAAGGGATCTGTGTCTTGCCTAAATGGTGTAAAATGTATAGTTGGTTGTGCGACATGCCCTATCTGGTGGGCATGTCCAGGGACAGGAGACAAACACTAATGTCACAACTAACAGCAGGGCTATTCCAGACGACTGTTTCAAACATCCTGGAGCCTTAGTGCGCCGCCACATTCCAGAAAGTGCTGAAACGAGAGAAAGAAAGAACACAATAAGAATGGGCCATAAAAAGTGAATTTCACCAATCACAGTCTCGATTAGATTACATTTCCCTTTCGCCGTCTCCAGGACAGAAATGAAGGAAAGGGGAGAAATGTAAGAACATATGTCATCGCAATTCATTGGAAGAGCAAATAACGGCTGATAGCGTCACAGTAGGGCTTTGTTTCACAGTCTCTCTTCGGCTTCAGTGAAACCTCAACTTGCCTGGAAAAAAACCCAGCGGCAGTCGAGCGGTTTGCGATTTTACATGTCGGAGGCGAACTCTCTCAGACCGCCGTTAATTCTCCAAGAAGCAAACCCACCAGACCTTTTTTTTTATTTGAACACGCACTTAAACACGCTGCAGCTTTGTTGTTTACCCGCAGAAACGGCAGTGGTGGGATTGGAAACGATGCCTCCTTCGAGGCTGGAACCTGGACCCAGCGACGTAGATCGCTCGGCTACAGTTACACCCGCGCGCAACGCCATTTTCATACATTTTCAATTGTGCTCCTGCAAAACAACAGAAGGAAAATCACAGGGGAAGCATTCCGCGAACCATGTCCTCTTCGCATAGCAGCTGGAATATGTCCCACTACAATATCAATTTCTCAGCAGTTTATGATAGCCGATCAAACCACACAAAACTCAATGGAAAGCTGAATCTATATTCTGACAATATTTCCAGCGACAAATGTATATGCGAGTGTTAGAATGCTGTTCCGTCATCATTTGATAAAATAACCATTAGCTGCTTGACATTACTGCAATTTCGATTCTTGCTTTGCTAAATGATTTCACCCATTGCTCGAAACAGGACAACTTTCACGTTTACATGGAACATGAAATACACCGGACTACAGGGAAAATGCACAAAGCTGAGCAGGCTGTGTTCCACATCATACCGTGCAGCATAGTTTCAGTCACTGTGTCTGTTTTGCAGAATAAGAGTCCCAAAGAATGTTCTCCACCCTAAAACCGGAGGTAGCATTACAATCCGAGAACGACAGATCACATTGTGAGGATGCTCTGACCACGGGGCCAGTTCGAGATACTACTTTTTCTTGCCTTTTACCATAACCGTGCAATTTGCTGCTGAGATGTTCACACCAGGACAGGAGCCACATGGATACCCACTGAGTTGGAAACCTGTGTGGGAATCGACGAGAAGCGACTCAATCAATTTTGCTGAATTCCATGGTGCTTATTAGGAATTCTGTTCACGACAATCTAAAAGGCAGTTTCTGACATAGATACAGAAGTCAAAAGGTAATTACCTCACCCCACCCCCATTCCAGAAGAGGTGCTAACTGCCCTTGAGTGCTTTTTGTTCTCGATGTGAAGAGCTCTCACGTCTGAGTCACCTTCACGTCTCTGGTTGCTGAGTGAATCACAAAGAAGGAATTTCACCAGAGCTGCAACTGCCTCACTTCCCCACTCGCCCTCCCCGTTTACATTTTCCTGCTCGTCAGTGATTTAAAGAAAACCAAATGGATGCGATCTCATTCTGTAGCCTCTCTGTCGAATCTCCCGTTTCAGTTCCAACGTGGCTTAGATCTCGAGGCGCACCTTAATACTAGTGACGCTATGAAAGCACAGGTCCAGAGGTTCTCTGAGAGTGTAATTTCTTTCATTGCTGTTGCTGATTGAATGAGCCACTCACGTGCGAACTGATCCAAAACATGATTCAGGACCTCTGGTGCCAATTCTCGCACATTGAATAACGACAGACAGCTTCCAAATGAGGCCTTTCAGAAACGACTTTGGGATACATTTGACAGACAGACAAGTTCAGGAATCCGCGGTGCACTGTGACACCAGCGCATCAGCTTCTTCCCTGTCTTTGAACCGGGCCGCCTGCGCAAGGAATGCAAATGCGGTACTGCTTTTCGTGGAAGAATCAGAACGCGGTAACTAGACTCTCAAACAGAATGGCAAATGATCAGAACCAGGTTGGAGAAAAACTTTACAATGCTTTGCACAGGGAGAAAGTGAAGACTGCAGATGCTGGCGATCAGAGCTGAAAATGTGTTGCTGGAAAAGCGCAGCAAGTCAGGCAGCATCCAAAAGCAGGAGAATCGACGTTTCGGGCACGAGCCCTTCTTCAGGAATGCTTTGCACAGTAATTCCATGGAATTGCATTACATTTCACTACGAGAGCAGATTTGTTCAAGCAAATTCGAAGGCAGGTTTGCAGATGGGAAAGCAAGCAAAAAAGCTCCGTTCTTGTCCATGTAAAAGGCTGCAGTTAAAGAACAAAGGAGTTCCAACCCAGTTTCGAAATGGCGATCTTTCATGCGTTAGGCGCACATGATGACTACGACACTACAGAAACATGCCGCAGCAAGCTTCGCTGCAGCTCAGTGGTGTCCAGCACTGAAAGTTGAAGCCATTCTCCATTTCACCTTTCTGTTTCCAATAGGTCGTTGTTGTCCAGCGTAATTGACATCTTGAAAACGTAAACGAAATTGATGACAAAATATTGACAAGTATGTAGTCAATGTTTGGACCGTAGTGCGAGGTGGAATAGGGTGGGACTACTTTCTCTACAGCGTAACGGCTACCACATGATCTTATGGAAGGGTTGTAAACTGAGTATATATGTGTTTTACCCAAGCTGGGGCGAGTTGAAAACCCGAGAGCATAGGTTTAAGGTGAGTGGGCTGAAATTGACAAAGGACCTGAGGCACATTTCCCACACAGAAGGTTGTGCGTGTGTGGAATGAGCTACCAATGGAAGTGGAGGAGGCTATTAAACTCAGAAAATTGCAAAGGTAACCGGATGAGTTTCTTGATAGGATGGGTTTAGAGGGATTGGGGCCAAATGCTGGGGAATGGGACTTGTTTAATTTTGACTATGAGGTCAGCATGGACGAGGAATACTGGAAGTTTCTGTTTCCACGCGGTGTACACCAATAACTGTGTGTTGCTCACACCGGCTTTAAAGGATTACGTTTTAGCGGGGCTTGCCGTCGCAGTCTGTGGTACAATCATTTAATCTGTTCGACTGCTCACGGGAAAGGTGGCATTGTGGAACACTGCAGAAACGAACGACTTCCTTACTTTTGCTCCGACTGGACATACTCCGTGAAATTTTCCCAGATCCTCAGTTGAGGATTTTTGCTGCTGGAAACTACCTCAGAAACCCTGTTAATTCGTAATGTATTGAGCGAGTCACAAAAAAGAAAGCATTTAACACAGAACACAAACAAAACTGGCAAACCAAATGCATTTTCAACCACAGGGAAGTATGAATGCTAAATGTGAGACAGACCGAAGGCATGAGCCATAAACTCATCTCACAACTAACAGCAGGGCAATTCCAAACTACTCTTTCAAACTTACTGGAGCCGCAGTGCACCACCACTTCCCAGAGCGTGCTTAAAAGAGAGAATGAAAGAACATAATATGAATTGGCGAGAAAAAGTGAATTTCACCAATTACAGTCTCGATTAGATTACCTGTCCCTTCCGATGTCTCCAGGACAGAAATGAAGGAAATGGGAGAAATGTAAGAGCAGATGACATCGAAATTCATTTGAATTATGTTCCCATTCGCCAAAACACCAAATAACGACGAGTTGAGTCACTGGAGGACTTTGTTTCATAACAGCGATGAAATAACAGTCTCCATTCGGTTCCAGTAAAAACTCAACTTGCCTGGAACATAAAGCAGCAGTACAGCTGCTTGCTGTTTTCCGTGTGGGAGGCGAGCACGACCATGACAGCACAGACACTTTGAGAAAATCTGTACTCTCCCACACCACAGTTAAACTCTCCAGGAATCATACCCAATTTGTTAAAACCTCAACTTGCCTGGAACTTAAAGCAGCTTGAGCCCGCGATTTACTGTGTGGGAGGCGAACACGATCATGACAAGATTGACACTGACCCCTGTCTCCATAATGCAAACTCCCAGTCCTGCTTTTTATTTGAACATGCCGCAGCCACAGAATTGCAGTGGTGTGGGGCGGGGGGGTGGAACTTCTTTAGTAATTGGGCTCTGAAGCAGCCACCTCCGGCTCCTTGGCTACCCTTCATCGGGCTGATTCGGTTCCAATAGTGAAATTTGCTGTGTCTGATCCGCAGGACATCCTGCAGGATTTTCAGACAGCGCCATCCTCCTTGTGACATGTTCGTGCTGGATAACATTCTGTTGTGTCATGTGTCCCGGCTTTGCCAATTTCACCGTTGATTAACTCCCTACATCCTGTTTGTCGAACTGTGATTCCACTCAGAATCGCAAATGTGTCACAAACCACCTTAGCTGTGCTGGCTCTCTACAGAGATAAATGTGCTTCTCTTTTCGTATCATTCTCTTGCCTTCTCCCTATAACTCTACACATTTTTACTTTCAACATTAACTTGAAGTAGTTTTTCAAAAACTCGATTGAAACTGCGTCTTTGTCAATGTCAGACCCTAACCACTCCCTATCTGAAAACATTTCTCCTCATGTACATTTTTCTTCTTTTACTAATGTCTTTAAAACTCTGCCGAATTTTTCTCGATCCTTTCAGGGGTAGGGAGCATTCCCCTTTACTTATTCCCTCTCTCTAACCCACTCATGTCTTGGAAAGGTTTCAAAAGGCCAGCTTTTGGCCTTCTGCTCTCCAAGGAGACCTGTCCCAACTTTCCAAATGACATTTATTGTCGACATTCCCCGTACACCACACCATTCTCATCAACGTGTTCAGCGCTGTTTTCAATCATTTCACGTTCCCACTTCCTGAAGTCTCACACCCAGAACTGTGCAAAAATCCAGATGGTGGATTTACTCAGAGTGGGATTCTGTGGATTAACACTTGTTTCACTTTCACCACATGTGGTACTGTGCCATGTCCACTACAATGACACTCCTGACCCCAAATTCAAAGGTATTTCAAAGGGTGCAACTTAATGATTTACATCTTTTTATCAAACAGTTGATAGGACGACCGGGCAAAAGTGAAATCAAACAACCAAGGCTCGATGGCGATTTGAAGCAAGACATTCTCACATGCCAGTATTAACACAAGCTAGTAAGCGAAGGTCATGCCCCAGACACTCTTACATTTCCAACACCAAACCAGTTGAAATTCGGTCAGGTCCAATTACATCCCAATTTGTTCTCAGATTTCTAAGCATCAAAGTCTTTTAAGAATATCGCCTTCTCATTCCGTCTCCTTGTTCACCGGACAGTGCTGTTTATTCCTTCCGCTTGGACTAAGTTGTCTCCATCGGCAGAGTATTCAGCTATTTCCCTCCATTCAGCAAGCAGTGTGAGGAGAGGCAAGCGCGGATACACTCGAAACCTCGCTGTCATCGGCACAGCCAGTTCCCTCAAGTGCTGGGAATCAGCAAGTTTGATTGGGAGCTTTCTGTAAATATCATTTATCTGAGAAGCGATAAAGATGTTGAGCTGATGGGTAAGACACAAGAGTACTCCGGACTCTCTACCCTCAGGTAAATTCATATGAGGGCATTTTTGGGCAGCTTGTTTGCTATTCAAAATCCATCTTCACACAGCAATTCTGCAGAAATGCTTTTGTAACACTAACATCGGCTTCTTTGCTGCAATCGGGCAGCAGTTAACGTCTGAGCCCCAACTTTCCCAGATAAAGACAATCCGAGTGAAAGTCTCACTCACTGAGAGCCATCCCCACGTCCTTGAGCTGCGGGCCTGCAGACAGTTTAACGCAGAAGATAGGGTGAACAATGAGACTTTGAACAATCAGCCACTCTGTCCCAGAGACAGGAAGCGGGACAGCATCAATATGTGGCGTCACTCACGCGCCGACAGAAGCTGTCCAGCCCATCGAGTTCATAGCGACTCTCTGCCACTTGTATATCCCTGTGGTTATGTATGTCCTACTAATGCGGAGCTGTGCCTGTATCGCAATTCTGTCTCCAACAAATTGATCCAATTGTAATTTACAGCTTTTCATTTCACAGGGAGAACACTGCTGTGTGAAACGGCTTGTGGAATAACTGCACGGCGTCATGCGCATAGAGCACTCTACAACTGATGTGACTCACGTTCATCAGTTTATTCCCAGCTCTGGCAAGAGATTTTGTGAATCAGATCAGAGCACACCGACAGAGAACAGGAAACGAGCTTCCAGAACTTCACAAGTGTATTTCCTCACTTGTGTAAATTTTCCGTGTGTATCAGTATGAAATATTCATTTCAGAAACATTGAATGAAAGGAAGCGGAAAGTGAAACAACATGTAATGCGTAGAATGGAGATCGATTATAGAGGAACACTGGCTGGGCAGTACACACACTGAAACGTGGAATTGTCAACGAGTAGAGGATGTTTTCAATCCATTAATTTCATGGTTATGAGCCCAATACGCTCCCGCTGGGCCGCTCTGTTAGCGCTGACCATAGCAGTTTCACACAGTGTTCAGCTTTTCGTCTGGCGTGTGGCATGTACCTCAGAGGATGATTTCAAAAGGTCTTCACTATTATTGTGTTACACTCTGTGGCGCAGATGTGTCCCGGCTATGTGAATATAGCCTGTGACTAACTTGCCATGACTAACTTGCCACATTCTGTTGGTTTAACTGTGATTTCACTCAGAATCACAAAATATGTCACAGTGCAAAGTGAGGCTGTGCAGCCCCCAAACAATAAGGAAATGTCTATGTGGGTTGATTGATTTTATTTGATTGATTGATGGTCACATGAACCTCAGTACAGTGCAAACTTGTGTTTGCGATTGGTAAAGGCAGATCATTCTAATCAAGGACATGCAGATCACGGCATAAGTAAAACAGAATTTTGGACAGATTAAGGCTTTCTGGTTACTCCGCACAGGACGTGCACTCGGCAAAATCCACATTAACAGGATCAGCATCATTTGAAGTTAGGGAATCCATTTCTCAGTCTTGGAACGACCTCCAAGAAGTTGCTGTTGTGTGTCTTTAAGCGTCGGTACCATGTTCTGAACTCGAGCTCATCAAAATTATACATTCTGCGTCATACATAGAACCAAATGCAAAACTCCAGTGCTCAAGTGTGACTTCTCACACGTACATCACCCACCCGAGGCGATATCACACCCAAGACCAACAAGCCAGAACCGCACCAGAAACATGATCCACAAATTAGGTGAGTTTCCTTGTTTAAAAAATAGGGTTGTTCTGTTGTTTTGGAGGGAAGGCCGCACTGAGTTTTAATAACAGCTCCTTGCCATTCTGACTTCCAGTTCCCCGGAGGCTGTGCGAGCCACTTCTTTTGCGAGCGGGCTCCCATCATTGGCAGCTGGACGAACTATTGTTCAATTGGCAATTAGTGTTATGGGAGATAAACATGAACGCGCTTTTCAGCCCACTATCAAACACGGTGTTGTGGAGAGCGAGAGGGGGTTAGAGGTAGTGGGAGTTATGGAAGTTCTGTAAAGCTGTACAAGAGATCGCGCATGCACAGGACTTAATATTCCTTTGGGAAACTTGTGCAAATAATGCCATCTGAGACAGATAGAAATGTGAAGGACTGCAGGGAAAGAGAGAATCTCTTCCAGTCATCTGTGTCTGTGTCCTTCTCGAAGTCACAGCGAGGGCTCTGCTGTCTGAATCAGCATGGGATGTTACTGCAGCGAGTCCTGTCGCTCAGGCACATTGCACCTGATGTGTATCAGCTCTATCACATTACCGCCAGCTCAGAGAGTAGGCTTCACAGCTCCCATCATTCCAGAGTGACAGGGAACAGAAGAAAGCGATTCAGACCATCATCTGAACACCTGCTGGGGAGAAAACGGTTGTGGGAGAGCAAACAGTCTCGACCAGTGCATGTTTCCAGCATTTACAATCTTGGTCTGTGTAACAACAAAAGCAGGAACCAGGAACTGTTTATCTTGCTTCTTAAAACAGGCGTGAAAAGTTGCACCGCATAGATACATCTACATGCTGTTAGTGAAATGATGAAAAGCAGACTACAGTTCAGAGTATGACCTCTGGGCTATGGGCTCAGCACGCTCCAACTGTGACCCTCCGCTCACCGGGTTTGAACACAAACAAAGAAATGGCTCAGTGACAAAGCCTGTTGAAACGGATTCTGTGAGGAATTGAAAGCGATGGAATGAAAAGCCCCCAGAGAGCGGGATGTAACATTATCTGTGTAGGGATCGTTTTCCAGACTCGAGGAGAGTGCGCAGTGCTGTTTCCATGGATCAATATCAGGATAGATAGATTGAATCAGCGTTGAATGTTATTGTAGGGATCCCTGTCGCTTACACACACTGCACCTTTTGTACAATGGTGCAAAAGCACGGACGTTTTGTGTAGAGGGGACAATTTCAAAATCGTTACTGAGGCAAAATGCGCAAATGAGCAAAACAACAAAGCAACCACAGAATCTGGTGTTACGTGACGGGGTAAACCCCGTCTGCTAATGTAAACCAGCAAAGCAGAAAGGATTCACCCCGTGCTGTATTCTTTTAAAATTCCAGAGGCAAAGAACCAACCCAAAATCACTACTTAAAGTTAAAATAACAACTTTATTGTTTTTTATTGACAGAGAATAATCAACCTATAACTCCTTTCTCTAAACCTTCTGCTCCACAATACCTTCCCTCAACCCGACCCCAATAACTTTTACAAAAAAAGTTCAAATTTAAAAACCAGCTAGTTGCCGAATCTTCTCTTTGTATGTTCCTCTGTCGATTTTTTCTCCAGGTCGGTGTTGATGCTTTTTTTCTGTGCAATCTATTTCTCCAGATAGGCACCTCTTGGAGATTTCACTAACATCGTACATCTCTTGGTCTTTTAGATGCTCTCTTTGCTGTTCATTGTCGCTCTGTACAACTGTTCCAAATGTCCGATATTTGTCCCACAAAACGTTGGACCGTTTCATTGCTTTTAACATTGTAAAAATATCAAATTCTAACTTGATTGGGGCATAATTTAAACTGATTGGCCGAATTCAAATTTGATTTTTGTATCCATGTAACACAGTCCTTAGTTGCTTCGACCAAATGTTATGTTGTTGCCTTGTTCTGGACTCCTTGTGCTAGCCAGACATTTCAACATCATTAAAAGTACGTTACATCCACAACTTCATAACATCGGCATTTGCCAAGACAGTCTATTTCTCTCAACATCGCTCTCTATCAATCTCTTGTGCCTGAGATTTGAACAATCTCTAGTCAATGTTAATCAAAACTGCCCTATTCTCATAACCTCAGATTTAACACGCCCCCTTACTTATGTCTAACAATATTAATTTATTTCTCACTGCGTTACTTCAGCACACGTTGAGAAGAAATAAAATTGAGAACAACAGTCACCTGTGTGACTGCGATTTGACCCAATGTTGCTGCAGCCAACAGATTCAGCTGTAAGTGAAATAGCCTTCATCGTTCCTGTACCAGTAATGAGATTGCATAGCATGTGGTAAGTTTTCATGAGTTGAATTAGACGCAGCATAATTTCTCAGGGCGAAATTTACTGATGAAATACACGGGGGTTGGGGAGTTCAATTTGGTTAGGAAGGATATGGTCAGAGTTCTCTTGATACAAAATCGTTAGAGATGATGGAAATGAGATTTACTGGGAGGTATAGCCACGAGAAAAGAAAAGAAGGGATTTAATAGGATGGTGGAATAGATGAAGATTAACGCGACATAAATCAGGAATGACTGAGTTGTGTCCTAATGGAGGTTTTCCAGTGGATGTGAGGTTGGCAAGGGTAAATAAGAGGGAAGTTACCTCGTTAAGGTGAGTGTATAACTAGAGGTTAGAGCTTCAAAACCAGCGAGGAACGACAACGAAGCTTGCAGCAGGTATTTTTTATTCTGAGATTTTGAAATCGCAGATTACTTTTCAGACAGAAAAAAAATTTAGAAGATGATTCCAGCATATTTCAAAGGCCAGTTGCAGACACACAAGGAGCGAATTTAACAGGGGCAGGGATTCTGGGCTGCCTGGATGGGGAGGCAAAAGTGACACACTCACAAATTGTTTAACGTTCATCGGAAAGAAATTTCATAACACTGGCAACTGAACATGTTAAGTGTAAGAAGAGCTGGTGGTGTTGAAAGGTGCAGCCCCTGATTCGACGTGAACTACTACAAATTGTTAATGTGCTGAGCTGTTTGTTTTAGCTTTGCATTAAATGGAAGCCGGTTACCTCAGTCCACTGGCGAAATGGTTTATGGTATAGAGTGAGACTAACAACGTGGGATTAATTGTCGCACGGTCTCAGGTTGCCATAATGATCATCATCTCCTCCGCTCACGTGATCTATAATACAATTGTGACTCTCGTAAGTAGGAATGGACCTGCCAATGTCAAGCATCAGTTTCTTTGCCATCTGTTGCCTTGAACATTTGTTCACAATAAGCAGGAACGAGTCTGAGTCCTTTTAATACTCACTGCTCTCTGTCCGAAAAATCCAGCGACAAGAATCATCCTTACTCCTGTTGGAACCCACTGTTCTGCACAGCAGCAAAACTATCTGTCATGACTTTACCAGATTCGCTGACAACATTCAATCTACCCTAAGAGAGAAATCGAATTCCTTTCGAACGGTTTAATGAGCTGTGTGAGTTTGCAGCAAACAGGATGATACGAAACGAGTTTAACAGCCTTTTCAAGAATGTAATCCAGTGCAGTGTCAGAGATTTGAAGAAGGTCATCAAGCTAAAATATCGCCTCTGTTTCTCGATCCACAGATGAATAGTCACGTGGGAGATATGTGCTGATTTCCGGTGAATAATTGATATCTTTCCCAAAGACAGAACAATCCCACAAATCAGAAACTGGAGTTTTAGAATCGATGCTGCCTTATTCGACATTATTCTTCAGCTACGCTTTAGTCTGATGCTCCAATAATTCCTGATCAACGTCAGTAAAACCAGCGTTAGATCAGGATTGAAATTACAACTGCGGCATTTTAACACACTGTTCAGTGCCAAGCGCTGATCAGTTGCTCCACTGGAGCCGCCGGCAGCAAGCCTATAAAGTGCCCTACTCGTACCTCTGGGACCTTCGACCCGTGTGTTCTACTTTTGCTGTTGTTCTGAAATTAAAGCTAAGGCAGAGAAGGAGGAACTGATATGGACCTGTGACTATTCGAGCATCAGGTTCAGGAAATGGGACACAGAAAAATGTTGTGCAAAATAGACTTGATTGAAAACTGGGTTTCCGTGGGTCGCTGCGCTGTTTGTAGACAATGTTATATTATCGCTGTCACAGGGCTTCTCATTCGGTCTGCTTCAATTTAGCACAGAATTCGATTCAACGACACTTCACTAACTTTTTCTGCAAGTTCCTACTGAGCGCATGAAACATACTGCATTCACCATCAATCTTCACCATGGCTACATGCAAGGACATGTTGCACGGTTTTCATGAATAGAACATAGAACATAGAAGAATACAGCGCAGTACAGGCCCTTCGGCCCTCGATGTTGCGCCAATCCAAGCCCACCTAACCTACACTAGCCCACTATCCTCCATATGCCTATCCAATGCCCACTTAAATGCCCATAATGAGGGAGAGTCCACCACTGCTACTGGCAGGGCATTCCATGAACTCACGACTCGCTGAGTAAAGAACCTACCCCGAACATCTGTCCTATACCTACCGCCCGCCCCCTTAATTTAAAGCTATGCCCCCTTGTAATAGCTGACTCCATACGTGGAAAATGATTCTCACTGTCGACCCTTTCTAAACCCCTAATCATCTTATACACCTCTATCAAGTCACCCCTAAACCTTCTTTTCTCCAATGAAAACAACCCCAAGTACCTCAGCCTTTCCTCATACGATCTTTCTACCATACCAGGCAACATCCTGGTAAACCTCCTCTGCACCCGTTCCAGTGCCTCCACATCCTTCCTATAGTATGGCGACCAAAACTGCACACAATACTCCAGTTGCGGCCGCACCAGAGTCTTATACAACTGCAACATGACCTCAGTACTCCGGAACTCAATTCCTCTACCAATAAAAGCCAGTACGCCGTATGCCTTCTTCACCGCACTATTTACCTGTGTGGCAACTTTCAAAGATTTGTGTACATGGACACCAAGATCCCTCTGCTCATCCACACTACTGAAGATAGAAGAATGTCATGCAAGAGTAAATTGAATTTCAGTTTAAATTGTAAAGTGATTAGAATCCAGAGTGAGATACTGAATTTCCCAAATTCATGTTTATTACCGTGACCAGAACTCGAGCCAGGCAAAGGGGAAATCTGTTCCTGAATCCCCAATATCCACACGGCCGTTTGCTCCATGTGTCCAGTTGAAAACCTGTGTGAAGAAGCATGCAGTATGACAGAGTGCCTGGGAGAATCCACCACTGTCTGATCTAAAGCTGCAACAGGAGCTGTGTATTCCAGCTGTGAGAGCGGTAGGATAAAGGGGAGTACCTTGGTATTCAGTGGAGTAGATTCACAGGTTCCTCATCATGTTATCGTTTAAAACCCTATGTCAGAAACAGCACAGACAGAGAGGAATAGGAGGTGGACATTTCGCTCGCCAGCGCTTCTCCTCCATTTGATGTCACCATGACAGACCAAACACATCAACGCCTTTTACCAGAACATCCACTTCAATATGTCACCCAAAGGGAAAAAGGCACAGAATAAACCGAAAAACTCTGCAACTGTGGGAGAGGGATGTGTTTATATACAGTGGGCTTCTGCAGTGGGTTTTGCGACTGAGAAGTCGATTCTGGGCTGATCATGTTTCAAGTGCTATGATTCCCTTAAAACTCACCACCCAGAAAGTGAGGAATCTTCTCTGTTCAGTAGCAGGGAGAAGAACTCCAGACGACAGGAACTGATGATGAATCAGAATTTATTCAGCAGAAATCTGAACTAAACTCCGATTCTGTTGTAACTCAAACTCACAAACTTTGAATCGCAATCTTAACAATTCAGTAGAAGTCCAACACGTCTTTCAATGTGTCACAGAGCTGTACTAGCCTCCATTTTACTGCACCAAAAGTTACGGTGGTCAAGTCTTTCATCAAGCATTTCTTTATTCTCGCCCCAGTTTACAGTACTTGGTCCTTATCCATGTATGGTCTAGCCCCTCAAGTGATCGGCTAAGTACTCCTGAAGCATTTTAATAACCCTTCGCTTTACCAAACGTTCAAATAGTGAGTTCCAGAGAAACAACACTCTCAGGATGCAAACATTCTTCCTAAATCTTTTCTGAACATCCTCTCTCTAGCGTTTTATCTATATCCCTGGTTATTAATCCTTCCCATAAGAAGTTTATTCCTATCACACGTATCTATCCCCTTTCTGTGCACGTTAATCAATTTCTCTCTCAGCTTTCTCTGCTCTCAGATGAAGAGCCCCAGTCGAGGTCATCTATCATTGCAGTGACGAAGGTGTAGTACTTTAAAAGTACAGCAGGTCAGGCAGCATCCGAGGATCAGGAGAATCGATGTTTCGGGCATAAGGCCTTCATCAGGAATTAGACTTTTGAGTCGGTGTTGAGGGAGGGGAGTGCGATTGGTGGTCAGGTAGCTGGGAAAGTGATAGGTGAATGGAGGTGAGGGATAAGGTGATAGTTCAGAAGGGGGATTGTTGGCCGGGTCCAGAGAGCAGTGCCTAGTTGGAGGCTTTGGACTGGGATAATGTGGGGGCAGGTGAAATGATGAAGCTGTTGAAATACACATTTATCCCGTGTATTTTGCAGGGTCCTAAGGTGGGATATGAGACGTTGTTCCTCCAGGCATCGGCTGGTAATGGAATGGCGGTGGTTTGTGCCCAAAACATCGATTCTCTTCTCCTCAGATGCTGTCTGACGTGCTGTGCTCTTCCATACTAGACTCTCGACTCTGAGCTCCAGCACCTGCAGCCATCACTTTCGCTTATCTTTGCAGATGGAATGGTCGAGCTCAGGCACCACCTTGGTAAATCTCCTCTGACCACCCTCCCGTGCAAACACACTTTTCCTGAAGGCTGGCGATCAGAAACAGAACAAAATTATCGGAACAAAATCAGCAGGTCTCGTGCATCTGGGGAGAGATTTTCCAGCCAAACGATCCGCTTGGAACGAATGGGATGTGTAGGTTTGGCAGGAACGCGAAAAAAGGTGGACAGGGTCTAAAATGATTGAACTCGATGTTGGGTACTGAAGATTGCACGGTCTCTCAGTACGAAATGTCGTGCCGCTCTTCCAACTCGCGCTGTGCTATTCGGGAGCTCTGCAGCAGACCAAACAGAAATGGAGGAATGGGAACACAGTGGGATGTTGCAGTGACAGGAAGCTGGAAGCTCAGGGTCTTTGTTTGCTTGCAGATGTCACGTTTCACACCCGCTCTGTTTTTCTTTGCCTAGTCTAGACGACATCACATTGTGAGCTGGAAATGCAGCTTGCTAATTTGAGGGAGGGGCAGATAAATCACTGTAACCTTATGCAGTGAGGAAAGACATCGTAAACGAGCAGTATTATACCTTGTGGATTTCGTGGAATGTTGCCATACGGGGAACTGCTGGGGGTCAAATAGGATTGGACGATGGTGTACTGAGAGAAATCGTGCTGAATAGTGCTGGTATTCAGTTGTATGGGCTAGTGGGGAAAGGGCAGTAAAATGTATATCTTCCTGATTTTTCTGCTGTAAGTAAACACCTCTCGATTGAGCAAAACTGTCAAATGATTTTCATTCCATCACTGGCAATAGGTACAGCTTACAGAAGTCACATGTTTGCACTGTCACTGTCACTCTGTCTCCCCGGTAGCAGTAGGACTCCCCCACGCTGATTCATACAGCACAGTTCTTCCTGTGACATGTCTCTTTGAGAATGGAAGGACAGGTATTAATACTTGGAACTGAGAATCTATATTGCTCAATAATAGCCGTTTAACTATCCTAACTCCTTTTCAAGTCATTTCACTCATAGCCTTGTATGTCTTCGCATCACAAATTTACATCTGAACACTTCGGAAAGTTATGTGCATTTCTGCCTCTCCGACCCTTGCATACACTGAGTTCCAGATTTCAACCACCCACTGTTCGAAAACGTTTTTCCACGCATTTACCCTAATCTTTCCAACTCTGACCTTAAATCGATGCCTGCCCCCATGATCGAAATATCCATCAAAGTGAAACATCTATTTCAGTCTACGCTATCCATATTTTTCAGTAAATTGTTCATCTTAATCATGCCCCCCTGAATCTCCTCTGCTCTAAGAAAATCAACTTTAGTTTGTCCAATCTCTCTTCTTCAGACCAGAAAATATCCTGGCAAATCTCCCCTGCATCGTTTCCAGTGCTATCACATCCCTGCTATCATGTGAATTGCATAACTACACACAATAGTCTCGCTAGAGTCGAATGAACAAGTGAAATAAATTATGCAGAACTCGACAGAATTTTGTGTTTTTTTTTAATATTTTCCTCAATGCTTCCCTGTGCCCTTTTCCAGAGCCTGATGTTTCAATAATCGCTGGTCCATGTCAGTAAAAGCTGCGACATGAGGCTTGATCTCACAGCGGCGGTATCGAAAAGGATCAACTGGTTCGAAGGTCCCGATGTTGAGACTTGGACATGGTCACCCAGCAACAGTGAGCACAGCAACACAGACTGAACGCAGTCAATGTGAAAGTGATTGCAAGGGAAATGTGAGGGGGATCTTAAACGAGATAAGTGATTGCGGGAGGGAGGGAAATCTCCGAGAATGGGTGAGTCTCAATCCTGATATATGACTCGCAGAGGTGTGAGAGACATAGGGGTTTGATGGAAAGAAAATCATAATCTCTGAGAATGCTTCCATGTAAAATCAACTTTCATGTAAAATCAACTAATGTGTTTCTTAAGCATGAGTCACAAGGAGTAAAAGGCAGTGACTCGGATTCGAACGAGCTTACCGCGGCCACAATGCAGAATATTTTAACATTCAAACCATCACTGAGTCATGCAGAGACACGCGTTTAAAAACAGCAATAATTACAGTGACAGAGGAGATGTTAGGAAGAGTAGCAGATGCACAACAAGAATATTAGGCGAGCGATAGCAGACATGTGGGAAGTCAGAATTAGTTGAATCTTTAAGTTCGACATCCCCAGACGCTGTGGTGGTTCCATCGAGTACTGCATGTTGAAGACTGAGTTTGATAGATTTATAGAAACAAAAAGGTTCAAGGGATAGTGCGGGATATTGGTCTAATGCATGTTTCAATAACAATGTGTTATTAACAATGTGTTAATCACAGTTTCTTCACTAATATACCCACACAAGGAAGTACCCATTGCTGTAGTCAGTCACATAACCGGAGATCCCAGAACCGGAACCAGACAATCTTCGTGGCGCAGCCGCGAATACCAAACCGGAAGTGGGGGTGGAAATGAGCACGTGAAGCTATTCTGTGGAACCACTGACATGATTGGTAAAGGCCCGGTCATAGAGTAATGGAGTTATAGAGATGTACAGCACGGAAACAAACTTTTCAATCCAACCCGTCCATGCCGACCAGATATCCCAACCCAATCTAGTCCCACCTGCCAGCAACTGACCCATATCCCTCCAAACCCTTCCTATACATACTACCAAACAAATGCATTTGAAATGTTGCAATTGTACCAGCCTCTGGCAGCTTATTCCATACACGCACCACCCTCTGTATGTAAAAGTTAGCCCTTCTGTCTCTTTTGTATCTTTCCCTTCTTAAACTAAATCTCTGCCCTATAGTTCTAGACTCCCTGACCCCAGGGAAAAGACTTTGTCTGTTTATCCAAGCACGTGAAATGCTGCGGCTGGGAGTACTTCTGCTCAAATGCGAGATGCAAGCGCATATTGGTCTCAATTTATTATATTGTTAAGATTCAGCAGCAACATGAACCCGCACTGAAAATTGTCTCAGAGGAAGCCTGCTGGAATCATAAGTGAGAGGTCGACGTATTGAAAGCATTCTAAGAGATTTTCCTTAGCAAAGCTATATTTTGTTACTTTGACAGTAAGAGCTGCTTTTGCTCACATTGTCTCCACATCATTCTCTTGCTCCAGTAAACACTCCAATCCAGCGTACATTGCTTCCATTCTAACATAGAAATGCGTCCTATTCTCTCTCCATTTGGGAAAAACTGATTTGACAATGTCATTGTTTGAATGGAGAAATGCAGCAGGGAGTTGTTAATGCAGCGGCGATGTATTGGGCGAGTAATCTTTGGTGACTGGAACGTGGCAGCTGCTGTTATTTAAATTCGCTGAGTAAAATCTGGAAAATACACCCAATCTCAGCAACAGAGACAATGACTTTATATTGCTGATAACTCATTCATTCATGTTCCTTCGAAAGGGAAATCTGCCGACCATAACTAGTCCTGTCAACATGTGCCTGCAGATCCACAACAATGTGGTTCCCCCATGAATGTCCTCTGACTCAGTTCAAGGAAAATTAAGAATGAACAACTAATGGTCTTCAGACCAATGATAGCAACATTCTGTGGGAGAATAAGGAAGAATAAAAATACATGGACAACGGGGAAAATGGGAAGCGTGTCTGTGTGGACTCGAATTCAACTGATATCCAAACTAAAGAGACAAAAGGATACCCGCAGCGCCAAGAAGTCAGGGCCATATGGTGACTGCAGGAAGGGATTCAATTACCCGCTGAGGTGTAAACTCACTTGCTCAGTCACAGTGCGCACAGGTCATTCACCACTCCCATATGCGACAAGTGATCCCGAAGGCGACCAACTGACAGAATCAACAGCAAGTTTACAAATGACTGCAGGAGATCGAAACAGCCGTTATTGCAGCTGTTAATCCCAAACAGCAATGAACCATGTTTGGATGCGTGTTTCCAGTGGAGTGCCACTGTTTCCTGATGTCGATCAATGATTTGGTCTTAGTTGTAGGAGCCAAAATTCAGACGTTTGCTGATGATGCAACAATTGGTCATGTAGTTGACTATGACTAAGAATGTCAGTGATTTCAGGGATGTATCAATCAGGTCGAACGGAAAAATGGCGAATGGAATTGAATCCAGACCAATGAGTGTGAACGAAATTGGGGAGAAGAAACAATAACAGTGAATATTCTGTGTAGTGTAGACGGACAAAGAGATCTTCGCGTGGACACTCACGATCGCTGAAGATCAATGGATAGGGGAATCAGTTGGACGGACGTGCGTACTGTAGATGCTGGAGATCAGAGTCAAGAGTAGAGTGGGACTGAGGAAGCACAGCAGGTCAGGCAGAATCAGAGTTGCAGAAAAAAATGACGTTTTTGGCAAAATGCCTTCATCAGGAATAAGGAGGGGAGCATCGAGATTGGAGAGATAAATGGCAGGGCTGGGGCTTTGGAGAAATTAGCTAAGAGTGCAATATGTGGATGGAGGTGGGGATAAGAGTGTTAGGTCGGAGATGAGGGTGGAGCGGATAGGTGGGAAGGAAGACAGACAGTTGGGACAGGTCAGTAGGACAGTGCCAAGCTGGAGGGTTGGAACTAGCGTAAGGTGGAGGCGGGTGGAAATTAGGAAGTTGGTGAAATCCACATTGATGCCATGAGGTAGAAGTGTCATGAGTCAGAAGATGAGGGGTTTTTCCTCCAGGCGTCGTGTGGTGAGGGAGTGGCGGTGGGGGCGGCCGAGGACCTGCATGTTCTCTGCAGTGTGGCGTGGGGGAGTTGAAGTGTTCAGTCACGGGGCGTTGGGATTGATTGTTGCTGGTGTGCTGGAGATGTTCTCTAAAGCGCGCTGCGAGAAGGTATCTGGTAGCCCCACTGTAGAGGAGACTGCATCGGGAGCAATGGATGCAATAAATGACATGTGTGGAAGTTCAGGTGAAATTTTGATGGATGTGAAAGAATTCTTTGGGGAATTGTGCGGAAGTGGGGGGTTGTTGGCGCAGGTTTTGCAATTCCTGTGGTGGCAGAGGAAGGTGCCGGGAGGGGAGGGTGGATAATTGGAGGGCGTGGATTTTACTAGATAGCCGTGGAGGGAACGGTATTTGCAGAAAGTGGATAGGGATGGGGAGGGAAAATATCTCTGTAGGTCAGCGCTACTGATATTTGTTTACAAACCCACTGTCACCCACAGATATGTGGATTACATCTTCTCCCATCCCACCTCATACACAAATGCTATCCTCTGCCTGAGCTGCATCTGCTCCCAGAGGACCAGTTCCACCATAGAACACACCAGAAAGCCTCCTTCTTTAAAGACCCGAACGTCCCCTCCCATGTGTTCGAAGATGCCCTCTAACGCATCTCATCCATGTCCTGCATCTCCATCCATGAACCCCACATCTCCAAACACAACAAGGACAGAACAAGCACAGAGGAATGTACTCACCTTCCAATCCACCAACCTCCGCATAAATCACATAATCTGCCGACATTTTCGCCACCTCGAAATTGACCCAGGGATATATTTCCGCCAGGGATATATTTCCCTCCCCAAACCTATCCGATTTCCACAAACATCTTTCCCTCCGTGACTACCTTGCAAAGTCCAAGCCCTCCAATGACCTCCATTCGCTTCCAGCACCTTCCTCTGCCACCGCAGGAATTGCAAAACCTGCACCCACTTGTTCCCCCTCACCTCTCACCAAGGCAACAATGGAGCCTTCCACATCCATCAAAGGTTCACCTGCACTTCCACACATGTCATTTGTTATGTCTGCTGCTCCAGATGCGGTCGCCTCTAAGTTAGGGAGACCGGATGTCTTCTGACATCGCACTTCAGAGAACATCTCAGGACAACTGCAAGAATCAACTTCACTGCCCCATGGTCAAGCATTTCAACTCCCCCTCCCACTCTCCCGAGGACATGCAGGCCTAGGGCCACCTCAATCGCCACTCCCTCACCACCCGTCGCCTGAAGGAAGAATGCCTCATCTTCTTTCTCAATGTGGACTTCATCAGTTTCCTCATTCCCACTCCCCCATCTTACTACAGTTCTAAACTTCCAGTTTGGCACCGTCCTCCGGACCTGTACCACGTCTGTATTTTCATTCCCAACATTCCCTCCACCCTCCTCTCTGACACATTGCCTTCATCCCCTCCTCCATCCACCTACTGCACTCTTAGATATCTTATCCCCAGACCCACCCCCGCCCATTTATCACTCCACCCATAGACTTCCAGTCTCATGAATGATGATGGGCTTTTGCCCGAAACATTGATTTTTCCTCAGATACTGCCGGACCTGTTGTGCTTCTCCAGCATCGCTTTCATGTTGAGGGGAATCAGTTGATTGAGAGGGTTTTTGGATATTTTCTGTTATTGACCACAGGTTGTGGATGATAGTAGAACTTTAGCAACCACCTGTTCAGTAAATAGCTAAAAGACTGAGCACAAGTCTGGTCTCTGCATTAATCAACATTTATTAAATGTTAAGATAAAAGACGAAGGGCTGAAGTATGTAAATTTGCCCCTCAAGACTGCTTCATCACTCAATGAGTTTACCACTGATTCATTTCTAAGTCAGGTTAATATGGGCCTTGGAGGATAATTTGCAAATGATGGCGTTTCATTGCATCGTCTAAGCTTGTCCTTATAGTGAGTACAGCTGTTGAGCTTTGAAGGTTCTGTTAAAAATTCCCGGATGACTTACTCCATCGTGTAGTTGGTGCACTCTGTTGCAATTGTGCCTTAGTGGTGAAGGAAATAAATATTCTGGTATTGAAGAGGGTACAATCAAGTGTCTGCATTGTCGTGGACAGTGTCCAGTTCCTTAAGTGTTATTGAAGTTACACGCATCTAGGCAAATGGAGAGAGTTCTGTACCACATCTCATTTGTGCCTTGCAAGCGGGGTAGGATTCATGGGGCAATGAGTTGATTTTGTCATCAAAAACTGTCTACTAACGGACATGTTTTTGTTGTCAAAGTGTTTCTATCGCCAGTCTCAATCCGTTTTTCCTAAATACTAGCTCCGTGGACGATTACACGCGGTAATTTGGTTAAAGTAAAGCCATTGAATTTCAATGGGATATGATTAGGTTCTCATTTGTCAGCGTTATCATTAATGCATTTCGTCCTTGTGTGGACCAATCTGATTCCAATCGCTGTCTGAATTCAATTTCCAATTCCCGTCTGTGCTTGAAATTGTTGCCTCACATAAATTTCTCCACTTGGTTTAATAATATGTAAGGACGCTGCAGGGGACAGCAGAGATTTATGAACGTGTTGTTAACACTGGAGAAAATGAAGCTTCGTGGAATGATTGGTTAGGCTGGGATATTCTCCTTGAAACAAAGGAGGCGGAGGGGACCTATATAATCACATAATAACATTTATAATCGTTCAATATTCATAGGATCTTGACAGGGTAGGTACAGGCATGTGGTTTACCCTCTGGTATGAGGAGAACATCAGAGTATATGAACTCAGAATTAGATGTTGCCTATTTAATTCAGAAATGAGGAGTCATTTCTTTGCTCAGGTGCCAGTGAATCGGTGGAACACTTTACCGAAACTGTTGTTGAGGCTGAGTTGTGTATTTCCAAACTGTGCCAGACTGATATTTAACCAGAAAGATGATGAAGCTCTGTCGAGGTAAGGCAGGAGAATGGACAAAATTAAAAGTCACACACATCAGGTTCTCCGAATCAGGAGAATGGAGTTGAAGATTATTAGATCAGCCATGAGATCTTTGAATGGTGGAGCAGTCTCGATGGGCTGAATGGCCGACTTCCAATCCTATATCATTTGGTCTAACTCAATATTTTATTGATATGTTTAGAATTCTGAAGGGATGGGATGATGTGACAGGAAAGTTTTATCAAACTGATCAGACAGATCAGGAACTCGGCTCATAAACTGATGAACCAGAAATGTACTGTGGCCTGGATACAACAAATGGCACTGGTCATACCACAGACGGATATGCGCAGAAGGTATGATTGGCAATGAAAATTCGTGGATCTAATGTTGTTGGCAACTTGGTGATCATGCTGGATGATAGATCGCGGTTTGATTCACACAGCAGTAGTTTGTGAAAGGTTCGTTTCGTTGGAGAAGTTTTCTGCTGTTCCAATTCCAGTTGACTATTTGAAATATTGATCAGAATTTTGAGGTGAGTGTTACATTAAAATTCAAAATCCCCTGAATAAACTATTGCACCCGATCTCTCCATATTTGTTTCACTTTCATTCGATGTAACTTCATATAAAGTCAAGATGAAATGAAAGGAGGAAAGAAACGTTGCACTCCTTTTCATTATCCCAATTTAACTTACATCAGAAACAAACTGCTTTATTTCGATTTTGATGAGACATCGATTTATCACCAATTTCCGGTGCAATGAAGTACATGGGCAAGAATCTTCATCCAGTGTATACTAAAGATGCGAGGCACAAAGGGAAACCACAGCTGCGTTTGATAGAAGTAACAGCCAGAGTAGGATTCAAATCCACACATGCGCAGTGACAGAGCAACCCGCCGCCTTAACCTCTGGACCGCTTCAGCCCATGGCAAAGTATGTCACACGTGACCACATCAAGATTACATATGGTGCACCGAGGAGATAAGAAAATTCCTGAGCGGAATCGAATCCACACCATTATGTTTCTGCTTTCAGTGGAATAATAATACCAGCAAAATCCAAAGAATTGACCTCGCCCTTGGAAGGAATTCCTTGTTCTTGATTTATTCCGCGTCAGAACTGTCTCAGAATGAACCAGCAAATATGAAATTCCCGTCATATTCACACACACATTTGACGCATAATTTCTTCAGACAGTTTCTCTCTCACGTGAAGACGTATATATGGAGAGAGAAGTGAAGGTGATGTTTTAGCTCGATAGTCTTTCTCATATGGCTGAACCTGAACTGGGTAAAATTCCCGGAAATGCAGTTTTGTTGGTTTTATTTTATTAATTTTGCTGCAACTTCACTCTGTTCATTGCAATGATCGGAAGTGAATTGGATTTATATCATTGGAACGTTTAATGTTGTATTCAATTTTGCTCCGAATTTATTTCAATTTAAAGAAAATACTGATGAGAAAAACAGAAGGTTAAACTACAAAACAAGATGCCAGTTTTGATGTCAGTTACTTTAGCCGATTTCAGTGGGTATCAAATGAACCCAACATCATGGCGATTGTCCTCCCATCTTTAAGGCATGGGATAAAAGCAGGAAATCGATCTCCAAGAGACGGGTCACTTCCTGTTCATTATGGAATATCTTTCCTTGACAATATACAAAATCTGATCAGTTCAATTTATAATGCTTCATGTGGAATATTAGTAGAGAGCTTTCAAAACTCTGAGTATTTTTTGCTGAATCTTATTCTTCTGCATACGTTTGAGATATTTCTTTACATCTAAAATCGTCCAAATTAGACATTGTTTCCTTGCACCTTCCAACCCCCACACACCACTTTTACGCTTTTACCTGGCCACAGGCTGTCTCTCTCATGCTGAAACTCACTGCTTGTATGTCTCCAAATGTGACTTTCCAAATATTTTGGAAGCGGATTCTCTGAGTGACAGAAATTCTGCCCCATATTTTCTTTGTTCGACATCGATGGTTTTGAAAGCCTGACGTTCAGAAATTTACGAAATTAAAAGAGTGAATTTACCACCTATTTACTCTCTCCAAACCTCAAATACTCTGGAAAACTACCATTCGGTTTTCCTTGGTTTAGTTTCAAATTTTCAAAAACACAAATAAATAAAATCCCATCCCCACTAAACGCCGTCAGCATCGTCTCTAATGTCTGAGCAGCCCAGTAAACGCTGGCAGTGTCCTCTCTGATAGAATCACAGATTCCCTACAAGGCAGAAAGTACAGTTCAGCCAATCGAGTCTGTACGGACACTCGGAACAGCATCTCAACAAGACCTCGCTTCCTTCTGTATCCCTGCAGGCCTCTGGCTTGTGATTTCAAATAAACCTGCTGGAATAAAACCTGGCATCGTGTGACTGCATTACCCATGGCTAATTCACTTAACTTACTGAATTAACTCCCTGGACACATCAGCGCAATTTAGCATGGCCAATCCACCTAACCTACAGACTTTACAGCAGTGCCAACCACTGAGCAAATGTACCATCACATTGAACACTATCTGTATCATGTATAATGGCTTTACACACTGGTAACTCAGCCGAGTTCAAGCAAGCTGCGCTCATCAACCCGAATTCAATGCATCCAAATGCGGTTCTGCGCCCACCGACCGATTAAGGAGCAATGTTCAGTGAAAGACAATTCTCACTTTAATCCCACTGGCAGTTCCAACAGCAGTCCTTTCACTTCCAATAAAAAGCACAGATACCTCACTGCATAGAGACCCAGACACAGAAATACACAGAGGCATTGCTAAACACCCCAATATACGAACACACATAATAATCACAAGGACATGGGCATAGACACACGTATAAACACACAGAGACATATACATCACATACAAATAGACACAAACGCATATAGAAGCACAGACTGAAACACAGACAGACAAATGTAGACAGGCAAACACACAGATAGCAAGCACATGGACACAGACACACACGTATTTAAACACACACATACAGACACGCACACACACAGACACACAGAGGCACAGACACTAGATTCAATAAGACACAAATCGATATGTCTTTGATTTGTAAGTGGATCAAGGGTTCTCGGGAGAAGGCTGAAGAATGAGGTCGAGATACCATTTAGTGTCGTCTGCAAATTTACTAATCCATTCACCTATGCTTGCGTCTAAGTCATTTATAAGAATGACAAACAGCAGTCGTCTCAAAACAGACCCTTGTGGCACACCACTAGTCATTGAACTCCAGGCTGAATATTTTCCATCAACCACCACTCTCTGCTTTCTTTCAGAAAGCTAGTTTCAAATCCAAACTGCTAAATCACCGCCAATTTCACGCCTCTGCATTTTCTCCAACAGCCTACCATGCTTTACTGAAGTCCATGTATACCACATCAACTGCCCTACTCTCATCTACATGCTTGGTCACCGTCTCAAAAAAGTCATGGAGATTTGTGAGACACGATCTGCCTTTGATGAAACCATATTGACTATCTGAAATCGAATTGTTGCTTGCTTGATGATTATAAATCTTTTCCGTTATAATCCTTTCCAAAAACTTTCCTACAACAGAAGTAAGGCTCACTGGACTATAATTACCTGGGTCATCTCTACTGCCCTTCTTGAACAAGGGCACAACGTTTGCAATCCTCCAGTCCTCGGATACTAAACCTGTAGACAATGACGACTCAAATATCAAAGCCAAAGGCTCTGCCATCTCCTCCCTAACTTCCCAGAGAATCCTCGGATAAATCTCATCCGGTCCAGGGGACGTCTCTGCTTTCACTCCTTCTAGAATTGATAACACCTGTTCGTAAATAACCTCGATCTTTTCTCGTCTAATATCTCTTACCTCATTGTTCTCCTCTACAATATTCTCCTTTTTTCTGAGTGAAAACTGATGAGAAATGTTCTTTAGGCAACTCTCTGATCTCAACAAGGTCCACACTCAACTTCCCGCTTCTGTCTATGACTGGCTCTATTCCTACCCTAATCATCCTTTTATTCCTCACATTCCTCTAGAAAGTTTTTGGGTTCTCCTTTATTCTATTTGCTAAAGACTGCTCGTGTCCTCTCTATTCTCTTCTTTACTCTTTCTTTAAATCCTTCCTAGCTGATCTGTATCTCTCCATCGCCTCATCTGAACCAGCTTGCCTCATCAACACATAAGCTTCCTTTTTCTTCTTAACAAAAGATGCAATTTCTATGGTAAACCACGGTTCATTACCTTATCACTTCTTACCTTATGACAGGGACATACCTATCAAGGACATATAATAACTGTTCCTGAAACCAGCTCCACATTTCTACTCCCTGCATTTTGCGACCCCATTCTATGCATCCTAATTCTTGCCTAATCGTATTATAATTGCATTGACCCCAACAATAACTCTTGACTTCTAGCGTGTACCTATCGCTTTCAATCGCTAAACTAAACATAACTGAATTATGGTCACTCTCTCTTAAGTGTTCAACTACAACTAAATCAAACACTTGGTCTAGCTCATTACCAAACATCCATCCAACGTACTAGAGTTATAGCATTTCCAGTCAATGTTAGGGAAGTTAAAGTCCTCCATATTGACCAGCTTGTTCCTTTCACTCTTACCCAGAATAATTTTGCTATTCCTCTCTTCCACCTCCCTGGAACTCTGCAGAGACCTATAAAAAACTCCAAGCAGTGTGACCTCTCCTCTCCTATGTCTAACCTCAGCCCACACTAAATGAGTAGACGAGTCCTCGGCAAAAGTTCTCAGAGCCAGCGTTATAACTATCCTTGGCTAAAAAGACCACACCTCCTCCTCTTTCACCGCGTTGCCTGTTCTTATTGAAAGATCTTGAACAACTTTCACCCAAGTTCGTATAATAGCTATGATGTCCCAATCCCATGTTCTGAAACATGCGCTGAGTAGATTAGCCTTCCCTGTAAAACCCATTGCGCTGAAGTAAATGCATTTTAGTTCTTCAAAATTACGATATACTCTGATTCTCTCATCTTTCTTTTCCAACTGGCATATTCACATCATATTCAGTGATTTCTCCATCCATCCTACAATTTACATTGCTACTTAGAGTACCTCCACATTCCTTTTCTGTCGATATAAAGTCTGTCTTTATGGGGTGAGCAAATCTCCCTGCTAAGATATCAGTGGCTTTCCTGTTTAGATTAGACCAATCCTTTGGAACGGGCCTTTTCTATTTCTAAAGACATTCCAACCTCCCAAAAATCTGAATCCGTCAAAAGCACAACAGCTCTTCATGCCATTGATTTTTCTCCTATAACCTTTATTTTCCCTTCCCCGCTTGAATTTGTCATTGGGAACAAACCATAAATTAGTATTTTAAGTTTTTTTTTAATCCTCTACATCACCTGTTGAATTCACTCCAGACTGTTTTAGTCTTTTCCCCAAAAATGTCATTCATACCAATATATACAATAAATTCTGGCTGCTAAATCACACCTTTAACAATATGCTTGAGACTTTCAGAGACGGTCTTAATCACAGCACCGGGAAACCAATAAGCTATCCTAAATTTTTGCTCACTGGCACAGAATCTCCTGTTTATGCACCTGACAGGAGAGATCCCTGTCGCAATAATTATACAAAATCTTCTCAAACGGTGCCTAACATAAGAATTTTTTCAACAGTCCAATAACCGATGGCTCTTCCATTTTCCTCAGAGACACTACCCCTTTCAACAGTTCCAAATACTGAACATCTGTTTGATAGAGGAATAGCCACCGGAGATTTTTGAACCACCTTCTTACCTGTCCTGACAGTCACCCATCTATCTGACTGATTTTGCTGGATAATAACTTCGAGCTATCTCCCTCTCTACCTGATATATATGGCCTTAATAATACTATGCCTATAAACAGAATTTTTCACGACATTAAAATAGAAAATATATCCGTATACATATCAAACATATACAAAAAAATAAAATCAACCATTTGGAAAACTAACTCAGCAAAAATATTCCTCTTCAATAAATTTCTCGTAGAAAAATGTCTTGTCCAGAGCTGAACGCGTGTCGGGCTCTCCAGAATGAAAGCACAGCTTCCTATTTAAAAATACTCTTTGAAACTAAAAAATACTTTTGCATTTAAAACAAAGGAGAAGCCTTTTGAAACATGTATTGACTTTTCTAATTTATTTTTGTAGACCCCCCTTAAAAAGCTCGTTAAAACAATGTTCGTTTGAAAAAATGGATTTTCTTTGCTTGTTTTTTTTTGTTTGTTTTTGAATGTTAATAAACCAAAATGGAAAAATAATCTTATATTAATAAACTATCTGAACTACATTTAATGCAATAAATAACTATAATTAATCTTTAACTATGCTTACAATCCCAGGAGCAGCTGTAAGATCCATACTGCTCTAAGAACATGTATTATAACTTTTAAAAACAATTAAAGATGTTTGGGCATATGTTCTAATAATTTGCTTCAAATGCATGGTAGTCTTGGCGATATGATTTGATCTCCTACTGTGCAGCATTTAATTGAATCTGTATCCTCATCTCTTCAGCTCTTTCAAGCAATCATACGAGCCTGTGTCTATCCTGCAGATGAACAATTCCTTCCGTTCTGACTATTGCAGAGGATGTTACAAAGAACATTATCCAGGTCCACGTAAAATACAAATGTTGCAGAGTAAGTCAGCCCAACTAATCCAATATTAAACATATGTAAGCCTTATAAATAAAACATACAGAGACATTTAGTATAAAAGGGGAATACAGCTCCATGTCCAAAAAAAACTGTGGCTCTCTCATAAAAAGACCTCAACGGCATCACGATGTAAATTCACCAAAATAGGAGGAACAAGAGACTGAAATTCTTAATTATTCTTCTTCGAACAACATCTGAAGAACAGGAGAAATGAAACCAGTCTGATCTGTGAGCTTATTAATGATGATGATGAGAATGTGAGGGATGGATTTTGAGGGAAATGATAAATAATGTTGTGGATGACACAAAGATTAGGTGGATGGCTCACAGTGAGGAGGAACGTGCTAGTTGAGAGGACGATATAAATGGTTTGTTCAGGTGGCTAGATCAATGGTTGACGGGATTTGACTGATAAATGTGAGGTGATACATTTCAGAAATAAGAAGGCAAGAGTGCTCAAACCATGATGAGGGGTTAGATGTTTTTGAAGCAGAGGAGGTTGAGGGGGTTGCTGATTGTGATGTTTAAGAGCATGAGGTTTATGGACAGTTTGAACAGAGAGCGGCCCTTCACCTTGCTCGAGTGCTCAATAAGCAGGAGACACAATTTTAAAGTGAAAGTGATCTCACCATTAAACTGTAAAGCTTAATTGCAGATTTATGTTGAATTTAGAATCCAGCATCTGCAGTGGGGGCATTTGAACCCGAGTTCCCAGAACCTTACCTGAATCACTGGATCTGCAGTTGGCGATAATATCACCAGAACTTGGCTTTCATGTTATCATAGTCTTCTTTGTTAAGGTGTGCATGACGTTTTATCTTTTCAGAACCCCTCTTCCACTCAGGAATTAACTTTAATTGATGCGTTTTGACAATGTTGCTAAGTATTTGTTACTGTTCTTCAAATGTTCTGCCCTTTAATATTTTTTTTCCGAGTCCACTCAGGCCAATCCTTCCTCAGGCCCTTATAATTATCACTGAACGACACTAAATCTCTCGCATATGACTCTGCCTACAATCTTTGAATCTGAATGTGAAATTCCAGCGTATTAAGGTCACTCTTCCAAGAGGATACTCTACTACAAGATGATTTATCACTCCTCCCTCATTATTCACACCAAATCTAAAAGCCAGTACTCTGTGTGGTTTCTGGGACGTATTGTTCAAAGAAACAATCCCTCATATATTCTAGGAATCGTTATTTGAGGCTACCCTTGCCAAATTGATTAATTAAGTCAATATGCATACACGGATTGCTCACTCTTGTGCCCTTCTCACAAGCCATTGTTATTCCCTGGTTTTTGAAAGTATGTTTGGAGGATGGGGGTATTGTGGCATGAAATTGCTCCTCGAAGCAAGTTTCTTTCTATGTGCTTTATTTGGATCCAAATTGACTTGTCATCTTGGTCCCTCGTGCTAATGTCATTTCTTCATGTAGGCTTTGATATCATTCTTAATCAATGCAGCAACTCAACCTGCTGTGCCTTCTTGTCTGAGTAATGAGTAAGTCCCCTTAGACATTTCACTTCCCAACACTGACCTTCCTGTATCCACCTTCCTGTAATCCCCACCAGGCCGTACCTTTTTAAATCTGTTTGTGCCGTCAGTTTATTCATTTTTTTCCAAATATTCGAGGCATTTTGGTACAAGGTATTTATAGAATTTCTATTGGATACGTTTATCTCCTTTAATAATTTTGGCACACTACACTTTCCACACACTCCATTTCTTTTTTTTTTATCTGAACCTTTCATTACAACACACACATTTTAAAAATTGCTGTGATTATTTTCCTCAGCATGGTCATTAAACTGGCCCTGCCTGTCTATTCTATTAAACTCTAATTTCAGCTCACTTGCTGTCCTGCTGCTCTGGTTTTCAGTCTATTGCATTATTCATTAAAATCCACCCGTGATGCATCATCAAACCTCCCTGTCAGGATGTTGATGTCCCTCCAGTTAAAATGGACCCTGCCCTTTTTTACAGGTCCCACCTGCCCTGGACGAAAATCCAGGGACCTGCAAGGGACAGGTTATCTGAGGTACATTTGTTTTAATGCAAGAAGTGTAGTATGTGCAGATAAACACAGGGCTTGGATTAGTACCAGGGAGTTGATATTATTGCTATTACTGATACTTGGTTGAGGAAAGGGCATGATTGGCAAGTAAATATCCCAGAATATCAATGCTTCAGGCGGGATAAGGAGGGTGGGGGTTAAAACGGGGATAGGGGTTGCATTATTGGTCAAAGAGGATACCACAGCTGTACTGAAGGAGGGCACTATGGAGGACTCGAACAGTGAGGCAATATGGGCAGAGCTCAGAAATAGGAAGGGTGCAGTAACAATGTTGGGGCCTCCCAACAGTGAGTGTGAGATGCACGTACAAATATGTAAACAGATCATGGAAAGATGTGGGAGCAACATGTTGGTGGTGAAAGACCATTTTATTTTCGCAACATTGACTGGGATTCACTTATTATTAGAGGACTGAATGGAGCAGAATTTGTATATAGTAGCCAGGAGGGTTTTTTGAGCAGTATGTAAACAGTCCAGCTCAGGAAAGGGTCATTTGTGTCCTGATGCTGGGGAATGAGCCTGGCCAGGTAGTTGAGGTTTAAGTTGGGGATTACTTTGGGACTATTGATCACAATTCCATACGTTATAGAATACGCAAGGACAAAGACAGGAGTGGTCCTAAAGGAAGAGTGCTAAATTGGGGGAAGGCTAACTATACCAAAATTCAGCAGAAGTTGGGGAATATAGATTGCGAGCAATTGTTTGAAGGTAAATCCACATTTGATACGTGGGAAGCTTTTAAAGAGAGGTTGATTAGCGTTGAGGTCACATATGCTTCTGTGGAAATGAGGGGTAGGAATGGCAAGATTAGGGAACCATGGATGATAGGTGAAACTGTGAGACTAGCTTAGTGGAAAAAGGAAGTGTACATAAGGTCCAGGCGACTGAAGACAGACTGAAGACAGACAAAGCTTGGGAAGAATATCGTGAATGAAGGACCAATCTGAAACAAGGAATTAAGAGGGCTAAAATGGATCATGAGATATATTTAGCAAACAAGATTATGGAAAATCCCAGAGACTTTTATTCATATATAAGGAGCAAGAGGGTAGCGAGAGGAAGGGTTGGACCACTGAAGGACAAAGGAGAAAAGTTATGCGTGGAGTCAGAGAAAATGGGTGAGATTATTAATGAGCACTTTGTATCGGAATTCACCAAGGAGAAATGTTGATATTAGGTATGGATGCTTGATTACTTTAGGTCAAGTCGAAATAAGGAGAGAGCAAGTGTTGGTTATTCTAAAAGGCATTAAAGTGGTCAAGTTCCCAGGTCCGGATGGGACCAACCCAGGTTACTGAAGGAAGGGAGAGAGGAAAAAGGAGGGACCATAATAAATATCTTTGCAGCATCTTTGAACACGGGTGAAATCCCGGAGTACTGGCAAATTGCTAATGATGTTCCCTTGTTTAAGAATGGCGACCCTGACGTTAGTGGCAGGAAAGCTGCTGGAGACAATACTGAGGGATAGGATGTATTCCCAGTTGGAAGAAAATATGCTTAATAGTGATAGGCAACATAGCTTTGTGCAGGGAATGTCATGTCTTGCTAACTTTACAGAATTCTTTGAAGAAATTACAAAGTTACTTGTTGAGTGAAGGTCTTTAGATGTCATATACATGGACTTTGGTAAGGCGTTTAATAGGGTTCCCCATGGTACACTGATTGAGAAAGTGAAGTCGCATTGGGTCCAGGCTGTAGTAGCTAGATGGATAGTGAAGTGGCTGGGCCACAGCTCACGGAGATTAATAGTGGAAGGGAGTTTCTGCAAATGGAGACCTGTGACCAGTGCTGTTCAACAGGGATCCGTGCTGGGACCACTGTTGTTTTGGATATACAGAAGTGATCTGGACTAAGGTATAGATGGCCTGACTAGCAAGTTTGCAGATCAAACAAAGATTGGTGGAATAGCACGGGGATTGTAAGAGAATAATGAACAATATAGATGGATTGTAGAGTTGGTAGAGAAATGGGAGATGAAATTCAATCCTGGCAAATGTGAGGTGATGCAATTTAGAAGATCTAATTCAAGAGCGAAATAAACAGAAAATTGAAAGTGCTGGCATTAATTGATGTTCAGTAATTTCTGGATGTTCAGGTCCATTGTGCCCTGAAGATGGAACAATGTGGTCAAGAGGGCATACCACGTACTTTCCTTCATTCAATGGGGTATTGACTACAAGCGTTGGCAGGTCATGTTACAGTTGTATAAGACAATTGTTCCCCAAATTTGGAATACTGCCTACAGACCTGGTTGCCACATTACAAAAAGGATGTGTATGCTATGGAGAAGGTTCAGAAGAAGTTCACTAGGTATGGTGGGTGCTCGCAATGAAGAGATGTTGAGCAGATCATCGTTATTTTCATTAGAAAGATGGAGGTCGAGCGGGGAGCCTGATTGAGCTCTATAAAATCATGAGAGATATAGACAGGCTGGAGAGCAAGGTTTTTTCCCCCCAGAGTGGGGGACTCAATTACTAGGGGTCATGAGTTCAAAGTAAGAGGGGAAAAGTATAGGGTAAATATGCGTGGAAATTTCTTTGTGCAGAGGGTGATGGGTGTCTGGAACAGATGTCTGGAACATTGCCGACAGAGATGGTAGAGGCGGTCACGACAGCATCATTTAAGATGTATCTAGACAGATATATGAATGGGCAAGGAGGAAAGGGATACAGACTCTTGGTAGGTATGTGCCAGGTTTAGGTAGAGGATCTGGATCGGTGCAGGCTTGGAGTGCCGAAGGGCCTGTTCTTGTGTTGTAATTTTGTTTTCTCTTTGATATCAGACAGTTTGGAATCTTTGTACATTTTCTCAATCAGATAGGAATTTCTCATTCTTTCATTTCCCCCAATTGCAAAGATCGTACATAACACTTACATACACAGGTACACACTCAAAGAGGCAGACACAGATACACATGCATACAAACATAACATCATAGATCCATACACACACACGTAATGCATTATCTTGTCGAAGAATATCAATAACATTATCAATAATTAGAATCATAACTGGAATTCAGGATAAAGGAAGGATGAGAGAAATTGCCTTATTCTATTTGAAAAGGCCATTATCTGAAGTTACTACGGTAAACATCATACAACAACACGTTATATTCCAACAGGTTTATTTGGAAGCACTAGCTTTCAATGCGCTGCTCCTTCATCAGGTGTTTGTGGAGTGTAAGATCGTAAGACTGAAAATTTATAGCAAAATATTAGAGTGCCATGCAACTGAAAGAGTATATTGAACAAACCTGGATTTTTCAGTCTTTCACCTTTTAGATTGGGTTTCAGTTTTCAGTCCATTAATATGTAAATCCCAGAACTTCATTTAAGTCATCTTCTCAGGATAACTTAAGGTTTTAGAATGAAAGGTGACATCTCAGCTCAGACAATGCATTAAAGATGGAAGGTCAGAGTCTGTCTGTGTCCCAATCTTGAGTTAGACTTGTTATATTTCCAAAGTGGAATTAACAAAATATTTAATGCAATGACTGCCTGCTTTGACTGCTTGCAGTGTGTGCATTTTTGAACAAAACATAATATATCTGCAAATATAATGATATTAAACTGATGTGGTGGTTAATATAGCCTCCTGGCACTATTCTGTCCAAGGAAATTCCATGTTCTTCTTCAGTAAATCTGTCAGTAGTGCCCCTATGCTGCTGAAATTTGGAACAAACTTCCTGTCGAATCTGCTCATTCCCAAAAGTCGAAGCACCTGTTTCTCCATGCTCAAGGGACCTTCTCCATTGCTTTCGTCGATGCGTTCCTTGGAATCATCCATATATGTTTGATGTTTTGTCCCAAGAATGTCACAAATTATGTTTTTTTTAAGTTTATTTCCAGTTTTGTTTTTAGGAATCACTCAAAGAATTTTGCCAACTGTCCCATATGATCTTTCTATGAATGGCTAACGATCACCACATCATCAGGTTATTTCTTAATCTGGCCACAAGTCTGTTCATGAGTCTTTGTAATGTGGCTGGTGTGCTCTTTATTCCAAAGGGTATTACTTTGAATTGATACAGTCCATTTGGGTTTACAAATGCAGAAACTTCTTTCGCTTTCTCGATGAAAGATACCTGTTTGTAACAATGCAGTAAACCAACTTTGTGACGTAACTGGCTTTTCCAACTTTCTCTGTACAGTCGTCCAAACTTAGTATTGGCTATGAGAGCAATTTTGTTACGTCGTTGACCTTCCAATAGTCCAAAGAAAATTGTTGAGTTCCATTAGCTATGGGAACTAACAAGATCAGGGAACTCCACTCCACTCGGCCTTGGTTCGACGATGTCTTCACTGAGTATCACATTCACTTCCTTTTGGACCTTTAGGGCTCTGAAAGTATTAAGCCAGTAATGGTATTCTTTTATTGGAACAGCATTCCCTACTTCCACCTCATGCACACTGGTATTAGTCCTCCTATTTTATTTCTACATATGTCCTTTTAATGCTGCAATGAATCTTTCGATTGTGTTCTTTGCGCCTGAGACATAGCTAATTCTCCCACCCCATTCTTTAAGGGCTTCCGTATTATTTAACGCAGTTTGGGGTACATCAAACTGCATTACATCTGGATCTGATTTCTCACTTGGCAGGACAATAAATAACACCTGCTTCTCCAATTCTCTTTCGTTATTATAGTAAGGTTTCAACATATTCAGATGGCATGCTCAATACAGCTTCTTTTCTGTCCAGCATCTTTACCAGATAGCTTGCCTGACTCAACTTTTTCTCAATTTGATAGGGACCACTAAACGGGCCTTTGAAGGTATCTCCTACTACTGGAAACAATACTAATACATCATCTCCTTGGGAAAACGTCTGACTTTTATAGTTTCTATCTGCCAACTGCTTCATTCTATGCTGTGCTCTATTCAGGGGCTGTTTAGTTAACTCACCTTCCCGATTTAATTGTTCCATCACCACTGCTACATGATCCAAGTGGAAAATCTCTGACAGCGATCCTATCAAATTTTTAGTTTCAAAGGCCTCTCACTTCCTGTCCAAATGTTAACTCAAAGGTAGATTCATTTGGGACACCTCTCATGGCAATACATACAAGTGCGATACCTTGATCCCAATCATTCAGTGTATCCCGAATGTATATTGTCTTCAGGGTCAATGCCAACTTTCCAAGGCTCCCTGGGATTTTGGATGGTACGGACTTGATTTAAAGTCTTGTATGTTAGAGTGCTGCTGGAAAAGCACAAAAGTGCATGCATTGAGGAGCAGGAAAATCAACGTTTCGGGCATAAGCACTTCACCAGGATTACTGATGAAGGGCTTTTTGCCCGCAACGTCAATGTTCCTGCTCCTCGGATGCTGCCTGAACTATTGTGCTTTTCCAGCACCGCTCTCATCTAAAATCTGGATTCCAGCATCTGTAGTCCTTGTTTATATGTAGTCTAGAGTGTTGTATGCTATCCAAGACTTGTGTAAAAGTCTCAGCAGTAGAATGGGACCCTTGGCCTGATTTAATCACTCCAGGTAGCCCATAACCGGTAAAGAAAGCTACCAACGCCTCCACCATCCTTTTTGTCTTAATACTCAGTAATGGAATTGCCTCCGAAATCTAGTATACGTAAGCATTATGGTTAGCAAGTGCTGATTCCCACTTTTAGCTTTAGGGAGGGGATCTCCACAATCAATCATAACCCATGTGAAAGATTCTTCAAATGCGGGAATTGGCAACAAAGCTACTGATTTTATTACTGCCTATGGCATACCTACCATTAGGTATGTATAACATGTGTGGCAATATTCAACCACATTCTTGTGCATGCCAGGCCAATGGAAGTGCTTTTGTACACTAGCCGGAGTCCTTTTTACACCTTGGTGACCTCCTTCTGGTAATTCATGTTCTACCCATAACACTTCCTATCCGTATGCTACAGGCAGCACAATCTGGTGCACCTCAGCCAATTTCTCCTCTGCACTCACCTGCTGTGGTATCCACTTTTGTTTTAGGCTTCTATCCTTAAGATAATAACCCTCAAGACTATATTCTGATTCATTTCCTGAGGTGGTGTCATAATATATATCTTCTCATCTTACTGTTGCAAGTCTCTTAGCCTTTCTGGACTAAGCACTTCTGTCTGACCCACTGCCTGCTAATGGTTTTCCTGTATAATTACATCATACAGGGTGTCACCTAACTGAACCTCAACTTCTTCGTCTTTCCTTCTTGCTTATTACTATGACACGGTCTGGAAAACTTCCATGGCATTCTTCTTGTAACTCCTTAGTTCCCTGATCTTCCATTGGCTTCTCCACTGCAAGGGGTGTCACTCACACCTTGGATCCTGCTAAATAATTCCCAAGAACAAATTGTATTCCTGAAAGTGACATTCTGTCAATCACTCCTACAGTTACTTCCCCAGTCTTGATTTGGCTCTCCAACCTGATCTTAAACAGCGGAACGCTAACCTTCTGCCTATCTATTCAACAAATTATTACCTTTTCGGGTAACATGTCGATACGCGTGAAAATACTTTAATCTCTTACTATCAGAGACTGACCAGATCCCATACCTCATGAAATAATAACTTATTTCCATTCTCATCCTAATCTTCCTGAGTAAACGTTTCCCACAGAGATAGTCTTTACAGAGATCAGCAACTAACTCAATATCCCACCCCTGCCAAGGCTGTGCATCTTCTGCAGCTCCCCGGCTTTTCTTTGGGTCTCCTTTCCTGCTTTCCCTCATACCATTGAATTAGTCTCTTTTCCTACATCTTTTCCCATAACGTCATTCTTCCATGACCACGATTGTGACATTACGTATCCCATCTTACCACCGTGGAAACATGCGAGACCTTTCATTTTCTTGGAATTCTTTCTATCACCAATGGAGAACTATTCCAAGTGTGCTCAAATATTTGTTTTATAGTGAAGAATCTCCCCTGCTTCCAATTTCTATACATCACAGGGATGAAATTCGTGTCAGAAACTAAATTTCATGTCATGCATCAATGCACATTTCTCAGCCGTCTCTGCTGCTCTTCTCACTTCTTGAAGTTTCTGTTCATCACATAAGTTCTCTGGAAATGAGTTCTTGAACCCCTCCAGCAGAATAAACGCTCTTGACTTCATTTCCATTCTCTGAGTCTGATTTTCCTGACTAATTTGCAACTACTGAAGTTCACACTGTCTCTCCCTTTCTCTTTCTCCTTCATCTTTCTATTTGCTCAGCTAAGAAACTTCTCTCCTTCTTTTCAGTCTTTTACTCCCTCTCTTCTCCGTCTCATTTTCTCTCTCTCTCTTCTTTCTTCTCTCTGTCTTTTTGCTCCGCTAATATGCTTCTCTCCCTTTCTTTGGCTCGTACACAATTCACGTTTTTGTAACTCTGATGCACTTCTGTTTCTCTGATACACCTCAGTGTTTGACCATTTCAATTTCCTTATGTCACTGGTTAAAACCGATTCTAATCTGTTTGCGAATTCCAAAAGAATATCTGTCTTTCTAACCTTCATTGGCAAAGTTGGGAAGCATCTTCAAACATCAGAACTTCTTTATCAATGTTAAGAGACACTTCCCACTCTTTTAATTAACTGATCACATGTAATCAAAATGAAACAAATTATTTCACTTACGTTTTATTTAAAGATTTACGACACTAATCACCAAGTGTTTACATTTGCTGGGATCTTTGATACCCTAATTCTGTTTAAACCTATCCAAATCCCAGACGAACCACCAATCTGTTAAAATGCAGAGGTCGAACCACTACTAAATAAAACTAAACCCACAGAAACACTTGCCTCACCTTGTCATCTGTGCGAAGTGTGAGGGACTGAAAGGGAACACATAATTTCCACTATTTAAAGAAAAGTAACAATTTTGTTTCCGAACAGAACACTAAACAAAACTATTAAGAAACTGAGCATTGCTTCCCTTAACTGAGCACAACCCTATTGTCATGCTGTTCCAGTAACACACAATAAATATTGCATTAACTTAATCACATGTCTACTCAGTCTCTAACTTCTCTGCTGTAATCAGTCTCTTCTCCATTGATTTCACTGGGTCGTCTTATTCCTTTTTACTAAGCGAAAGTGAGAACTGCAGATGTTGGAGATTAGAGTCAAGAGTGTTGTGCTGATGAAGGGCTCTTTCCCGAAATGTTGATACTGCTGCTTCTCGGATGCTACCTGATCTGCTGTGCTTTTCCAGCACCACACTCTCGACTTATTTCTTTTTACTCTGAATATGTTTTACAGCAAAAGGTATCTTTTTGAAAGACTGCTCACTGATTTCTTTGAAAACAAAATTTTGGATAGGCAGTTAGCTCTTGGACTCTACAGCAGTTGCTCTGTTATTCCATGGCAGTAGCTCTAACCAGTTTTCAAAGTGCCCACTTTTATTTATACTCCCAACATCGTTCTCTGTCACTTGTCTGATGTTATCAAAACAATAAATTCAAACTCGATTGCGTTTTAGTATCCTGGACGTAGCTTGAAGTATTTGGTTAAACTTGGATTGTTGTCAAAAGAGCAATCAAAACTCAGGTATCTCTTTAAGAGCCAATTGTTGCATGTATCCATTTTGCAACAGCTCATCTCCCAGCCCTTCCATTTGTGCAGCTCAGCCTGCAATTTGAGTTTACTTCAATATTCAGAAAACAATGTTCATTTTAAATTGGATATACGTGCTTTGGCTTCGTAACAAATATAATTTAATAACACAAATCATTAACGAAGATTAATGTTCGAAGTGCTTATTGAATAATTGTAATTCTAAAATTGTTTGCAATTAGCTAAATCTCATACATTTCAGTGAGAAATTAAATTGGTTTATTATATTTTAATTCATAAGAAAATCAATCGATTTGATTGTTGAATTGTTTGCTCACTGTGAATATATAATGGCTTAGAGGCAAACAACTTTCGAAATGTTAGAGTGAGAATGCATTCATTTGAATTATGATGTTGACTATTTAATTGTGTTCGTACAAAAATGAGGCAAATATTCTCTGTTCAGTATAAAATAGCATATAGTTTTCTTTTATTTTTGTATCATAAAGTGTTGTAATGAGTTTATATTTTTGTTCCAAACACATAGTAACAATGTACTTGTTCTCAGAGATAATGCAGGCATTGCTATGGGAAATAGTCGGAGTTCACAGGGTATTGCTGCTCCCAATTTACTAAACACTGGAGATATTTTATTATTGTTCTTACCGGGAGATTTATCACTTGCAATCACAACCTACATAATGAATAGATTCCAAATGATCTGAATTCAGGAATAGTGCTACTGGAACTCACAGCTGCCTGTAATATTGAGTGACATACTGGCCTGCTCCTCAACCTGTCAAGAGACCTTACAACCTGGGGCAGGGCAGTTATTCAAACATACTTACACAAAAAATCATTTGCAGCCCACCCAGGGCAGGTGAAAACTAACCAATAGTCTATCTCTGATCTTAGTGTAGACACAAATGCTGTCCAAATTAGGTACTGATGACTGACCAACAAACAGGTCTTAGAAATTCATCTTCAGTCCCAGCCTGCTCCAGGGAGCAGATGCATGGGCATGTCTTGCCAGAACATACTGCACAGGCCACTGGACAGCATCTGGCATGCCTCCTAGATTCCAGATATTTGCATCCTGCACAAGACCCAGGATGAAGAAATTCACAATTTGACTGTCTCACAGTAAACATTCTAAAGCTATAAGCAGTATATGTCGCCTTCATACTCATCAGTGTTAAAATAAAATTGAACTTCTGAGTGGATGGCCAGAGATTAATACAAGTGTCACCCAAGATGCTTTTGAGTGGGTTTCGTTCGAGATCAGTCCTGCAGACTGCGTCTGAGGGAAACAGCAGCAAATGCCAAGCCGAGAACCACTTTAATAACTGAATTGTGTGAATTTTGTCTGATGTATGTCACTACACACTCATTGTCCTGACAGTCCGTTGAATGTAACAATGGGCACTATAAGTGCAAGTCACGACCTAACGCCCCTCCCCAGCTTCCTCACCTCACTCCCTCCCCCATTCACCAATTGATGAGAATCGACTACATGGGAGAAACAGTCTGTGCTTCATCTCAGGTGGTCCTCTCCATAATAGGCTGTCCAAACCACCTACTGACTGCTTTCCATTTCAGGGCTACATATGGCGCTGAGTTCCTGAGCCACTGTCCTGGGGATTCCCACTGTCCTGGGGATCATAGAATGGAAAACATAGGAAGGGATTAACCATTTTCTGTGAGAAATGCCATATGATGAGAGGCAGGTTTGAATTACTAGAGGGAGAGTTCACAAAGGGTCAGCACAAGCTGGTACCCTGCACACTTCAGCAGCATCGCTGGGAGCACGTGCACTTGTGGAGAGACTTAATCAACGCTGCCCATTACTGAGGGCTGTCCCCTCTGGACACTGATGTGGGGGAGGATTAATCACCAGAAACTCATGGAATGTGGAGGTGATCGCTCAGGTTGGGAAAGTTGAATTTGATGCATCAATGTTAAAAAATGATAATTCAACAAATATTGCTTCTAACAGTCTTAGATTTACGGTTTTGATTCGTAGATTGGGAAGCCTAATAACAAACAGTGAATGGTTATAGAACTCCGAAGTACAAACGAGGTACAGACTGTTCCTGGATGGCCTTTACCTTGGTGCTAGGATTATTACATGTCAGGCAGATGTGATAAGGGAATAGATTGACATGTGAAATTGTGACATGTTTTGCCATCAGAGATGTGGTTGGAGGAGTTCAGGATTGGTAACTCTATATTCTGTAGCATAGGAACTATAGGCAGGAATTGGTGAGGTTTTATTAATTAAGGAATCAATTACTGCTGTAAGGAGGGACAATATCTTGGATGGGCCTTCAACTGAGACTTCAAGGATAGCGATTGGAATAAAAAGATGACAGGTAATTGCTAGGGTCATACTATAGATCCCCAGTTAGGAGAAAATACATGAGTCAATTTGAAACCAATCGCTGTACTGTATAAAAACAATAAGAGAGTAATTATGTTTATGCTTTTCAATATCCAACATTTATTGGGACAGTCGCATACTTTTAAGAGGGGATAAATATGTTGAAATATATTGCTGAGAGCTTCTAATATCAGCATGAAGAAGATACAACAAGGGATGGTGCATTGTTGGACCAATCTAATCTAGACCCACTTGCCAGCACGTGGCCCATCTCCCTCCAAATCCTTCCTAATCATATACACATCCAGATGCCTTTTAAATGTTGCAATGCTAATTCTGCGTAGAGCTGTAGTCGAACAGTGTGCAGTGGGGAGGGGTGTTCGTGCTCCAAATCGATTTGATCAGAATATCAGCCCATATTTTACAATCTACGATCCAATGAAGGAAAACGAGCCCACAGAACCTTCAACATCTGCAAATATTCAGAGCTGAATAACAAAGTAAAGAGAAGCTTAAAGCAGCTACAAAGTGTGCAGATGAATGGAATCCCTATAAGAATGTAGGAAGTGCAACACTGAAAGTAAGGAAATCAGTAGAAAAGCAAAAATGGGGTGTCATAAAACATCAGCGGGTGTTCTATCTCTAAAACTGGGGAAGAGGATAACTCGGAAAAGAATAGAGGAGTATTAGGGATCAATGAGGCAACCTGTGCGCGGATCCAGGCAATATGTTAAATACGTCCTTCACATCAGTCTTCAGTTTGGAGGAAGGCTTAATGGAATCGCGAAGAGTACCAGAATAAAGAGTGGATTCATCCCCAGATCTGGATAAGCTGTAACTTAACTGATGTGGGAAAAAAGGAGGAAGCTCGAGGTTCTGACCCTGTTGTTTTTTACTGTGCTTTTGCCACAGAGGATGTGCGATAGAACAGGATTGCAATCAATTGTAGGTTCAACAAGGAGTGCTAGAAACAAACAAGAGAATTAAAACTACCAAATATCATATCAGACGATTCTGAAAGCTATTGAGCCTGGATCATTAAGTATCTTCAAGGCTGAGAGACATATTTTTAATCAATGCATCAAAGGTTACGAGGAAAATGCAGGAAGGTGGAGTTTAGGATTATCAGAACAAACATCATTGAACTGAAAGGCAGAGCCAACTCGGTGAGCTGCTGGGTCTACTGTTGTTGCTATGCCTTATGGTATTCGGTCTGCTACTATCCCTGTGTTCGGAGGAACAACAACCGCTCTCTGAGACACAGTTCAGAATGCAGCTGACTCCTTCAAGGAATTTATAAATACTATATGGATAGGCAGAAATACGTTTGAAGCAGGAAGCCAATTTGTATCTTTTAACTTTCAATGAAATGTAGTCTCATTTTTTATAACACTAGGGAACACAGATCTAGTTTGTCATGGCCCTCTTTGATAGAGTGTTCCTTGGAAATAGTCTATTGAACCTTGCTTGCCATCTCTCTGTGGCAGTAATATATTTCCTGAGATAAAGAATCAACATTGAAAATAGTCCTTCAAGTACAATCTGGCCAAGCTCCTGCTCAACTGAAGCAAGACGTCTGAAATCATCTGACAATAGAAATTCTCATTCCACTGACATTCCAACTAGTTTGCTGAAGCTGTATGTTAGACGTCGGCAAATTATAGACAAGGACACTGAGGTTTATGTCAAACTGTACTTTCCAACATTTTAAGATTTAAGAATTATACTGCACATCAAATTCACCAAAACGTTGGATAACATTCTGTTTCCACATGATATGAAATTTGCACTAATCTTGCCCATGTGGACACCTATTCAATCTTCATAAATCTTTACATCTTCCCCACTGCACACATTCCCACGCAAGATTAACGTTTACGTCCTACACTCTGTCTACTGTCTTTTAACTAATAATTAATCCGTCGAGTGTATTCGTAATGCTAGCATTGTTAGGGTGCAGGAGGCCCAGTGTGCATTCACAGGCCCTTCAAATGGGCATCATTACCTCCACCCATTATCCTGCCTTTCCTCTGTATCCTCCCTGACTCATCTGACTCATCTTGAACACAACCTATTTATTTTACTTCTTTCTGTGAAAAGCAATATAACAGTCTTTGTTGAAGAATAATCTCCTCTAAGTCAATATTCTCAACTGAAGAAAAGGCATTGAATGAGGTATATCGCCCCTCAGCATCAAATTGACCCTCAGCAGCCTTCTATCGTCAAGTTTGACTTGATACGTGTCAGGTTATCCACTCGACAACCATCATATTCCCTGTTTTCGTTGGTAATGTTCAGTTTTTTGTTTACACCTGAATACCTGAGATAGAAACATTTTTGCAAACGAAAGGTTGTGACAGATTTGAGCCAAAGGCAGGGAAACCAGAGTTCGGCAACAAATCAATTATAATCTCCTTAAATTGTGGAACAGGCGCAAAGGGTTCAACAACCTCTTCCTGTTCCTATGGTCTTTGTTCTATGTTGAAATGGCATGGTGACCATGCCGCCTATTACAAATTCATTTCAACAGAAAAATGTCAAATTAAATTATATGGAGTCACTTATTGTAACAAAATAAATTCATATTGCTAAAAAAAACTAGGAACATACCTGGAAACGTTCTGCTGTCCATGTATAAGGAAGGGTGCATTTTCTGTCTAACTTGGTTGCCACCACATCCGCAACATTCACTGCCCCACCATGAACTCTCAATGGAAGCAGTGTACCCAAAAAGATGCATTGTAGATATTTACAAAACTTCATTCGACAAGCCTTTCCAAGCCAGGACCATCTTCAACATCAAGGGCAACAAATCCATGCAAACAACAACCCTGCAAGTTACACATAAATTCAGTGACTGTCCTGACATGGAAATACATCTCTATTCCATAGGTGTCACTTGATGAATATCCTGGCTTTCTTTCCCTCAAATTATTGTGGGTGTCACAGCACCAAACTGACTGCAAATGCTCAAGTAGGCAGCGCACCACCACCTTGTCCAGAACAACAGTATATGTGTAATAGATGATGGCCCAGCCAGCAACGTCTGACACCTATCAATGAATAATACACTAATGTTTAACAGCTTGCAATCTGGGTTTCCCTTTCAGAATAAATTTGGTCTATATTCTTGAGTTTCAGGAAATGGGTATGTGATTTGATTGAAATATAAAAGATTTTGAATTGCAAGGGCTTGATTGGGCAGATGCTGAAAAATTATTTCTGTGGGTCAGCGAGTCCAAAACACGATAACAGGGTCTCGGGATAACAGGCAATTTATTTGGGTCTGAAAGGATGTGAAGTCAATTAAATCAAAGGATATTAGAGTGTTAAGTGTTCGCCATCTTAAGAATTGTGGATGCATTGTGAATGAAAACAGTGAAAAGTTCACAGAGATATGGAGGAGCTCAGGGTTAGAGGAGGTTACAGAAATAGGGAGGTATGAGTGCAGGGGGAAGTTACAGATTTAGGGAAGCTGTAATAGAACAGAGTGATTGCCTGCATAGTGATGGGTTTACGGGCTGGATGTTAGAGAAGGCTGTAGGTGCTGGAAGTGTTTGCAACAATAGGGAGGACTGGAGGAGCTTGAGGTGGTTACAGTGATAGGGAGGTATTTAATTCCGAGAGTGGGTTCCAGTCATGTGGAGCGACGTACGTGCTGGAGTAATCCTCAGTGACAGGAAGAGGTGAAGATGCTGGAGATCAGTTGGGGATGGAGGGGTCGAAGTGTTACAGAGATAGGGAGGTGTGTATTGACTGGAGGAGATTGCAGAGATAGGGAGCATTGTTGGGTCTCGAAAAGATTCCAGAGATACGGAGGGTGGTAGGGGGCTCGAGGATGTTACAGAGAATCGTGGATAGAGACTGGAATACAAAGATAACAGATACATTGCTAGGGTCATATTAAGACGCTCAGTTAGAAGGAAGTACAGGAGCCATTGTGAAACCAATTGCTGTCGTGTATAAAACAATAACAGGGTAATTCTATTTATCCTTTTCAATATTCAACATGTATTGGGTAGTCATGTGCTTTTAAGTGGGGGCAGATATGTTAAAATGCATTGCTGAGAGCTTCTCATATCACCATGTGAAAATTAACTGTAAATTCTTCACTCTGTTTCCTGTCTTTTCGTGAATAATTAATCCATACGAGTCCATTCATAATTATAGCATTTTTAGAGTGAGAAGGGCCTTAGTGATGTCACTGGCTCTTGAACTGAGCATTATTACGTCCACGCAATTTCCCACTTTTCCTTTGCAACCTCCTTGACACATGCCAAACACAATCTACATCTTTAATTTCTTACTTTAAAAAGCTGCATAATTGTCTTTGTTGAAGAAAATATTCTCTCAACAGAAGCAGACAATGAGGGAAGGACATTATCCCATCATTCAAATTATCCATCTATAGCCTTCTGTAGTCAACACTGAGTTTAGTACACGTTTTAGGTTATCCACTCAATATTCATCTTGATGCCTGTTTTGGTTGGTATTGTTTCGTTCTTTGTTTACACCTGAATACCTGAGATAGAAACCCTTTTGTGAAGGAAAGATCGTCACAGATTTGGGCCAAAGTCAGGTAAAAAGGAGTTATGTAACAAATCAGTTATAATCTCCTTCAATTGTGGATCTGGTGCAAGGGGTTCCCCAACCTCATCCAGTGCAGACGTCTTGTGTTCCACGTGGCAATACGGCGACCATGCAGCTAATTACAAACTCATTTCAGCAGATAATTGTTCATTTAAATTACATGGAGTCACTGACTGTAACAAATCGAAGTCGTATTGCCAAAACGTAGTTAAGACCATATCTCGAACAGCTATGCTCCCATGAATAAGAAAAGATACATGTGTAATCCAGCTTGATTGCCACAATATCAACAACATTTACTACTTCCACTATCAACTCGCAAAGGAAGCAGTGTGTTCCAGCTACAAGATACATAGCAGACATTTACCGAAGTCCATTCTACAGCACCTTTCAAGTCTTGATCATCTGAATTAGCAAGGGTAACATTAACTCTGCAAGTTAAACAAAGTCAATGACCATCCTGACTGGGAAATATATCTCAGTCTCACGGGTGTCACTTGATGAATATCCTGCCTTTCATTCCCTAACATTATTGTGGGTGACTCTGCTCCAAAATGACTGCAACAGTGCAAATGGGCAGCGCACGGCCACCATGTCCAAAACAACAAGGTATGGGCAATAAATGATGGCCCAGCCATCAATGTCTGATACTATCCATGAATAATACAATAATGTTTCACTGTTTGGCATCTGAGTTTCTCTTGCTGCGTTTGTGAATAGATTTAGTCGATATTCTTAAGTCTCAGGAAATTGAGAAGTGATTTGATTGAGGTGCAAAAGTTTCTGAGTGGAAAGAGCTTGATAAGGCAGATGCTGAGAAATTATTTCTGTGGGTCTGGGAATCCAAAACATGATGACAAGATCTCAGGATATGGAGCAACTTATCTGGGACTAAGATGGTGTGAAAACACATCCCTCAAAGGGTCTCAGCGTATTCAGTATTCGCCATTCCAAAGAATGTGGATGCACTGTCAATGAATATAGTGAAATTTTCACAGGGAAATAGAGGAGCTTTAGGTGAGATGAGGTTACAGGGACGTGGAGGTATAGGTTCAGGAGGCTGTTACAGATATGGGGAAGCTGCAAGAGAACTGGGAGGTTACCGAGATACGGAGGGTGAATGTGCAGGAAGACTTTACAAACTTCGAGACGGCTGTCGGGGCTGTAAATGTTTCCAAAGGCAGGGAGAAGTGGAGGAGCTTGTGGAGTTTATATCGAGAGGGCAGTATGTAATTGCTCGAGTGGGTTCCAGAGATATGGAAGGATATTCGTGATGAAGGAAGCCACGGTGATAAGAAGGACTGAAGATACTGCAGGAGATTACAGAGATCAGTCACAGTGGGGGGGCGGAATATGTATGTTTTGGTGGAGGTTATGCAGATAAGAATACGTTTAGGTGTTGGAGGATGTCACCGATATAGGGAGGTGTGGAAAGGCTAGAGGAAGTGACAGACGTCAGGAAGATCTTTGATGATGGATGAAGTTTACAGAGATAGGGATGGACAGAGAGGTTGGAGGAGTTTATGTAGAGAGAGGATGAAGTGGCTTGAGGAGGTTACAGAGATGAAGACGGCTGTAATGTCTGGGTGTGGTTAAGGAAATGTGGAAAGATATAACTGTTCATACAACATAGTAAAATACAGCGCAGAACAGGCCCTTTGGTCATCGATGTTGCACTGACCTGTGAACTAATCTAAGACAATCCCCCAACACTGTCCCATCATCATCCAAATGCTTATCCAAAGATTGTTTAAATCCCCCTATGTGGCTGCGTTAAGTACATTGGCAGGCAAGGCATTACACGCTCTTACCACTCTCTGATTAAAGAACCTGCCTCTGACATCAGACGTAAAACTATCACCCCCCAATTTGTAGCTATGCCCCCTCGTACAACCTGATGTCATCGTCTGAGGAAAAAGGCTTTATCTGTCTACCCTATCTAATCTTTTGATCGTCTTACATGTCTCTAATAAATCCCTTCTTAGCTTTCTTCTCTCCAATCTGAACAGACCCATGTCTCTCAGCCTTCCCTCATAAGACCTTCGGTCAGACCAGGCAACATCCTCGTGAATCTCCTCTGCACCTTTCCAATGCTTCCACATCCTTCCTGTAATGGGGCGAACAAAACTGTACGCAATAATCCAAGTGAGGCTGCACTAGCGTTTGGTATATTCGCAGCATGACATTACGGCTCCGGAACTCAACCCCTCTACCAATAAGACCTAACACATCGCATGCCTTCTTTACAACACTATAACCTGGGTAGCAACTTTCAGGGATCTATGTACATGGACACCAAGATCCCTCTGCACATCCACACCACCACGAATCTTTCCATTGTCCCAGTATTCTGCTTTTCTGGTATTCTTCCCAAAGTGAATCACCTCATGTTTATCTGCATTGAACTCCATTTGCCACCTCTCAGCCCAATTCTGCAGTTTATCCAATCCCCCTGCAACCCGCAAAATATTTCCATACTGTTCACTATTCCTCCGGCTTTAGTATCATCTGCAGACTTTCTAACCCATTCACCTATTCCTGCATCTAAGTCATTTATAAAAATGACAAACAGCAGTGGTCCCAAACAGATCTTTGTGGCACACCATTAGTAACCTGACTCAATGCTTAATATTGTCCATCAACCACCACGCGCTGTCTTCTTATAGAAAGTCAGTTTCTAATCCAAACTGCTAACTCACCCTCATTTAGATGCCTCTGCATTTTCTCCCACAGCCAACCATGTAGAACCTTATCAAAGGCTTTACCGAAGACTATGTGCACCACGTCAACTGCCCTACTCTCACCTATATCTTGGTCACCTTCTCAAGAACCTCATTGAGGTTTGAGAGGCACGACCTTCCATTGACGAAACCATGTTGACAATTTGCAGTCAAATTGATGCTTGCTGGATGATTATAAATCCTCTCCCTTATAATCCTTTCCAAAACTTTTCCAATACAGACATAAGGCTCACTGGTCTATAATTACCTGAGTCATCTGTTCTGCCCTTCTTGAACAAGGGCGCTACACTTGCAATCCTCCAGTCCTCTGGTACTAAACCTGTAGACAATGAAGACTCAATTATCAAAGCCAAAATCTCCAACAAATCCTCCCTAGCGCGCCAGAGAATGCTCGAATAAATCCTATCCGGCCCAGGGGACGTTTTCACTTTCACTCCTTCTAAAATTGATAACATTTCTTCCTTACTAACCACGATCCTTTCCAGTCAAGTATCTCATATCTCATTCATCTTCTCTATGATATTCTACTTTCCCTGAGTGAAAACCAATGAGAAATGTTCGTTTAGGACCTCTCCGATCTCCACAGAATCCACACTCAACTTTTCACTTCTGTCTTTGACTGGCTCTATTCCCACCCTAGTCATCCTTTTATTCCTAACGTACCTATACAAAGCTTTCGGATTCTACGTTAATTGACCTGCCAACGACTACTCATGTCCTCTTTTTGCTCTTCTTAACTCTCTCTTTAAATCCTTCATAGCTAATCTGAAATTCTCCATCGTCTCATTGTTACATAAGCCTCCTTCTTCCGCTTAACAAGAAATGTGATTTCTATAGTAGACCATGGTTCCCTTACATTATCGCTTCCTCCCTGCCTGATAGGAGCATGCTATTCAAGGGCACGCAATATCTGTTGTCTAAACCAACTCCACATTTCAATTAGCCCCATACCCTGCATTTTGCTACCCCATTCTATGCATCCTAAATCCTGCCTAATCACATTACAATCGCCCTTCCCCCATTGATAACTCTTGCCCTATGGCATATACCTAGCACTTTCAGTCACTAAACTAAACGTGTTCATGGAGGTTATATACATAAGAAAAGGTAGAGATACTAGAGAATGGCAGAATTATGGGGCGGTGTGAAGAAGCTGGAGGACTTTACAGAGATCAGGAGAGTCTCGTGGTTGGATCAGGTTTATAAAGGGCGGGAGCGGGCAGTGGCTGGCCGAGGTTACAGAAACAGGGTATATGTGAGAGCAGCTTAGAGAGATTTGTAGGGTTTGTAGGGGCTAGAGTAGGTCACAGATAAAGGATATATGTAGATAATGGAGGAGGACAGAGAGATAGGGAGGGATGCAGGGTTTGGAGGAGGTGAGTAAGATAACGAGGGATCTGAGTTTGGAGGAGGTTGCAGAGTTGGGAGAGGTGAAGGAGGTGGAAATTATTAGAGAGATAGAGAGTGCATTTGAAGGAGGCTAGAGGTAGGGAGTGGTGTTGGTTTTGGAGATGATTAGAGAGATCGGGAGGGGTGTCGGTTTTGGAGGTGATTAGAGAGATATGGATGGATCTGGGTTTAGAGGAGGTCACAGAGATAGGGAGGGGTGAAGGTGGTGGAGAACATTGGAGAGATATGGAGATGTATTGTGTTTGGAGTAGGTCAGAGAGATAGAGAGGGTTTAGCGTTTGGAAGACTTTAGAGAGATAGAGAGGGGTATAGGATTTGGAGTCGGTTGGAGAGGTAAGGAGGGATGTCAGATTTGGAGGAGGTTAGAGAGACAGGAATGGGTTGCAGGGTTTGGAGGAGGTCTGAGAGATAGGGAGGGATCTGGGTTTGGATGAGGTAAGAGAGATAAGGAAGGATCTAGGTTTGGAGGAGTTTGCAGAGATAGGGAGTGCTGTGGGGGCTGATGTAGGTGAGAGAAATACGGAGGGGTGTAGGGTTTGGAGGTGCATACAGAGGTAGGGAGGGGTGTCGGGTTTGGAGGAAGTTACAGAGGTAGGGAGGCGTAGCAAATGGAGGAGTTTAGAGAAAGGGATAGGGTAGGGTTTGGAGGAGGGTGCAGAGATAGGAAAAGATATGGGGCTGGAATAGGCTAGAGAGATTGGGAGGGGTGTGGGGTTTGGAGTACGTTACAGAGATAGGGAGGGGTATAGGGATTGGCGGAATTTAAAGAGAGAGGGAGGTGGAAGATTTTGCCGATATCTACGATGATAGGATGGTTGTTGAATAGACAGATAAGGGACATAGAGTAATTGAAGGAGTGAGACATTGGAGTGTCCAATCACGAGAGCCAAAGAGTCAGTGACATACACAAAGGAGAGGCCCTTCTGTTGACAGTAATAAAAATAAAAGACCCTGTAGTCCCTGCAAACTCCTCCTTCCCAATGCTTTGGAGCTAATGCCAGAATTGACAGAGATGCCCTACAGACTGCTCAAGCAACAACGTGACATAACAAAACCTCATGATATCATATGAAAGACTGACATGGAAACCTCCTGCTGACTCTCCTCCCTCAGCCTCACGTTGTCAGATCAAACACTGACACGGAAACCTCCAGCTGACACCCGTCCACAGCTACTGGATCAGTGTTCCTCTACATTGAACAAAACTTGGAAGATTCACTGAGAGAGTGACAGAGCTGAGGAATGTATACTGGGTGGGCCATTTCAAAACCCATCAAGAAAGATTCAGCAGCAGCATTACTGATTGAGGTGGTCGGGTCCAAAAGGACATAACTGTTTCACTGCGTCTGCACCTGGTCGGGGAAAACGACTGACAGGGAGAAACATCCTTGACTTCATTCTTACCAACCTACCCGCTGCAGACACATTGTTCGATGAGCGTATTGGAAATAGTGGCTACCACACACAGGATTTCTGGAGACAAAGTTGCACTTTTACATCGTGACGACTCCCTGTGCATGTGTGACACCATCACTGTGCTAAACAGGGCAGACTTTCAATAGATTTTGGAATTTTGCTCTGGCTGTATGAGGTGGTTTGGGTCATTACCAACAGCTGCAGAATTGTACTCCAGCATAATTTTCACTATCACTGCCTGGCAAATGTTCCACTTTATCCTGACCATCAAGTCAAGGATACACCCTTGTTAAATGGAGAATACAAGAGGGCCTGCCCATAGTAGCGCCAAATACACCTCAGAATGAGATGAAATTACTAAACTGGGCCACTTACTCACCACTTGGTATAAATAGCAAATGATACACAGATCTAACCAATGAACCAGACCTAATCTCTGCAATTCGGGTGAGTAGTGGTGGACAATCACAGAAATCATTGAAGGAGGAGGATCCACAAATACCACTTTCCTCAAAGATTGAAGAGCCCAGCACAATAATAGAAAAGCTAAGGCTGAAACTTTCACAACAATGATCAGACAGAAATATCGATGGGATGATCTATTTTAGTCTCCTCCAGATGGCAGTCTTCAGCCAATCCGATTCACTGTGTGTGGTATTTCCAAACAGCTGGAGGGATTGGAGAATGCAACAGCTGTGGGCCCTGATAACATTCCATTCAGGCTGTTCCTGCTGAGATACAGCACAGGCATCGACCTGACAATGTGAGAAACTATCCAAGTGTGTCCTCTCGACACACAAACAAAACATCAGACAATCAATGACTCTCCCATTGTGTCATTAACAAAGGAATGGAAGATGTCATCTACAGTGGGATCAAGCAGCACTTCTCAGCATCAACCTGCACACTGAGCTCAGTTTGGGCTCTCATCCCTTGGGCTCATTGAAGTCTTGGTTTAATGATGTATAACAAGAGAACACAGCTGAATTCTAGCGGTGAGGTGACAGTTACTGCACTTTTAACATGATCATAACTGCATTTGAACAAATGTTGTATCCAGGATTAACGGCAAACCTGGAGTAAATAGGAATCGTCCGCACTGGCAGAAGTTACACCTGGTACAAAGGAAGATGGCTGGTGTTGATGGAGAGCAGCCATCTCAGCTCCGCCGCAGGTTCCCAGGGGAGGGGTTTCTAGGTAAGCCTGTAGATCAGAAATGGAAAGGTAGGGCACCATACCCCCTACAGGTTGATAGGATTGTTCTCTCCTTAGACAGAGAAGACTGGCAGCAGTTTAACTGGACAGTCATCATGCCTCAAGGGAAGGAGAGCTTGAGTAGGACAGCCCTTTTCAGACACCTCAGTCAATGTAGGAATGGAACCCACACCGTTGGTATTAATCTGCATTACAAACCATCCGTCCAACTGACTGAGCTAACCAACTCCGCACGCAGCTCCCTGTGGTAGATATTGAAATATTATTCTATTCAGATATTTTGTTAGGCACCTCTGGAGTAGCTGGAACTAGAAGACAGCTTCCTAGCTCAGAGAGAGGGACAGCATCAGTGAGTTTTAAGGTGCTCTCTGCCCTAGACCCAATAATTTTCAGTTGCTTCATAAATGACCATGCCTACACTGTAAAGTCACAACTGGGGATATTTGCCAATGATTAGACAATGTTCAACATCATTTGTGATTTACTCAGATACTGAAGCAATCCTTATCCAAATGCAACAAGGATATGGAAATATGAAGGTGTATGCTTAACAGTGACAATACCATTTCCGTTGCACAGATGCCAGACAATGAAAACCTCTCACAATTGTAAATGCAACCATATCCTCTAACGTTCAATGCCACCGCCATCACTGAAGTCCCAACGACCAAAATCCCGGGGAGTACCGTTAATCAGAACTGGATTGACCATATAATTTCATTACCCATTCCTGTAAAAGGCTTATGCTAAAACGTTGCCTCTCCTGTACGTCAGATGCTGCCTGACCTGGTGTGCGTTTCCAGCGCAACACTTTGACGCATATTCATAAATTTGCTACAAGAATATCTCAAGGGCTAGGAATCCTGCAGGAATAACATACCTCATGACTTCCAAACGTCTGCACACCATCTACCATCTACAAGATACACAATGAATGTGTGTGCGATGAAATAACAGCTCCCCCCTACATTTTCCCTGTAAATGTAGCTTCACCCCCCATTAACTGACACTGAAGAGCAGCAATACCTGCCATCTACACGGTGATCTGCAGAAATTTAAAAAGGCTTCTTCCAACGTACCTCTGAAACCATGACCGTCAAGAATGACAAGGGAAACAGATACATGGGATCATCACCATGTTCGCTTTCCCTTCCAAGCCACCCACCATCCTGGTTAGGAAGTATACTGTCATTCCTTCAGTGTCACTGTTTCTAGTTCCCTCCCTAATGGTATTGTAAGTCTTATTATTCAACATTCACTGCAGTGGTTCAATGTGGCAGCTCACCCCCACCTTCTCAAGGGCAACAAGGGATGGACAATAAGTACTGGCCCAATCATATTCCATGAATAAATGAAAATGAAAATATTGTCCAGAACTGCCCAGTGCTGGACACTGTGTTTTGGGCTTTGTCAGCTCAGGCTGTTAGGGTTCAGGCAGTATCCTGTTTGTTGTAAACAGCTGAAGGGATGTGCTGTTTCAAATAATCTGTCAGTCTCTCAGAGGCATGGCATACATACCGAGCATCACAAAGACACTGCCATTCACATCCCGTATTACTGAGCTCTGAGATAGGCAGAAGCAATTCAAAATGTACCCAGATCAGACTGTAACGTGTTTAAACACACAGTGATATTGTTGCCGTGAAAATGATTATGAGTGAATATTCGCAGGGAGAAAGCGAGGACTGCGGATGCTCGAGATCAGAGACAAAAATTGTGGTTCTGAAAGAAAACGCAGCCGTTCAGGCAGCATCGGAGGAGCAGGAGAGTCGACTATGACTTCACAATATTAATACAAGGGAAAATAAATGTATATTTTCAAAGTCATTGTACTTAATAATAATGTGGTCTTGGGTGTGGGAATGAGATTCATCATTTCAATGCTCCTTCCTGTGAGTTGAGCAGTGTTTTCATCATGTTGTTTTTATAAAAGTGAGCTGAATAAATGGGGTATATAATGCTCATTGGACAATCTACAAGTTGGTATCATGAAAGGATGGCAGACCTTCAGTAAAGAGATTTTGCTGTTAATGGTTAGAACAATGCTGCAAACATTTACACAGAAATTTCCAGCTCAAGTCACACACAAGGACGTTGGGCTGGGATGATGCTGGCCATCAATGGAGCTGCGCAATTCTGTTTCGATACTGACATCGTGGAGCTAACAAACACTGGATGTGGTTTATGAGGGATTCAATGTAAGATGCCATGAACTGCAGGAGCCCGTTACCGTTATAACAACTTCATTCAGGATCGTGTCCAAGGTGCAGAATTACAGAGTTTAGGTGGCATACCAGGAAGGATATACTTGCAAGACATGGTTGTTTACAGATCATTGTTACAAATGTTGAACTGCGCTATGTGCTAGTACATTGATCAGTCTGGCTAACACACCACTCCCCGTTGCTCAAGTATGTCTCTAACCAGTCTATTGTGAGGGATTGTGAGAGTAACTCCAGTTTGGAAGCTCTCTGGACAGATTTTGGAGATGGTCAGTGCTTTGGAGGTCATGGTGAGGGCCAGTAACACTGTGTCTGAATTCAAGATTTTCCTCAAAGTCATTTCCAACAGCTTTGCTGTCTGCAAGATGGTGTGTTCATTGATCTGAACATGAATTGGCTATTTACTACAGTCACTGAAATGTGTAATAGTGAAGTGTGCGCTCTGGTATTTCAATTATTGTTCACTTCAATGACTTACAACGGAAAAATATTGATGTTTGGTTTATTTTAAAATATGTAAGAAACAAAGTGATATTAACACTTCATTATACAAAATGTAAAAGGGACCTGTTGCATATTTCCCACGGACTAATCAAAAAACAGTCAGATATTGCTTGTAAAGCAGGATTCTGTGAACAGGACTATGACCCTGGCAACTTCACCACCCTGTCTGGGAGGTTCTGTCCCACTGACAGGACATAGTCAGGCTGAGGGGGCAGCTGCTTGGTATATCGTCAATACTGTGCTCAGCATTGATGCGGCATCCTGTGGCTGCTAGACTGCTCTGTGGCAGGTTATGAGGGAATCAGTAAAAGGGAAACATATAATTGAACACACCATCACCGATCTGCCTACTGCAAATACAGCTCTCCATTTCATTTATTGGTAAGAATGGTCACTGCACAGTCCTTAGAGGAAGCAAGGACTACCTTAACATTTTGCAGACCCACCTCACCATGATATGTGTAACTAATGGGACAGAAGTTAAACAGATTGAGAAACTAATGATGATGCATCTATGAAGTGCAATGGGCCAACAGCCTCAGCAGAATCATACTCTGTATAACTCAGTCTGCAACTCACAGCCCGACATACCAGCCACTATGCAGTAACCATCACGGCCCGACATACCTCCCACTGTACAGTAACCATCACGGCCCGACATACCCCCAATGTACAGTAAACATCACGGCCCAACATACCTCCCACTTTACAGTAACCGTCATGGCCAGACAGACCTCCCACTGTGCTGGAACCATCACGGCCTGACACACCTCCCACAGTACAGTCATTGTACAGCCTGACATAGCCTGACGCTCTACAGCCTGACATACCTCCCCTGAAGAAGGGCTCATGCCTGAAACGTCGATTCTCCTGCTCCTTGGATGCAGCCTGACCTGCTGCGCTTTTCCAGCAGCACGTTTTCAGCTCCCACTGTACAGTATCTATCATGACCCGGCATACCTCCCACTGTACAATAACCATCACGGCGCGGCATACCTCCCACTGTACATCAACCATCACGTTCCAACATACCTCCCACTGTACAGTAACCATCACAGCCCGACATACCTCCCACTGTACAGTAACTATCACGGCCAGACATACCTCCCACTGTACAGTAACCATCAAGGCCCGGCATACCTCCCACTGTACACTAACCATCACGGCCCGACCTACCTCCCACTGTACAGTAACTATCACGGCCAGACATACCTCCCACTGTACAGTAACCATCAAGGCCTGGCATACCGCCCACTGTACAGTAACCGTTATGGCTCAATATACCTCCTTCTGCACAGTAACCATCACGGCCCGACATACCTCCCACTGTACAGTGACCGTCACGGCCCAACATACCTCCCACTGTACAGTAACCGTCACAGAGAGACATACCTTCCATTGTACAGTAACCATCATGGCCTGGCAAACCTCCCACTGTATAGTAACCATCACGGCCCAACATACCACCCATTGTACAGTAACTATCACGGACGGACATACCTCCCACTGTAAGTAACCATCACAGCCCTACATACCTCCCACTGTACAGTAACCATCACGGCCTGATATACCTCCCACTGTACAGTAACCGCCACGGTTCAATATACCTCCCACTGTACTATCACCATCACGGCCCAACATACCTCCCATTGTACAGTAACTATCACGGACCGACATACCTCCCACTGTAAGTAACCATCACAGCCCTACATACCTCCCACTGTACAGTAAGCATCACGGCCTGATATACCTCCCACTGTACAGTAACCGCCACGGTTCAATATACCTCCCACTGTACTATCACCATCACGGCCCAACATACCTCCCATTGTACAGTAACTATCACGGACCGACATACCTTCCACTGTAAGTAACCATCACAGCCCTACATACCTCCCACTGTACAGTAAGCATCACGGCCCAACATACCTCCCACTTTACAGTAACCGTCATGGCCAGACAGACCTCCCACTGTGCTGGAACCATCACGACCTGACACACCTCCCACAGTACAGCCATTGTACAGCCTGACATAGCCTGACACTCTACAGCCTGACATACCTCCCCTGAAGAAGGGCTCATGCCTGAAACGTCGATTCTCCTGCTCCTTGGATGCTGCCTGACCTGCTGCGCTTTTCCAGCAGCACGTTTGCAGTTCCCACTGTACAGTATCTATCATGACCCGGCATACCTCCCACTGTACAATAACCATCACGGCGCGGCATACCTCCCACTGTACATCAACCATCACGTTCCAACATACCTCCCACTGTACAGTAACCATCACAACCCGACATACCTCCCACTGTACAGTAACTATCACGGCCAGACATACCTCCCACTGTACAGTAACCATCAAGGCCAGGCATACCTCCCACTGTACACTAACCATCACGACGCGACATACCTCCCACTGTACAGTAACTATCACGGCCAGACATACCTCCCACTGTACAGTAACCATCAAGGCCTGGCATACCGCCCACTGTACAGTAACCGTTATGGCTCAATATACCTCCTTCTGCACAGTAACCATCACGGCCCGACATACCTCCCACTGTACAGTAACCGTCATAGAGAGACATACCTCCCATTGTACAGTAACCATCATGGCCTGGCAAACCTCCCACTGTACAGTAACCATCACGGCCCAACATGCCACCCATTGTACAGTAACTATCACGGACGGACATACCTCCCACTGTAAGTAACCATCACAGCCCTACATACCTCCCACTGTACAGTAACCATCACGGCCTGATATACCTCCCACTGTACAGTAACCACCACGGTTCAATATACCTCCCACTGTACTATCACCATCACGGCCCAATATACCTCCCATTGTACAGTAACTATCACGGACCGACATACCTCCCACTGTAAGTAACCATCACAGCCCTACATACCTCCCACTGTACAGTAAGCATCACGGCCTGATATACCTCCCACTGTACAGTAACCGCCACGGTTCAATATACCTCCCACTGTACCGTAACCATCACGGCCCGACATACCTCCCACTGTATAGTAACCATCACGGCCCGATGTACCTCCCACTGCACAGTATACGTCACAGCCCGATATACTACCCACTATACAGTAACCATCACGGCCCAACATACCTCCCACTGTACCGCAACAATCACATCCCGACATGCCTTCCACTGTATATTAACCATCAAGAGCTCAGTGCTTAGCACTGCTGCCTCACTACACAAAAGTCCTAGGTTCTATTCCCGCCTTGGAATACTGTCTGTGTGGAGTTTGCACATTCTCCCTGTGTCTGCATGGGTTTCCTCTGGGTTCTCTGCTTTCCTCCCACAGTCCAAAGATGTGCAGTCCAGGTGAATTGGCCATGCTAAATTGCCCATAGTGTCAGGTGCATTAGTCATGGGTAAATATAGGGCAGGGGAATGGTACTGGAGGGTTACTCTTCTGCGGGATGATGTGGACTGGTTGAGCCGAAGGGCCTGTTTCTACACTGTAGTGAATCTAATCTAACCTCCAAGGTTCAAGTCAGGAATATCATGTAATAATCACTTCTCTGAATGAGTGCAGCTCCAACAGTACTCGAGTATGGACTTACTGGCAAAAGGCAACACAGTTGTGCTATGGGGGATACCTGATAGATATTTACAAAATTATCAGAGGCATAGATAGAAATACAGTTAGAAGCTTTTTTTTTTTCCCAGAGTAGAACTATCAATTACTCATGACCGTAGGTTTTAGGTAAAAGGGAGAAAGTTTAGGAGAAAGATTATTCTTGCTTTCCCAGACAGAATGTGCAAGTGCCTCGAATGCAATGATAGAGGAGAAGAAGCTAATATAGCAAGGTTTAAGAGGGATCTTGTCACAAATATGAGTAAGCAGGGAACAGAATGACATGGAGGGTGTCGGAGCAGAAACATTCTTTTTAACTTTGGAAAGGAGTCACGTGTCAGTGTGGGCCTGTTAGGTTGAAGGGCCAGTTCCTGTGCTGGACTGCTCTTTTAAACAAGATTTCAGTGCAGGAGTGGCAAGATGTGGACTGAATGATTACTGATGATCAACAGCCACATTCAGTGCATCTCTCCTCAACAACTTGCAGTTTCATATCCTTCCCCCCCCCCCCCCCCCCCCACCGCCACATTCACACACATACATCAGGGAAACTCAATATGGAGAATTTGACGTGAAAGTCCGAGCTGGTAACTGGTGACTCCACCTCGCCCCTCGCTCCTGCGGCCTTCTGTCCTGGACATCAACATCACGGGAGACACTGCACAGACAGAAGCTGCATGTACTCCTCACCGTCCAATGATGGCATCAGTCACATGTCAGCCTCACCATACCATCCCAGCACATTCCCGACCCACTAACAGTCCGCTTCTGTACTTCAATGCAGCAGCTCAGGGTGCAGAGACAACTCTCATTGCAATGCTGTTGCAAGAAAACTGCTCAGGGACATACACCCAGCTCATGGACTGTTACTCTGGACTGCTCACTCTGTGTTTGTACACACTCAATGCCGCTGCAAGGACACTGTGCTCAGGGACACACACCCAGTTCATGGCCTGTCCCTCTGGCTTCTCACTCGGTGCTGGTACGCACTCACTTTGAAATGATGTGAATGCTCACAGAATTATTGCCTTGCCTTAGCCTTCCCTCAGCAGTGTTTTCCCTCAGCCAGAGCTACCAGGCTCACCAGCCTGCTGTATTGTCTTGGTGGTTAGCACAGACACAAACCCAGGAAGCTTGATATCATTGTCCATAGTCAGTGACGGTGCCCTGCACAGTGAGACAAGGTGTGTCTCAGATCCCAGTCCGGGAGCTTGGACACGGTCAGTCAGCCTTTCGTGGCTGTTAGGGTCAGGATCCTTCCCCTGTGGTGGGGTGAGGAGCTGAATTTTAGGGAGCCCCCTATCCGTCTTGGCTTTTCTCTCCTATTGTGGGATGGTTCCTTCTGGGATGTGAAAATTAGCAAGAGGGATTAAGGGAGATTGAAGTGGATGGTACAGCTGTTCGTGGTGGGACATCTGAGGGAAAGGTGGCGAGGCAGTCTGAGTGAGTGAATAGGCAGCACAGACACCAGGCAGCGTTGGCTATGGGGCAGAGATGAGGTTCGAGAGACTGAGAGAAGGTGCTGCATTCAGTGAGGGTGGGTAGGTCACATGCAACTACAGGCGTGAGGGTGGAAGAACATGAGCCTTGGTGAGAGTTGTGTGCAGAAACAGAGAGAGAGAGGGTGATTTCATAAAGTGCAGATGGTGGCACTTACCCTGGTGGAGTGGGGAAGGTCACTGACCTCCTTTCTGCACTGCCAGCAATTCACCCAATTCACAAACAGCCCTGTCCCCAACCGCAGCCTTTTAGATGGACGAGAATGGATCTTTCCTGCTTGCTTTCCCATCAGCCAACCTGGCTTTGTGTTTGCTCGCGCAAATCCGCTCTCATGGTGAAAAGTCATGCAATTCCATTTAAGGACTGGGCGAAACGTTATTAAGTGTTTCTCCAACCGGCTTCTGATCACACGCCATCCTGTTTAAGACTGTAGTTACCGCGTTCTGATCCTTCGACGAAAAGCAGTAAGGCATTTGCATTCCTTGCGCAGGCGGCCCGGTTCAAAGCCAAGGAGAAAGGTGATATGCTGGGTCACGGTGCACCACGGATTCCTAATGTAGCCTCTCTGTCAAAAGTTTCCCAAAGTAGTCTCTGAAAGGTCTCATTTGGAAGCTGACTGCCGTTATTCAACGAGCGAGAATTAGCACCAGAAGACCTGAATCATGTTTTCGCAAGTTAGCAGCTCATTCCATCAGCAACAGCAATAACTGAATTTACAATCTCAGATGATCCTCTGGAGTTGTGCTGTCATAGCGTCACTAATATTTTGGTATGCACCGAGATCTAAGCCATGTTGGAACTGAGACTGCAGAAATAACAGACAGACTACAGAATGACATCGCATCCATTTGGTTTTCTTAATATCACAGATGAGCAGGAAAATGTAAACAGAGAGGGGGAGGGGAAGAGGCAAGCGGGATAACAAAGTGAGGCAGTTGCAGTTTGGTGAAATTCCTGATTTGTGATTCACTCAACAACAAGAGACGTGAAGGTGACTCAGGAGGGAGAGCTTTTCACATCGAGAACAAAGAACACTCACGTACAGTTAGCAACTCTTTGACATCTTGTGGGTGGGAGGGTGGGATAATCACTTTTTGACTTCTGTTAATATGTTCAGAAACTAACTTTTACATTGATGAGAAAAGAAACTGCTTCCCTAATAAGCACATGGAATTTTGTAAATTTTCTGAGTCGTTTCCGATCGATTCCCACATTGGTTTCCACCTCAGCTGGCAGCCATGTCACTCATGTCCTGATGTGGACATTCTGCAGCAAGTTGCATGGATAAGGTGAAAGACAAGGAAATGCCAACTCATACTGGTACCGAGGTTTGAGCATTCTCACAATGTGATCTGTCCTTCTCGGATTGTCCTGATACCGCGGCTTTTCAGGTGGAGAACATTCTTTGGGACGCTTATTCTGCAAAACTTTCGCAGTAACTGAAGCTATGCTGCATGGTATGATGTTTAACACGTCCTGCTCAACTTTGTGCATTTTCCCTGTCATCCGGTATGTTTCGAGCAATGGTCGAAATAATTTACCAAAGCAAGAATCGAAATTCCAGTAATGTCATGCAGATCATGGTTATTTTGTCAAATCATGACAGAACATGCATTCTCGCACTCGCATATACATTTGTAGCTGAAAAGAGTGTCAGAAGGTAGATTCAGCTTTCCATTGAGTTTTGTGTGGGTTGATGGGCTATCATTGTCTGCTGTGAAATTGATGTCAGAGTCGGGCATATCCCAGCTGTTATGCGAGGAGGACAAGGACCGCGAAATGTTTTCCCTGTGCTTTTTCATCTCTTGTTTTTCAGGAGCACAATTGAAAATGTATGAAAATAGGCCGCACACGCGCACGGGTGTTAGGTGGCCGGTCTCGAAGGAGGCGTCGCTTCCAATCCCACCACTGCCATTCTGTTGGTCAACAGCAAAGCTGCAGCGTGTATAATTGGCGTGTTCAAAGCAAAAAAAAAAAAAGACCTGGTAGGTTTGCTTGTTGGAAAATTAACGACGGTGTCGGAGAGTGCAGTCTTTCTCAAAGGGGTCAGTTTCTGTGCTGTCATGGTCACGTTTGCCTCCCACATGTAAAATCACAAGCAGCTTTACTGCCGCTGTTTTTGTTCAGGCAAGTTGAGTTTTCACTGAAACCGAGGAGAGACTGTTATTTCAAGCTTTTGTGAAACATAGTTCTACCGTGACTCGATCCGACGTTATTTGGTGTTCTGGCGAATGGGAAAATGATTCCAATGAATTGCAATGTCATATGCTCAAAAAATTCTCCCATTTCCTTCATTTCTGTCCTGGACACGGCGGAATGGAAAGAAAATCTAATCGAGCATATAATTGGTGAAAATCACTTTTTATTGCCCATTCTTATTGTGTTCCTTCTTTCTCCCCTTTCAGCACTTTCTGGGATGTGGCCGTGCACTAAGGCTCCAGGATGTTTGAAACAGTAGTCTGGAATAGCCCTGCTGTTAGTTCTGAGATGAGTATATTGCTCATGCCCCTGGTTGTGCCCGCCAGAGCCTAACCGCACCCTTCCTGATACTCTCCGCTCCCGGATATAAACTACCCCTCCATCCTCCACCCATTCTCAGGTGGGTGGCCGTTTTTCTGTCAATTTCACTGACCAGCTTCAGCCCCCCAGGAACCAGCATCAACATATCCTCCACTCATGGACTCGCATCTCGAGCTCACCTCCCCACTCACCATCACTGTCAGATACTTTGCCAGAGCACAGAGTGTTGCAGCAGACGTGCAACTCAGCGCAGAGCAGGCAAAGACCCAAACGGCAGTCCCGCACAATTCATTTATAATTTAAAACACGTGGCTCCGCAAAGATCTCACAACCATGATAGGGCAAGTCGCACAACCAACATTACTTTTCACACCCTTTAGACAAGACACAGACCCTTTAGTAGAACATACACTGATTGGACAGGGCGAGTTTTGTGTGCAATGTGCTCCCGCATTACTACATCTACTTTCACAAAGCAAGGCCCAGGCGGTGCCTCCTCCAACGACAGCCCCTCTTATTAGCTGATATCCTATATTCACTGTGGGCACAGCAATAGAACCATGCAGGCCAGCTATTTTCTGCCCAATCACGTACAGTTACACTCAGAGAGGGAGCAATCCTGCCATCAATACAACACTCATATCACCCGTGGCAGTATTGGGAATCAAACCAGTTATTGAATCACCTCTGCAACAGGGAATCCTCGGGCTCACAACCAGCCCATGCAACACTCCCTTCTTAACTATTCCAAAGCTTGGAAGACCATGAAAATGGCGCTTTGGGCAAAGCCTTAGGGCTGTCAATGCCAGGGTTGTTCCCTGCCTCCCAGTAGTCTCGGACACAAATGCTCTCCTGATCAGTACCCCACCTTCTCCTACTGATATACTTGTAATCGACCTTTGCTCAGCATCATTCTCCATTAAGTTGTTCCCTGAAACTTTATGTTTTTACATATGGCAGCCGCAAAAATACATGGACCGGATTTCCCTAAGGGTATTCGGCAAACCCCAAATTTGTGCTGCTGCAGTATACTCACCCTGTCCACCCTTCACCTACTATGCTACAGCACGTTCCTCCAGTATGCTAATGGCCTGCTATTGGCTTCCACCTCCACTACTGCATGAAAGCAGTTTACGGTGGCCTTGCTCTATAGTCTGGCACAGGATGGGCATAGGGTGCCTATCAAGAAAATGGAGCTCTGTCAGCAAAATGTCTAATATCTTTCCTATGGCCTCAGAGCACTGTCCATGGAGCAATTGGCTGTCATCACCCAGCTTCCTCTACCTGCCACAAACAGGCAGCTACAAGTGTTTCTGGGGCTGGTAAAAAATGCAGGCCTTGGATTCCTGCCCGCTGTGCTATTACTGCACCTCTGTGGGAGGCAGCTTCCCGTAAACAGAATGAAGTGAAGATCTAAAATGCAACAGACATTCACTGAACTGAAGCAACAAATAATTTTCACTCCTACTCTGGGAGTCCAGATTAATCCCGGCCCTTCTCCCATTACGTAACCAAGCCAGAAGGGTTCATGTCTGGCATTTTAACACAGCTTCATGGGGATCTCCGTTGCGCTGTTGCGTTTTCTATTGTTTAGTTACCACCTGTTATGAGTGGAATGCCGGCATGTTTATGCGCGCTGGCAGCAGCCATAGTAACAGTGGATAAGGCCACCGCCATTGTGCTAGATAATCCATGTATTATTTTGGTCCCACAGTCAATCTTCCTGCTGCTTAATTCAGCAGCAATCCAACATTTTACTGCAACTCAGAGAACTCGTCATCAAGTCGCTTGGTGATCTGAGTTAACCTTTCCCTACACCGTGCCCTAGCTTTGATACCCACCACCCTAATTCCGCTCATCTAACATGATTCTGCAGGCAACCATAACTTCTTGGACCTGGTTCAGCATTCCTGACAAACGGCTCCTGCCAGAAAAGCTGATTTTCCTGCTTCTCGGATGCTTTCTTACCTGCTGTGGTTTTCAGCACCATTCTCATCTTGACTCTCATCTCCAGCATCTGCAGTCCTCACTTTTGCGTGGTTCAGCAGGTGTCCTGACCGGTCTGAAAAAACCCTGACCAGATTCTTCTCAACAGCAGCTCTTACTTCCGGCCATCAGACCTATACACATTAGCAGGACATGCCATCTGCACCCCCTTCACCACTCTCAAATCAGCTGCATTACCAGGTGGGGTGACAACACAGGTGGCAGAGCTCTTTGCTCTCACCAGAGTTTGCCTCCTGGCACAGGGTAGCACAGCCACTATCTACACAAACTCCAGATATGCCGTTGGACTCGTTCAGGACTTTGGAACAATATGGAAACAATGGGGTTTATTGGCTCAGCAGGGAGACGAATCAAACATCCTGCACACATTGCTCGCATCCGAGAAGCTGTCCTGCTAGCCGCTGCTGTCGCTATTATAATATATGATGCCAACAACTCTGCCACTGACCCCGTCACCTTAGCAAATGCATCAGCTGATGCAGCCACCCGGGAATCCGCATTACCCCGGTCAGTTATGCCCTGCAGATCCCCAGGGTGGTGAAACCTCCAGAGTCACCTGACCCTGTCAATGCCGTCCGAGAAGCTCAGCAAGTCAACACACCAGAAGAGAGGGCCGCATGGGCCCACATTGGTGCCGTGCAATCACCATCCTTGCAGGTTCTTACCCACCTCGATTGCTGTATCATCTACCTGAAAACCCATCTGCAGTTACTGGCCCTGGCGGCACACGGAATCAGACACACAGGCAAGATACTGCCAGCCATTCCTGGCATGCAGCAGGATTCGCTGCAGTTACCCAAGCCCTGCTGTCACAATGCCTCGTCTGTCTATTGTAAAATGCAGGGAAACCGATGGCCAAATCTGATCACATTCAAGTTCCTGAGGGTCCATTCACCCACCTTCTAACTGACTTTGCCCATATGCCTCAGAAGGAGGAATGCAAACATGTCCTAGTTATTGTTGACAAGTTTTCAAAATGGGTAGAGACATTACCCATCAACAAAAAAATGCCACCAGAGCAGGGGTAAAATGTATCCTGCAGGACGTTATTACAAGAGTTTTATATCCCAGGGCGCATAGAAACATATGGGGGATGGGGACCATTTCACCGCAAAGTTCATTACTGCTGACTGTTACACCCTCGGGACACGCTGGAAGTACCACATTCCGTGCCACCCCCCAGTCATCAGGAATGGTGGAGAGAATAAACGGCAACCTCAAAACCACCCTCCCCAAAAACACTCAGGACACAAGACTGGCTTAGCCAGATGGCCGGCCACTGGTGTTTCACACAGTAAAGGGACAGGGAAACCGAATAACGGAAATGACAACCTTTGAAGTGCTAACAGAACGACCAATTCCCACAACCGCCGACTGCCAAAACTAGCCAATGACACAGCACTGCTCCTAACACAGGAAACTCTCTTGGATTACGTTCAAGCCCTTAGAAGTTTACACCATGATTTGTTAAAAGCTGTGGTATACTGGCCACTTGGTTGTTTCTTTTCTTCCTGCTGATGGAAACTGACTAAAGATTTGCGCATCTTGTGTCCTTCACTGTGTCTCAAACTTGTACAGACACAACCGGGGAAAAAAAAAACACTACCGTAGTTAGGCGATAGTGTGGGGGTAAAACAAAAAAAAAACAAATAAAAAGCTGCGGTGTCCACACCACTGCAGGAACCACTTCGCCCGTTTAAACTGGGCACTATGTAATGTGACAATCCCTGCCGAAAGATTCTCTTTACACTAGATGGAAAGGACCACTCTTGGTCTGTCTCACGACAATGACAGCTGTCACGCTCCAAGGGAGACCAGAATGCGACCCGGTGAAAGAGGGCTCCACCTCCACAGAAGGACAACCAAGCAGAACAGGATACAGCTCCAGACACCACAGAGGGATCCAGCTGCTCGCTGCAGCTATCGGGATCATCACTTTTGGTATGACCTGCACTTCTCCACTGATTAGTAACAGGGCACACAGAACAGGGCACTTAATCCACCTTGAGCCATGGGTGAACATTTTCCTTGACATGACCGACAGGTATGCCCAGAGGGTAAATGAGACCAGCTGCTGGGTCTGTGCCCATGTACCTGAACATTCCCACCGGCGCATTCTCCACGGTGCAGTCCCGTTTAACACCGCAGGGATGGCAGAGTTGTGGCTGAAACTGGACAGGTCCCCGGGGACACAATGCTCAGTCTGTTAACCTGACCGGCCATTCATGTGCCTAATAACTCAGACTGCTGGAAATCCGCAGGATACTAACTCGACAAATTCCCAGGATGGTTCTACACAGCCCAGAACCTCTCACATGAACACCCAAACTTGACCATCACTGACACAACCGCACGGGGGTCAGGCAGAGGACCATCTGCCTAACGAAAAGCCAGCCAACCGCATGGGTGGCTGGGTGGAGGTGGTGCACTAACTCACTGCACTTGACACCTGCAGCATTCTGCTCTGTAGCAGAGTGTCGCATCCTAGATTTACTTGGCCACAACATGTCTGCCCACAATTCCATTTTCAATAATATTTAGACAGGAACCAAAATCCACCACCTAAGAATATACAATGACACTTATTTTGTCTGCGGCCACAAGGCATACCCTGGCTGGCGTTGTCCTGCGCTGACACGTGGTATGTGGTACCACTCATTTACCACTCCCAGTCGTCTTCCTTCCAGAAGCTTATTCCCCACAGAAAATGTACCCTCACTGTCCTAAATAATATACCCTCACCCCGTTTTCGTGTCCACTTACGAAAGCCTGCACCTCGACATAGAGGCATAACAACTGTCTACCACGCTAGAGGAGATAACATGCCATGGCTGAAGTACTTGCCCAGCTGAACGTAGAGCCTGTCGCCATTCGCACTGTCGCCCTACAAAACAGAATGGCCCTGGACAACTGACGGGCCAAAACTGGAGCACTTGCACCTTCATTGGCACAAACTGCTGTACCTACATCCCTGACCCTAGCGAAAATATAACGGACCTGATACACCACTTTCCACAGGGTGGTGCTGTCCCAAATGAACCGGAGTCCCATTGGGACCTGTGGACCTGGGCAACCTCCTAGCTTGGCTCACGGGACCTTGAACTGCTAGAGGAACCAATGTCCCATATTGCGGTTGTGGGTATCATTATCATGGTCATGGGCGTCCGTATGTGCTGCTGCCAGGTTTGTACAGCACTTTTACCCCTGCTCTCCACACAAACCAGCTTGTACAAGTTCGCTGGAGTGAGATCCCTTCCCTGACACAAACAGATTCAGACACTGACTACTACCTGTCTGACACGAAAACACCACATCTGATAGCCTACCTGGTCCGGGCTACATTTCACTTTTTCAACAGGTCCTTAACAAAAAAAGGATGAACTGTGGGAGAAAATCTGCTACACTGTCCACCCACAGCATAAACACATAAAAAATACAGAAGCATGTCTGGGAAACACAGAAATCATGCCTGCTAACACACATAGAACACACCCACAATGCCTCAGTTTTGGTCAAACAGGCGAATATAGAATTCAGATATTCTAAGCTACTCCCAAACCAAATAAGACACTTCTCAAACAGCCTCCACAGTAAGCTCCTAGCCTCGATCATCTCTTCTGTCCTAATACCCTAAGCGCAAGCTCGTTTCCCATATAAAACGATGGTGCATAAACAAAAAGGCAGCCTGACAGACCCTGGAAGACTTTGCTCCCAGGAGGAACACAATGGACAAAACTGAATGCCAGGAGAAGGAACACTTACACATACTCGTGCAGACAGGAAATGCCGTTAAGAAACCCCGAGAAGACACTCTCACCTATTCAAGGATATATCTGGAATCTCCAGTGTCGATCACAATTGAATTGTTACTGCCAGACACTTGTTTAAATTCCATTCAGTTTATTCTTGTTTTAATCGCTTTACAATTTTCACCACTGTGCTGTTACTGCTTTACAAGTATCACCTTTGTGTTGTACCTCTATGAAATCTGCCTGCACCCACTGCTTGGGTTAGAACATTCTGGCCATCAGTGCGGAGAATTACTTCTGTGTCATGCTGGTCAATGTCTTCTTCGCGATGTCAATTTGTTTAATCGTATCTGTCTCTGATCAATTGAGCTGAATTCCTCTGACACCACGTGATCATGAATTGCTTATGTTTTTACCCTGTCATCAGTCACCCATGTGGGATCTCAGTGAAACCCACATACACTACATCATTTTTACTCCCCTCTGATCTGTTCCTCAAAGCACTTACTTGGCCACAACATGACTGCCTACAATTCCATTTTCAATAATATTTAGACAGGAACACAAACCCACCACCTTAGAACATGCCATGACACTTATTTTGTCTACGGCCACAGAACTGTTAGGCATCATCTCCTCTGACAAAACCATGCTGACTCCTTGGTCAAACCTTGTCTGGACAAGTTGCAATTAATTCTGTACTTCAGAGGTTTCCCGACCACTCCTGTGAGAATCACGTGGCTGTATTTCTCTAGTTTGTTTCTATCTGCCTTGTTAAAAAGTGGAATCCCATTAATAGTCCTGCAGGCCTCCACCAACTCCTCTGTGGCAAAAAAGGAAAATGAAACATTGGTCAGAACCCCTTAAATTGCTCTTTTGTCTCACAGCGCAACGTGAGATACAACTGCACTCTGAGCTGGTGTTTTGTCCACGTTTAAGACTCTCAAAACCTCCAGTATTGTCTCAGCCCCTATATGAAACTGATCAAAAACTTCTCGGTACATCTTCCTGCATTCTATACAGGTGTCTACCCACAAATGGACTGTTCGCCAGCTGAATGTGTAAAGTGATTCATCCAGTTATCCTATTTACAACTATACACAACTGTACTGTTACACTGGAGATAACACATCCACGTATTTTAACTGGAAAACGCTGTTTTCAGCCTTTTCGCCAACAAACCATATAGCTTTGAAACCCAATAGAACATTGTTACAGTGAGAATGCGTTTGAGCGTTCTCTATCTGAAAAATAAAGCTGTCACTTGATTACACCTCCTGCGTGGAGTCCAACCCGTTCACATCTGACATGAGGGATGTTTTTCCCTCTGCTGTTCATCACATCCGGGATAGAACAGCGGCAAAAATTATTACTGTCTTCTTAACCTAAGTAGTTGATGCCGATGGCTCACCTTGTAATGGGAACTATCCACAAGAGCACTTTTCAAGAGGAACACAGTTCTGTCATTTGAGCAGGGGATCATTGCACAAGCAGAGTAATAGGCTTCTACAAGGCCATGCGCAGTTATTCTTCTTCGAACATTCACAGTATGCAACTCTAACTAGAGCAAAACCAGATGGTGTTGGAAAAACTCAGCAGGTCCAGTAGCACCTGAAAACATAAATCAGAGTTAACATTTCGAGTCCAGTGACCATCCTTCAGAACTGACAATAGCTTGGGAAATGTTGGTCTATCTGTAGAAGATATCGTGGCGGTTGGGGGAGGTTCAGGAGTAAATGATAGGTAGGGATATAGTTCAAATAGAGAGAAGAACAGTTGGACAAAGGAGTGGATGATGATCTGGCTAGCAGGATGAATAGTTGTTAATGGAGACTCGTAGTAGCGAACCATATGTGGTGTGTTATGGCAGGCTATGTGACAACAAGGCCTGGCGTGTGGCATATGGGAATAGGACATGGGAGAGTTCAGGCCCTAAAAGAATTGAAATTGATATGTCTGGAGGGCTGCAGACTTCCCACATCGAAACTGAGGTGGTGTTCTTCCAGCATGCCCTGAGTTTCGCTGGAACTCTTCTTGAAGACAGAACTTGGATATTCTGCAGTGCGGTGACTCAGTCCAAACTTCGTTTCCCATGATAGTGGAAGTCACATTGCGAGCAATGATTGTAGTACAGTGGATTGCGAGAACTGCAGTTCATGTGTTGATTCAACTAGAAGGTCTGTTTGAGCCATTGGAATGAAAGGAGGGAAGAAGTCAATGAACATGTGAGGGAAGAAAAAAAAAGCAAAAGGTGATATTATTAGAGAAATCATGAGGGCAAGAAACCTAACAAAACGCACTTCACCTGAATGCTCTTCGCATTTATAACATGGTTGAAGAGCTAATGGCACAAATCAACACGAATGAAAATGATTTAAAAGCCATTAGAGAGACACGTTTGAAGGATGACCACGAATGTGAGTTAAATATCCAGGAGTACGAGACTATTTAGAAGTTCACACAGCAGTGTAAAGAAGGTGGTTTCTCTCTGTTATTCAAGGCCGACATCAGGGCAGTGTGGAGAGACAATATATGTTCTACGGAGAATGGGTTTGAATTAATTTGCGTGGAAAGTAGAAATTCTAGGAAGAACAAGTCACTGATGGGACAGTCTATAGGCCAGCAAATAATAACATCACATTGGTAAATGCAATAAACAAACAAATAAGCAAGGCCTGTAAAAATGGTTGGCTTTTATCATCTGGGATTTTAATCTACATGTAACTTGAAAAATCAGCTCAGTCACAGTATCTTTGAGGAAGAGTCCGTTGAGAGTACCCGTGATAGTCTTCTTGAACAATGTGCAATGGAACCGACGAGGGAGAAAGCAATCCCCGATCTGGTCCTGTGATCACAGTATGGCAGATCTTAGAATTCAGATGGGGTGTGTGAAGAGAAGATTCAATACCAGGGTCCTGTGCATGTTCAGGGGGCACAACAATAGAACGAGAGAGCACCTGGCTAAAGTAGACTGGAAGCAAAGGTTATATGGTGGGACAGATATCGAGCAGTGGAAGAATTCCAAAAACGATGTTTTTGTAGAAGTGCTCATCAAAAGTATAATCAAGTGAAAAGGAAGGACTGCAGAAAAGGGGTAATCTACCCTGCGTGTCTTAGGAAATAAGGGAGGCTATGAAAGTGAAAGAGAAGGCATACCAAGTGGCCACGAACAGCATGAAACTGGAAGATTGGGATTATTTTAAAGATTAACATGAGGGGAAAGACAAACTAGTACACTATACAAAGATGGATAGCAAAAGTTTCTATAAAAATATAAAACGAAAAAAGAGTGGCTAAAGTAAAGGTTGGTCCTTTCGAGGATGAGAAGGGACATTTAGTTATGCAGGTATTCCCTTCCACCCTGCTTTTGACCAGGAGCAGTCTCAACCTCGGAAATACACGCGCCTCTCTCCTGTCATTCCATCCCAATTTCCAATTCGATCTTCGTGGCTGCTTCACACAGTTTATCTGATTCCGGGTCTGGAACTGGATTTATGTGCTATTGCCTGCAGCGGTTGGTACTGCCTTGTGTGGGCAAAGTGATGAAGTAGCCGATGTTAAACTATAATGCCATTGAAGCATAAATTTGAACAATATCCTGCACTGTCCCATGAGTTTGGAAAGTTTTATTAATTCCATTCTCCAATACTCTCATTCATGGCATCTCCACAGTCTCTCAGGACGTAAAAAATTAAGATTCAGCCCATTCTGAGTTCCCAAAGCCTGTCGCTAAGTCCTGATATTGTACATTCTCCCTGACATTTCCTCTGCTACCATACTGGATGCAGCTTGCAAGCGTGCTCTGTGGAGTGCTGAAACCATTTAGTAGTTCGTGTTCTGCGTTGTGATTACATCGACCTCGGCTCGAATCCACATCATGGCGGTCAGTTCTCTCAACGTTTCACTTTTGGGTGAAACACGGTAAGAAATTAATTGTTTTTACATGATAATATTCTCCGACGTGATGATTTGTTTTCCATCGAATTTCGTTTTCTGACATTTCTACGTTTCATTTATCAGGATGTAAAGTCAAAAGTTCTCGAAGATGTCTCTCCCTCCCACTCTCTTTTCCGTCCCTCGTTCCATTTGACTGAGGCACAGCACAATCTAACATACGCTTTGATACCGTCCAGTCTGTGCCATTGCACTCACTGTTGCTGGGTGACCTTATCCCAATCACTTCATTGGCACCTTCAAATCTTTTGATCCGTTTGGATATCGTGGCTGTGAGATCAATCCTCTTTTAACAGTTTTTACTGACAAGGACCGGAGATTATTGGAGCGTGAGGCTCAATAAAAGAGCACAGAGGAAAAGAGGCTATTAGAAATGTTCAGCTTCGCCGGCTTTCTGCGATAGCCTCGTGGTCTTACTGCTAATACAGAAAACCAGGTGATATTCTGGGGAGACGGGATCGATCCCAACCCCATCACCACGCTGATAGATGTGAATGCAATAAATACTTAGAATTAAAATATGCTAAATCCGTTGTCTGAAAAAACCCACCTGCTTTACTGAGGGAAGGAAACTGCAATCCTTATATGGTCTGGCCTCCATGTGACTCCAGACCTCAAGGCAATAAATGCTGAAGAATGTAAAAAGGGTCATTCGGCTCTACCTAAACTATTGTCTGCAATTCACATGTCTCCAGTGATGTGATCGCACTTGGAAAGGTACAGGAGAGATTCACTCGGATAGTGTCTGGGCTGAAGAGTTTCCGTCGTGAAGAGAGACAGGGTTGTTTGTCACCATGCAGAGGAGTTTGTGAGAAGGCATGGTTCAGATGTACAAAATAATGGATAAGGTAGACTGAAAGAAGCGTTTCCCATCGATAGAGAGAACGATCACATGGGGACAGAACTTTAATAAGAAAGAAACAAAGGTTTAAGTAGATGTGTGGAAAAGTTTTATAAGCCGGCGGGTGTTGGAATTTGAAAGACCCTGTCTGTAAGTGTCCAGAGGGGTAGGAACCCTTATCAACTGAAGAAATATTCAGATGTGAATATGTTCTGCAAATACCTATAAGGCTATGGGATAATCGATTCTGGTCGTTAAGCAGGTGTTTTTGACAAATGTAGCCACAATGGGCTGAAGGGTCTCCTATGAAACTGCTGTCCTTGGTAGTATAGTGGTTAGTGTCGTTGCATGTTATGCGGGAGATCGGAGCTCGATTCTTCGCTGGGGCAGTGTAAATGTTTTAAAACTGTCTCTCCCTTCCCAACTGTGTTTTATTAATGCCCGTCCTTCCATTCCCCATGGGACATGTCACAGGAATGACACTGCTGTCTGAATCAGTGTGGGGAATGTTTGCAGCTCCCGGCGAGACAGAGTGTCAGTGAAAGTACTAACACGTGACTTCTGCAACCTGCACCTTTTGTCTGTATTGGAATCTAAACGATTTAATAGAAAGAAGAAGGAAGCTGAAGAAGAAAGTGTTGAAATTCAGCTATCTCACCGCTATTTCCCAATGTTTATTTCCAGTCAGGGAAAAAAGATTTGTCATTCCTTACAAAAATCTTAAATTTAATCTGAATTCCTGACATTACAAAACAGCAAACATAGCAGTTCTGTCAGGGTGAGTGAAAATTTCATATTGGAGATGAAATCAAATGGGAAGAAACGCTGAAATCAGTTGCCTTTGCCTGCTCAGACTCAGTACAACAAAAATGAACATTATTGAAACGAATTGTTTTTTTTTCAAGGATTTAATAAGTTGGATGCAGAAAGTTTGGTTCTGTGACCAAAGCGCCTCGTATCGAATGACTTGGAGATGCCGATTGTGGACTGAGGTGTGCAAATTTGAAAATTACACAGCAGGTTATAGCCCAACAGGTTTAATTGGAAGTACTAGCTTTTGGACCGCTGCTCATTCATCAGGTGGTTGTGGAGTACACAGTTGTCAGACACAGAATTTATTGCACAATTTTACAGGGTGATGTAGCTGAAATTGTCCATTGAAAAATACCTTGAATGTTTGTTAGAATGATCATGATAGCTTCACTTCTTTCATATGTTAGGGGCAAAACCTTTTATTTTATAGTTATATTCTCATATATTGTTATATGAACTTTAAACAATTGGTGTCAGCCCCGTGTGCTGCTGTCTTTTCCATAATGTTTAGAATGATTCTTTTTTTAAAAAAAATGAGTTAACTGAGACTTACATGGATTCATGCAGTTTTTGAACAAAGTACAATGTAACTCTGCAAGTACAAATTCACCCCACAAACGTAGATATGCGTGTGTGTGTGTAGCTAGGGCAATGGAAACACCTGTACTGTGACATGAACCCAAGGTCCCAGTTGAGGCCATCCCCATTTGTACCGAACTTAGCTACCAGCCTCTGCTCGGGCACTTTTAGCTGCTGCCTGTTCCGATGTCTGCCTTCGAGGATTGTCACCGGAAGATCCGCGGTCGATTGTCCTGGACCACTGAAGTGCTCTCCAGCTTGGAAGGGGCACACCTGTCTGTGATGGATGTGCAGTTCCATTCATCTGTTTCTTTAGCCTTTGCTCGGTTTCACAAATGTACCATACCTCAAAGCATCCTTGCCTGCATCATGTTTTTTTTAGATTAGATTACTTAGAGTGGAAACAGGCTATTCGGGCCAAAACGTCCACACCAACACGCCAAAGCGCAACCCACACGGATCCATTCCCCTACACCTAACTCTACGGGCAATTTAACATGGCCACTTCACATAACCTGCACATTTTTGGACTGTGGGAGGAAACCCAAGCAAACACTGGGAGAATGCTCAAACTCCACGCAGTCAGTCACCTGAGGCGGGAATTGAACCTGGGTCTCTGGTGCTGTGAGGCAACAGTACTACCCATTGTGCCGAGATGAGCATCAGCCTAAACATTATGGCACGGACACAGCACACAGGGACTAACACCTTCAAAATATTATATGGGCTGACACTATTTGTTAAAGGTCACCTGAGAATGTAACTTTCAAAGGAAGTTTTGCAATTTACATAAGAAAGAAGTAATGCTAACATGGTCATTCTAACAGATAGAAGGCTAAACAAACAATCAAGATATTTTTCAATGTATAATTTCAATTACATCGCACTGTAAACATTTGCTACAAGTTCTGTATCTTACAACTGTGTACTCCACAAACACCTGATGAAGGAGCTGCTCTCCAAAAGCTAATGCTTCCAATTAAACCTGTTGGACTATGACCTGGTGTTGTATGACTTTTAACTTCGTATTAGAATCCGGATCTCACAATTAAAACAGAGATGAGGAAGGATTTATTCTCTCAGACGGTTCTGGATCTGTGGAATTTCTTGTAGCAGAAGGCTGTTGAGGAAGTGTCATTAGGTGTAATCAGGCTGAGATTGGCAGATCTTCAAACAGTAAAGACATCAAGCGTTATGGGGAAAGGAAAGAAAGTGCAGTCCAAGGTTATCAGATCAGGCATGAAACCATTCAACAGCGGAGCAGACTTGATGGTCTGAATGGTGTCTTTCTGTTCCTAAAATTGTTGGCTTTAATACGAAGCTGCAAAACAGATCTGAGTAAAATGTGCCAAAATAAAAAAGCGTGGTCCCCCCAGAACACTGAACCGAAGTGAAATGAACAAAGAATAACACAGAAATGGCAGATAATGTGGGTAATTGATCCGGAGTGTTCAGTATACCAAGGTAAACAGGAAAACCGATATTCAGTATCTACAATGAACATGGCTCCACTAGGCATGTAGTGAACTCTCACAAACGACTATTCCCCTTCCGTTTTCCAGACGCCCCCTCCATTCTTGATGTAAACTGATTGTACATCAGGCAATTGCAGCTGACATTGCTGATGCAGAACTGTACCATGTAGGGAAGCGATTCTGACTGCGGCACAGCACCATTCTGCTTCGAAAGATCAAGCAGTATTTCACATTGATTTCTGCAAGAGTTAACATTTAACAAGCCATGACAGTGAAAACATTGAATCCTCATCAACATACTACCAGGTAATATTTCTGTTAACACCACCCTGGACCCCATAAGATTCGATATTCTATTCTCCCATCCTTCTCTGCATGATGCCCTCGGCTCTATTCCAGTCTTATTGTTTGTCTTACAACGCTGAGGCTAAATAATCATCTGTTGCATTGAAGTTTCTAATGTTTGAGACCTTACCTCTGAGATGGCAATGTGCTGGCTCAGTGGTGATACCACTGGCCTTGTAAACTAGAAAAGTGTTTGAAATAACCCATTCCTGCTTTTCAGTCCAAGAAATTGAGGACGGAAATAGCGGGCGTGAGCAACGATCCAGTTTTGCAGCAAGAACGAGGTGAGGCAGTATAAACTACAGAGTAATAGGGAAACAATGGGCAAGGAACACTGGGACGGGAAGGGCTGAATACTTCCTTTCTTTGAAGTAGCCAGACACTGGTGTTGAAGTCTGAAATGGGATAATATCAGCCTAGAGGGTGAAATCTTACTTTCTGCTTGTTTTCTCCCGAGTCCTGTTTCACTCTTGGGGATATGTGTCTACGTGCTTCAGTCTGTGCGTAAAAATGGGGTATAGTTCCCCGACTGGGTGTGAACACATTTTTCCCATCTCAAACTTCAATCCGATTTATTGTGTCTTACAAGATTAAAACGTCCCAGGGTAATTAGCATTGAGATGAACACGTGAAACGTCAGAGTTTACAAGGGTACAGACCAGAAGTGGGTCTGGTAAGTGAGATAATGGGACCCATTTCTGTGCTGTAAACACTCGATAATTCAGGCATTTTTGAAGGGAAACATATCGACAGTGACATCATACCAAAAACTGTGTTATGAAGAAACTGTGCAATTGTTTCTGCCCTCATCTCTGGTGGTCTCGTGGTTAGTATTCGGCGCTTTCACTGAGTGTCCTGGGTTTCATTACCGTTCAGGAAATCAGGACTTCTTGTTCCTGACGCAGAGAGAGCAGCTCTACCAGCTGTTTAATGCCTTGGATCAGTCAATACCCCAGCCCTTGAAAGAAGGGAAAAGTGCATTCCTCCTCTCTGCACAATCGGACAATTCATCCTTCATTCTTCTCTGATTCCACTTCCCAAAGAGTTTCAAAGAACTGTCAAAACTGAGTATCAGCTGTTTCTTTTCTGCGCTTTTCATACACAGGAGCTGCCGTGATTGAGTGGGTTGGTTTCTGAAAGTGAAACGTACCTATGAGCAATGTGTGAGGCTATTCCAGGATTGCCTTCTCTGACAGCGCTGGGACATGACTGATATTCTCTATGATATGGAAGTGCCAGTGTTTGAGTTGGGTAGACAAAGCTAAAAATTACACAACTTCAGGTCATAGTCCAGCAGGTTTATTTGGAAGCACGAGCTCCCAGAGAGCCGCTCCTTCATCAGGTCTGATCAGCCAATCAATGAGGTCACTGCTGATCGAGGAAATTACAACTTATTTTGCTGTGCTTCCACAATAATTCGAGGTAAACTGCAGCTTAATCACAACATTGCATTTCCCATAATTTTCAGATTTAGATTACGTCAATGACCTGTCCGTATTTGCAGGAAACTAAATAACATGAAATGAGTGAAAAAGTCGTTTTGGTGATGTAATCCAGTGTAGAGTCGGCCAGAAAAGAAAGGTCAAAGACCTGAAACATCACTTGCATTTCTCTCTGTATTAATGCATTTTCCTGAGTTGAATATTTGCAGGACTTGTCTTCAATATCTAAAGAATTTTTTCCCCCGCGACAGATTCTTCATAAATCAATTAACATCTGAGTTGTTAAAACTTATTTTACTTCAGATTACATTAGTTGAATATCCTTTTTCACAGCCTAATGTCCCAATACTCCCTCCACCTCCATGAAAATACAAACTGCTCCAGGTGAGGTTGCAGCTCCCAACCTGACGTTCGGTTGCTCCTTGCTGCTCCTTGTCAATAGAAACTGCTGCAAGTGAGATTGGAGCTCCAACTCTGATGTCTCAATGCACCCTGCTGCTCCATGCCATGAAAGGCTGCTCCAGATGAGGGTGAAGCTCTCAGACTGATCTCGCAAGCTCCCTGATCCATGTCAACAGACGCTGCTCCAGATGGGGTACGAGGTCCCATCCCTGGCAGCTCACACACCTCTATACCATCATAGAAATACTGTCCACTGACCATTTCCACCACTGGAGCCATTGGTGGAATATCAGCATCATGAGTACCTAATCTTATTTTTCGACACCACCGAATCATTATTGCCAAAATACTTTCTTTTTAAATTAGATTAGATTACATTACAGTGTGGAAACATGCCCTTCAGCCCAACAAGTCCACATCGAACCGCCGAAGCGCAACCCACCCATACCTAACACTATGGGAAATTTAGCATGGCCAATTCATCTGACCTGCACATCTTTGGACTGTGGGAGGAAACCGGAGCACCCGGAGGAAACCCACGCAGACACGGGGAGAATGTGCAAACTCCACACAGTCAGTCGCCTTAGGCGGGAATTGAACTCTAGTCTCTGCTAACCACTGTGCCACCGTGCCGCCCATAAACCTTATTTATTAAACCTTATTTAGCATGTACATATTGTAGTCAATGCGAAGTAAGGTAATGGTGTTAATTGGCGTATGTTAAATAAAAATTACATCTTATTTTTCATGTTGAGTTAAATCTACTTAAAAAGGACAATGTTTGGAATGAAATCACCGTTTTATTCCGTGTGAGCGAACGTGGTTGTTCATATAATTTAAACTGAACTTGTTCACTCTGTAAAATGATGAAATATATCTCAATTTCAAAACAAAATTGATATTGTTGTCATGCACCTTGAAATGTGGTCATAGAGTCATAGAGATGTACAGCATTGAAACAGACCCTTCAGTCCAATCTGTCCACCCCGACCAGATATCCCAACCCAATCTAGTCCCACCTGCCAGCACCACGCCCATATCCCTCCATACCATCCAGTTCATATTCCCATCCAAATGCCTCTTAAATGTTACAATTGTGCCAGTCTCCACCACATCCTCTGGCACCTCATTCCATATACATACCACCCTCTGTGTGAAAACGTTGTCCCTTAGGTCTCTTTTATATCTTTCCCCTCTCAAATTAAACCTATGCCCTCAAGGTCTTGACTCCCCAATCCCAGGGAAAAGACTTTGTCCATTTATCGTATCCTTGCCACTCATAATTTCGTTAATATCTATAAGGACAGCCCTCAGCCTCTAATGCTTCAGATGAAACAGCTCCAGCCTGTTCAACCTCTCCCTAACGCTCAAATCCTCCAATCCTGGCAACATCCTTGTAAATACTTTCTAAACCCTTTCAAGTTTCACAACATCTTTCCAATAGGCAGGAGACCAGAATTGCACGCAATATTCCAACAGTGGCCTAACCAATGTCCTGTACAGCCGCAGTATGACCTTCCAACTCCTGAACTCAATACTTTGAACAATAAAGGAAAACATATAAAATGCCTTCTTCACTATCCTATGTACCTGCGACACCACTTTCAAGGAGCTATGAACCTGCACTCCAAGGTCTCTGTTCAGCAAAACTCCCTAGGACCTTACCATTAAGTGCATAAGTCCTGCTAAGATTTGCTTTGTCAAAATGCAACACCTCACATTTGTCTGAATTAAACTCCATCTGCCACTTCTCAGCCCATTGGCCCATCTGGTCAAGATCGTGTTGTAATCTGATGTAACCCTCTTCGCTGACCACGACACCTCCAATTTTGGTGTCATCTGCAAACTTACTAACTTTAACTCTTATGCTCGCATTTATCCTATCCATGCCCGTCATGATGTTATAAACCTCTATAAGGTCACCCCTCACCCTCTGATGCTCCACGGAAAACAGCCCCAGCCTATTCAGCCTCTCCCTGTAACTCAAATCCTCTCACCCTGGCAACATCCCTGTAAATCTTTTCTGAACCCTTTCAAGTTTCACAATATCCTTCCGACAGGAAGGAGACCAGAATTGCACGCCATATTCCAACAGTGGCCTAACCCATGTCCAGTCCAGCCGCAACATGACCTCTCAATGCCTATACTCAAAACTCTGACCAATAAAGGAAGGCAGACCAAACGCTGCCTTCATTATCTTATCCACCTGCCACTCTACTTTCAAGGAGCTACGAACCTGCACTTCAAAGTCTCCTTGTTCAGCAACTCTCCCTCGGAGCTGACCATTAAGTGTGTAAGTCCTGCTCAAATTTGCTTTCACAAAATGCAGCACCTCGTATTTATCTAAGAGGAATAGAATTAAAGGTTTTGGGGTGTTTTTGAAACATGCCAGTCACACATAAATGGAAGTGAGTTACACGTTGGAATCTAAACGAGAGGGTTCCGGGTGATTCATATAATCCCGACAGTGGGGAAACAAGCCCTTCAGCCCAACAAGACCACACTGACCCTCAGAGGAATAATCCATCCTGACCCATTTCCCCACATTTACCCCTGACTAATGCACCTCACCTACACATCCCTGAACACTGTGAGCAATTTTAACAGGATTTGGATTGGATGGTTCATATACAGACGAACAGATACCCAGGAGTGTGATACAGACTGGAATCTAATCAAAGGATTGAGGTGGCTAATGTGCAGAGCCCCTTAAAATTGGAAGTCAGTTACAGATTGGAATTTTATCAAGGGGTTTTGGGATGATTGTGTGTAGAATAACAGATACCCCAGAGTGAGTTACAGACTGGAATCTAATCGAGGGTTTCAGGGTGGTTATGAGTGAGTTACAGAGTCATAGAATCATAGAGACGTAAAGCATGGAAACAGACCCTTCGGTCCAACCCATCCATGCCGACCAGATATCCCAACCCAATCTAGTCCCACCTGCCAGCACCCGGCCCATATTCCTCCAAACCCATCCTATTCATATACCCATCCAAATGCCTCTTACATTTTGCAATTGTACCAGCCTCCACCACTTCCTCTGGTAGCTCATTCCATTCACGTACCACCCTCTGTGTGAAAAAGTCGTCCCTCAGGACTCTTTTCCATATCTTTCCCCTCTCAAACTAAACCTGTGCCCTCTAGTTCTGGACTCCCTGACCCCAAAGAAGTTTCACAACATCTTTCCGATAGGAAGGTGACCAGAATTGCACGCAATATTCCAAGAGTGACCTAACCCATGTCCTGTTCAGCCGCAGCATGACCTCCCAACTCCTGTACTCGGTACTCTGACCAATAAAGGAAAGCATAAAAAAACGCCTTCTTCACTATCCTATCTACCTGCGACTCCACTTTCAAGGAGCTATGAACCAGCACTCCAAGTTCTCTTTCTTCAGCAACACTCCCAGGCCCTTATACTTATTTGTATAAGTCCTGCTAAGATTTGCTTTCCCAAAATGCAGCACCACGCGTTTATCCGAATTAAACTCCATCTGCCAATTCTTAACCCATTGGCCGATCTGGTCCAGATCCTGTTTTAATCTGAGTTAACCATCTTCGTTGTCCACTACACCTCCAATTCTGGTGTCATCTCGCAACTTACTAACTGTACCTCTTATGCTGATATTCAAATCATTAAGGTAAATGACCAAAGGTCGAGGACTCAGCACCGATCCTTGTGGCACTCCACTGGTCACAGGCCTCCAGTCTGAAAAACAACCCTCCACTGTCACCCTCAGCCGTCTACCTTTGAGCCAGTTCTGTTTCTAAATGGTTGGCGTCCCTTTGTTCCATGAGATCTAACCTTCCTAATTAGTCCTGCATGAAGTCCATATGGATCACATCTACTTGTCTGCCTTCATCAATCTTCTTTGTTACTTCTTCAAAAAACTCAATCAAGTTTGTGAGACATGATTTCCCACGAAAGGCATGTTGGGTATTAGTACGAAATGTCTGTTAATGACATGCATTTAAAGACACTTTAAATCATTTTTCATGTTTATGCTGCGTTAATCTGTCGTTATTGATTCACAGTTTATGTTCGTTTCCTGCAGTTAACATGCTGACTTCTCCCGTTGTTCATAGTTCAATGTGATGCATCCAGTGTGTGCATAACGAGAGGGAGCTTGCTTCCCACATCTTGTGTTTATCTGTGTCTTATGTCCAGCTTTTATCAATGGCGAGAGCAAGGGGGATAGGGCGAGAACAATGTGTAAGTCTGTCTGTGCCCATGCACGGCACCCACATCGGTAATTCTCGACTGTGCATTCACAGCCAGTTTTCTGTGCCGCTACACCCACCCCCTGCACTTTTGAAATATCGCTATTATTTTGTGCTGTCTCTCTGCGCTTTTCCTCCCAAGATGAATCACGTCCACCCAACTGCTCCAGATTTCATATGACAAAACACTCATTAAGAACCATTGCATTAAACATGCACTTCGCATCTGTCGTTATTTGGTTTTCCTGGATCTCTTTCATACGATAAAAGTTCACAGCAACTTGACTTGGAAAAGAAAATCGCGTTACTTTTCATTATCCCATTTCAGTCTACATTTCAATGCAGTTAGACAACAGGCTCAAATTATTGTTTGAGGTTTTATAATATCGTCGATGCATATAAACTGACCATTGGAGTTCCAATTTCAATAAGACAGGTGTAATCATCAAAAAACAGCGACCAGAGTGGGATTCGAACCCACGCATGCAGAGCACAATGGATTAGCAGGCCATCGCCTTAACCTCTCGGCCACCCCGTCGCACATGCATGCAAACATGTCACCTAATCTCTCAGACCTACACAGCCTCATCATGTCTGGGGAATCTCCCATTCACAGTCTCCAACCCTATTGTCCATGAACCCCGCACTGCCTGATTCTACCTGCTTCCGAAGACCTGCTGTCTCAGCCTGCCCCTGTCAGACCCGAGTCATCTCTTCCTACCTCAACACCTTCCTTTCTCCTCAGTCCAGGAAATCCTCGCCTACGTTTGTGACACCACCTATGCACTTCATATCCTCCAGGACTTGTATTTCCCGGCTCCACAACGCGTCATCTTCACCTTGGGCATCCAGTCCCTCTGCACATCCATCTGCCATGACGAAAGTCTCCAAGCCCCCTGTGTCTTCATCTCACCCCATCCCAATTGGTACCCTTCCACCCACACCCTCATCCACCTGGCTAAACTGTTCCTCACCCTCAACAACATTTCTGTCCAATCCCCCCACTTCCTCCAACCCAAAGGGGTAGCCATGGGCACCCGCATGTGACCTACATATGCCTGCCTGTTTGTCAGATATGTGGAATTGTCCATCTTTCGTAGTTACAATGGCACCTCTCTCCACTTGTTCCTCCGCTACATTGATGAATGCATTGGTCCCACTTCCTGCTCCCACGAGGAGGTTGAACATTTCACAAACGTTACCAATACCTTTCACCCCGACGTCAAATTCACCTGGAACTCCTTGGCAACTTCCTTCCACTTGTTGGACCTGTCCATCACCGTCTCCAGCGAATGACTAATGACAGACATATATTACAAGCCCATCGACTCCCACAGCTACCAATTCTGCACCTCCTCCCACGCCACCTCGTGTAAAAACGCCATTACTTATTCCCAATTCCTCCGCCTCCAAACACATCTTTTCCCAGGATGACCAACTCCACCTCAGAATGTCCCAGTTGGTCTCCTTCCCACGTGGCTCACCTTTCCCTCCACTTCATTCACCATCACCCTCAAATCCCACCCCTCCCGCAACAAGGACAGATTCCCATGGTCCTCAACTTCCACCCCACCAAACTCAGCATAAAACACATCAGACTCCACCACTTCTGCAATCTCCATACAGACCCCACTATCAGGTGTATATTTCCCTCCATACCCTTATCAGTGTTCTGAAAAGGCCATTCCCTCCACGAGCACCTCGTCTGGTCTACAAACCGCAATAAACCCACACCCCACTACTGGCATCTTTCCCTGCCACCGCAGGAAGGGTAAAAGCAGCGCCCACACCACTCCACTTATCTCCATCTAAGGCCCCAAGGTATCCTTCCACATCAGTTAGAAATTCACCTGTACAAATTCCAATGTCATCTACTGCATCCGTTGAACCCAGTGTGGTCTCCTCTACATTAGCGAGAGAGGACACCTTCTTGCAGATCATTTCAGAGAACATATTTGGGACTCCGCACCCACCAACTTCACCATCCCGTGACTGAACACTTCAACTCCCCTTCCCACTCCGTCAAAGACGTGCAGGTCCTGGGCCTCCTTCAGTGCCAAACCATAACCACCCAATACCTGGAGGACGAACGCCGTATATTCCGCCTTGGGACGCTGTCACGTCACGGGATAAGTGTGGATTTGAACAGTTTCCTCATTTCCCTTGCCCCAAGTCCCAAGCCTCAAACTTGGCACCCCCCTCTGGACCCATTCCATCACTGCTCCTTCCGAACTATCATCTTCTCCCGCATCTTCATCCAACTACCACTTTCCCAACTATCTCCCCCCAACCCAACACCCCCACCATTTATCTCTGAGTTCCGACTCATAAGCCTTATTTCTTTTGAAGGGCTATGCCTGAAACGTGGATTCTCCTGCTCCTCGGATGCTGCCTGACCTGCTGTGCTTTCCCTGCACCACACTTTCGACTCTGATCTTCAGTCCTAACTTTCTCCTAGGAATAATCAATGACCTCAGAGTGAAGATGCCCCTGGATTGCAGTGATCATAGTGTGACTGAGTTTTGCATTTATTTTGCGTGAGGGCAGGCTGGATCTGATTCGACCACTTAACACCCAGACAACGGGAATGGTATCAGATACTGAAGTTAGGACGGGCTGAAGTGAAGTGGAAAATTCTGTCAGAACGTGAATCAGTACAACTGCATCATATCACCCAGACTGTAAAAGACAAGCAGAAGGAGCAAATCAACTTCAGTTCAGACACAATAACAGGTAACTTGGAAAGAAGACAATGGAACACAATGAGATGGAATGGAATTATTTATGAAAAAGGATTAAATATTTAAGCTATTTTACATACAGATTGTCGTCACATTGGAAAAAGGAATTTATAGCAGTGTAACGGTTGTATTTGCCTACGACCTCACAATTCAGAGAGACACTGACATAGTATCTTCTGCATCAGCGTGGCCAAGTGAAAGCATGATCGGCCCATCAATCAGAATTCAATACTTCAAAGCTCTCCTCTGAGCTGTACAACCTATTTGCTGCTCCTGTAGTCAGGTCCCAATCGCTTCACAGTGTATCTTTTTTTGCTTCCTGCCTCACGTAAACACTTGAAATCTGATCAAATCCCCAGTGTTTCCGCTTTAACCCATATTTTGTAACTCCCGAGCTGACACAGGTACGAGTGACCAATTGGCCTTTTCGAAGGGTCTCACTTTGTATGATCTGAATGATAAAGTGCACTGTATCTGATCGGCAGGACACACTGCAGAAATTATCCCATCCCAGCGGACTGAGCTGCCTCCAGTGATAGAGCTGTCTCCATTAGTACAGTCTCACACAGTCACAGCGAACATCTTTTCATGTCACCCTCGAAGGTACTTGCTACAAAAAAAGCTGAAGTGTGCTAGAAACTGCTGTCATCAGTGCGATGTACAGAGGCCCAGTGGGAGCCTAGTGGGCCCATAAACCAGAAATCAATGGATAAAAATATTCTTCTTTTTAGAAGAATCCGATTCAGACCATGAAGTTAACACTTACTGAGGAGAAAACGGATGTGGGAAAGGGGACACTCTCAACTGGTTCCAGCATTTACAACTTTGGTCCGTCTGACAAGAAAAGCAGAAACTTGGAACTGTTTATCTTGCTTCTGAAGAACAGGTTAGTAAATTTTGAAGAGCATAGATATTTCTCCCTGGTGTTCATGAAATGATCTAGAGCAGAGTACTGTTCCCTGAGTATGGGCTGACTTCTGGGTTATGGACTATGATATTCTGCTCACATGGTCTGAACACATACAAAGAAATGACTCAGTGATAAGATCTGCTGAATCAGATTCCGTGAAGAACAGAAGCCGATGTAATGAAAAGAGCCAAAAGAGCGGTAATGCAGCAAATTATTTTCCAGACTCGAGGAGAGTGCATAGTGCTGTTTCCAGGGGTCAACATCTGTGCAACTTCAGGCAGCATCCAGGGAACAGGAGATTCGACGTTTCGGGCACAGGCCCTTCTTCAGGCCCTCCTGAAGAAGGGCCTGTGCCCGAAACGTCGACATTCCTGAAGAAGGGCCTGTGCCCGAAACGTCGACATTCCTGAAGAAGGGCCTGTGCCCGAAACGTCGAATCTCCTGTTCCCTGGATGCTGCCTGACCTGCTGTGCTGTTCCAGCAATAAAGTTTCAACTTTGATCTCCAGCATCTGCAGACCTCACTTTCTCCTCAATATCTGTGCAAGTAGACTGAAACAGTTTTCGGTGTTGTTGTACTGCATCTTTTGTATAATGGTGCAAAATTACGGAACTTTTGTATAGAGGGGATAACTTCAAAATCCCCAATTAAGCAAAACACACAAATGAGGTAAACAACAAAGTAACCACACAATTTGGTGTTACGTCATGCGGTAAACTTTCCTGCTCAGATTTCGTTCAAAATCGCTTTCTGTAGAATTCCTAAGACTGAGATTCGAACAGTGAATGGTCCACGTCAATAAAAACTGCTCTGATCTCACAACTTCAGCATTTGATACCCACCCCCTTATGTATGTCTGGCAATAGTAATTGATCCCTCACTGTGTTACTTCAGCACTCGTAGAGAAGAAATAACTATAACAACAACAGTCACCTTTGTGACTTGGATTTGACCGATTCTGTTGTATCCAATCCATTCAGCTGTAATTGAAATTGCTTCCACCTTTCCTGTGTCGGTAATAAGATTGCATAGCTTAGTGGTGAGTTTTCATCAATTGAATTGGACCCAGCATCCTTTCTCAGGTTGAAGTATACCGGGATATAAAGACATGATGAGAGACACAGGCAGTGTTTACTGGACTATAAAGACGTTAGGAATGACACGGCCATGATACCATGTCGTTAGAAACGATGGAAATGAGGTTTACTGGCAGATAAAGCCACTAGAAACCAAAAGAGGCGGTTTAATTGGATGGTGGCATTGAATAAGGCATAATGTGGGAGAAATCAGGAAAGACTTAGTTGTTTCTGAAAAGAAGTTATCCAGCTGATGTGAAGTTGTTAAGAGTAAATACGAGGGAAATTTCCTCGTTTAGGTGAGTGGAAATTAGAGGTTAGAACTTCAAACCCATCAGGGCACGATAAAGAAGCTTGGAGTAGGCATATTTTATTCTGAGAGTTATTGAATTCGGAGATGAATTTTCAGAAATAGAATGACTTTAGGAGCTGATTCAAGAATATTTGAAAAGCGAGCGCAGGCAGATAAGGAGTGAATTAGTTTGGGTTAGATTAGGTTAGATTACTTACAGTTTGGGAAACGGGCTCTTCGGCCCAACAAATCCACACCGACCCGCCGAAACGCAATCCACCCAGACCCCTTCCGCTACAATCACCTCTGCCCCTAACACTACGGGCAATTCACCTGACCTGCACATGTTTGGACTGTGGGAGGAAACTAGAGCAACCGGAGGAAACCCACGCAGTCACAGGGAGAATTCAACAGTGACAGTGATTCTCGGCTGCCTGGATGGGGATGCAAAATGTTAAAATTCTCGAATTATTTAACATTCATAGGAAAGAAATTGCATAACACGTGCAATGAAAGTGTAAAGTATAAGAAGTGCTGGTGGAGTTGGAAGGTGCAGCAACTCATACAACATGAAATCTTATATAATGTAAATGCACTGAGCTGTTTGGTTAGCTCTGCATTAAATGGAAGTCTGTTAGCTCAGTCCGCTGACTAACTGGTTTATGAGAAAAGTGAGACCAACAGCGTGGGATTAATTTGCTCACTGTCTCAGGTTTCCACAAGAATCATCGTCTCCCCTGCTCTCCTGATCTGAAACACTGTGCTGCCTCTAGTGAGCAAGATTTGGCTTGTCGATTTAAAACGTCATTATCATTGCCATCTGTTGTCTTGAACAGTTGGTCATAATCAAACGAAAGGGGAGTCAGTCCATTTAATATTCTTTTATCTCCGCTTGAAAAATCCTGCGTCAAGACACAACCTCTTTCCAGTTTGACCCTTTGTTCCTCCCAATAGCAAAACTACTTGCCCAGATCCTTTACCAGGTTTTCTAACGACAGTCAAACCCCACAAAGAGATAAAGCCAATACTTTCGATTGTTTGAATGAGCTGTGCAGCTTGCAGGAAATTAAATGATATGAAACGATTTATGCAGACTTTCCCAGGATGCAATCCAGCGCTGGGTCAGCGATTTGAGGAAAGTCATCAAGCTAAAACTTCACCTCTGTTTCTCTATCCACCGATGGATATTCACGTGGGGGATATTTGCAGATTTTCTGTTAATAATTGGCATGTTTAACAAAGACAATACATTTTCCCACGTCAGAAACTGGAGTTTTCAAATAAATGCTAATTTACTCAACATTGTGTTCAACTGCGCTTCAGTCTGATACTTCAATAATTCCCGGTCAATGTCAAAAACAGCATCTTTAGATAAGCATTGAACTTACAACGTTGGCAAGTTATGCACCTTTAAGTAATCAGCGCTGACCAACTGCGCGACTGGAGCTGCAGAGAGCGAACCTGTCACGTGACCTACACATACCTTGGGAACTTTAACTCAACTGCTCTACTTTTGCTGTGATTATTAGATTCCCTACAATATGGAAACAGACCCTTCGGACCCAAAAGTCCATGCCAACCCTCCGAACAGTAACTCAACCAGAACCATTTCCCCACTATGGGCAATTTGGAATGACCAACTCACCTGACCTGCGCAATCTTTGGACTGTGGAACGAAACTGGAACACCCAGAGAAAACCCACGCAGACACGGGGAGAATGTGCAAACTCTACACAGACAGTCCACCGAGGCTGGAATCAGACATTGGACCCTATTGAGGCAGCAGTACTAACCACTGAACCACAATACTGTTAGATCATTGGTGGTGATGTGCTGCCCCACTGGTACCTCAGTCACTCACCCTGCTTCATTTCCCTGGTTCTGAAATTAAAGCTAATGCAGACAATATGAAACTGACATGAACCTGTGATTATTGAAGCATCAGGTTCACGAAAAGAATACAAAAAGGACAAAGAAAGATGTGAAAAAATAGACGACAGTGAAAAATGAGTTTCCGTTGGTTCCTGCGTTAATTACAGACAATGTTACCTTACCGCTGTCGCTGGGCTTTTCCTTCAATCAGCTTCAATCAGCACAGAATTCGAATCAAAGAAACTTCTACAACTTCTTTCTGAAACTTCATGCAGGTAACATGAAACATATTGCATTCATTAATAATCTTCACCATTCCTACACCCAAGAAAACGATGCACAGTTTCCATGAATATTGAAGATGTAATAATGTTATGCAATAAATAATAATAAACATCCAATTACAATTTAAAACGTAAGTAGGTAGAATTCACAGAAAGTCTCAACATGTCAGAAATTCATGTGACCAGAACTGCAGCCCAGCAGATTGGAAACCTATCCCTGAATCCAAATATCCACACGTTTTCTTGCTCCATTTGCCCAGTTAGAAACCTGTGTGAAGGAGCATGCAGTCTGACAGAGCGCCTGAGTTAATCCTTCACTGTCTGATCTAAAGCCGCAATAGGAACTGTCTGTTCTGGCTGTGAGAGCGGTGGGGTAAAGGGGAGGACTATGATATTCCGTAGTGTAGATTCACATTGCCCTCATCATGTTAATTTTGAAAAGCCTCTGTAAGAAACAGCACAGAAAGAGAGGAACAGGAGGAGGGTAATCCAAATATCATCATGGCTGACCAAACACGTCAATGTCTTTCCCGAGCTCATCCACAACAACCAGTCGCACAACGGGATAAAGATACTTAAACAATCGAATATTTCTGTGCAAGTTTGGCAGGGAAATGTGTTTAGAGACAGTGGGTTTCTGCACTAAAGTTGCATGTTTTTATGTCTTTCCCCTCTCAAACTAAACCTATATCCTCTAGTTCTGAACTCCCCGACCCAGTGAAACGACTTTGTCTATTTATAATGTCTACGCTCCTCATAATTTTGTAAACCTCTATCAGGTCACCCTTCAGCCTTCGACGCTCCAGTGAAAACAGCCCCAGCCTGTTAAGCCTCTTCCAATAGCTCAAATCCTCCAACCCTGGAAACATTCTTGTAAACCTTTCTGAACCGTTCCAAGTTTCACAACATCTTTCCGGTAGGAAGGAGACCAGAATTGAACGCAATATTTCAATAGTGGTCTCACCAATGTCCTGTACAGCCGCAACATGACCTCCCAACTCCTGTACTCAACACTCTGAACAAAAAAGGAAAGCATACCAAACGCCTTCTTCACTATCTTATCTACATGCGACTCAACTTTCAAGGAGCTATGAAGCTGCACTCCAAGGTCTCTTTGTTCAGCAACACTCCCTCGGACCTTACTATTAAGTGTATAATTTCTGCTAAGATTTGCTTTCCCAAAGTGCAGCACCTCGCATGTATCTGAATTAAACTCCATCACTTCTTACTTTTTCTTTATTTTTTTAGATAATCAGAATGCCCAACTGTGTTAGTCAGAATTACCTCACTCTAGCTGTACAATAAACCAATACTGTTAGTTCCCATTATCGTTCTACTTCTGCCAATATATTTCTCCTAATTCTACTTAACATTATTCTCCTGTCACTATTAGGTATTCTACTGCCGTCTGTGCTACAATGAACTTCCAACCCAGACTAACCTGTCAAGATTAGATACTTAGCTACCCCATCTCTCACAATGTTTTCCTGTGCCAAGCTGATTCTACTTACTACTGATTAGATATTTAATGTCATATTTTTCCGTCTACCAGTGTCTCAAGCAGGCTGACGTAACTATCAACTAATTACTTAAAGTTATGTCCTCAGTATGTATTGTCACGACTTGTCCCAATTTGCCATGATGATATTGAGTAGGCGAGGCTGACTTTGCAAATTATTTTTATCTCAGCCTGCCATGTTAACCTTTCAGCCCAGTCTGACTCTGCTAATTGGTGTAGGAGCATTCCACTATTCTTATCCTATCCTGACACACTGGCCCCATCCTGCCCCAGAGACCCTTTGACGAATGTAGCCTTCTGCAGACCCCTTGTAACACATCGCCAGTAGTTTCCATGTCTTTACCCTTCCCATGTTTTCATGCTCTGTGTTTTCTGTACAGCGTTCTGGTCTTTCATTGGACATCTGTTTAACTTCGCCCCACTTTCCAATACATGGTCTTATCCATGTGTGGTCTAGCTTCTCAAGTATTCGGCTAAATACTCCTGACGCATAGCTTTACCACACATTTAAACAGTGAATTCCAAATAAACAACTCTCAGAGTGAAAACGTTCTTCCTATATCTCCTCTGAACATCCTCTCACTTGCGTTTGACGGAGATCCCTAGTTATTAACTCTTCCCATTAGAAGTTTATTCCTATCACACATATCTATCCCTTTAATGTGCACCTTAATCACTTCCTCACTCAGCCTTCTCCGTTCTCAGATAACGAGACTAAGCTGATCTCGTCTATATTCAACATGGCGATAGTGTCGTGCTGGAAAAGAACAGCAGGTCAGGCAGCATCCGAGGCGCGGGAGAATCGACGTTTCTTGCATAAGTCTTTCATCAGGAATGGGAGGTGTTTGGAGTTGGTTGCAAGATAGCTGGAAAAGCGTATGGTGGATCGAGGCAGGGGAGGAGGTGATTTGTTAAAGGGGGAGAGATGTATGGGTCCAGAGGGTGGTGCTGAGTTTGATGCTTCAGACTGGAATAATGTGGGGGGAGGGGAAATGAGGAAGCCGTTGAAATCCACATTTATCTCGTGTGGTTGCAGGGTCTCAAGGCAGAATATGAGGCGTTCATCTTCCAGGCGTCAGGTGGTAATGGTTTGGTGGTGGCTTATGCCCGAAACGTCGATTGTCCTGCTCTGCACTTCACATGACAGGAGAGATGTGAAAAGCAAAGACTAAAAAAACGACAAAGACTTATAGATACAAAGTTAATGGAATTGGACACAGTGAAGACAGAACCCATTTGGCCAGTTGAGTCTGCACTATGCCGTGGAAGAGATTCACACTCCCCCACTCTTTCTTTCTAAACCCGCATTTATGATCCACCTTCGAAAATAGAAATTGCTCCAAAAGCTCAGCGAGTCAGGCAGCATCATCAGAGAGGAATCAGAATTAACATTGCGAATTTAAAACAGTTCCGAGGAAGGGTCTGTTGACCCGAAATGGTCATTTTGTTTCCCCTGAGCTGCAATTCTGACTTTTGTCTCTGATTTACAACACTTACAGTCCATGTGGATTTTGTTTGCCATTGACCTGAATTGCACACCTTTGCACTGTGGGAAGGAATTGGAGCAGCCAGAAGAAACTCACACGGGTGAGAGAGAGAAGTGTTCAAATTCCACGCAGTCAGTCACACAAGTCTGGAATCGAATGCGGGTTTTTGGCGCGGAAAGGCGCAGTTCCACCCACTGAGCCATCCCAATATGCAAGCATATGTCCTGGAAGCGAATTGAACCGGAGCTCACGCAGCGACAGCGACATCCAGGAATTTTATGCAAAAAGAAGCCTATTTGGTATTACTGGAAATTAACATTCGCTTAACTATCCTAACACTATTTTTAATCACTTTGCCTATAGCCTCGTCGGTCCTGGCCTCACAAAATTCAGATCTGAATAATTCTGAAAGTTATGAGGATTTCTGACTCTCCAACCTTTGCATGCACTGAGTTCCAGATTTCAACCAATCGCTGTTTCAAAACATTTGTCTGCGCATTCACTCAAATCTTTCCTCTTCTATCCTTAAGTGTATGCTACCCTGCCTTTCCCCCGTGATCGATCTCACCATCAAAGAAAAACGTTTATTTCAGTCTACATCATCCATATTCCTGATTATTTGTACATCTCAATCATGTCTCCTCTCAATTTCTTCTGCTATAAGGAAAACACTTCCATACTGTCCAATTTCTCTTCATAATTGAAACTCTTCTACCCAGACAATATCCTGGTCAATCTGTCCTGCATCATTTCCAGTGCCATCATATCCGTGGGTATCATGCGAATTGCTGAACTGCACACAATAGACTAGATAAAACCAAATGAGCAAGTGAAATACATGATGTAGAATTCCACAGAAAGAGGTACTTTCAAATAAATTTTCTTTTCCTCACTGCTACCAATTGTCCTTTTTCCTGAGCCTGATGTTCCAATAATCTATGCTCCATGTTGTAAAAGCTGCGACATGAGAAATGATCTCATAACCACGGTATCGAAATGGAATTATTGGTTTGAAAGTGAGGACGTGGTTTTTCTATGATGGCACAGAGGCGCATGAAATGCCAAAGCTGGGAATGTTCCTGGTCAAAGGCGGGATGGAAGGGCATATTTGTCTCCGTTTATTAGATCATGAAGACACAACAGCAGCATTAACCCGCACTGCAGATTGGCTCAGCTGAAGCGTGGTGGAGCTTAAAGCGAGAGGTCGATTAATTGAAAGCATTCTCTGAAATTTTCCATAATTATGAGCTGTTTTGTTACTTTGACAGTAAGAGCTGTTTTTGATTACATGGTCTCCACATCAGCCTCTTCCTCCCAGTAAACAGTCCAATCCAGCGTACATCACTTGCATTCCAACTCAGCCACATGTCATATTCTCATTTCCTCTGTGATAATTGGAATTGACAATGTCATTCTCTGAGATGTAGCAATGTACCATGAAGTTGATGGTGTAGTGAACACAGAAGAACAGAGAACACAGAAAATTTACAGCCCAAGAACAGACCCTTTCGACGTCGAAGCCTGAGCCGATCCACTGTCTAAACCTATCACCCAATTCCAAACAAACTGTATCTTTCTGCACCCCATCTACGCATGCATCTGTCCAGACACATCTGAAATGAATCTTCCGTGCTTGCCTCTACTACCTCTGCTGGCTACACTATCCAAGTACCTACCACCCTCTGTGTAAAATACTTCGAACGTCGACCTCTCTTAAACTTTTCACCTCTCAGCTTGAACGCGTGACATCTCATTATTGAATCCCTCACCTTGGGAAAAAAGTGTACCTTTGTCCACCCTAGCTATACCCTTCATGATTTTGTAGACGTCAATCAGGTCCGCCTCAATCTCGTTTTCTTTATTGAAAACAAACATTATCTACTCATTGTCTCTTCGGAGCTAGCATCTTCCATACCAGGCAACATTCTCATAAACTTTCTCTGCACACTTTCATAAATGTGCACATCGTTTTGGTAAGTTGGTGACCAGAACAGTACACAGCATTCTAAATGCGGTTGAACGGAAATCTTGCACAATGTTTACATGACCTGCCAGCTCTTATACTCAATGGCCCGAGAGGTGAAGGCAGGATTGCGATATGCCTTCTGATCCACTCGATCCACCTGTGCAGCTGCATTCAAGATACAAAGGACATGAACTCCCAGATCATTCTGCTCATCAACTTTACACAAGGCTCTTCCGTTTACAGTATACTTTGCTCGAGAATTAGACTTCCCAAAATGCATTACCTAACATTTGCCTGGATTCAACTCCAACTGCCAATTCTCCGCTCAACTCTCCTGTCTATCTATATTCTCCTTCATTCTTTGACAGTCCCCTATGCTTTCTACTTCTCCACCAATCTTCGTGTCATCTGCAAATGTAATGGCGATATTTGGGCCAGCAACCCTTGGAGAATGGAGCATGGCAGCTGGTAGTAATTAGATTTGATGAATAAAATCTGGAATATAAAACCGCTCAGAGGAAGAATGACAACAAGTTTTAATTTGCTGAAAAACCATTCATTCATTTCCCTTCAAAAGGGAAATGTGCCGTACTTAACAAGACCTGCCAAAATATGACTCCAGCCGCACAATAGTACGGTTCACCCATAAATTCCCTCTGACTCAGGACAAGGAGAGTTAAGGATGAACAACAAGTGCTGTTCAGACTATGATAGTCATACTCCGTAGGAGAATGAGGAAGGATAAGAAAGATACATGGATGATGGGGATAATTGGGAGTTGTCTCAGCGTGGACTCAAATGCAACTGCTTATCCAAACTGAACAGACACAAGACTACCCACGCCGCAATGAAGGCATGTCCATGCGGGCGGGGTCTGCAGGAAGGGATTCAATTACCCGCTGATGTGTAAACTCACTTGCTCAGTTACAACTTGGACAGGTCATTCACCACTCCCACATGTGAGAAGGAATCAGTCAGGAGACCAACCTGCAGAGTCACCATCAGGTTTACAAATGACAGCAAGGGTCCGGTTCTGCTATTATTTAGGTGTTCATCCCATCCAAAAATGAACCATGTTTGGATGCCTGTTTCCAGTGGAGTACCACTGTTTCCTGATGAAGATCGAGAATTCAAAAATAGTTGTAGGAGTCATGGTTAAGAAGTTTACAGAAGATACAACAATTGGTTGTATAGTTGACAATGATGAATAATTTCACGGACCGCAGGGATGTAACAATCAGTTAGAAAGGAAAAATAGCGAATGTAATTAAATCCAGACCAATAAGTGGTAATGAATTTGGGGAGTTGAAACAATAGCAGTGGGGATTCTGAGTGGTGTACAGGAACAAAGAGATCTTGGAGTGGACATTCACAGATCTCTGAAGGTTGTTGGACAGGGAGATCAGTTGTTCGAGAGGGTTTTTGGATATTTTCTATTGTCGACCACAGGCTGAGGATGATATTCGATCTTTAACAAGCGCCAGTTTAGGAAACAACCAAATAAATGTGCACAAGTCTGGTCAATGCAATAGTCAATTTTTAAATTATTGTATGATAAAAGGTGGAGGGCTGAAGTATAACTCTTTGACCATCAAGACCGTTTCACCACTCAATGAATTTACCACTGATTCCTCTCCAAGTCATGCTGATATGTCCTTGGAGGGTAATTTGCAAACAGTGACGTTTCCGTGTTTTTGAACATTAAAGGGTCTGTCATCAAACCCTGGACGACGTACTCCAATGAATGTTCTAGGCGGTGCACTCTGTTGCAATTGTGCCTTAGCAATTAAGGGAATAAATATTCAAGTGTTGAACAATATACAGTTAAGTGACTGCATTGTTGTGGAGGGTGTCCAGTTCCTTTAATGCACCCACCTAGGCAAATGGAGAGAATTCTGTCAAAAATCTAATTTGTGCGTCGTGGACAACGTAGGCTTCATGGAGACGAGAATTGAGTAAATAATCAAAGTCGACCAACGGACATGTTATTGTAGTCAAGTTCTTTATATGGGCGGTCAGGTTCCAGTTCACCTAAATACTAACTCCTAAGACGATTACACGGAGGAATTCAGTTACAATGAAGCCATTGAATGTCAATCGAATATGATTAGATTCTCATTTGTCAGAGTTATCATTGCTGCATTTGGTCCTTCTGTGGATCAATCCGATTGCAATCGCTTTCTGATTTCAAGTTCCAATTCCCATCTGCGCCTAAAATTTCAACCCGTTTCCTCGCCGACATTTCTCCACCTGTCTTGTAACTTCGTAAGGACGCTGTAAGAGCCAGCAGAGATTTACAAACATGTTGTTAACTCTGTATACATTGGAGCTTCGTGGAATGATTGGTTATGCTAGGAGTATTCTCCGTGAAACAAAGGAGGTGGAGGGGAGCTCTATAATCACATAATAACATTTATAAACGTACAATATTCATGGGATCTTGACAGAGTAGATACAGGCAGGTGGCTTGCCCGATGCTGTGAAGAGAGCACCAATCGACATGAACACAGAATTAGGTATTGCCTATTTATTTCAGATATGAAGAGTAATTTCTTTTCTCAGGGGCCATAAAGTCTGTGGTATTTTTGTGGCACCCACTATTGAGGTTGAGTTGTTGGGTATTTTCAAACTGTGCCAGATAGTTAATCAGAAAGATGATGGAAAATTGTCGAGGTAATGAAGCAGAATCGAGTTGAAGATTATCAGATGAACCATGAGTTCATTGAATATTGGGGCAGACTCGATGGGCTGAGTGGCATACTTCCACTTTATTAAACATTTGGTCTAACGCCTTATTTTATTCATAAGTTCAGAATTGTGTGGGGATGGGCTGAAGGGATAGGAAACGTTTATTAAACAGATCAGACAGATCAGGAACAAGGCTCATGAACTCAGGAAGGAGAAATGTGCTGTGGCCTGAGTGCAACAAATGACACTGAGCACAGCACAGGTGGCTGTGTGCAAGATAGGGGACTCTGCGACCCCCCCCCCGCATCAGGCACTCTGCTTCCCTTCCCAAGAACAAAGACACGGAGGAGTTCGTCCAAAACTATTTATTCAATTCTGCAGAACCGGGTGTTACCTCAATGGCTTCCCACGAGGCACACACACAGATTGTAATCCCCGCACGTTATATACATGTAGGAGTGGGCGGGTCCTTCTACTGTCTCAGCCAATGAGTGTTAAAGTTCCCCACTGTCCTCCTGATGTATGAGATTATTTGGTTATTCACCCAGCCAATCAGTGTTCGCGTTTCCCGCTTCTCCCTTATATGGATGATGACGTACAGCCGTGGTTGTGGGCGGTCCCTCAGCCACGAGGAAAGCTGTTTCCATTGTTCCATTCATGAAAATCTGGGGGAGTGTCTGCTCGTGCTTACTACAAGGTAGAGAAGACTAAAATGGTGGCTTTGTACTTACTATGTGCTTACTACAACAGTTAATGATTTAAAAATTACACCACCCCCTACAGCTGTGTCCAGAAGCTGTGATTGCTGAAGAAAGTTGGTAGACCTTAGACAGTTGGCAAGTCAGTGATCACGATGGATGATGGATCATTGTACGATTCACACACAGCAGAAATGTGTGAAAGAATGAAAGGTTCGTTTCATTGGAGAAGGTTTCTGCGGTTCCGATTCCGAGTGACTGTTTGAAATACTGACCAGGTCATTGTGTGAAGTATTAGGTTAAAATACTCATGTACACCCCCACTGGATAGACTTGTGCTCCAGGTCTCTTGTTATTTGTTTCTTTCTTTCGATGTAACTTCACAGAAAGACAAGATGGAATGTGGTGCAGAAAGAAAAATGCGTTATTTCTTATTACAACAATTTAATGCACAATTGAATAGAATGACTGCTCTCGCTCTTCATTTCGACTTTAATGTGGTGTCGATTGCTCGTCAATCTCACGTGCAGTGAATGGCAAGAACAAGATTCTCGACCCAGTGTATACCAGAGTTGTGACGTGCAAAGGAAAACTGCTGTAACGGTTTGTGAAGTTAGAAAACAGAGTGTGAGTCGAATCCGTGAGTGTGGAGCACAATAGTATAATAACCCACCACCATAATCGCTCAGTCTCCTCAGCACATTTTGTCGAGCGGTGACATGTGACCTCATCAGGTTACATGCATGAAAGTCATGGATGAGAAACTTCCAGAGCGGAATAGAAGCCATGCCAATGTGTTTCTTCTCTCACCAAAATTATAATGACAGAAAATTCCAATAAATAGCCATGCTGGTCAGAATTAATAGCTGTCATTGATACATTCTGAGTCAGAACTGTGTCAGAATCAAACAGAGAACAAGACTTTTAAGTCATATTCTCACCTTCATTGACTCATAATTTCTTCAGTCACTTTCGCTCTCACGTGGAGAAGCAGCCATGGAGAGGGAAATAAAGGTGATGTTGTGGCTCAATGGCCTTTCTCATATGGCTGACCCTGAATTGGATTAAACCGCAAGAAACGCTGTTTGATCGTTTCATTTTACATTTGCTGCAACCTGACAATGTTCATTGTAATATCGCAAGTGAATTAGATTAATGTCATTGTAACGATTAATGTTGTATTCAAATTTGCTCCGACTTTATTTCAACTGAAGGAGAATAATTCTTAGAAAAGCAGAGTTTTAAAGTGCAGTTTTGTTGCTCATCATTTTGGCAGATTTCACCGAGTATTAAATGGACCAAACATCATTGTGTTTGTCCTCACATCTATAACGCATGTGATTAAAGCACGAGGTCGATCTCCAAGCAACTGGTCACATCCTATTCATTATGTAATATGTTCCCATCGCAATAAAAAAAAATCCACTCAGTTCCATTTACAATGCTTGAAGTGGAATATTATGCCAAATCTTTCAATATTTAGAGTTTTGGAATCGAATCTTATTCATCTTAACGAAATGTCTTTACATTTGAAGTCAACCCACTTCGACATTGTTTCCCCGCAACTTCCGACCGACTACACCACACCTCTGCTGCTTTACCTAGCCACACGCTGTCTCACTCCTTGTGAAATTTATTCCTTGTATGTCACCAAATATGCCTTTTCAAATATTTTTAAAAACAGATTCTCTGAGTGACAGCGATTCTGTTCTCATCATTTCTTTGTCCTTCAAAGGTTTTATTCAAAGGATTTGAATGCCTGGCATCTATATGTTTACTTACTTGAAAGAGGGAATTTTCCACCCATTTACTCTGTCCAAACATTTCATAATCGGAAAACACCCCACTAAGTCTTCCTTGTTCAGCAATAACTGTTCTCAAGTTTCCAAGAAGAAAAGTGAATAAAATCTCATCCTTAGTACACCCCCATCAGCATCTTCTCTAATGGCTTTACACCCCAGTAAACACCATCATTATCCGTTCCGATAGAATCACAGAATCCTACAGTGTAGAAAGAGCATTTCAGTCAATCCAAACGGTGTCGACTACCTGAAGGTCATCTCACCCAGACCGAGCTCCCCTCCCTATTCCCGTATATTTCACCTGAGGAAGAGTGAGCCCTCCCCCTTATGATTTCAAAAAAACATGTTGGACTATAACCTGTCGTCCTGTGACTTCTGACCTTGTCCCCACGTTACCCATGGCTAATTCATCTAACTTACTTAATTCACTCCCTGGACACGAGACGGCAATTTAACTTTGCCACTTAACCTAACCCTCCGACCGAACAGCCGTGCGAATTACTGACACAATGTTCCATCATAGTGAGCAATTGCTGTATCATTTTTTAATGGCTTTATAGCCTGGTAACTCAGCCTGGTCAAAGCAATTCAAGCCAAATTCAATGTATCGAAACGCGACTCTGTCCTTTACAATGTAATTTGTGCTGCGGGAAATGTTTCTGCACTCATATTTGAATGTTTTTACGCTGTTTATCCCACACCTTCCTGCTTCCAGCAAACACTTCAAACCGGTACAAGTCTGTCAAATGCTTTTCATTTCAATGCAGTCATAAGGTGCAGCTTGCAGAAGTCACTGACACTCTGCCTCCCTGAGAGTTGCAGCCCTTCCCAACACTGATTCAGGCAGCACTGTCCTTCCTGTGACATGCACTATCGAGAATGGAAGGACAGGTATCAATGCCCGAACTAGGGAATGGAGTGGCAGTTTTAAAACATTTGCACTCTCCCCAGCGGAGAATTGAGCCCGGTGACAGGCGGGGACACTAACCATTATATTACCGAGGACAGGAGTGTCAAAGGAGGCCCTTCACCCACTTGTGGCCACACTTGTCAGAACAACTGCCGAATGAACTGAATCACATTTCTCAATGCCTATCCCACAGCCTTATATGTCCTGGCATCACAAGTTCACATCTGAATATTTATTCTGCTTATAAGGATTTTTGCCACTCTGAACAATGCTGGCAGTGTATTCTATTTTCCAACCACCCACTGGCTGATAAAGTTTTTTTTGCACATCTTCTCAAACCTTTCTTCCTTTCTCCTTAAATCTCTGCCCCCTGCTGATCGATACCTCCATCAATGGGAAACTCTTTCAGTCAAATCTGTCCATACCATAACTCATTCATGACTTACCTACATCTCCTTTACAATGTGACAAACAGTCCATTCTGTCCTGTCTTTCTTCACAACTGAAATTCTTCATCCCAAACAATATCCCGGTAAATATCTCCTGCAATTTTCTCAGTGTGATCACATCCCTGCTATAATGTGACTTACAAAACTGCACACAACACTCTTGCTTGATCCTAATGAACATTTGTTTTAAAATTTCTGTATTAGTATGAGGGTGATACTGGCTAAGCAGAATTTATTACTCATTCGGAATTGCCCAGAGGGCAGTTGAGACTCAACCATATTGCTATGAGTCTGAAGTCACATGCAGGCCAGACCAAGTAAGGATAGCAGATTCCATCCTGAAATGACATCAGTAAACCAGATGGATATTTTTCAACAATTGTCAATGGATCTATAGTAGTCATTGGATTTTTCATTGCAGATATTTGCTGAATACAAATTTTACAATCTCGCATGGAGGGACTCAAGCCCGAGTACTAAGACTATTACCTGGGTCTCTGGATTCACAGTCCTATCAAATTATAACAAGACCAACGCAGAAAGCCATAAAAGCTGATCTTTTCCGACAAAATGCCTTTTCACCAAAACTGCCCTGGGTATTTTCCATGAGCCTGATGCTCCAATTGTCTCTGGCCTATGTCAGTAAAAGCTGCTACATGGGGATTGCTCTCACAACACGGTATCCAAATGGATCAATTTGTTTAAATGTCCCGATGGTGGTATTGGGGCACGTTCGCCCAGCAACAGTGACCGCAGCAGCAGCACAGACAGAACAGTATGAATGTGAAAGAGAGTGATATATGAAACGCAGAGATGTGAGAGAGCGGAATTTGAAGGTAAAACAATTAATTTCTTAGCAGGTGTCACAAAAAGGACAACGGAGAGTACACTTAGTGCCGTGATTTGGTTTCAAATCGAGGTTGCTGTGGTCACAATGCAAAATACCGACAACCACGATCACATTAACCGCAGAACAGGATACTTGCAAGCAGCAATAAGTGTACTAGCAGAGGAAATGATCGGAAGAATAGAAAATGTACAATATCAGTACTCAGCGAACAGTGACAGATATGTGGGAACTGAGATTGAGCTGAATCTTTAAGTTCGATGTCCTCAGAGGCTATGGAGATCCCTTGAATGGAATGTTTAAAAAACAGATTGATCGATTTCGACAAAATATCAAAGATTCGGGGGACAGTACAGGATATTGTTGAAATGTATGCTTCAATAGCATTTTAGCTTAACATCAACACAGCCGCCCAGATCCAAACGGAAATGGGGATGGGAATGAGGGCACAGAGTTACTCTCTGGCTCCAGTGATGCAATAGGTGAGCATGCAAAGAAGGTAAACACAAGCATTCTTAAGAAGTAGAATCTGAAATCAGAGTCTCAGATTGCTCAGCCACGCGAGCACACAGGCCAAAACCGGAAACCCAAGAGCATGTACCTGCTGATACCCTGCAGCATACTCACAGCAACTGCACCAGTCCTGCAGAATAAGCGGTGGGAAGGAATTGCTCTATCTGAGCGGTCGTGCTTGTTGTTCTCATCAGCAAATCTGGCTTTGAATTTGCTAGCCCATACCTGTTACCATGCTGAAACGGAATGCAATTCCGATTAGTCGCTGTGTGAAACATTGTTCATTTTCTTTCCTCAGTTAAAGTGATCACTGGAGATGATGAATTCTGCTCCTGCCAGAAACGCCGACTCTCCTGCTGCTCGGATAAACTGAAAAACTGGTTTCGCACTGGAATCCGAGAATGGCAGAACACATCGCGAGATTATTGGAAACCCGGAGCCAATAAGAGTTCCAACTTTCATTTTCTTTCTCCAGAAAAGTGCATTATCCAGCAGAGCCATGAGCAACTGCCACCTGGCTGCAAGCTGAGTTGGAAACCTATGTGGGAATCAAGGACATGCGACTCACTTATTGTCGGTAAATCAAACAGTTCTCACTTTGAGGTGTACAAAAATTAGTTTCTATACATATTCAGGGAAGGTCAAAGACGATCTGAGGTGTCAAAGAGGTGGTCACTGTTCGTGATTGCTCTTTGTTCGAGTTGTGAAAAGGTTTCCCGCTTTAGTCGCATTCACGTTTCTTGTTGATGACTGAATCAGACAGAAGGTGTTTCACCGGAGCTGCACTTGACTTGCATTCCTCTCCCTCGCTGTCATACTTTCCTGGAACTCTGTGAGAACAAGAAAACAAAATACATACTGCGTCATTCGGCAGCCTGTCTGTGATTTCCTCATTTTCAGTTACAACATGGCTTAGACTTCAGGCCACACGGTATATATTAGTAACAGTATGGGAACAAGAGTCGATAGTTCATCTGTGCCTGTAAATCTTTTCATTCCTGTTGTTGACTGAATGAACTGCATCCATGTCTGCTGCTTCTAAACTCGAATATGTGAATTGCTCCAAACTATGATTGAGGATTTCTGGTTTTGGTTGACGCACGTTGAGAAACGCCAGAGAGCGTTCAAATGAAGCTTTCAGAGCACATTTTCGGATGCATTTGACAGAGACTAACATCATGAATCCAGTGTTCGCTGTGACAGAAGGAAATGAATGTCCTCCTTGTTACTGATCCAGGCCACCTTCGCATGTCGAGCAAATGTGGTACTGTTGTTACAGAAAGGACCAGTGCCCGGTAACTGTGTCCTTAAAGAGGACATGATTGAAAAAAATAAAGAATACGATGTTGAAATATCCAGGAAATATTGGTTGAAAAGGCGCAGACAATTTTCCCTGCAGCGCCAAGACAGAGGAACATATGTAACGGCACTCTTAAACAGGATGGCCAGCAGTGATATGGACATCGCCACATATGAAGGACCACTGCGAATAGAAATTTGAAAATGATATTCATGCAGCAGGTATTCTGAATTATATTCTTTTCACCGCTACAGTAGTATTGGGCGAGTAAATTCAAAACAAGGTTTGCTGATGAGAATGCAATAAAGCCCCATCGATCATGATATGAAAGACTGTCGTCCGGAAAGAGGGAACAACAATGTTTCTTCTAAGCTTTGTACTGGGCCACTTTCGCACAAACTGATACTGCTACTCTCCAGAAAAGATCAGGGCCCGCGGCATGCACTGTTAGAAATGGTGACCATCAGTGTTGGAAACATCCCTGCATATTCAGAACAAGGAAGACACATATCGAATAAAAGCATAGATGGCAATTAATTGGACTTGTATTCCCTTTCACCACAACAGCTAGAATGTGCGGGGATATACAGAGTAAGGTTTACTGACCAGGTCAGAAAGCAATTACCTCCACATATCTTGACACACAAGCCTATCTTTCTTTCTGTCCGTTTTTTTTTTGAAGCGCCGATAATTTCCGTAGGAGTTGTAGGTGATTGCTGCTCCCCCGCAGGATGACAGTGGGGTCGGAGACCCGATCGAGCTGCTCAGAACAGTTCGTGTTTGCCGATAATCACTGAAACTGAGATTGATGTCACGTAGACATGGTGTAACAGCTGCCAACACATGTAGAGGGTTTTGGGACGGATTAGGACCCACTCTGGGAAAAAGACTGGATCCTAAGACTGGGGAGTAAGTGTTCAGGTAGAGGACTGGAGAATGGGGTCAAGAACGATATTAGCCAAGATCGAATGGCGGAGCAGACTAGATATTCTGAAAGCACTAACCGCTCCGATGTCTTCCAATCTCTGGCCGTCTGGTATCTAAGGAAATAGAAACAGAGTTATTTGTTCAGTTGGAAGTCCTGGGCAAAGTGAGAGATAGAACAAGCATGATACAGTTTTAGAGACTGGGAAAATGTTTGGAGAGGAAGCAATAAAAGTGAAGCTGAATATAAAGTTTGAAGTCAGGACATATTAAATAAAAAGGAAGTTTGTAGAAAGGCAGAGGGACATGGAGATGGAAAAAGAAGTGTCACCAGTCCCGAAATCTCATTCGGTTTTCATTTTCAAGATGTGATCGGACCTGCTGAGATTTTCCAGCAATTTCATTTGTTGATTCTGAAACAGAAGATGGGAGTGATCCTGGACCAATCAGCTCTCCCACGTTCTGGGAATATTTGACTTACCCATTCGATCAGATCACGTCTGTCCCACACTGAAACCTCAGAATCCTTCCCCACCCCCACCCTCGTTACTGGCAATAAACTGTTCATTACATAAACTTACATGAGCACACAACAAGAACAATTGCAAAACGTTCAGGGATAGCTCCGTTCCGTTCCATCAGCACATTCTAAATCAGTTAATTTTTGTTCAGGACCCATGGGACATTCAGCCGTCTCTGTCAGACCACTAACAAATGGCCATTCGCGTTCTGTGTCTTTGAACACTTTGGTCGGTGCATGGATGTCGTGGAATCTCACGTTGTAAAATGGACATCATTCATAGCATTTTCAGCTGCACTGATAAAGTTGTCTCTGGCGCTTCCAGTAAAGTACAGTTTTCACTCAGTAACCGACATGTGATCAAAGCAGGAGGACATATGTTTCAGCGAAAGCAACAGGAATCCTCCACCAGCGTTGGCTTGCAATTCCGCATGTGGAACGAAGAGCTGGAACTCTATTAAACAGTGAAAACGACTATTATGGGGCTTGGATTCACGACTCTCTGATTAAACACCTCACATTTCACCGAACTGAGATATCCAGGCTTGGGACACGATGCATTAGTTGGCTATTTTATTCTGAGCATAATTCACCTGGCACAACAATTTGTAAAGATCCAGCTCATTCCTCCCAATCACAAATAACATCATTCACATCTTTCACTTTCGTTATTTCTTCAAAACATTACAATCTATTTAACACTTGTCCCGGCATTTAAGATTCAACCCAAATATTTTCACATGAAGTGATTTCTAGTCACTCTGTCAGACGCAATCAATCGGAACATTACCTTAAAAAATCCAATCATTTCTGTTTACAGTATTGGGAATTTCCCATCTGCTGACAAGGCAGAGTCCTCACAATCAACATTTTCTTTGTTCATCCTGCCTAAAACGTTTACCACTTCTTATTTTCAAGATAGGAGTTTTGTTTATAACACGTTCCAAGAACAGGAACAACCTTCCAATCTCCTGAAGCCGTTTCCAATTTGAAATGGAAGTTTTGTTCCTTTCCCACGGGAAGAGCAGTTAATGAGAAAGGAGTTTTCACGAGCTGTGTCCCAGGGTTTAGCAGGAAGCCCTGATTGAAGCTGCAGTGGCCGCTTTCAGTTGGCATCGGGCGATTGGAGAACATGGTGTCGTATTTTGCTACGTGTAAACATCTTGCTCCCCGTGGACTCGGGGTGAATCATGGATGAGTTTTCTGAATAACACTGCCTTCCAGTCTCTGGCCATCTGCTATCTAAGGAAATAGAAACAGAGTTATTTGGTCAGTTCGATGTCCTGGGCAATGTGAAAGATGGAACAGTTCTGATACAAAATTGGAGACTGGGAAAATGGTTGGAGAGGAAGTAATAAATGAGAATCTGAATAGAAAATTGGAAGTCAGGAGACATTCAATAAAAAGGAAGAGTGTGCAAAAGCAGGTGGAGATGGACATGGAAAAGAAGTGTCACTAGTCCCGAAGTCTTAAATCGATTTATATTTCCAAGATGCTACCAGACCTGCTGAGATTTTCCAGTAATTTCATTTGTTGGTTTAGAAACACAAGATGGCAGTGATCCTGGACCAAACAGTTCTCCCGTGCTCTGGGCATGTTTGACTTACTGTGTCTATGTCCCACACTGAAACCTCACGATCCTGCCGCACCTCCACCCTCGTTACTGACAATATACTGTTCATTACGTTAAACACAAGAAGAACAACTGCAAAACGTTGAGGGATAGTTCCCTTCGGTTTCCATCAGAACAATCTGAATCACTGAAAATTGGTTCAGGACCCATGTGACATTGATCCGTCTCTGTCAGACCCCTAGCAAGTGGCCATTCGCTTTCCGTGTCTTTGAACACTTTGGGTGGTGCACGGTTGGTTTGGAACCTCACGTTTTGAAACGGACATCATTCATTGTATTTTCGGCTGCACTTATAAAGTTGTCTCTGGCGCCTCCAGTAAAATGGAAACAGTGTTCACTCAGAAACCGACATGTGATCAAAAGCAGGCAGACAATGAAAGCAGCAAGAACATTCCCCTGCGACGGGTTGCAATACTGCACGTGGAACGAAGAGCCAGAATTGTATTAAGCGGTGAAAGCGCCCATTGTGAGACTTGCACCCACCACCCTCAGATTAAACATCTCACACTGCACCGACTGAGCTAACCAAGCACAGTGCACTGTGGATTAGTTTGCTATTACATTGCGAGCATAATTCATCAGCAATTTGTTAGGATCCAGTTCATTCCTCCTAATCACAAAAATATCATTCACACCTTTAACTTCAGTTATTTCTTCAAAGCATTACAATCTATTCAGCACTTGTCCCGGGATTTAAGGTTCAGCCTTAATATCTTCATATTTTTACCCTCACCTTTATGTCGCTGATGTGATTTCCAAACACTCTGGCAGACAGTAAATCAGTCGGGAAATTAACTAAGGAAACTCAATCATTTCCGTTTACAGTGTTGGACAGAGTCGTCTCAATCAACACTTTCTTTGTTCTTTCTATCTAAAACCTTTACCACTTCTCATTTTCAAGTCAGGAGTTTTATTTATAACATGTTCCAACGACTGGAGCGACATTCCAATGTCCTGAAGCCCTTTCCAATTTAAAGTGAAAGGTTTTCTCCTTTCACACGGAAAGAGCTGTTACTAAGGAAGGAGTTTCCACGAGTTGTTTCCCATGGCTTGGCAGAAAGTCGCTGATTGAAGCTGCAGTGGCCGCTTTCTGTTGGCATCGGGAGCTTGGAGGAAGTGATGTCGTATTCTGCTGCGTGTAAACGTCTCACTCCCTGCGGACTTGGGGTGAATCATGGATGAGTTTTTCCATTTACAATGTCAATATATGGTCGGGGCAAATGCTTGTGCTGAAATATTTGAGGCTTATTCCCTGGGTGGGCTCGAACCACCAACATTTCAGCCAACTGCGCTGACCATTTGAGATACAGAAACTGGCAACGCAGATATCCAAAAGCAATGTTATCGACGGGATATGAGGATACGTCGGACAGCAGGAACTTGCGTTGTTTTCATAGACGGTCGCTGATTTTATCACCGAGAGGGTAAGCATACTGAGGAGCTGCAAACACTCAAATTAAAAGGCATCCACACATGCGCAGTTCTCTCGCATACATCTCCACATAGTAGCTCACTTACGATGCTGGTATTTGAAGCCACGATTCGATAGAAACTGAAGCTTAAAATCCAGCATATTAGACCGCTCGACCACGCTACCACACAAAAGCCATCACTCAGATTTGTTTTGACTAGTGTTTCAGCATTGATTCACTTCAGGAACTTAGACCTCCAAATTTTGTAATGAAATTGGCGTAATTTAAGAAGAAAGACGAAAGTAAATGTACAGACAAGGAACAGGCCCTTCATCCATTCAAGCCTGAGCCGATTCAAATCTACTGTTTAAACCTGTCACCCAATTCCTAATCATCTGTATCCCTCTGCTCCCCAACGACTCATACATCTGTCCAGATGCATCTTAAATGTATCTACCGTGATTACCGCTCTCGTCTCTGATGACAACGCGTTCCAGACACCCAACACCCGCTGTGTCAAGTCGTTGCTGCGTGTATCCCTCTTAAACTTTTCACCTCTCACCTTGAAAGCGTGATCTCTCGGTATTTAATCCTTCAACTGGGAAATAAAACTTTTCACTATCTACCCTGTCTGTACCTTCATGATTTTGTAAACCTCAAAAAGGTCCCCCTCAAACACCTTTTTTCTAATGAAAACAAACCTAACCTACTCAACCTCTCTTCCTAGACTGCACCTTCCATACGATGCAACATCCGCTTAAACCTTTTACGCGCCCTCTCCAAAGCGTACACATCCTTTTGGTAATGTGGCGACCAGAAATTTACACAGTATTCTAAGTGTGGCCAGACCAATGTTTTGTTCAATTTTAACATGACTTGCCAGCCATTTTATTCAATACCCCATCCAATGAAGCCAAGCATACTATATGCCTGCTTGTCTACTCTATCCACCTGTGCAGCAACCTTCAGTGTATAATGGACCTGCACTCACAGATCTCTCTGTCCATCAACTTCCCAAAGCTCTTCCGTTCATTGTATAACCCCAGCTAGAATTAGACTGACCGAAATGCGTCACCTCACAGTTGTCTGTTTTGAACTCCAGCTGCCACTTTTCCGCCCAACTTTCCAGTATATCTCTATCCGCCTGTATTCTTAAACAGTCACTTATACTTTCTGCTAGTCCAGAAAACTTCGTGTCATCTGCAAACTTTCTGATCATTCCAACAGTGCTCTCTTCCAGATCATTTATGTATATCACAAACAACAGTGGCCACAACACTGACCCCTTTGGAGCACTACTGGTCATCTTTCTCCATTTCCAGAAACTCCATTCAACTGCCATTCTCTGTCTCCTATTGCTCAAATAATTCTTTATCCACCTGTCTAGAACACCCTGCACACCATGTTACTTTACGTTCTGTATTTGGTTACCATGGGGAACCTTATCTAACTCCATACTTTGGTGCATGTATATGACATCAACAGCCTTTCCTTCATCTATCAACTTGGGCACTTCCCCGAAAAACTCTGTGCCTCTCACTGATATGCACATTATTTTATAAATAAGAATATATCCTATCCTTCAATACCTTCTCCAGCAACCTTCCCAACACTGATGTTAGGCCCATTATTCTGTAGTTATCCGGAATGTCACTACTATCCTTCTTGTGCAGGGGACAATATGAGCAACGTTCCAGTCGGCCAGAACCTCACCTGTAATGAAGGATGCCACCAAGATATCTGTCAGGGCCCCAGCTATTTCCTCTCTCACCTCACTCAGGAACCAGGGATAGATCCCATCCGTTCCTGGGGATTTGTCCACATTAATTACCCCTAGCCTGCCCAACACAGCTTCCCTACTTATGGCAACATGATCCAGACTAATCAAATGTTTTACTCTAGACTTATCATTCATCATGTTCCTCTCCTCAGTGAACACTGATGCAAAATAATCATTCAGAATCATACCCACTCTCTCAGATTCGACATACAGCCTTCCTTCATTTTCCTTTCGTGGACCAATCCTTTCTCTGGTTACCCGTTTGCTTCTTATATATGAATAATAGGCTTTAGGATTCTCCTCAATTGTGCTAGCGTGAAGTTGTTTCATGACCCCTTTTAACCCCCTTGATTCCTCGTTTAAGACTTGTCCTACACTTCCCATGCTCCTCCAGGGACCATTATGTTCTTGGCTGCCGAGGCGTTATGTATGCTTCCCTGTTCCTCTTAGCGGGTCATACAATTGTCCTGTCATCAACAGTTCACGAATATTGCCTTCCAAATCCTTTGCTTTCAACGGGACATGCCTATCCTGCACTATATTTAACCTATCTTTGAAAGCCTGCCACATATGAACTGTGGACTTTCCTACAAATAGCTGTGTCCAATCGACATTTCCGACCTCCTGCATAATTTTGATATAATTAGCTTTGGCCCAGTTTAGTACTCTTTCCTCATGACCACTCTCATCTTTGTCAATGAGTATTCTAACACTTACAGAATATTGGACACTTCCCAAAGAAATCACCCACGGCAACTGTTATCACCAGTCCTGGCTTATTCCCCAATATCAGTTCCAATATGGCCTATTCCCTCGTCGGACTATTGATATACCACTCCAGAAAACTCACCTGGAGGCTTCTTACAAATGGTATCCCACCCAGACCTCTGACGCTAAGAGTATCCCGGTCAATGTTGGGAAAACAGAAATCTTCAATCAACACTAAATTATTGCCTCTACGTCTTTCCATTATCTGTTTAACTATTTTTTTCTTACACTGTAATACAGCCCTAAAAATCTAATCTCACCCTTCTTATTTCACTGCTCCATCCATAGTGACTCATGACCCAAGCCCGACATGGTGTCCTCCTTTCGCACAGCCATGATATCATCCCTGACCAGCAATGCAACTCCTTCCCCTTTTTTCAATCCCTGTCCAGTTTGAAGCGTCTATATCCTAGAACATTTGGTTGCCAACCATGCCCTTCCTTCAACTAAATCTCTGTGATCGCAATAACGTCATATTCCCATGCACCAACTGTTAAGACGGACCCGCGGGGTCCCGTCTTTGCGTGTTCTTTCGGAAGGAGAGACTCACACTGGCAACTATGGTTAGACGCAGACAGCAGTTTATTCACAGAATCTTAACTGGTACAACGAATCTACAAGCATGCATTCGTTGGAGAAGGCGTTCTGCCTTCCCATTCAAACTTGACACAATTATACTTCGCGCTGCCTGGAGTCCCCGGTCAGTTCGCCTTCCCCATTGGTCCATTCATCTGCGCGCGCTGGGGATCCGTCCTCCTATTGGCCGCATCGAAGTGCCTGTCCAGCTCCTACTGTGCTTGACAATGGCTCAGCCATCCCCGGGAGCGGTTCCGATCCCGTGTTCAATATTTCATTGTTTCAAGGAATTACTATGCGTCTGACAGGCTAGCCATTTTCAATAGTTTCCGTTTAACTAAATTGTCAATTACACTTATCAACTTTAAACTTAAATAGAGCCATTCACACTCAATAGTTATAGGTTCCGATAGAGCAATTCACACTTGTCTAATAGTTACAGATTCCGATCGGTTTCTTTATTAATCCCGAGTTTCGATGGGGCCATTGATACTGGCTGGTATTTACAGGCTCCAAGATTTAATTAACATTATGCATATCCCTTACAAGCTCCAGGTAGGTAGTCATGCAGTCGCCTGCAGCAGCTCGCTTGGCTGTTGTTAACCATTTCAGGGCTAGAAGTGTCACCCTCCCTAGCCCTACATTAAACACCCCAGTGAAATCTCCTCAACACAACCTAAGCCCTAAATTCATCTGTCTATACTCCCATGAATTAAAGTAGATGCATTTCAGGCCACCAGTTCTTTTGCATTCATCTGCTCTTTGCCTACTCTTCCCATTATTAATGCTATCTTCCTGATTCTTAGCGTTTCCAGTTTCCACAGCACTGCCGACTTGCTTAATCGTGTGGTTCCCAGCCCCCTGCCACATTAGTATAAAACCTCCCCAACAGCAGTAGCAAAAACTCCCGAAAGGACATTCGTTCCCGTCTGGTTCAGATGTAGATCGTCAATTTTCTTATAGTTCCACATTCCCCAGAACTGGTCGCAAAATCCAACAAATCTGAAACCCGTCCTGCAGCACCATTCATCAGGTCACGTGTTCATCGTGCCTTTTTTTATTCATTTCTACGCTGGCAGTCACATGGCACCGGCAGTAATCCCGAGATTACTACCTTTGAGGACCTCCTCTTTAATTCTCTCCTAGCTCCCTGAATTCTCCCTGCAGGTCCTCATCTCGTTTTTTTTTCGTTGGTGTCTGTATGCACCAAGACAACTGGCTGTTCACGATCCCCTTTTCAAATGCTCTTCAGCCGATGGGCGACATCCCTCGCCTGAGCACCTGGGAGGCAACATAACTCTCCAGAATTGCTGATGCTCCACAGTGAGTCCACCCGCAGCTCCAGAGTGACCACGTGGTCAAACAAGTGCTGCAGCTGGACACACTTCTTGCAAGTGTAAGTTTAGAAAACCTTTACAAGGATTTGCAAGGTTTGCACTGCTTGGTCATGAGAACGAAACTGAATAGGCTTCGTAAGATTCCCACGAGCTTCAGTGCTTAGATATGGCCTCACAGAAGCTTATAAAATCATGAGGAAGACAGACAAAGTAAATAGTCAGAGAGCACTTTTTCACAAGACACGCGAGTTCAAATCTACATAGCAAACGTTTAATGCGAGAGAGGAAACATTTAAAAGGGATGTGAGGGACACATGTTTTTCACACAGAACTTTTGTTTGTGTGGAATGAATTGCCACATTTAGTGGCAGAGTCTGGTGCACTCACAACATTTCAATGGCATCTGAATGGGTGTATAGACAGGAAGACCTCGGAGAGATAAGGCACACATATTGGCAGATATGTATGGATTAATTTCGGTTATCTATTCACCAAAGGCAAGTTGGATCGCGGGAGTTGTTTCCATGCTCGACAACTCTGAGATACTCTAGCCACCGGCAACGGTTTGAATACACCATTTGTAAAAAACGCATGATGTTTGTTACTCAGTCAGCGAGTTTGGCTATTTTGTTTGGAGGGTGGATGGGCCCAACCGATCCAGAGATGAAGGTTTTCCGGATATTTGCTTCCAATGACCATTCTTCTTGACACTTTCCCAAGGTCGACATCAAAGATTTTGGCTGAAGAATAATACCTCCCATATCGCATTACCCACTTTGCTCTCCAGCGAATCCAGCAACTGACAGCTCTTAACGTGGAACAGAATTAAAACTGAAAAGTAAGTACAATGATCAGACACACCGAAGCTTAAGTGCTGTTTGTGAGGCACTGTGAGTCGTCTCTGACATGAACCGCTCGCACGAGTAACAGCGAGGCAATTCCAAACCTACTGGAGATTTAGTTTATTGCCAGTCCCAGAAAGTGCTCAAGTATCATATAAAAAAAAGAACAACAACAAACCATTAAAAGTGAACATTTCCAATTATATCCGTGATTAAATTAGGCCATCAATGCGCCAGTCCCCCCATCTGATCGAGAGAGCCAATCACCTTTCTCCCTCACCAGGACAGTAATGAAGGAAATGAAGGTATAGCAACGTTTCACATCGCGATTGCCCGTCTTTTCGCCACAGCATCAAAAAACGGCGAACAGATTCAATGCAGGATCTTCTTTCGAAATAACGGTGAAATAATTATGTCTATTCACTTTCAGAGTAAACGGGGAACAACACAAGTTGTCTGGAATATGAATAACCAACATAGACTACTTGGGACCCAGATTCTACTGGTGCACAGACTTTCATATGAAAAGGTACCTTGGGTGATTGCCCTACACCCAGAAATCTTCTGGCTGCCTTCAGTCTGCCCTGTCACATTAAACTTGTGCTGCTCTAATCGAATTTGTAGTTCTTGCCATTTGTCCGTATTGCAACGAGGGATAGCTGGTCGTGGCAACTCGTGACTGCCACACAAATGCTTGGCCAAAATTGGATAGTCCCGCAACGTGATTCGCAGTGCACGAACTTCGCAAAGAGGATATGCCACGCGGCAAGTTAAAAAGCACGCTTCCATTTATTAAAGTAAGTTTCTGGGAACTGACAACCAGATTCCTCCTTACACTCGGAATTACGACAACACATAAACCAACAGCCTCTCTCAGAGACAAGTGACCAATGCCCATCTTGTGCCGGACAAACATAGTTGACGAGATTGCACGCAGGGACTGCACAGAAAACTATAGAGGAGAAGCAGACAGACGACTATCGAGCTGCATTCATGCAGTTCTGTTACCCTGTAAACCCCATGCACAGCTGTTCCTTCCAGGTACACACAGGACTGAGTGTCTCTGACTCCGGGACTTGGAACTCGGATTATATGGCCGTCTGCAGCACTGGTTACTTCCTTGTGTGAGGTAACTCCCGATGGAACATGTGTAAAACATGATAGTTCATTGAGAAATACATCCAAAATAGTACCCAAGAGACGTATTTCTGTTGTGCTTCAGGTCCAAGAACACTCAGATCAATAGCTCCCTTGATTACCTCTGCTGGTCATGTTTGCAAAGAGATCTAGCGAATTGCCAAGTTTGATTTTCCTTTCAATCAACAATTTTGACTCAGTTTGGCTGCAAATATCTTTTCCTAACTTTGTGCTTTTCTTCTTTTACATTGGTGTCTCGCACCTTACAATAGACAGCAGAGTTAGTAGAGGAGATGGAAACATTTAGCCCATCAAGTCAGCGACAGCTTTCAATGAGATCATGGCTGATTTGGTTAATTCCCAACTCTGCTTTTAAGTCAGTACTCATAGCCGAGTGGTTAAGGTGATAGGTTAAAATTCCATTCAGGTTTCCCCGCGTAGGTCCGAATCCAGCTGACTCCGTTATGAATGACTTGCTGCTGGGCGAATTTTCGCTCAAAGTTTAAAAAACCTATTTTGCAAACCAGACCGGTAATTTAATTAGACTTTGGAACTCGAGTTCTTCATCAGAAATGTTCCACCTTTAAAACATTATCTCTGTTTCTCTTTCCAGATACACTGCTCGACACATCGGGTTTCTGCAGTTGTTATTGAACGTCCTGAGCAGAAGTGCTGCTTTTCATTAGATTCCTTTAATCCCTGTCCTCTGTTCACGGACTCTGGTGAGTGGCAACACTTCCTCCTCCTCGACAAAGTGCTCATTCCCCACCGCTCCCTGTCCCACCATTACAAACAATCGCAGGAAATTGCCACTTTATCATCTTTGTTCCAAAGTGAAACTCACAAGCCTCGGGAATCTCTCCACCAAACGGGACTTCTCATCACTGGACATGGTGCAGGCCAGAGGTTCCTGAAGCTTTACTGTGAAAATATTGTCCATTGGCAGTTGGAAAAATGTTAAGGAGCCAAACCAATCCAGGCACCAGCTTTGGAAATCTTGAGAAACTCTTTGGGAAGTGGATTCAGAGGAGAATGCAGAAGGGTGAACTGTCGGACTGAGCAGAGGCCAGAACATTGACTCTGATGATGTCGGGACAGAAACTGGTCTTATACATTGAAATAATTCTCCCCCTGTACATGGGGAATAGAAACTTCATCTGGACTCTGCGACAATGAACATCTCTGGAACACACAAGACACTGAGAGGCAAAAAGGGAGATTATCCCTGATGTAGGTGAGCTTGTTCTCAGTGACATGGGTGTGTCCGTCGTGGGGGTATCAGACTGTTAAAATATCTCCATAATGAATGGTTCAGTCTTTCATTTGGAAAAGTAAAATTGATAGAGGACAGTAGTCGTTCAGGGAATGGCACATTGAATTTGGAATTCAGTCACGGACTGCTTTAGAGGATCGTCGAATTTGTTAGGTGGGAAGTTTCAGCGCATTCGACTGTTAAATGAAACGTCCTTGTGGAACATAGTAAAGAATCTTTCCGTTGAATTAGCAGGATCTAGTATTGACTGATGGGGCCACAGCAGGCGGCAGGACGTGGTAACACGAAATTAAAATGCGCTGAGCTCAAACACAACAAGCATGCTCTTTCGGTATGGTGGATCAACAATACAGCATTTTAAAGAAGTTTAAGCATCGATCCTTCAATGTACAGGACATGCAACGCCAGGATTTGACACCATACTAGTCTCGTTATTACCAGGCGCTTTAACTAATTCATCAACGTTGTCAGCGCAGACAATGCTGTTCAAATCCATATGTGTATTTAATTAGCTGTTCAGTCACAGTAACTTGGGCATTTGTTACTTTATTAAAGTTGCTCCATAAGAATTTAAACTAACCTGCGCTGATACAGAAAAGAAACGTTCACACCTGGACATTCTCCAGTGCAAATGCACAGAAAGAGCCAATCTTGTATTGCGTTCATTTCAATAAAGAAGGTACGTTCATCCTCTCGGGGCCCATTAACCACGTTAATATGCACAGAGGGAATGCAACGCCAAGAGAACAGTATCATTGTGGTGAATTGATCAGCAGCGTTGTGTAAGTCAGTGTAAACAGTGGCCAGTATAGGCTGACCCATTAATTCCAACAGTGAGCCTTGCATCACCACTTCCTGTCTCACTTACAGCCTCACGCCCTCCAGTCATCATTGCCTTTCACTTTACTCAAACGCCCTGCTCCACTACTCCCTTCTCCCGATCGCTTGCGGGCGTCCACGTAGAACCTGCAGGTGTTCGAAACTCATTCGTGGCGTATAGATGTCACTCAATAGCATTGGATTCACTGCCCATCCCTAATTACTCCAGTGATTGAGATGATGAGGTACTGTACAGAAACTTGAGCGAACTTAACATAGAGGTACAGTCAAGATGCTGTTAGCGAGGGAGTTCCACGATTTAGAAATAGCCAGATACTTCCAACTCAGAAAGGCGAGATCCCTGATAGGTGATTTGCGGTCACAGTTTTCTCTTGTTTCTGCTGCTATTGTCCTTTAGAGATAGATGTAAACAATCACAGGATTGATTCTGGCAACCAAAATAAAAACCCTGCATCTACTGTCGTTTGTGGAAGTGAGTTCCAAACCTCTCCCAAATATTGTGTGTCGAAGTGCTCACTGACATCTGTCCTGAATACTATGAACCTGATTTTCAGACTAATTGCAGAATCCACAACGAACTGAAACAGTTTATCGCTTCATTTTAGTGTCTTGCATTACTTCTCTCAGGTCACCACTTAACATTCAAAGTTGTCCCAAAAACAGGCTTCATTTGTATATCAGAAACAGAAATGGCTCACCATGTCTAACATCATCTGTGGGATAGCAAGAATTAATGTTTCACTTCCGTTGACCATTCTTTGCAACTGACTTGCCTGATTTCTTATCATACCTACAAACGGTATGAAACCGGAACGGATGGCAGAACACAGAGATTAGGAAGTTCTGCATTTGCAGTGACATCGGGAGTCTCTATCACTGGAGAATTGTAAGGAGACTACTGCTCAGTGAACTGATATCGCACTTCCTGTGTCTAAATAAGGAAACCTGTCAGTGAATTGGAGACTTTATTGTTCAAAAGTTAAAACCAAAGAGCAGATCAGCAGCAGACTAAAACAAGTGAAATTGTCATAATGCCTTATAAGGAACGCCAATGAAGACCAGGATAGTGAGGATCACCTTCTCCACATGTTTGAATTGTTTGATGCAGTTTTCTGTGCGACGTTATCTCTCCTTCAGGCAACTGACAAGCTCCTTGTTTGAAAATCTGAGTTGATGCATCACCAAAGGTGTTGCATTGTACTGTGTGTAAGCAGCTTGTGGAGACTGAGACTGTAGCATTGCTCACATTTTTTTTGTTTTTTATTCAAATTTCTGAGAAATGGAGAAGCTTAATAACAAGCTTAATCCCAGTTTTGGAGAAACATTGCTCGTCAGTACATGATAATCAGCTCACCTGAAGATATTCCAGAATTGATATCAGAGACCTAATTCAAACCCTGCAACGATAGATGCCATGAATTCTAAGTTGAAATTCTATGTCTAATGCCTTTAACCCATTACAACTTACCATGGAAAATCCCTTCCGATACGCATCTACCCCTTAGAGAAGTAAAGCTGCTATTCTTATTTGCTCCAAGATACATGTGACTCCAGAAGCACAGAAACTGGATTGGTTGTTGCAGGTCAGTTATCTAAACTCCAGGACCTCACTTCAGGAATTATTCAAGGTTCTGTTCGTTAATAAATGTCCAGATTTCAGCCGCATTCTTAACTCCTCAACTCCTGAAGCATTCCAATTCACAATGCAGCAGAATTCTGGCAATGTGAAGGCCTGGGCAGACAAGTGAAATGAATTTCACACATCCTGATTAAGATAATCTAATCATCACCTCTGGAAATTCAATGGTGTTGCCATTACCTAGTCTTCAACGATCAATAATCTGGGAGTTACTATTAACCCCAAAATGAACTGTCCTCCCTACATAAATAATGTGGCTACAACAGCAGGCCATATGGCAAGACAACTGCCATCGGTCATGGGCTTTCTGACTCCAATCGCTTCTCTAATATCGAGAAGGCTCACGTCAAGTGTGTGATGGAATACTCCCCGATTGACTGAACAAATATATCGACAACATACCTCAAGATGTTGGACAGTGCCATTATGAAACATTCGTACAAAAGGATAATGCTGCGGACATTTAATAACTGAAATGAAAGCAGAAAGTGCTGGAGAAGTTCAGCAACTCTAACAGCATACTTGGAGAGAAATACAGTTAACTTTTTGAGGCCAAAATGACTCTTCTGCAGAACAGTATTGAAGAGAGGACATACAGGACAAGAAATATTACTTCTCTGACACTTTTCACAGTTGCTACCAGGTCGGCTGAGTTTCTTCAGAACGTTCCATTCAATGGCAATTGAGCCAGTTCGATTGGCACTATATGTATAATTTCAATCCATTCACCACTGTCGCAGCTTTTTGATTGATCAACAATTTCAATTTGACAGCACACTCCAACTCTAGTACTATTATCGTCCTAAAGACAAAGGAAGTAAACGAATGGGAAAATCAGTATCTGTATGTTCCCTTCCAAGCTACTAAACATCACAATTGGATAGGTATTCCTTCAGTCAGTCCTTCACTGTCCCAGTGGATCAGAGGGTTGCTCTCCTCCCCCACTTCAAAACATCCAAATAGTTTAATGAACTGTTCAAATAAACTTTGTCAAACTCAATTGTTAGAAGGCCAACATTTACTGGGAGGTGAGAAAACCTTCACAAAAATCGAACGCTTAAGCTACAGAGTTAAGAGAAGCAGTTTGGAAATATGTATCCCTGTGTTCTTGCAGCAGATTCATGTAATCAGACATTTGAAATAGGCTGAGTCAGCAACTTGCCATGAATAGAAATGTTGAATTTGGTGATGCATTTTCACTGGAGGTATTTTCCAGCCATGATTCTGTTTCAATTAAATTTGCATAGTCGTCAATTCCAATTGAGATGAACACTTGCCAGTTAACGTTGACACAGATAATCAGCGTGAATCCACCATTCAACATTTTACTAGCAAGCTGCTGAGTTGTATCATGCCTTACGCTGTTAAAGTACCGACGTTATGAAATAGAATCATACCATCCCTACAGTGTGGAAACAGGTCATTAGGCCCAACAAGTTCACACGCAACCTCTAAGGAGTATTCCACCCACAGCAATTTCCCTTCCCTATTACTTTGCACTGCTCCTGACCAACACATTCTGGAGAATGAGGTACAATTCAGCATATCCAATTTATCTAACCTGCATATCTTTGGACTGTAGTAGGAAACTGGAGCAATCCGAAGAAATCCATGCAGACACAGGGAGAATATGCGATCTCTAAACGGTCGCCTGAGGCTGGAATCGAATCCAGGTCGTTCATGCTGTAAGGCAGCAGTGCTACCCAACGAATCACGAAAGCTAACTTCAAACCTTAGTGGAGCCATTCTTTCGAATAAGCCTGATATCAAAGACATATACGTCTCCATACCCATTTTGCAGCAAAAGGTAGACATATGTAGACAAGACATACTCCAGCACGTGGCTGAAGGTGATCAGTTAAAGGATAGATGTTTTATCATCATTTATGAGCAGCTGACTAAGCTGCGCTACTTAAAGGCTGCAGCAGGAAGTCCTCAATCAAATATGTTCTTCTTACCATTCGTCCTGCTAAGACTGCGGTATTTATCTTCATTTAGGCTATGTTATATATTTTCGGTTACACCATTTTCCTGTTAGAAGGCATCCCCCGAGATTTTATTCAATGACTTTGCCAGTTTGAAGTTTGGAAAGTCTCTCAGATACTGCCAAAACCTCTTCAAGAGGCTTCCCCTCCCAGAATCAGATCTTGCCTTCGAACTTCCCCTCATTGTCAGTCCTACTCCATAGAAACTAACTGGAGACAAATACATGTATGATGTCACCGAACAGGCCATCACCGCGCTTCACCCTCTCCCAGGGAGCAACAGGCTCAGCGTTGGTGATCGATGCCTTCCAAGTCCACTTGGGATGATGGGAAGAGTGTTTGTCATCTACCTATCCACGATCAAAATGAACCTGAATCTGAGAAGTTACCATACCAATCAGTTTGAAGTACATTCATTAAATGTAGATAAATGAGACTAATTCGACTGTTTATGATATAGATTAAGAAACACAAGATTTGATCTTAATGGTAAAAAGCTGTGATTTCCGAAGCGTGAACACTGAATGCACAACTTTAAATTGCATAAGTGCAGACTTCGAGGTGTAGCTCCTGTGTGAGAATTGGAATATCGTTTGCAGACATTCAAAACGACACCTGGAAACATTATTTATCTTTCAGACTGTCTGTAAAATCGCACGATCGCAATAATTTTCGTAAAATCCCAATTGTGTGGAAGTAGGCCGTTCGGTCTATCAAGCCCATACCAAAGCAGTGAAGATTATCCCAACAAAAAACACTTCCTAATCGATCCCCTTCCAGTTTCTCACAGCGAAATAATCTGAAGTCCACATACCTAGACAAGTTGGGTATTTTCCATTTGGCAATCCACCGAAACTACACAGTTTTCATAATGTGGGAGGAAACCTCACGCACACATGGGGGGAGTACAAGCACCATACAGACAGTCGCCACAGGCTGGAATTGAACTGGGTCCCTGGCACCGTGTGGTAGAAGTGCAAAGCATGTTTATTCTTCTGTCAGCTCACTGGGTTCAAGATAAATGACATTTAAACAACTCAGGCAAAGCTTTGAAGCATATATCGCCCCTTGAAGTATGTTTTTCTTTGAATTGAACCACATTCCAAAGTACATACATTGCAAAAGAACCGCTTGAACCTTAAGATTTCATCACGAACAACAACAAGTTCAGAATTGCATGCGACAACAGGAGTAAACGAGCTTGAACATAGTGTGGAGGGGAAAGTGCGTGTAGTGGTGTTTCCGTGTACCTGCTGTGGAGGTTGCGGTTTTGGACTGCGATGGACCAATTCAAAATCACACCAGGTTATAGATGCACATGTTTATTTGAAATAACAAGATTTCGGACCAGAGCCCTTTCGTTAGGTGAAGTGGGAGGTAATAACACAGAACACTGAATTTAAGGGAAGAGAGATCAAGGGCAGACAGATCAAAATATCAGGCAAATTGTGGGAGCGGAGTGTCAAAGACTTAGTCTCTGCAGTCAGTGTGAGTAATGTGTCAATAACTGAGTGCCAACAGAATGGATGACCTATGATCCAACAAAGTGAGGCAGAGAGATAATTACAAACCGTTAAAATAAAGTCGTACTGGAGACAAATCAAGGCACTGGAATGGCATGGAACAGAAACAGAAGCAACTGGAAAACCGCTCCACAACAAAAACATAAGAGGAAGAGTCACCAGATCCGAAACATTAACTCTCATGTTCCTCCACAGATGTCCCCAGACCAGCGAAACACCTGCCCCCTTCGCCACGATGCCCCAGTCCCGTTCCCCCACCCGGCCCAGTAACCCTTGCCCTTGCTCCTGGTTACAGCATTCCCAGATCTTCTGATTTTTATTAGACTAGAGTCTCATGCCGCGAGTCTGTCCCAAATTATCAGTAAGCCAATATTGAACAAAGTGATTAAGGGAGAGAGACAATAACAAGTTGTAACGGGGATGGTGTGAAAACAGAACAATAAGGAAGATTTCACAGATACAGAACAGTGTGGTGGGTCACATGTGGTGTGACATTAACCGAATATCGTGGTTGATGCCATCACCACAACTAAGCCAGTTGGCGATCCAAATCTGTTTGGCGATTTTGCGTTGTTGTGTATCTCGAAAGCCGCCTTGGAGGACATTTAGTCGAATATTGAAAACCAAATGTCCTTGATTGCTGAACTCTGGGTGTGAAGAATCCTGTCTGGCAATTGTTATGCCGTTACCATTCATCCATTGGCACATCATCTGCATGGTCTCGCCAACATACCATTACTGGGTATCTTGTGGTATCTTGTGGTATCATTGCCTGCTGCATATGTGACAAACAACATTGCCTGAGTCACATGAGTACATGTCGTGTACGTGGTGGGTGGTGTACTAACGGGTGATGGTAGTGTCCATGTCTTGCAAAGGTTGCGAACGCATGGTGCTGTGTTGTTGTGGTTAATGCTATGTGAAGGCTGAGTAGTTTACTGTAACGGTCGTATGTTATAATTTTGCTGGGTGTTTGAAGGTGAGAATTGAACTCATGGGGATATTTTTAGTGAGATGCTCATCATCATCGGTGACATGCTGAATCCTGTGAAGAACGTGCTGAACTCCAGGAAAGTACTGACGATGAAAGATACTCTGTTAGTCGCATCCTCTCTCTGTCTTCTGACGAGTTCACAGCAGATTTTCACTGTGGCACACCGGAACTGGCGATCAATCAGTTCAACATGTACCCCATCATCATGAGGATATCCTTCAAAATCTTTAGGTGTCTGTCGCATTATTCCTCATCTGAGCGGTTCCTGTGCAGGTGAAGCGGTTGTCCTTACGGTATGGCTTCTTCAACATATTTAGGGTGGAAGCTGGAGAAGTGCAGTATCGTGTAGTTATCCTTGGGCTTGCGGTGGAGTGAGATACTGAGGTGTTATTTCTTAATTTTGGTTTGTGCTGGATTCGGCTGTATTATCCATATAAATGAAATAGGCATTCAGTTAAAACCACGAACAGAAATCTTACAGCGTCTATTCAGAGAATTAGAGACAAATATTTCAAAACTTCATCAGAACTCGGTAATCTCCCACTGGCACTGCCAAACTTGTTAGTTTCGACAGCAGTTTCTGTTTTTGCTTCAGATTCCCAGAATCCACAGTTCTTTACATTAACCATTAAAGCAACGCAGAAACTTTTTTATTGTTCGTCATACCAAAAGTTTCTGTTTGGAAAACATTTTCCTGACCCCATTAGAAACACGAAATGATGCAGCACAGAAAACAGATACATTATGAACATCAACCGCTGTCGCCCTGGGGCCTTTGAACCAGTAACATTTCAGTTAACAGTCAAATGAGCTGATACTTCCAACCTAACACCTTGGAAGATCCTCGAAAGCAGTCTGTGATTGACCTCCAACTTCAGGCTGCCATTCCCAGAACGACAACTGTCCTCTATCAGCTTTACTTTTCCGAAATAAGGACTGTGACATTCATAATGGAGACATGGGAACAGTCTGATCCCATCCACGACAGACACACCCATGTCACTGGGAACCAGCTCTGTGCTAATCGGGAATATCTCTCTTCGAACCTCTCAGTATCTTGTGTGGAATCGAGTATTTTCATTGTCCCAGAGTCCAGATGAGGTTTGTATTGCTCATGTACAGGACCGAGAATTACTTCAATGTCTCCAATCAGTTCTTGTCCTGAGAACATCAGAATCAATGTCCCGTCCACTTAAAGAACGGGAAGTTGTCCTGACTGTTTCCGATCAGTCTGACAATTCACACTTCTTCATTCTCCTCTGAGTCCTTTTCCCAAAGAGTTTCTGATGAATCACAAAGCTGGAGACTGGGTGACGTGTTTTGCCTTCTTAACATTTTTTCACCTGACAAGTGACAATATTTTCCCAAATTCTGTTCACAATCGTCTGTATTTCACCATGTCCAGGGATGAGAAGTCCCGTTTTGTGGAGGGATTCCCGATGTTGGTGAGTTTCGCGTTGGAGCAAAGATGGTTTGTCAGCGATTTCCTGCGGCTATTTATAATGATGGGAAAATTAGTGGTGGGGATTGGCTCTTCGACGAGCGGGGGGAAGTTTTGCCACTGACCAGAGTTAGTGAACGGAGGACTGGGGTAAAAGGAATCTATTCAAAAGCAGCACTTCTGCACAGTACATTCAAAGAATACTGCAAAATCTCGATGGGTCTGGCAGTAACTGTGAAAAGAGAAACGGAGATAATGTTTTAAGTGTGTTGCATTTTTGATTAATAACTTGAGTTTGCTAAGTCTAATCAACTGACTGGTCTTGTTTGTTGAGACGAGATTTCTGAACTGTGAGTGAAAACTCGTCCAGCATGACATCACTGAAAACTGAACCAGCAGAATTCGAACCTGTGGAGGGAAGCCCCAATGGATTTCTAATCCATCACCTGTATCACGCGGCCATGACTACACGAGTGCAATGCCATCTTAGTATGTCTTATGTAACGGAAAGTTCCAACCTGAAACACCAGGATTTAGCTTTTCCTGGTACCCCAGTATTCACTGTCGGACTCTCTTGCTTTCGAAAGGAGGAGGATGCTGGGGTGCCAAGAAAAGCCAAATCCTGGTGTTTCAGGTTGGAACTTTCCATTACATAAGACATACTAAGACAGCATTGCGCGCATGCAGTCATGGCCGCATCAATTTGAATTGCACACATATTGATGAGAGATAAAGTGGATGGGTAGGATCCATTTTCATGCGCAGAGAGGTGAATAAACACAGCACTGGATCGCGAAAGAAAAATGTCCTTGCATTAGGGCGGCACGGTGGCACAGTGGTTAACACTGCTGGCTGACAGCGCCAGAGACCCGCGTTCAATTGCCACCTCAGGCGACTGACTGTGTGGAATTTGCACGCTCTCCCCGTGTCTGTGTGGGTTTCCTCTGGATGCTCCGGTTTCCTCCCACAGTCCAAAGATGTGCAGGTCAGGTCAGGCAAATTGGCCATGCTAAATTGCCCGTAGTGTTAAGTAAGGAGTAAATGTAGGGGTATGGATGGTTGTGCTTCGGCGCGGCAGTGTGGACTTGTTGGCCCGAAGGACCTGTTTCCCCACTGTAAGTAATCTAATTTGTCTAGCCCTATTCACTGCCAGTAGAATTACGCTCATTGAAGTCTTTTTGAAAAAATTCACCACTGGCAAATCTGATGCGCAAATTAGGTCTACTATTTTTAATCAGAGGTCAAAATCTGAAAATGTTTCAAATACACGGGGCGGCACTGGAGAGTGCAGACCTACCTTCAGGGGCTTATTCTGCTCTGATGTACACCTCCGAGAAATTGGAACGAGAGTGCGTTCTCACAGCTGAAGGGATCAAACATTTAAGAAAATGATAAGGAGGATATTCACTCTTTCAGAGGGTAGCGAATCTGTGGGTTTCCTAAGAACAGAGGGCTGTGAAGGCGAGGTGTATTCAAGGCTGTGATAGATAGATATGGAGCATCACGGAGATGAGGATAAAAACGGGGGTTGAGAATTAACCAAATCAGCCATGATCTCATTGAATTTTGTCGCAGACTTGATAGGCTAAATTGCTTCCATCAGCTCTCGTATCTTTGCCATCATTTGGAATATACCGGACACCATTTTAAAAGAAGAAAAGCACAATTTTAGGGAGAGGTGGTTTCAGTCAAACTGAATCAAAATTATTGATTGAGCGAAAAATCACACTTGGCATTTTTCCAGATTTCTTTGCTAGCATGACTAGCAGAGTTGATCAAGGACGTCTGATTGTACTTGGGCATGAAACAAACAAAGATTAGTGACATAATCTTCATTTTCTTTATGTCAAAAGTAATATCTTTCCTGATGGTCACAACAAAGGAGATGGTTTCCAAGAAAAGACAGAGACTAAGTCAGCTGTAAACTAAACAATGACCAAAATATGGCTCGCGTTGTTCTCTGGGACAGATATGATGTATTGATTATTGTCATCCAAACTTTTTTTTTTTACTATTGAACCGTGAGTGGGAGATGGGAAACTAAGATCACCCGTAACTATAGCCATCTTTTATCACTCACATGTAGTATTTTTTTCTTGTACGTAGTGGTTACTGTGAGTGCACTTGTAAACTACACCTGCGGATGACTTCTTTCCTTACTGGTCCTCATTTCTACACAAACACGTTTTACATCCTTATCTCCTGAATCAAAGTAATATGCAACCATTGGATAAATGTCACTAATACCTTGGCATTTCACACGCCTCCGTTTGTCACCTTCCAATGTAAATTAATAATTTGCCGTGTTGCAATTGCACACAATAAGATATAACAAAATACAGGGAGGTATACCAGGTTTGCAAACGTACGTTATTGAAGCTAAAACGCAGGTTTCTGCCCAAAATACGATCACGGAGGCATGCACCGAACCGTCAGGAAGCACACAATAAGTCCAGTTCCTGAGGGCATGACAGGAACAGCACCAGAAAAACCACCAAAATACTTCTCTTGGCTAATATTTTGGATGCACATCTCAATGAGCAATCAAGTTTTACATATGTTCCAACAGTAGTTATAACACAAGGAATTAACCAGTGCTGCAGACGGTCCAAGCCCCTGAATCAGAAACACTCAATGCCCTACGTACAACTACAAGAACATCTGCCCGTGGCGTATACGGGATGGCTGAAGTTCATGATTGCAGCTCGCTAGTTGTCCGACTGTTTCTCCGATATAGTGTTTCGTGCAGTCCCTGCGTTGAATCCTGACAACCACATTTGTCCTGCACAAGATGGGCATTGGATATTGTTTTCTGGTGAGCTTTCCCTCAGCGAGGCTGTTGGTTTATGTGCTGTCCTAAGTCCGTGTGTTCAGAGGAGTCTGGCTATCAGTTTCCAGAAATTTATTTTAAAAAAGGGAAGCATGGGTGTTTCAATTGCTTTATGGCATATCCTAGTTGACAATTTAGTGTGCCAGACATCTGGGAATGCAGTTGTGGGATACATATTCGTGGTAAAGAATTTGTGTGGCCGTCAGTAATTGCCACGGCCAGCTGTCCCGAGTAGCTATACGTACAGACAGCAAGCATCCTGGAGAACAGCACAACAGTAATAGAACATGGCAATCAGAAGGCAGCCAGAGATTTTCTAGAAGCAGGGCACCCATCCATGGATTCCATCAATAAACACATTGATCAGGATCCAATCTGCAACACCAACAACCGGACCCAGCGGCAATGAAACTAAATCAATTCCAAACGCCACAGGACAGTAGGCTTCACAACAGGCTGTGCAACCCTGAGGATGTTACCCAGAACTGTGTGGATCCCACTTCCCAGCTCCGCAAAACATTCCAACAACATCTCCATGAAGCACACGAGCTTCGCAACAAAGGCAGCATGCATGCTTCGGTGTGCCTGGCAATGGTCCACCCTTTCTGTTTTGCTTCTGTTCCACATGAAGAGCTGTCAGTTTCTGGATTCGTTGGAGAGCTGAGGGGGGTAACATTATCAGTGCGGTATTATTCTTCAGCAAACTCTTTGATGGCAAAGTTGGGAAGGTGCCAAACGAATGGTCATTGGCAGCAAAAGTCCAGAAAGACCCTCATCGCTGGGTCAACTGGTCCCATCCACCCTCCAGAAATATAGGCAAACGCGCTGACAGCGTAACAAACAGAGTGCATTTTTTGCAAATGGTCCATTAAAACTGGTGTCAGCTGCGGGAGCTGCGGGAGCACATCAAAGATGCCGAGCACGGAAAAAGACCCGACTATCAAACCTGTCCCTGCTGAACAGATAACCGAAATTAATTGAACCATATTTGCCAAAATGGTTTCCTTATCTCTCCGAACGCTTCCTGTCTATATACCCATTCGGATGCCATTGAATTTGCCTTAAATGTGGCAAATCATTCTGCACACACAAAAATGTCTGAGTGAACTCGCTGAGATTCTGCATGACACATTGACCAAACTTTGGGCCAAAGTTGGAAACTGCGACTAGAATAGATGGCTCTCTGATTAGCCGCAATGCACAATGGGCGGAATGGCCTTTCCCCACTTTGTAAATCTTCGAAGACAAGTTGAAAACAATCTGCAACGAAAATGTTCTTGTGAGGATTTACTTGTGAGGATTCGGTACTCTCAGCACCGTGGCCCGGATCGTATTCCCGCTCATGGAATGGTTGTATTGTTCAGCAAACATATCGGTGTACCAGTACTTCTGCCGATTTTCCGGTGCTGGCAGGTCATTGGTTTTGTCCAAAACATTATGAAGGTTAACATAAAACAAATAGCTGCAGTTTCTGGAAATCTGAGCCAAAAACGAAAATTGTTTGCAGAACGCAGCAGGACTGGCAATAGAAAGGTCGACTTGCCTGCTCTTCGGATGCTGCCTGACCTGCTGTGCTTTTCCAGCATCACTCTGATCTAAAATCTGGTTTCCAGCATCTGCAGTCCTCACTTTTGCCTAGTGTCGCTGGTTCCCAATTCAAGAACTCCATCTCTAGCGGTTTCATGTCTGTACCTCCGAGCTGAGGAGATGAAGCGTGAAGTAAAGTAACTCACCCCCTCCATCTCTGGGGAAATTAGGGACTGAAAATGAATCGTGTCACATTGAAATATATCTAGATGCGACTTAATCTTTGTCTTTTATTGGGAACCATCTCTTTCATTGTAACCATCAGGAAAGAACATTTCGTTCGCCAGAAAAAGAAATGAATATGTCACTAACCTTTGTTTGCTTCAGGTCCAAGAATACTCAGATCAATAGCTCCCTTGCTTACCTCTGCTGGTCATGTTCGGAAAGAGATCTAGCAAATTGCCAAGTATGATTTTCCTTTCAATAAATAATTTTGACTCAGTTTGGCTGCAAATATCTTTTCCTACCTTTGTGCTTTTCTTCTTTTACATTGGTGTCTCGCACCTTACAAATGACAGCAAAGGTATGAAAGGAGATGGAAGCATTTAGCTCATCAAGTCAGCGAGAGCTTTCAATGAGATCACGGCTGATTTGGTAAATGCTCAACACCGCTCCACTGTCTGTAGTCATGGCCGAGTGGTTAAGGTGATGGATTAGAAATCCATTGGGGTTTCCCCACGTAGGTTCGAATCCTGCTGACTACGTTATGAATGCTTTCCTGCTGGAACAATTCTCGCTGAAAGTTCAGAAAACCTCTTTTGCAAAGCAGGCCGGTAATTTGATTAGACTTGGGAAACTCGAGTTCTTCATCAGAAATGTCCCATATTTAAAACATTATCTCTGTATCTCTGTTTCTCTGTCCCGATACACTGCTCGATACATCGGGTTTCTGCAGTTGTTATTGAACGTCCTAAGCAGAAGTGCTGCTTTTCATTGGATTCCTTTAATCCCTGTCCTCTGTTCTCTGACTCGGGTCAGTGGCAACACTTCCTCCTCCTCGTCAAAGTGCTCATTCCCCACCGCTCCCTCTCCCATCATTACAAACAACCGCAGGAAATTGCCACTTAAACATCTTTGTTCCAAAGTGAAACTCACCAGCCTCGGGAATCTCTCCACCAAACGGGATTTCTCATCCCTGGATATGGTGCAAGCAAGAGGATTGTGAAGAGATACTGTGGAAAATATTGTCAGTTGGCAGTTGGAAAAATGTTTAAGAAGCAAACCATATAATTTAGGCTCCAGCTTTGGAAATCTTGAGAAACTCTTTGGGAAATGGAATCAGAGGAGGATGAAAAAGTGTGAACTGTCGGACCGAGTAGAGGACGGGACATTGACTCTGATGTTCTCGGGACAGGAACTGATCTGAGACATTGAAAGAATTATCGCTCACGTACTTGAGGAATGCAAACTTCATCTGGACTCTGGGACAATGAAAAACTCTGGAACACTCAAGACAAAATCCAAATATTGACTGGGATCACGACAGTACGAGTACTATAGATGGGTCAGTTTTTGCCCAGTGTGTGCAGGAGGGCTTCCTGACACAGTATGTTGACATGCCTTCAAGGGACGAAACCACTTTCGATTTAGTACTGGGTAACGAGCCTGGCTAATTTTAGATTCGGAAGTAGGTGAGCACTTTGGAGACAGCGATCACAATTCTCTCAGGTTTACTTTCGTGATTGAAAGGGATAGGTGTACTCCACGGAACAAGAGGTTCAGCTGGTGGAAGGGAAATTACAATGCAATGAGGTAAGATTTTGAAAGGGTAGAATGTGGTAGGAAACTGCAGGGGCTGAGCACATTAAAATGTGGAGCTTATTCAAGGAAAAGCTCCTGTGTGTCCTAGATAAGCATATATCTGTCAGACAGGGAGGAAGATATAGAACGCGTGAGCCGTGGTTTACTAAGGAAGTGGAATCCCTGGTCAAGAAGAACAAGAAGTCTTATGTTAGGACAAAATGTGAAAACTCAGTTAGAGCGCTCGAGGGTTCCAACGATATCAGGAAAGACCTAAAAAGAGAGCTGAGAAGAGCCAGGAGGAGACATGAGAAGTTGTTGGCAGGTAGGTTCAGGGTTAACCCAAAGGCTTTCCATAGGTATGTCAGGAATAAAAGAATGACGAGACAATCAAGGAGAATAGTGGGAAGTTGTGCGTGGAGTCAGAGGAGATGGGGGAAGCACTAAATAAATATTTTTCGACAGTGTTCGCTATAGAAAATGAAAATGTTGGCGAGGAAGATACAGAGATACTTGCGTGTAGACTAGAAGAGATTGAGGTTCACAAGGAAGAGCTATTAGAAATACTGCAGAGTGTGAAAATAGATAAGTCAGCTGGGCCGGATGGGATCTGTCCTCGGATCCTCTGGGAAGCAAGGGAAGAGATTGATGAGCCTTTTGGCGTCGATCGTCAAATCATCGTTGTCTACAGGAATAGTGCCTGTGGAATGGAGCATTGCATATGTTGTTCCCGTGTTCAAAAAGTGTCGTAGAGACAACCCTGGTAATTACAGACCAGTGAGTCTCACTGCAGTTGTTGGTAACGTGTTGGAAAAGGTTATTATAGATAGGATTTATGACCATCTAGAAAAGAGTAATCGGGTCAGGGACAGTCAGCACGGTTTTGTGATGGGTAGGCCTTGCCGAACGAATCTTATTGACTTTTTTGACAAAGTGACCAAACAGGGAGATGACAGTAAACCGGTTGACGTGGTGTATATGGGTTTCAGAAAGTTGTTCGATAAGGTTCCCCACAATAGGGTATTATACAAAATGCTGTGGAATGGAATTGTGGGAGAGATTGCAGCTTTGATCAGTAATTGGCTTGCCAATAGAAAACATTGTTGTAGTTGATGGAACATGTTCTTCTTGGTGTCCAGGTACTGGCGGCGTACTACGAGGGTCGGTGTTAGGTCCACTGCTGTTACATGAGATCTAACCTTGCCAATCAGTCTCCCATGTGGAACATTGTTGAACGCCTTACTGAAGTCCATATAGATCACAGTTACTGCTCTGCCCTCATCAATCTTCTTTGTTACTTCTTCAAAAAACTCAATCAAATTTGTGAGACATGATTTCCCACGCACAAAGCCAAGTGAACTGCCCCGAATCAGTCCTTGCCTTTCCAAATACATGTACATTCTGTTCCTCAGGATTCCCTCCAACAATTGGAGTATTCTTGGCAGATGCAGTTTCATGTCGGGAATGCGAGGTCATATACTTTGTTGGGAAGAATCAAAAGACACGCTACTATTAAAATCGATAGAAACGCAAAAGATGTGCACTGCAGATGAGTCTCAGTGTTCTTATACATGAAACGAACAAAGATTAATCACATATTTATTTCTTGCTGGCAAATAAAAAGCCTTTTCTGATGCTCACAATTCAAGAGATGGTTTCCAAGAAAATAGCAAAATTAAGTCACCAGTAGAGTAATCAATTACCAAGATATTCCTTCGTGATGTTTTATTGGACATGTGGGATTTTTTTGATTATGGTTCTCCAAACGTTTTTACAATGGAACGGAGAGTTTTAGATGGGAAGTTAAGATCACGCATGATTATTGCCATTTTTGTCACTCACACACAATTGTTTTTCCTTGTATGATTTATTTCGCTTTGTGGTTACTGCGAGTGGGCTTGTAAACTACACATGCTTGTGAGTTCATTCCTCACTGTTCCTCAACTCCAGCCAAACAGAGTTTACATCCTTCTTTCCTGAATCAAGGTAATCTCTAACCATTGCATATATGTCATTAACACTTCGGTATTTCACAGGCCTCTGTATATCATCTTACAATATTAATTGATCCTTTACTGTGTTGCAGTAGTGCATAAGAAGAGAAAAATAGAATAGAGAATGGTGGACCTCCGCTTCACACACCCGTTATTGAAGCGAAAATGCAGATTACTGCCCATAATACGATCGTGGAAGCATGTGCCAAACCCTCAGGAAACACAGAATAAGTGCAGTGCCACAGGGCATGTCTGGTACAGCACTACAAAGACAACAGAAATGCTTATCTGAGCTTCTATTTTGGATGTATTTCTAAATGAGCAATAGAGTGTTTCATGTGTTCCATCAGGAGTTACCTCACACTAGGAAGTAACCAGTGTTGCAGACGGTCATATCATCCGAGTTCCAAGCCCTGGAATCAGAGACATTCAATATTCTGTGCATAACTGCAAGGAACAGCTGTCCGAGGCGTTTACAGTCCAGATGAAATTATGAATGCAGCTCTCTAGCTGTCAGCCTCTTTCTCCTTTGTCGTGTTTCGTGCAGTCCCTGCGTGGAATCTCGTCAACCACGCTTGACCTGCACATGATTCGGATTGGGCCTTGTTTTCTCGTGAGTTGTTGTCTGAGTGAGGTTCTCGGTTGCTATGCTGTCATCAGTCCGAGTGTTCGGAGGAGTCTGGATATCGTTTTCCAGAATTTGTTTTTAATACAGGGAAGCATAATTTAAAAATTACCTCAAAGCATATCCTCGCTGCGAACTTTGTGTGCCATGCATTTGCGAATGAAGGTGTATGGATATTGGTTCTTGGTAAAGAATTTGAGTGGGCGTCAGTCCAGCAGTCCCTAGTAGCAATACGTACAAACGGCAAGGGCCACACATTCGACGAGAATAGCACAACAATAATAGGACAGGGCAAGCAGAAGACAGCCAGACAATTCCTGGAAGCAGGGCACTCATCCACGGATTCCATCCGTTGGACCCAATCTGCAATCGCAACAAGCGGAAGCAGCGGGAATGAAACCAAATGAATTCGTACCAAACCATGAGAGCAGCGCTTCACAGGAACCTTTGCAGCGCTGAGAATGTCGCCCAGACAGGCGAGAAAAGTCTGCAAACCATATTCCTAGCGTCACCGAACTTTCCAACAAGAACTCCAGAAGCATCCGAGCTTCACATCTTTCTGCTCCAAAACACTCTGCTTTTCCACAACAGAGAATTGCACACTCAACTACCGCGTGTAAGATGAGAATACCAGCCCCTACACTACCAAGGCGGCAGTAAGAGCGAGGGGAAATAGCTGACACTGTCATTCCATAGCTACAAACGCTCTCTTTGAAAGGTACATTTTCGTATGAATGTCAGGGCAGCAGTAGAATATGTATTCATATTCTGGACAATGTGAGTTGTTCACAGCTTTCCCTGAAAGTGAGTGGACGTCGTTATTTCACCGCTGTTGTGAAGCCAGATCCTGCACTGAATCTGCTCCCTCGTTTTTTGTTGTTGTGGCTAAAAGGTGGGCAATCGCAACGTGAAACTTTGTTATATTTCTCTCATTTCCTTCATTACTGTCCTGGTGAGGGAGCCTGGAGATTGGCTCGCTCGATCAGATGGAGGCACCAGCGCATTGTTGACCTAATTTAATCGAGAACATAATTGGTAATATTCACTTTGCATGGTACATTTTTCTGTTTTGTTTTATGTTACTTGAGCACATTCTGTTACTTGGCAATGTACTAAATCTCCAGAATGTCGGGAAGCTCCGTTTGGAATTGTTTCGGCGCTATTTGTGTGAGCAGTTCTTGACATACACGTCTCGCACTGCCTCACAGACAGAAGTAATGAGTTTGTGTGTCTGATAATGACTCTGCCTTTTGGGTTTTGCACCAGGTCCACGTTAAGAGCTGTCAGTTTTGGATTCACTGGAGAGTTGAGGGGATAACACGATTTGTGAGGTTTTTTTTAGTCAACGAAATTATTTGATGGAGAACTTGGGAATGTATCAAGGAGAATGGTCATTGTCTGTAAATGCCTGGAAAACATTCCTCTCTGTGTCATTTCAAAACATTACGCCTCAAGAAAAAATAAAATTCAAACACGCTGACTTAGTAACAAACAGCATGCGTTTTTGCAAGTGGTCTATTGAAACTGTTGTCAGGTACTGGAGTGTCACAGAATTGCCGAGCACGGAAGCAAACCTTCCTATCCAACTTGCACCTGCTGAACAGATGACCGTAACTAATCTAAACATATTTGCCAATATTTGTCCCTTATCTCTCCGAACACTTCCTGTCTGCATACCCATTTAGATGCCTTTGAAGTGTTGTGAGTTCACCAAAATCTGCCACTAAATGTGGCAATTTATTCCACACGCGCAAAAATGTCAGTATTAAAAACAACTGTCGCTCACATCCCTTTCAAATTGTACTGCTCTCACATAAAACCTATGCTATCTAGCTTTAAACTCACGTGACTTCTGAAAAAGTGTAGATTGACTATGTTCTCTGCTCGTCTACCTCATGATCTTGTAAACTTTTCCAAGGACATCCCTCAGGCCTGAAGCTCCGGGGAAAACTGTCGAAGAATATTCAGCTTCTCACTAATGTCCACACCGTGCAAACCTTTCAAATCGTTGTAAATATTTTTTTAATTATGCGAAGGTATTCATAGAAAGTGCCAGGGGAAATTGCCTGAAGTGAAGCGATGCTGAAACATTAGTCTTGACAGGTTTGGCGCTTAGTTATCGTCAGGGAGCGTCGCCGAGTGGTTTAATGTAGGTAAAAACAATGAATGCAGATACTGGAGACCAGATTGAGGATTAGTGGTGCTGAAGAGCCCTGTATTCCTGATGAAGGGCTTTTGCCTGAAACATCGATTTTACTGCTCCTCGGATGCTGCCTGAACTGCTGTGCTCTTCCAGCACCACTAATCCAGAGAGGTTTAATGTGCTGGGTTTCGGGTCCAGTCTCTATTGCGTCGTGGGTTTGAAACCAAACTTTGCAATAGAACAACTGCAGGCAGCTTCTTATGACAGAACTACACAGGTCCTGATGTTGCTTTATGGGTGTGTTTGTTACTCCTCGAGTCTCTCACCCTCTCTGCGATAAACACGGGAACATGAGCAACTGATTCTTAAAATAATGAGAACGACTGCTGTTCACTTCCTCTCGAGCACTGTGCGTTTAGATGTGTAGACGCACAATTTTGCTGCCAGTTGCTGTGTCTCAAATGGTCAGAGCATTTGGCTGAAATGTTGGTTGTCCAAGCCCAAAAAGAGCACAGAGCCTCAAATATTTCACATCAAGTATTGTGACCGACCATATACTGACAATACAAACACGGGAACTCATCCATAATTGACCCTGAGTCCACAGTGAGTGAGACGGTCACGTGCAGCAGAATGTGACCCCACTCTCTACAAACCCCTGCTGCCACTAGAAAGGGGCCACTGCAGTTTCAATCAGCGGCTTCCTGCCCAGCCCTGGGACACACCTAATGGAAACTCCTTCCTCAGGAACGGCTGTTACCGTGTGAAAGGGTAAAAAATTCGAATTCAAATTGGAAATGGCTTCAGAAGATTGTTCCTGTTTTTAAAACATTTTATAATCAGAATTACTCTCTCGAATATTAGAAGTGGTAAACTTTGTAGGCAGGTAGAACAAAGAAAGTGTTGAATTGTGAGGACTCTGTCTCTTCAGCAGATGGGATTCCCTACACTCTAATCAGAAACGATTTGGTTTCCTGAGGTATTTTCCCGATTGACTGGCAGTCTACCAGAGTGTCTGGGAATCAGTTCGGCGACCTAAGGATCAGGGTCAAAATATTAGCAGAGAATCGTAAATCCCGGGGCAAGGCCTAAATGGATTGTAATAGTCTGAAGGAATAAATCTGTGATTTGAAAGACTTGAATAATGTTATTTGAAATGGGGAGGAATGAACGAGATTTTTGAAAATTGCCGTGTCAGCTGAATTAAACTCAGTATGAAATCATAAATTAACCAACACCAATCCTGTCCTGGTTCGCTCAGTCGGTAGAGCTTGAGACCTTTCATCTCAATGATGTGGGGTCGAGACCCACGCAGGGAGCTGTTGTTTGCTAATCGGTTTGCCGCTCTCCATTAATGTTGCAAGAGCGAATTCGCTCGCTGAGGCAGGTTTTGTTGACACATTTTTCCCTCCGTTTTTGATCATCTCTTGGTTTCTGAGTGAAAACTGTCTCCACTGTACTGCAGGTGCAAGAGACAAGGTTACCAGTTCAGCCGAATATGCTATAAACGATGTCCCTTCCAAAACGTGAGTTACCATTTCAAACGTGCCCCAACCAAAATGTCCAGAGACGTCGAATGCGAATGGCCACATGACAGTGACAGCTGCATGTCAAATGGTGCTGTAATATAATTAACTGAATGAGAATGCTCTGATGGAAACCGAATGGAACTCTCCCTGAAATTTTCCCAATTCACTCGGTACATGATGCTGTTGTGTACCAATGTGGGTTTACGTCATGAACAGCTTGTTGTCAGTAACAGAGGTGGGGGTGATGCAGGATAGTGAGGTTTCCGTGTGGGTCAGAAGTGATTTGTTCGAACAGGGAATTCAAACGTCCACAGAGCAGACATAGCTGATTGGTCCAGGATCACACTTCTCCCTTCTGTTTCAGTACCAACAAAATAAATTGCGGGAAAATCTCAGCAGGTCTGGTAGAATCTTGGAATGGAAAACCGAGTTAAATCTTCAAGACCAGTGACACTTATTTCTCCATGTCCATCTCCGTCTACCTTTTTTATTGAATATCTCCTGACTCTCAACTTTATACTCAGTTTCTCTTTTATTACTCCGTCTCCAAACATTCTCCCAGTCTCAAAATTTAATAGCAGATCTGTTCCATCTCTCACCTCACCGAGTTATGAGAGGAGGACTTCGAAATGCACGATTAACTCTGTTTCTATTTCCTTAGATACTGGATGGCCAGAGACCAGAAGGCATCGGAGGACAGTTAGAGCTTTCAGCCCATCTGGTCTGCCCACCATTCGGTCATGACTCATATCGTTCCCAAACCAATTTTCAGCCTTCTATCTGTGACACTTAGCTCCCCTGAATTTAGGATCCAGTCTTTTTCCCAGAGTGTGAATGAAACCATCCCAACCATCTCCACATCTGCTGGCAGCTGTTGCACCGTATCTGTGTGTGATCGAGCTCAATTTCTGTCCCACACAGCAAACACGTCTGTTCTGAGCAATGCAATCCCCGCTGCATGACAGATCGATCGGGTCTCTGACCCCACGGTTTTTCTGCGAGGCAGTAGTTAGCTCCTTCACCACCCACGGCAAGGACCGGTGCTTCAAAATGTGGGGACAAAGAACGAAAGGCACAAGAGTTTGTACAGGTTCGGTCGAAAGGGTTATTGTCAACTTCAGTGGAGTCCCTGCTTCAGAGTCTGGGTTTGAATCGCCCAGGCCTGGATAAAATTCCAAGTCAGGAAATGAAGATTTATTTCTCTTCTTGTGGCTAATCTGAATGAAAACCATTTTCTGCTTCCACAGAGAGCACAGACCCGATTCTGCCAGAAGGAATCCAGTGATTGATTGCATCCAACTGGAATCATAGAGTCATAGAGATGTACTGCAGGGAAACAGACCCTTCGTTTAAACCTGCCCATGCTGACCGGAAATCCCAACCCAATTTGGTCCCTCTTGCCAGCACACGGCCCATATCCCTCCAAACCCTTCCTACTCATATACCATTTCAAATGACTCTTAAATGTTGCAATTGTACGAGCCTCCACCACATCCTCTGGCTGCCATGGCAGCACATACACGAATAAATTGTCACTGCAAATCCCCTCTAAGGATCTCGCCTTTCTGAGCTGAAACTATCTCGCTGTACATTCAATGTCGCTATGTCTAATTCATGGAACTCCCTCCCTATCGACATCATGGCTGTATCATTGTGTTGAGCACTTCGAGGACGAAGTAAAGTAACTTACCATCTCAATCTCTTGAGTAATTATGGTTGGGCAGTGAAGCCTATCCCAAAGAGTGACGTGCATTCTCCAGAATTTCGTTTGAAAAAGCTGCAGTTTCCAAGTGGACACCCGAAAGTGGTCCGGAACAAGCGTAAAGTTTCGAAGGGAAAGTAGGATAAACTGAAAGTCAATGATGACTGGGATGAATGAGGCAGAAAGTGAGTGAGGAGCTGTTGGTACAAGGATCAATGTCAGTGCTAATGGTTTAGCCCTTACTGCCCACTGTTAACACCGACTCACACACCACTCCTGGTAAATTCACCACAATTACCCTGGTCTCTTGGTATGAGTTTCCCTCTGTGCATATTCACATGGTAAATCGGCCCAGGGATGATGAACGCATACTGTTTATCCTGTCAGGTTAAAGAGGTGAAGGCATCCGTTTGAAATCAAAGCAAGAAGAGATTGCCTCTTCCTGTACATTTTCAGTGGAGAGTCACCAGCTGTGAACTTCTTTCCTGCACAAGCGGACGTTGATATAAATTCTCATGGAGCAGCTTTATTACAGAAAGGTGGTCCGATTAACTGTGATCATATACTTGATTAAATGCCCTTATTGATTTGAAGAATAGTGTCTGTGGTTTCGTCAGTTAAAGCATATAGTAACAACCAGGCGTTAATGGTGTCAAATGCTGTCAAATGTTCTGTACATTGAAAGTTCATTGTTTAAACTTTTTGTAAGAGCCGTATTGTTTATCCAACATCGCGAAAGTGACGGCTCAGCATGCTTCTTGTGTTTGAGCTCAGTCCGTTGTTATTTCCTGCTACCAAGCCCTACCGCCTGATGTGGACCCATTAATCTATGTTCTATCCTGCTAATTCAACGCAGAGTTCTTTTTCCTCTGTTCGACAAGGATTTGTCTATCTCTTCTACTATTATTCTCCGTCCGTCTTTTCAAGTTTTTTGGGAATACTGAAGAGACGCAGGAGACACTGCAGACTTGCAGGACAATGTTGTAGTAATAACGCATCCAATGAGATAATTGCTCTCATTGTCTGCTGTCACCATTCATTGATTTTAGGCAAACGGCAATGGCATCATAGAAATCCTATAATTGGAGTGAAACTCCTTTTTTTCTGGTCTATTATGAATACTATTTAGAATTGTAAAAGCTCATAACGTTTTGAGTGAACAAATGTCATCTGATCTCAGACCTAAGTAACACAGACATTACTTGGAGACTATGAGCCCAGTTCTACACACTCTGGCCGGGGGGAAGGGGGGGGGGGGGGCGGAGAAAGTCACGGAACAGCCTCCTATTTTAACACTTTTCCAAGAGTAGAAATGAAAAATGAGGGATATTGATGGATAGAGAGTGGGAGAATGTAGAAGAGAGTGAGATGGTACAGAGACACAAAGGGAGACAAACAGAAATTATCCATTCACTATGGCTGCTCATTGACATAAAGGCGAAGAAAAAGGTAATGAAGGCCAGCCTTTCACCAACTCAGGGCAACAGCAACAGCATTACAGCCGATAAAGAAATTTTGCATTTTTACACATGACGTCTATCAGCTAATGAGAGATTCTGGTGAGTATGCTGTTTCACGAAGTGAAATTGACAATTACCCAGGCAATAAAACAATAAAAAGCATAAGTAGCCTGAATCTGTGATATGAAACATTAAATCTCTTTGTCTCCACAGATGCTGTCAGAGTTTCTCTGTCAATTCCTGTTGTTGATTCAGATTTCCAGGATTCGCACTTCTTTGTTTTATGCTAGTCTGAATCCTGTTTGTGACAATACTCGATTAATTGCCAATTCCATACAACATTCCCTGCTTTGGGAAGGTTGTCAACAACATAAACGTTCAGAGGAAATCCCGCATTGCTACAGCAGTGAGAGCACTGAGTCCTTAACAGTAGACTTCCACGGAAAGTGAAATATGTCGCTGTAAGTTTTTTCAATGAATCCACTTTTTTTTTTCATTTGTGATCATTTTAGCTGCGTATCAGTTTCTTTCTTTCTTCTATTTCTGTCCGCTAGGAAAAGGCCTTTCCGCCCATCTGCAGTTCGGGTTATTGAACATTCATCTTTTCGAGTCCAGGAGCTACTATTTCTTGGAGGACCTTTTGCACTGCATCTCGGGTAGGGTGGGTGCGAGGCTGTATCACTATATTCATCTGTCTATGGATATCGGAGAAGGGTCTATCTATTCCACACCACCAGGCTTCGTCATCGCTCTTCTGAATCTTGGTTATTATTACCCTTGCCATGGCACCTCCTTCCTTGATAACAGGAAACCGATATCCCGTGTCAGGTGTATCTGTAGCCGTGGTGGATACTACTAAGTGCCAGTAACTGGGTACACAAGGATCTCTGCGTAAATATTTAGTGACTTATTTATAGTCGTCTTGGTTACCAAACGGGCATGGGTGGCATGTAAATGTCAACTTAACATCCTTGGTTAAGATTACCGACTGCGGTTCTATCCCAGACACCCCTGCCTTCACGACTCGTCCTGCCATGCAGCCCCATATTTCTATGAGTCTACTAATCACTACTTACACTTATTTGGATCCGGTGTTGTCCAATGTCTCCTCAATGTCAGCTACACGTTTGCAATGGCTGGCGTGTATCAACGTGGCTCTTTCGGCGATCTTAACAGCTGTCTGTGTTGTAGGGAGCCCTTGGAACAATCCCAGCCAGCTCTTCGCCTTCATGCTTTTGCTCCTGAAGTCTTTCACCACCAGCCAGTCTTCAGGTTCTAGATTGTGCATCTTCCCTTCTGTAGGTTGGGGTAGTGCTGCCCTTCTTTTGATTCTGTATTTGAGACAGAAGTGTGGAGAGTTTTATACCGTAACATAACATCTCGTCCTCACAGTGGTCTGTTACCTGTCTTACAATCGGTCTTGGGCCAATTCCTGTATTGGGCCACCTTCCAAACAAAATCTCAAACGTCCTAAGATTTACTCTTCCTCTCCTTCATACACATTAGCACAATTGGAAATGCCTTTGTCCATGTAACCTCTAGTTCCTCACAATATTTTGTCAATTTATTTTTAAGGGTAATTTTCTCTCTTTCCACTGCCCCACCGCTCCCTGGGTGATAGGCACAATGTTGCCTCACCTTTATTCACAAGTAATCACTGATCTGCTGTCGGGCAATATTTATAAATGGCTTTCCATTGTCGCTGCTTAGCTTTTCAGGGATGCCCCATCTCGGAATTATTTCAGTTAGCAAAGTCTTGGCTACCGCACTGGCATCCTGTTTAGACGTCGGAGCACTTTCAACCCTTGGGAAAACATCAACTATTACCAGACAATGCCTTTTCCCTTCGCTGGGTGTTAGTTCAATAAACTCCATCTGTAAATGTTCAAAGGGTCTTTGGGATTGGGGGTGTTCTGCCTGATTCATTTGTATTCCCCTCCCCACATTATTAGTGGCACAGATAACACATTATTCACATTACTTTTTGAGTAATGAGTAAATCCCTTTCTGTACCAGCGTGCTGAAATATTGTCGTACATCCCCACTTTTGACACATGATCCTTACCGTGTGTTACTTTGGCATAGAAAGGGAATAAAGATCGTGGTCGAAAGGGTTTACCATTGGGGCCACACCACATCCATTCCCTCATTCTGCACCCTGCCCTTGTCCATTCACGCTTCTCTTTCGATGTGGCCTGCGACTGCAACTCCCATAAATCTGCTTTGGATTACAAATATTTGACATACACATGTCAAACTGATCACTTGACGGCTGATTGGCTGCCGTCCTTGCCGCTCAGTCTACATTTTCATTGCCTTGAGAAATTGAATCATAATTTTTCCTGTGGGCTTCACATGGACATATAGTGATTGATTTAGACAATCGGACTGTTTTCAGGAGGTCAGAGATCAGGCCATGTTATGTGATTGGCTTTCCAGTGGAGGTCAAGAAGCCCTTGTTTTTCCACAGGGATCCAAAATTATGTCCAACCCCGAATGCATATCTGCTGTCGATGTAAATATTCACTGTTCCTCCTTCGGCCAATTTACATGCCTCAATCAAGGCAATCATCTCTGCTGCTTGCGCTGACAGATGAGAAGGAAGTGATCCCGCTTTGACTACCTCGTGGGTAGTTGCTACAACATACCAGACACTGGCCTATCTCTTTGCTTCTGAATACTGACCTATCCACAATAGAACGCCGTATCCAGATTCTAAATTGGTGAATCCTACACGTCTGGTCTCGGGCTTCAAATGTCATTAATTACAGCGACACAGTCATGTGGGTTTCCGTCTCCTTATGTGGGGAGAAGACAAGCAGCATTAAGGACGTTACATCGCTTTATTGTCATGTTAGGCTTCTCCAATAGCATAGCATTGTATGTGAGCCAACGTGCTGCCGACATGTGTGCTCTGTTTTGCTCAGAAAGCAGTAAGGATACTGCATGTGGGACCAGTAGGTTTAATTCAACAAAGCGGACTATGTCCCTGGAAGCTCCAACAGTCATTTCAAATGCAGGCACGACACGGAGGCATTTATGCAAAACTGCCGTTACGGGATCTAAATTGAGGTGAAAAATAAGCTACTGGCCTCAATTTTCCACACGTAATTCTGCATCAGCACAGATGTCATGCAGGCACGCTTCGCATCCACTGTTTGTACAAAAGGCTTGTTTGGATTTGGAATCCCAGTGTCGGTGTAGTTTGGAGTGCCATTTCAATTCAAAAAAGGCACTCTAGGCCTCAGGGGTCACTGCAACGGACTCTAGCTCTGCAAACCTGGACCATGAGCTATGTCACTTTTGGGCGCCTGAAGGGTTGCGTAATGTGGGTTAAACATTCTAAGTAGGATCACATGACCAAAAAGGATAGCAATTGTTTCTTCATGTGAGGCTTTGAATTTTGCTGGTTTGCTTGAACTCTGTCTTGACCAATGACCTTTCCTTGTTCAGATATTAAGTGACCTAAGAACTTCAACTGTTGTTCCACAAGTTGTAGTTTTGCAAGACTAGATGGCAGAGCACCGCAAGCCTACCTTTCTCACATTGTTTCTATTTGATGCTGCGATTAAGCATTCGTTTACATACTGCAGAAGAGCTGACCCCTTCCCCGGTTAAAACAAGAGTCTCCAGACTCCTGTGTAGAGCCTCGTTAATTATGGTGGGGACTCACAGTAATCTTGAAAATGTCACGTGAAAGTATACTATTGGCCTTTGAATGGAAAAGTCAACCAGAATTGACTGTCGGCGTGTAACGGTACACAAAACAAGGTATTTGCAAAATCCACAATAGAGAGCCATTTACATCCGGTGGAATTTGAGCCAATATAATAAAGGGGTTGGGAACATTTGGGGTGTGCAGAACAACAGCGTTCTTGATAACCTGCAGGTCATGAACAAACCTCCATTCCCCCAATTCACCTGGAATGTGTGCCTTTTTTAACGAAAAAAATGGGTGTTCTCACCAGTGATTATTCACGGGGGATTATCACTCCAGCCTAGAAGAGAGATTCAAAGACTGGAGTAATTTCTTGCACAGCCTCGGGTTTTAACGGCTCTTTTGCTATGCAAGGACAATACTCAGACTTCGGGGTTATTCTTAAGGGTTCGTATGAGCCCCACATCGTGTTTGCCTTTTGCCCTGAAATCAGTTGCGACCCTTCTTAATCTTGGGTCAGAGACATCTACTATAGGTAAACGCCAGACGACACTCCTGGCGGGGATTACATGGACTGCCCTGTCTGCCTGAATTAGCCAATTTAGTTTCTTCCTATCCGTCCTTATAAATGCATTGAAGCAGATACCTACATCGACCCTGAAGATACAATTTTCGTTTTTTGTGCCGTCGTACATTCTGACACCTGTCGCTGGATGCCTTCGCCAATGATCCGTGAGGAAAAGAGCCTTCCACATTAAAAAAAACAGGGTCTACTTCCCGTCACAGATACTGAGAAAAGTTTAAAGTGACATCTGTGATCATTCCAATAAAATTCGCACAATAACAACTGATCTGGTTTAACCAATCTCCTGAACCAATCCTTCTGTTATGATTTGTCAGAACCATCGCGGTGTATGTGTGCTGTGCGGTGCAGCATATCTCCAGCAAGAAAAGCGGTGTTAATGGGATTAACATGGCTACTTGCTTCCTGGGTGAGTGAATCGCTCAAGGAACCTATCGCTCTCTGACATGCATCACGGGTTGTGATTCGTATTTTCCAGGTAAAAACAATGGCTGCAGATGCTGGAAACCATATTCTGGATCAGTGGTGCTGGAAGAGCATAGCAATTCAGGCAGCATCCGAGGAGCTTCGAAATCGACGTTTCTGGCAAAAGCCCTTCATCAGGAATAAAGGCAGAGAGCCTGAAGCGTGGAGAGATAAGCTAGAGGAGGGTGGGGGTGGGGATAGAGTAGCATAGAGTACAATAGGTCAGTGGGGGCGGAGATGAAGGTGATAGGTCAGGGAGGAGAGGGTGGAGTGGATATGTGGAAAAGGAGCTGGGCAGGTCGGACAAGTCCGGACAAGTCAAGGGGACAGTTTTGCTGGAGGTTAGAAACTAGGATGAGGTGGGGGAAGGGGAAATGAGGAAGCTGGTGAAATCCACATTGATGCCCTGGGGTTGAAGTGTTCCGTGGCGGAAGATGAGGCGTTCTTCTTCCATGCGTCTGGTGGTGAGGGAGCGGCGGTGAAGGAGGCCCAGGACCTCCATATTCTCGGCAGAGTGGGAGGGGGAGTTGAAATGTTGAGCCACGGGGCGGTTTGGTTGATTGGTGCGGTTGTCTCGGAGATGTTCCCTAAAGCGCTCTGCTAGGAGGCGCCCAGTCTCCCCAATGTAGAGGAGACCGCATCGGGAGCAACGAATACAATAAATGATATTAGTGGATGTGCAGGTAAAACTTTGATGGATGTGGAAGGCTCCTTTAGGGCCTTGGAAGGAGGTGAGGGAGGAGGTGTGGGCACAGGTTTTACAGTTCTGGCGGTGGCAGGGGAAAGTGCCAGGATGTGAGGGTGGGTCGTAGGGGGGCGTGGACCTGACCAGGTAGTCACGGAGGGAATGGTCTTTGCGGAAGGCGGAGAGGGGTGGGGAAGGAAATATATCCCTGGTGGTGGGGTCTGTTTGGAGGTGGCGGAAATGTCGGCGGATGATTTGGTTTATGCGAAGGTTGGTAGGGTGGAAGGTGAGCACCAGGGGCGTTCTGCCCTTGTTGCGGCTGGAGGGGTTGGGTCTGAGGGCGGAGGTGCGGGATGTGGACGAGATGCGTTGGAGGGCATCTTTAACCACGTGGGAAGGGAAATGCGGTCTCTAAAGAAGGAGGCCATCTGGTGTGTTCTATGGTGGAACTACTCCTCCTGGGAGCAGATACGGCGGAGGCGGAGGAATTCGGTATACGGGATGGCATTTTTGCAATAGGTAGGGTGGGAAGAGGTGTAATCCAGGTAGCTGTGGGAGTCGGTGGGTTTGTAAACAATATCAGTGTCAAGTCGGTCGTCACTGATGGAGATGGAGAGGTCCAGGAAGGGGAGGGAGGTGTCAGAGATGGTCCAGGTAAATTTAAGGTCAGGGTGGAATGTTTTGGTGAAGTTGATGAATTGCTCAACCTCCTCGCGGGAGCACGAGTTGGCGCCAATGCAGTCATCAATGTAGCGGAGGAAGAGGTGGGGAGTGGTGCAGGTGTAATTACGGAAGATCGACTGCTCTACGTAGCCAACAAAGAGATAGGCATAGCTGGGGCCCATACATGTGCCCATGGCTACCCCTTTGGACTGGAGGAAGTGATGGATAAAAAGGAGAAATTGTTAAGGGTGAGGACCAGTTCGGCCAAACGAATGAGAGTGTCGGTGGAGGGGTACTGTAGGAACGTCTGGAGAGGACAAAAAGGAGGGCTTGGAGGCCCTGATCATGACGGATGGAGGTGTAGAGGGATTGGATCTCCATGGTGAGGGATGAGGTGTTGCGGGCCGGGGAAACAGAAGTCTTGAGGAGGTGGAGGGCGTGGGTGGTGTCTCGAACGTATGTGGGGAGCTCCTGGACCAGGGGGGATAGGACAGTGTCGAGGTAGGTAGAGATGAGTTCAGTGGGGCAGGAGCATGCTGAGACAATGGGACGGCCAGGGTGGTCAGGCTTGTGGATCTTGGGAAGGAGGTAGAAGCGGGCAGTGCGGGGTTCCCGGACTATGAGGTTGGAAGCTGTGGGTGTGAGATCTCCTGAGGTGATGTGGTTCTTATGGTCTGGGAGATGTTGTTTTGGTAATGGGGGGTTGGGTCATGGTCAAGGGGGCGGTAGGAAAAGTTGTCCTCGAGTTGGCGTTTGGCTTCAGCGATGTAGAGGTCAGTGCGCCAGACTACCACTGCGCCCCCTTTGTCCGCTGGCTTGATGGTGAGGTCAGGATTGGAGCAGAGGGATTGGAGGGCTGCGCGTTGTATGGTGCACACCAGATGGCCTCCTTCCTTAGAAACCGCAATTTCCCTTCCCACGTGGTTAAAGATACCCTCCAACGCATCTCGTCCACACCTCTGCCCTCAGACCCAACCCCTCCAACCGTAACAAGGGCAGAACGCCCCTGGTGCTCACCTTCCACCCTACCAACCTTCGCATAAACCAAATCATCCGCCGACATTTCCGCCACCTCCAAACAGACCCCACCACCAGGGATATATTTCCCTCCCCACCCCTCTCCGCCTTCCGCAAAGACCGTTCCTTCCGTGACTACCTAGTCAGGTCCACGCCCCCCTACGACCCACTCTCACATCCTGGCACTTTCCCCTACCACCGCAGGAACTGTAAAACCTGTGCCCACACCTCCTCCCTCACCTCCTTCCAAGGCCCTAAAGTAGCCTTCCACATCCATCAAAGTTTTACCTGCACATCCACTAATATCATTTATTGTATCCGTTGCTCCCGATGCGGTCTCCTCTACATTGGGGACACTGGGCGCCTCCTAGCAGAGCGCTTTAGGGAACATCTCCGAGACAACCGCACCAATCAACCAAACCGCCCCGTGGCTCAACATTTCAACTCCCCCTCCCACTCTGCCGAGGATATGGAGGTGCTGGGCCTCCTCCACCGCCGCTCCCTCACCACCAGACGCATGGAAGAAGAACGCCTCATCTTCCGCCTCGCAACACTTCAACCCCAGGGCATCAATGTGGATTTCAACAGCTTCCTCATTTCCCCTTCCCCCACCTCATCCTAGTTTCTAACCTCCAGCAAAACTGTCCCCTTGACTTGTCCGGACTTGTCCGACCTGCCCAGCTCCTTTTCCACCTATCCACTCCACCCTCTCCTCCCTGACCTATCACCTTCATCTCCTCCCCCACTGACCTATTGTACTCTATACTACTCTATCCCCATCCCCACCCTCCTCTAGCTTATCTCTCCACGCCTCAGGCTCTCTGCTTTTATTCCTGATGAAGGGCTTTTGCCAGAAATGTCGATTTCGAAGCTCCTTGGATGCTGCCTGAATTGCTGTACTCTTCCAGCACCACTGATCCAGAATTCGTATTTTCCAGCCTGCACTGTTAAGTCTTCTTTTTGCATTACCTGCAAGCCTGTCGGGGTACTGCGCAAATCCGATCCCAGTCTCACTATGAGATCAGATTTACAGAACAGGATTCTGATAACAGAAATGAGAATTGGAATGTTTCCCCATTACTGGTTTCGCACAATTGGGGTGCGGTAAAACTCTCTCGAGTCACGATTCCTGATGCACCCATTAAGTTCAGGAAACTTCCGTTCATCTTTATTTGCGTCGACTCTCTGAACTGCCTTGATTTATGTTCTGAATATGTTGCCCTAGAATCTTCCAAAAAAGTAAGAGTTGCACCTTCCACATATAACATAGATGTAAGCATTGACGTATATGCATCATGGTTGTACTGAAAATTTCGTTCACGCTTCGCAAACTCAGTGCTCAGTATAGAGGTGGGACATGTTTCAGTGCCCATAAGGTTAGCAGTAGAGATGAGCATAAGCGAGTATTCGTTGCCAAACATAAAGCAAAGAGGTTTACCTGTAACTTTGGGGCTGCCCACCTCCACCTCAACCTTCCTCCATTAGTCACCCTGCTGCCCAGCCTCCAGGGCCGATTGAGGCCGTCTGGGCGTGCACTGCCTCACTCAGTGGTCCATTGCTCTGCAAACAAAGCACCCGCCAGATTTACCTCTGCCAGCTCTTCTTTAAACGCACCACCTCCTTCCAACGCATGGGCGACCATTTGCATCATAGTAAGCTGAGCTTTATGTGTTTGCTGTTCCATCTTTAATTTCCGTTTTTCCTTCTCTTGGGCGAAAGTTTTCAGCATGTAGCACGTGGAGTTCCATCAAATTCAGGTTTCCCGTGTCCCAGGTAATACATTGGCAAGACGCCTCATGTAATGGGTGCCTGATAGCTTTCACATATTCCCTTTGAAGAACAATTCGCTTCTTCTTCACAACACTTCAAGGTCAGTGGCCTGAAACATTCGAGTTCCTTTCCAGATATGGAGTTGTTGTTTTTTTCTAATTCCTTTGCTGTTGATATGGTAGTTTGCTGGCCTTGTAAGTCTGCTATTAGTTCGGTTTAAATATACATAGATTCTCTTTCTGTCTGCATCACTTGCCCTCTGCAAAGTCAGGCCCTTACTTTTTTTGTTTCCCTGTGCTTTTATTGGTTTCAAAAGAAATGTTAATTTTCCATTATAATGGACATCACATTATTTTCACAGGTCGGTGCAGCATCGAGGGCCGAAGTGCCTGTACTGCACTGTAACGTTCTATGTTGTAAGATACATTTCCTGCTGGTTTCCGATGTCTCTCCTCACTGTGGAAACGTCGAGACACATCTTCCAGTGATTTGTCTGCACTTCATTCAATCCAGAAAACTGTAGTTCCTGCTGAGAAGGTGATCTCTCTACAATGGAGAGAGGAAAACAGAGTCGGTGACAAAGCTGAGATCATTTAAGTTCAGTCCAGAATCAACAAAAATTACCCCGGTCTTCCAGTGTCCTGTCACTTTAACATTGCATTGTGTACCCAAGCCATCATACCAGTCTCTGGTCTGCTGCAGTTCTCCTTCAAGGCACAGCGCAAGCTGGAAGATTGACAACTCATTTTCTACTGAAAGACCATGCAGATTTCAGGACCCAACATCGAGTTCAATCATTCTGGATCCTGTCTGCCCTCTTCCACATTTTTCACCCACCCACACATCCCATCAATTCCGAACACGAATCATTGGACTCGAAGCATTCACTGTCCTTTCTCATCATAGATGGACAAGAGCTGCTGATTTTGTTTAGACATTTTGGCATTTCTTCAAAGAACATTTCTTTTTCCGTTGTAATCGCAAGACTGCAGGAACCGTCTGTTTGCAGGAGGAGAAGTTTACAGGAGATGAAAATGATGCCAAGGGCTGGACCATTCCTATTCCTATCCATCACTAAATAAACATAACCGAATTGTGGTCACTATCACCAAAGTGCTCACTTACCTCCAAAGAGAACAGCTGGCTGAGTTCATTACACATAAGCAAATCCAATGTGGCTCTGCGTCTTGTTGGCCTGTCTACATGCTGCGTCAGGAAACCCTCCTGCATACATTGGACAAAAACTGACCGATCTGAGGTGCTGAACCGATAACATTTCCAATCAATATTTGGAAAGTTAAAGCTCCCCAGAAACAACTACCCTGTCACTTTTGTTCCTATCCATAATCATCTTTGCAATATTTTCCTCCATATATCTAGAACATTTTTGTGGTGACCTCTCCATTCCTGATTCTAATCTCAGTACATTCTACCTCAGCAGATTCAGTCGCGTCCTAACCAATATCCTTTTTGCTACTAAAATACTGTCCTTGACGAATGATGCCACATCTCCCCCTCTGAAACGACCCTCCTGTTCTGACTGAAAAATCGAAACTGAGGTACCAGGAACAACCATTCTCTTCAGTCCTCCGTTCATGTCTCTGAAATGGCCACAACATCGAAGTCCCAGGTAATAACACATGGCACCTACCCTATCTCAGATGTTTCCGGCGTTGAAGCAAAAACACTTCAAGCCACCTTCATCCTTGCCAGTACACTCTTGTAAACCTGAAACGCTATTTATGACAAATCCACTCACAACCACCTGCAAACTGGAGCTACAATTAAGCTTCCCACTCCGCGGCTGAATTCGTTCAAACCCTCATGAAGAGCTTTGGCAAATTATCCTCTCAGGGTATTGGTACTCTTCTGGTTCAGGTGAAGACCATCCTGTTTGTAAAGGTTCATCGACTCCAGTATGAGCCCCAACTATCCAGGTATCGGAATCTCTCCCTCCTGCACCATCCTTGCAACAACATTTTCAAATGCTCTCTCCCTATACTTCACCTCACTACGACGTAGAATGGGCAACAGATCAGAGAGAACTCTGTTTGTTCTAGATTTAAGATGTCACCTTCGATCCCTGAAATTCTGCCATACATCCACATCACTTTTATTACCGATGTTGTTAGTGCATATGTGGACAATGACTTAGGGTTGCCCACCCTCTCCCTTAAAGATCCTGAAAACGCGATGCGAGACATCACAAACCCTGGTAGCTGGGAGACAACACAGCAATCATGAGTCTGCCCTATATAGCCACAAAATCTCAATCTGTTCCCATCGATATGGAGTCCCCAATAACAAATGCTCTCCTCCTCTCTCCCCCACCCTTCTGAGAACAAGGGTCAAACTCTGTGCCAAAGACCTATACCCAATGGCTTTCCCCTCGTAAGTCATCCCACCAAAAAATAACAAATATGGTATGCATATTACTGAGGGGCACGGCCACAGCAGATGCCTGCACTCTCTGCCTTTTTAGTGTTTTGGCACCCGACTGTATCCCATCTATCTATTTCTTGTACCTGAAGTGTTACTGACTCCGTATAACTTCGCTCAATACTACTCAGACTCCAAATGATCTGACATCAAACTACAGTTCCCGAACGCAGTTGCCGAGGAGCTGGAGTTGGGTGCACTTCCCGCAGATGTGGATATCTGGGACATTATTGAAAACCCTTACCGCTCACATTCTACAGAAAGAAATTTCAAATGTCCGGCAATCCATTCCTAATATTGTCCACATACACACTCTCATATATATATATATATATATATATATGAACATCTACGCATGTATATAAAAATGTGTTTGCACTTGCATGTATGTGTGTGCGCATATACATTTAAAAGTTGCAAAAGAAATTTGATTGAAACGGCATTTATTTTTTTAAATGATTTTATGGAATATTCTGTCGTTGGGAAATACCTCAGTTACTTACAACCAGCAGAAAAACTCCCTGAGTAAATATCCATCTCTCAATAGAGATACAGAGGTGACGTTTGAAGATGTTGACGTTTCTCATATCGCTGATCCTGTGCTGGGTTAAATTCTGGAAAGGATGTTTAGTTCGTTTCATGTTACTTATTTTGTTGCAACCTCGCACAGTCCATTAAAACCATTCAAAAATTACTAGATTTATCTCATTGGACAATGTTGACGGCAAAACTGGAACCGAAATGATAAAGATGTTTGAAGTATTGCTTTAAAGATTATAGGATTCAAACAGGAACATTTTTCGAGTCTTGTCGCTGGATATTTTGGGGGGAGAGGGTGAGCGACAAATGGTCTCACTCCCTTCTCTGTGATTGCAGCCAAATGACCAAGACAATAGATGAAAAGAAAATGGTGCATTCCATCGACAGGTCAGTTCCCACTCACTATAGTATAATTTCGCTTTGATTGTCGCCATCGTATAAAGGGTTAGGTGAGTGGGGAGATCGAGATTCTGGTGGTAAGCTGAGATATTGTGATAATTAATCACACACTGTTAGCATTACTTTATACCTTAAACCAATTATGCAGTGGACTGAGCTTACCGACTTCCCTTTAATGCTGAGCTAACAGAAACAGCTCAGTTCTTTTACAATTTATGGAAGTTCACGTAGAACAAGTTGTTAAACCTTTCTTAACAACCAGCACTTTCTACACTTAGCCGTACTCAGTTGGAGGTGAAATGTGGTATATTTCCAATTAACGTTAACCAATTAGAAATTGTGCACCGAACGCTTACCCGACCCGGCCGACCAGACTCCCTGTCTTGGTGAAAGTCACTCATTATGTTTCTGCACGCATTTTTACAAATATTTTAGAATCAGCTTCTGACACATTTTCCTGAAAAATAATCATTTTCGATTTCAATTACTGTAGAATGAAAAAAAGGGCTCCAAACTTTTCCTTATCATTCATCGCTGGTTTTGAACTTCGAAAGTCTAGTTATAGATCCATCTGAATGAAGGATTTTCCCTCCTGTTTACTCTCAGCAAATTCACATCATCAGGGAAACTTCCATATGGACGCAACTCAGTTTTACCTGGTTTCACGCCACATGATCTATTCGTCTGTTCCACCATCCCATGAAACCCCGCCTTGTCTTTTCTCATGGCGTTTTGCCCCAGAACTTCGTTGGCTTCCTTTCCATTCTTTTTTGTTTCCCAGTAGACGCTGTCCATTCTTCTTGACGTCTTTTGATTCCAGTCATCGGCATCCATGTCTATTATCATTTCTTTTATATCCCAGGGAAGTCCATCTTGAGAAAGAATGCTGTTCCAATGCAACACATGAAAACCTGCTCGAATTGTGTATACCCATTACCAGTATAGGGAAGATGGGAGCTAGTTCAGTCACAGGTGAATCGGTTGGTTGTCACACAATGGATCAACCACTGACTGGGAAATGACTGTTTTTCTTCACTTTTCTCCCCTCTCTGAACATGTGCTAAAACAACACAGTAAGGTATCATAGAATGCCGACAGTTAAGAAACTGGCTATTTGATGCAACAAATTCACACGATCCTCCAGGGATTAACCCTCATAGAATAATTCCTTACCATATTACTCTTCATTTGTTCCTGAATAAGGCACCTTACTGACAGTCGACTCATTTGGATTCATGCCATGTCTCAGGCGTTTTTTCTGACTAGCAGAAAATGATGAATTCGAGCACAGCCTATTCCATCATCCGAGGTTCGTGATGCAAGCTTCGTTTTCTGTTTAAAAATACGACTTGAAACCCATTTCTTTGATCACTTGTTTGATATAACACTTTGTCAGCTTCCCGATATCTCATAATGTGACTGGGATCAAAATTTTTTTAAACTCCCTCTAGAGGAACAGCTTTGAAGTTTCCATTATGTGAAAGGCACGATGTAGTATTGATATCAATTAATTGCCCTTCATTTCAACAAAGATTACAGCTTTTCTTCTTCTGTTGTTGACTAATTCGTTTCCTATACTATTGTGCGATTTGCGTAGTGAAGAGATTTCACAATTTATGACCTTGGTGGATGAAGTTTAGGCACCAAACGTGGAACAGTTCAAATAGAACAAACTCCGGAGATTGGAATTCCAGACTATGCAGGTATCTGAGAGGGCGTTTTAAAACAAAATCTTGGGTGTCATGTTAACTGGGTGGGTTGGCATTTATTGAACAACACTAATTGCTCTTGAGTGGGCTGGAGGACATGACGGTGATAGACAGAGCGAAGACAGTCAAGACATTTGCAGAAATGATAAAAACGTTGGAATTTAGCTGCCCCGTAATGGGTGAACAACCCTTGTTGTTAATACTCCCACGTGCAGTAGATTTGTTGAAAGATCTCAGGACTACATCTTTGGGCGAATAACCCGCAATCCCTGCCCTTCCAGCATGTGGGAGCCCGTGTGGAAAGATAAAGCTGCGAAGGCCGCAGCGCAGGTTGGGAAAATGTGCAGTGGTAAAAATATCATTCAGGTAAGGAACAATGAAACACTGGCCAGAACGCAAGTACACCCTTGAATAGTAGCAGAGGGAGTCAGGCCAGAGCAGAGGGGGAATTTGAGAGAACAGATTGAAGTGGGTTACCACCGTTTAATCCAAACGAATGGATGAGAGTTTGAGCTGCTAAAGAGCGGAGACGTGGAAGAGTTAATGATGTTAATGAGGTGCAAGTAGGTTGACATGGTCATGAGGGCGATATGTGGTTGAATGTCCAAAACGCGGTGAAGGATGTCACTATGTTTATGACGTGTCTCGTTCAGAATCAGACAGTTGCGAGCAAGAAGATTGAGTCAGTGGCGAGGCATTTCCTCCTCGCACATGTTCAATGATGCTTTCCAGCTCATCTCATCCATTTGCCGCAACTCCACTCTCAAAACCTATCCCTCCAACAAGGACAGAGCTCCCTTATTCATCACTTTAAATTCCAGCAACCTCCGCAGACATCATGTCATTCTCCGACATTTCCACCACCTGTAAATGAACCGCCCCTCACCAAACCACCCTCCCCTCCCGCCCCATTCTCATTCCAACACGGGATTTGCAAAATCTCCACCCACACCTCCACTCTGTCGCAGGCCTCAAAGGAGCCTTCCATTTCCATGAGAGTTTTATCTGCACTTCCACACATGTCATTGAATGTATCCATTGCTCCCGGTGCAGTCTACCTATATTGTGAAACAGGATACCTAATTACAGTTCCCTTCAGAAAACACCCACAGGCACCCGTAACAAACAACATCACTGACCCGTGGCCGAACACTTCAACTCTCCCTCCCAATCAGCCAAGTTCATGCAGGTCCTGGGCTTCCATGGCTCTCATGAACTCACCTATGTATCAATCTTCCTTCCCACCTATCCGCTCAGCCCTGCTCTGCGACCAATCACCACTACACCCACCTCCATTAACCGATCACACTCTCAGCTACCTTGCCCCAGCCCCATCCACACCAATTTGTCTCTCTTCCCCTACGGTTTACAAGCTTATTTCCTGATGATAGCTCTTGCCCGAAACGTCGATTCTCCGACTCCTTGAATGCTGCCTGCCCTGCTGTGCCTTTCCCGCAGCACACTTCCGACTCAGGAGCGAGGCAGTGGATTTTGATTTCGGGACTGAAGACAGAGGCCTCAGCTTTGCCATGATGCAATTGTAAGAAATGTCTGCTTCAACAGAACTGCATGTCAGACAAGACAGAACAGCGTTTGACCTGGAAGGAACAGGGAGGTGATCGTGTTTATATCCACCTGCAGATCTATTTGTTCTCTGTGGTGGATGCTGTGTGCATGAAAGATTCTGACGAAATTCTGGTCACATTCTAAGTGTCGAAAATCCCTCACCCTCAGACCATATCTTAGAAAGTATCCAGAGTCTTGTGAAAGTTCCTTTCCCACTCTCATTTTTGGATAACATCAATTTCGCAGGATATTAGAAGGGGAAGATTTACAAACCAATCTCTCCGCCGTGATCTGATAAAGTCGCACATTTTATCACAAGTAGAACTTGATCAGATCGAGAACATGAAAGGAAAAAAACCCTCTGGTTACAGTGAGAGAGAAATCGTTCTCTTATTGTGTGCGTGGACAATGGTTCTACCCATCATCAGAGCTCACAAACCACAAATGCAGTCATACTAAGGAAAGTCTATGGAAATGTGCGTATTCATTTCCTTGTCTGAGCTGAATTCCCATGGAGGCAAAGGTTCCAGGATAAAGCGATTCACCTGCTCAGAGTGTGGAAAGGGATTCACTCTGTCTCTGGCTCGTTCAAAATGAGCAGAAACCATTTCAACGTCTGGACTGCCGAAAATGCTTTAAAACGTCCAGCACAACGCTCATACTGATTAGAAACCTTTCATCTCGTCAGACCATGGAAAATGTCATCAAACCTCTGTGTGCTTCATCTCTGAGAAATATGCTCATATTAATGAGAGACCTTTAAGAATTTTGGAGACTGATCTACGTGCTCACCCGGGAGGAGAGACATCTTCGTTTCCAAATCGATGGGACCTGCTGTAAAATTCCGAGTGACCGGATGGCTCATCACCTTTCTCAAAATTTTAACGTGTCTTTCTAAATGCCCCGACGGCAGGAAGTGCTGCACAATTTCCTGCAGACGAACGTGTCATCAACGCGTTCACACTGCGGAAAGACATTATTCACTCTAAAAGTTCCAGGGGGCAGTTTATCATTAACGTCTTCACATTGAAGAGAGACATATCAAATGTATAGTCTGTGGGATGTGCTTAACAGTCTCTGTAGAACTGATGTCCCTTCGACATTTTCACAATGTGCGAGACGTTTCAAGTGTAGTTATTCCAGCAATAGGTTCAAGCGTTCATCTCAACTCTCAGTACACCAGCAAGTTTGCAGTGGGCAGAAAGCCTTTACTTGCTCTATGTGAGAAACATAGTTAACTCACTCATCGACCCTGCTGAGACAAAAGAGGGATCCCACTAAGGGAAAGAATTCACTCACTCATCGACCCTGCTGAGACAGTGCAGAGATTACATATCTCAACAGCGATTTAACCTTGTTGTTCATCATATTCAGATCTGAAAGCAAAGTTTTGATATTCTGGATAAAAATCAAATAAATCAGCTTTGTATTAAATTCATTGTCAAATGTCATTGGAAGGATGGGTTTACCGAGTGCCTGTAGCATCAGAACAGGTTCTCAAGGGGAAATAATGTCTGACAAATATATTAGACATCTGTGAGGAGGTAATGAGCAAGTAAGACGAAGTCTACCCTGTAGAGGTGACCAGCTGGAATTTCTAAAAGGCTTTTGGCGAGGTGCAGTATGACAAACTGCTCAATAATGGGCAACTTCTACTTTAGACGACAGTGTGTTTGGAGTTTCCACATCCTCTCTGATTCTGCCTGGATTTCCTCCCCAGACGAAAGATGCGTCGGTGACCTTCTTTGGCCATGCGGAATGCAGAGTTACAGGAATTGGGTAGAGGTGTGAGTTTGGGTGTGATGTCCGTTGCAGGATTAAAGGAATCTTCCTGGGCCGAATGGCCTGTTTCCACATTGTAGGTATTATATTAAGACAAGGTTGATTGCAGGGATTAAGGCTTTTGTCATATGAATTTCTTTTTTTAAAAAAGGTCATAATTTCCATATAAACATATGATTTCAATTGAATCTGTTGAACGATATAAGGAGGGGATGGGCATTCTTAAAGAGGACATCATCAAGGTCAAGCGAGAATGTCAGATCGCCTGAGCACGTAAAGTTAAGGATATAACCTAAAGAGATTCCACAAGTACATTAAGAACTCGAGACGAAATAGGTCCACTTTAAGATGAAAGAGCTCACTTTTGTTTTAACCACAGCCGATGGACAGATACATAATGTTCACTTCGTGGAGAACGAAATGGACCCTACAACTAAATATTTATGTTTATAAAGTCGTTTCCATTGTAAAGGGAAAGTGCTGGAGGACTTGGAAAATATGAAGATGGATATTTCTCTGGGATTTGATCTCACGTATCCCGGAACTTTGTGGCAAGTTAGGGAATGAAACTGTTGGGCCTTTCGTAGAAATAATTGTGTAAGCTATTACTATGAGTGAGGCGCCGAAAAAAACGGGGAGTGGCTAATTTTGTGCTTTTGTTAAGAAAGGGTTACATGGAGAATCCTGGAAACGATAGACCTGTGTTTCTGACAGTGGTCTTAAGTAAGTTGTTGGATGCAATTATAAACTATAGGATTTAAATGCATTTGGAGATACAAGGAATAAATGGGAATAGCCTGAATGTTTTTGCGCGAGGGAAGTTGTATCTCACAAACATGACTGAGTTTTCGAGGGCATAACTAATATGATTGATCCGGACAAAGTGGTAGATATTGCTCACTTGAACTTTAATAAAACCTTTTTCAAGGTTCCACATGTTTGCCTGATTGAAAAAGTGAGATCACAGACAGTTTGGTGAGATTTCCAATTCGATATAAAATTAGATTAACAGCAGGAGGCTGGGAATAGCCGTGGAAAGTAGCTTTCAGACTGGAGGACTATTACCGATGGTGTTCCACAAGGATCGATGCTGAACCCACATTCATTTTTTTTCATTTAAATAAATGATTTAGGTGAGAATATAAAAAGCATGGTAAGTAATTTGCAAAATTTGTCGGAAAAGGGACAATAAAAAGGTGATGGAAGATTGTGAAGAGATTTTCTCATCAGGTCAATTTCTCTCTCTGTCCTCGAGATTTTAAAGCGTGGGAGAGTCGGGTTGGGGCGGGACAGTGAAGGACCATCCGTCCATCGTACAGAGCAGGTTATCAGACGTCCATCTATCCTCGTCCCAGTTTGCAGCATTTGCCCCATAACTTTGAATGTTCTGACTTTCCTGGGAAAATGTCAACGAGATTCGCTCTGTGAGCTTAAATGACACAACAATGGTACTGATGGTTGACTGAGTTGTAACACCTTTGAGGAACGTATTCTCATGTTCACACACAGAGGCAGACACGCAGAGACATTCCCCGACAGTGACAGAGTCCTCATCATTATACGCACTCCATGTACTTTACGTCCGCAAGTTTCTCTGGTGAAAGGCGGCTTTAAGTGGAATACAAGCCACTTCTCCAAAAAATGTGAACCGTTGTTGTGAGCTGCGATATGAAGTGGATACTGAGCTGAAATCGTCCCACACGCTTCGCATGTGTAACTTTCAGTAACACAAATCCTACCAAATCAAGGCATCTTGCTCCTGGGATCTGACAGGATAGCGCCTGGCAAACATTGCTCACTAAAACTACTGACACACGGCAAACTCTAGACACTTTCACGTCTCGTCTCGTCTCGTTCTGTTTCTGTCCCTGTCACACCTCCAGATTCCTCTTCATGTCTAGTCCCGAAAGCAATGAGCTGTTTGATACAAATACAGACATATTGAGAAAGTGATCTTTATTTCAAAAGCAGAATCAGGGAATGTCAGCTGCGATGGCTTGCTCACGGCAGGGCAATAAGGCACCACTGTTTCGTGTCCTGATTATCGTATAGACTGATTCCATCAATGGGCACCATACCAGATATTACCAATTAAAATCTTCCAATGAATACCTTGACTGACAGGAAGTAGTTTGAACCCCTTCCTCGCCGAGGGGCATTTTGCAAACAATGTCCTGTTCCTTCACAAACTGAGTTTTTTCTCAGCTGGCCATGGATGCGTCAAGCACAGAAAATGCTATTTGGCCCACTAAGTCTGCACATTCCAATACAATCCCCTGAACTGTTCTTACCTCATTTGGCAGCACTTTGCTCAAAGGCTCGAACTAATTCAGCACTGTAAGTGTTCGACTATAAACGTCTTTCATGCTTTGGAGGTTTCTGCCTTTTCAATCATGACAGGCGGTTGGTTGCAGTTTCTCAAGCTTCCTTATCTAGGTTATATGCATTTTACTTCATCCTGCGATTTGAATTTCAAACAAAAAAGCAGAGAACAAACACACTTATGGTTCACTCTCGACTCTCAATCACAGTCAGCAAAATGCATAACTGCATGAGGAACTCACAGTGGAATTAACGCCCATCGCCTCAATCACTTGGCCACACCTGCAGAAGTACGCTACTAAACTGGTTTCAAGTTCTCCCTCCCTGTGGAGCTGAGGGACAGGCAATCATTGTTAGGTTTGTTGCAATTGAATCACCACAGCTTCAACAGGGTAAAATGTCAGGATATGTTTGGTCTGTGTAATCAATCTCGATATTTCAAATTATCATTCATTTAGAAGCAAAGACAGAGATTGCAAGATAAACTAAGCATGCCTGGCAGCATCTGGAGATAGAGAAACAGATACAACGATTCAGAGCTTCTTCAGGAGTTTCTCAGAACACTGTTTTTCTCACAGTGTCTTCCATTCCTGTCGAGTTCCTTGAACAGTTTTTGTTTTTGTCAGAGATTCAAAGCATCCGCAACACTTTACGAGCCATTAAACAATAAAGAAACACACTTGTCGTTCCTCACTGGATAGATTTTCCGATTGGGAGCATATTCCCGAACCTACTAAAAACATGAAACTGCACAACAAAGGATTCGGATGGATAAGAACAGTACTGCTCCATGTGTGGGAACACCCTATCGGTTAACACCCGAACAGGAGAATTAATTGCTCCATAGAGACTGAGGAGTTCCTTGTAGCAAGCCCCTTGCAAGGATCTCATAAAGAAGACTGTTAGCGAATTCAAGAATTCGCCTGCCCTTCTTAGAATGACAATTACCCTCATTGGTTTGACGTTTCCAAAATGAATCCTGGGGCATTCGTTGTGGAAAATGGGAACAGTCTGATCTCACGCCTTGCCGACACAGTCATGTCACCGGGAACCAGCTCTCCGAAAACCGGGACCTACTCCCTTCGTGCCTCATGACGAACATATTCCTGACCACGGTAAAACCCCGGAACTGTGCAGCTAAAGAAAAAAGGATGGTGTGATTGTCTCTCCCTTCCTGGGTCGTGGGAGAACAGCACCTGTTAGGGAAGAGCCGAACGCACTGACTAACATCGCCACAGAGACTGATGAGCCAACGGCGTCAATGATCTCCAAATGCAAGCTTTAGTCTGCTCCTCCCCCATGGAAAATACTCCTTAATTAGCTTTACCTTTCGAAAATAAATCTTTGGAAATTCATTCTGAAGACATGAGAATAGTCTGCTCCCACCCTCTAAAACACAACCAATACACCAGGAACCAGTTCTCCTCCAACCAGGACCGTGTCTCTTCCAGCCTTTCAGTGTCTTGTCTGTGACCGTGTTTTCTCATTGTCCCGGAGCTGAAATGAGATTTGACGTCCTGACGTCAATCTTTTCTATGTCACAGATCAGTTCATGCCCGGAGAGCATCAGAGTCAAAGTACTGGCCTCCACAACCACGGAAAGATTTCGAACCTGTCTCTGCTCAGTCGAACAGTTCATCGTTCATTCACCTCTGGATCCGCTTCCCAAGGAATATATAAAGATTAAAAACAACTCGGGACTAGGATTTCTGCTTTGCTTCTAGACAGTTTCCCCACCTGCCAATTGGCAAAATTTTCCAAGAATCTCTTCACAACCCTCTGCTTTGCAGTATGTTCAGAGATAAATGAATCTCACTTTGTGGAGAGATTCCCGACTCTGGGAATGTTTTGTTTGGAGCAAAGACGTTTAATGGGAGATTTCTTGGGAATATTTATAATGATGTGGGCGAAAGCGGTGTGGATGGGCGCGTTGATGGTCAGGAGGAACTGCTACCGCTGACCAGGGCAACTGACCAAAGGACGAGGAGTGAAGACGTTTAATGGAAAACACAACTTGTATCAAATAAACTCAGTGAAACCTACATATACACCACGTGTTTGTTATTATCTGTGGATAGAGGAACAGAGCTAAAGTTTTGAGTCAGATCCGTTTTTCGTTCAGAACACAAGTTTCCTGCAATTGAGCATACCTGAGAAAATGTCGAGTTGTTGAGACGGGTTTTCTGGAGTTGCAGGGATAACTCCCAATGATGAGAGATAGATTGGATGGGAAGGATCGATTTCCATGAGCAGAGAGATTAACAAAACGGCAATGGTCGAGTAACAAAGATGTTCTTGTATTTTTACAGCGCCTTTCAGCACCACTTCCGTCACAGGCACTGAAGTAACTTTGAAGTAGATGTGTCATTGCCAAAACTAAAGTTCTAATGAGGGCAGTTTGTTCAATCAGAGGTCAAAAAAGAGCACTCAGAACTGGCCTTAGAGACGCCAGTGAGATTATGCTTTACTTTAAGCGTTTGTTCCTCTCTGGTTTATATCCAGAATAGTGCAGGACTGGAGGTTCTAATCTCAGGGGAAGGTTTTACCCACGAAGACACAGATGAGGAGGATGTTCCCACGTTCAGAGGGTAGCAAATATGTAGAATTATTTACAGCAGATGTCTGGCAAGTCTCAGTATATTTAAGCCTTCAATTATCTCTCTATTAATAGCATGGAGCAAGTGGTAGAGTGAAATGTGCACAAATCTGCTGACAATTCACACTCGTGGGAGTGCATATTATGTTGAGAACGTGGCATTTCGCACAGGCATACAGATAGGTTGAATGAATGGGGAATAACTTGTCAGATACAGTTTCATGTTGGCATTATGAGGTCATGCACTTTGGTCGGAGAAGTCAAAAGAAAGAACACTATTAAAATCGAGAGAAAGTAAAAGAAACGTGTGAGACAGAGGAATCTCATGCCTGACACAAACATGTTTAGGATCATATTCTTTCCCTGACAAGATGGATGGCTTCCTTTCCGAATGCTCACAATGAAAGAGATGGTTTCCAAGGAAAGTAAAGAACCCTGAAACAAATAGCATAATCGAAAACAAAGGAAAGAATTGAGTCGTTCCAATGGACAACTTTGATGCTTATGGCTCTCTAAAATTTGTTTATAATGGAGCTGGAAGTGGGAATTGGGGGAGCTGGGGAGTGAAAGTCAGGTCACACATGATTACTGTCATCCTTCGTCTGTTTTCCTCATTTTTTTGTATGTTATATTTTTCATTGTGATTACTGTGAGTGCGCTTGTAAGCCACACCGCTGGTGACTTGTTTCCCAGACAGTTCTTCAACACGACTCGTAAGAATTCAACATTCTTTTCTCCTGAATCTAGGTAATCTCTACACACGGTGCAAATATCACCAGAACCTCGACATTTTCCACGCCTGTCTGCCTTCTTGCAACACCAATTGATTCATCACTGTGCTCCTGTTGGAGAAATCATGAACGACCCAAACCGCATCAATTGCATCGAGGCTGCGAGCGCAGATAACTGCAGCCGCTCCCCAGAGTCCGGGCAACTGTGTGATCACAGAAGCACACATTGAACAGCCAGGAAACTCAACATAATTACAGTGCCAGAGGCCGTGCCAGGAACGGCACCTGAGAAACAACAGAAACACTCTTTTGAGCTACGGACCTGGTTATATTTGTCAATCAACAATCGAAGTTTACATTGGTTATATCAACTGATCCCTCACTCAAGGAACCAACAACTGCTGCAACACTCCCCAGCTCCCCCAATTCCCACTTCCAGCTCCATTATAAACAAATGAGGACTTTGGATACTGGACATCAGAGTCCAGAGTATGGTGCTGGAAAACACAGCAGGTCAGACAGCATCTGAGGAGCAGGAGAATCGATGTTTTGGGCATGTGCCTGATGACTTGCTCATGCCAGAAACGTCCATTCTCCTGCTTCTTGGATGCTGCCTCACCTGCTGTACATTTCCAGCAACACCGTCTCCATTGCTGCAGACTGTCATACAATCCAAGCTTCCAGCCATAGAATCAGCAACACTCAGTGTAATGAGTCAACCTATTGGGGATACCTGGCAGTGGTGTTTAGTGTCAAATAGATCTTCATGAATGCGTGTCGTGAATTGTCTGTCCTGTATAATGTTCCCTGCTCTCACTACGTGCAACATTGTTTGACCATATTTGTATTGTACATGATGGGTATTGGGTCCAATGTTCTGGTGAGTTGTTGTCTAAATGTGGCTTTCGGTTTATATTCTCTAAAAAATCCGAGTAGTCAAAGGCTGTCCGTTCGAGACATTTTTCCTTGATGTGTTGGGTCTTGGCATGCCCTCCTAATGTTGTTTGTCTGCAAGGAGTTTGCGGGACTATCTATTGTTGCAAAGCATTTCTGGAGGATCCAGTAAACACCACAATCAGTTGTACAGAGTGGCAATGCACAGACATGACGAGGTCAACAAATTCGACCAGAACAACACAACAATAATTGGACAATAGTCTGCAGCCAGAGGTTTTCTAGAATGACGAGACTCATCCAATGACTCCATCAAAGAACATGTTGACCTGGACGTAACATACCGGGACCTGCAATGAACGACAAGAAGCAGCGACTGAAAGCAGTGGGAAGGAAATCACACCAATTTGAAACGCTACAGGACAGCAGAGCTTCATAAGAGTCTCATCAGCCTTGAGGATGTCACCGAGAAAGGGCATGAAACTGCTGCAAACCAACTTCCCAACACTATCGAAAATCCACACACCATCTGCAAACTTCACTGGAACTACAGATCTTTAGACAAACCTTGAAACCCTGAAACAGTCAGGGCCGCCCCAGCGGGAAAATGAACCCTTGCATCCCACATGACAGCTGAGGATACGAAACGCCATCCTCCAGTGGACGTTAGAACGAACTGCTCTTGCAAGCTCTTGTCAAAATAACTGCTTGATTCTCCTCATCCAATTTTCATCGTTTGACGTTGTGTGCTTTTAGCATTACAAATTTACATCTGAATATCTCTGAATTTTCTGAGAATTTCTGCCGTTCCAACACTTCGAGACAGTGAGTTCCAGATTCCAACCATTCGTTGTCTGATAACGTTTTTTATGTGCAGCTACCCAAACCTTTTTTACTCTTATCTTAAATCTATGGCTCCTTGGTGATTGATCCCTCCATCAAATGTTTCGTTAAGTGTACATAATCCATAGTGCTCATCATTTCGTACATCTCAATACTGTCTCATCTCAATTCCCCCTGCTTTCAGAAAAACAACGCCAGTCTGTCCAAACTCTTTAATAGTTGAAGTTCTTCAATCCAGATAATATATTGGTAAATCACTTCTGCATCGCTTCCACAGTTGTCATATCACTGCTATAATGTGAATTGTAAAATTATACACAATAATCTAGCGAGAGACAAATGATGACTTGAAATAAATGTGGGGTTGGTCTTTTCCAATAAAGTAATTCCCTCGATACTGTTCGGTGCCCTTTTCATGAACCCAATGCTCCAATGATCTCTGATCCATGCAAATAAAACACTATATGTGAGGATTCAAAACCCAACCACATTGTCTGATAGCATTAAGTGGCTTAATGGTCCTGATGGTGATATTGGGTCACATTCACCTAACAAGAGTGACAGCTGCAGCACAGATTTAACGGTGTCAATGTGAAAGTGAATGTTAATTTTTCCAAAGCCCCAGCGAGATGGGAGGAGGAATGGAAAGGGGGAATAGTGATTGTTAAAGGGAGAAAAATCTCCGAGATTGGGTGCTGAGAGTGGCGGCTTGAAGCATTAAAACCAACACTTGAGTGAGTATTTTCATCTTAAAATTGATTCTGTCCTTTCTGTGTTTGTTTTGCACAGGTTATGTGGAGTAACGTGGAACAAATGCTCATTTCTGATACTCGGATTTGAATGGAGGTTGCTTGACCACAACGCAGAGGACGAACCACTATTCGATTACATGAAAAAGCACAATACATAAAGGATTTAAAGCAATGGCAGATATAGTCGAGGAACCGCATCACATGCACAACAGGAAAGCCCACTGAGACTGGATTGAATCGTCACCTTCATTATCCCCAATGGCTGCGGAGATTCCATCATTGAGAATGTTGAAGACTGAATTCGATAGATTTCAACAAAAGATGAAATGTACAGTCGAGAGTTCACAAATATTGTTGAAATATTGGTTTCAATAAACATGAAGTTTCACATCGTAACTTTACCAGTGCCGTGAGACAAGGAAGAAACTATTATTGCACACTCACATCACACCGGTTCCCAGGTCTGGACTCAGTGAAACTGTGTACGCAGTGGCGAAGATCCGATTGGAAATTGAGAGTGGAATGAACGAGTGGATACCTACTTTCCCTGCCAGTGACAAACTCCATGAGCATGCAGTCCTACCGTGAAGGTAGAGAGGCGCGTGAAACACCGAGGCTGGGAGCTCCAAACTCGCTCGGTGAAACTTCTGTTGATATGGCGCAGAGGGCATTGGGTCGTGGGAAAAGATCCTGAGCTATTTTAATCTGAATTGAGATGATTAGATTAGATTCCCTGCAGGGTGTAAACAGGCCCTTCGGACCAACATGTTCACAGCAACCCTCTGAAGGACAACCCATTCCAACCCTATGTTTACACCTGCCTAATGAACCAAACATTATGGACAATTTAGCATGGCCAATTCACGGGATGTGCACATCTTTTAGTTTGTGGGGCGTACCGGAGTACACGGAGGAAACACACACAGACACATGGAGAACGTGTAAGCTCCACACAGACAGTCGCCCGAGGCTGGAATCGGACCTGGGACCCGGGTGCTATGAGGCAGCCGTGTTAACCAATGAGCCACTGTGCCACACACTTGCTCATTGAATTGGCGCCCGCAGACCTCTATAACAACTATCTGCAAAGAATCACTATTCTCTGACTGAAGATATTCCTCCACGTCTCATTTCCAAATTGTTATCGCTTCACTTTGTCTCTGTGCCCTCGTGTTCTTGTGTGTCATAGTGGTTAAACATCTTTGCCACATTGGCTCTGCACAAGCCTCTCAGCACTCTGTAAATTTTAAATAAATCGGGTCATTGACCCAGACATCATTGAAACAGACCGCTGTTCTAAACTGTCCATGCTATCATTTACCGAAACAAACATAGTACCAACTAAGTGTACTGGGCCTATATCTCTGTTAACATGTCGTATTCCTGCACTTATCTAAGTGTCTTTCAAATGTTGTAACTTTATCCACATTTTTACTTCCTCTTGAACTTTGCACAGGAAACATACCGTGTAAAGTAAAACAAAGTGAACCTCATGTCTTTTTATGACCTTTGTCCTCACACCTTAAAATACGCCCACTAGTCCTGAAATACCCCAAAGAAGGAAAGCACCGTTGCAGTTGAGCTAATCTGTACCCCTCAGGATTTTAAAAACATTTATACGGTAAACGTCAACCTCTTATGATCCTTTGAAAGAAGTCCCAGTCTATCCAGCCTACAGCTCAATTCCTTCATTCCGAGCAAAGTACTGGTAAATCTCTTCTTAACTCTGTCTTAATTCTTCTTTGTCTGACTTGGAAACGAGAACATAGACACAATACTACAGAAGATGCCTCGCCAACATCCTGTACAACCTGAGGATAACGTACCAAGTTCAACACTAAAAACTGAGTGACGCATGAAAGGGTTCTAACGGCATTTTAACGAAACTGACGATATGTGACACGACTTCCAAAGTCCATTCCGTGACCTATTCACGTGTCTATTGTGCAGGACTATTCAAAGCAGTACTTGTAAATGTACAAGTGCTACATCCCTTTATAACTCAAACTGCAGTACCTTACATTTATCCAAGGTAATTTCCCTTTACCATCCACTTAATCATATACCCGAATGATCAATGTCTCTTTAAAATTTCTATAACCTCAGATCACCTTTTTCTCTGACTACTGTACCACCATGGAGAGTTGTAGAGTCCCTCAGCACAGAAACACGTCGTTTGGCACAAACTGGTTCATACTGATCATAATGCGGTCCACATTAACTGCATTTCTCTGCACTTGGACCATATCATTCTAATCCTTTGCTATCTATGTACTTGTCCAAACGCCTTTTAAATGTTCTTCATGTACACTCAAAGACTTCTGCTATCATTTCATTATATGCATGTCGCTCATGTTGGTGTCAACCACAAACTGATGATCCCTGCCTTCCATATTGTCATCTGAAACATTTACATCAGTCACAAACAAAGGAGCCATCACTGATCCCTGTGGAAAACTGCCGGTCACAAGCCTCCAGTCTGACAAACAACACACCAAAACCTCACCCTTTCTTTTGTTGTTAATTGAATTTTGTATCCGATTTGCAAACTCACTGTGAACCACATCTGATCTAACTGTACTCGTTAGTCTTCCATGTTGCATCTAGTTAAACGCTTTCCTAAAGCCTAAGTAAGCAAAGATATTTGTTCTTGCCTCATCACTCCTCTTGCTATCTTGATCAAAACTCTCACAAATTTGTGAGATCCAGTTTCCACCTCACTAAACCATGCTGATAATCCCCTCTATTTCCTGGACTCTGAAAATGCTATCTTCCAAAAACACTTCAAAAAACTTGCGAACCACCAATTTCAAACTCAAAAGCCTGGAGATTCCATTTTTTTTTCCCTGTATCCATTCTTTAACAAGGTTCGTCACGGTCCAGTCATTTTAAATCACACCCATATTTAGAGATGACACAATTATTTCAGCAAGGAGTCTTGCAATTTCCGCGCTTACCTCCCATAATGCTTTGGGATTCAGTACAAACACAGGGTAAACCTCGATGCTAATTGAAACTAGCAACACAGAAAAATATTTACCCCGTGCTGTAATCTGTGAAAGTTCGATAGTCAAAACGTTTCCCAAAGGTCACGATTTAAAGGGAAAATTATCAACTTTTTTCTTTATGTCTAATAGAGTATGAAAACTAACAACTATTTACAACTAATTTCTCTTAAACCCATCTTTTACCTTCCACTTCGCAATAATATTCCGATTCTAAAAGATTCCCAATAATGATTTAAAAAGTAATCATGGTTCAAAACCACTCAGCTTTTTCAAGTTTCCTTTTGTGGATTTTTCTGTGTCGATACTGTCCAGGTTTTCCTCGGTGTTCTGCCATGCAAACCCATTCCCAGGAAGGTACATTTGTAGGATCTCTTGAGGTGCACCTCTCTGACGCCGCCCGAGCTTGATTTATACCCCAAAACATCGGATTATTTCAGTGGCTTTAATATTATCAAAATGTGAAGATCAAACCTGATTTTGATTTCGGATCTTGATTCATAATTTAAGCTGATAGCAAACCAGCTCTGCTGGCTGTTTCGAACAAATATCACATTGATCCCTTGGTCAGAACAGGTTGTTCTGTCACCTTGCAAGCTTTGCAACTCTTTTTTTTTCACACCACGTTCATAACAATACACTCGTCCAGGGTCTGGAGTTTTATGCGCCTTTTACATTTTCTGAGATGTCCAGCAATTATTTTCCTCTTATATTAAATGTTTATCAGTATGTATTTCCATGATTTCTGTAGCCTCCTTAAGTCTAACATATCCTTGGCGAACAGACTTCCCAAACTGAGCTGTTCCACCTTGCTTGAATCCCTCTAAACACTTTCTCTTCGTCTAAACGTCCAAATGTCTTATAAAACAATGTAACAGCACCTCTGCTACGTTGCTCTAGCAGTTGATTCCATGTGCAAACCATCCTCTGTGTGACAAGGATGTCTTGTCATTCGGTGTAAATCTTACGAGGTCTGGACTCCCGTATCCAAGTGAAAACGAACTTTGCTGTTCGCCTTATCGAGAGCACTCTTGATTTTATGAATCTCTATAAAGTCATCTTCGACCTCAGATGCTGCAGTACGACAAGGCAAAGCCTACACAGTCTCTCCTCGTTATATTAAAAATCCAGTGCCGAGAACATGTCGACTCTTTGTTGCATGAGGCCACACAGAGTCGAATGCAATCCAGCCGCTAGAAACATCACCGAATCTCAAATTATTGATGCATAGTCGAATAGTTTCGGAAAAGGTATCGTCCTCTTCACATATGGAGAGTGAACATTTGGTCTCGCTGTCTCCACAATAAAAAAATGATGTGAAAAATTAGTTTAATGCCTCGTCCATCTGCTGAGCTCAAAAGCAATATCAACCTCCTTTATCTTTCAGGTAATATTTCTCGCGTTGTTCTCTTGCCAGATATGTACATGTAGACCCTCTTTGGATTATCTTCAATCCTGGCAGATTAAATTATTTCATATCCCCTCTTTCCTTCCTGGTCTGCACTTTATTGAAGTCCCGACAAGAAATTCACTTGAACCCAGTTGTCTGTCTGATATCGGATACTCTTTCGTTTTGATTAGTTCCTCAACACCTTTATTCAACCATGGTCACGTCTTGTGAGTGTCCAGCCTGACGAATTCCGCTCAGGTTGACAGCATATCTGTATTGGGAACACGTTAGTCTGTTATTAAAGTTGGAATAACAGAGCATTAGAAATGCATTACAGAATAAAATGGATTCCGCACGGCTTTGTGAAGACGAAATCAGACCTAACATGTTTACAAGTATTTTCAGATCGTAACAAGCACAATACAAAAAGGGGAATGCAGTAAATAGAATATATCTGAATTTCTAAATTTATTCAGAACGGTGTTTTTTACGATAGCACTTCACAAGCATAGAAGCATGAACCCACACAGTTGGGGGTATATATTAGTCGAGAATTGGGGAATGAATTGAGAGGTGAGGTAATGAGAGCATTTGCATGACGGTAAATTGTAACTTGCAGACTCCCGGAGACAACAATATTGGTGCCACAGATGTTGATAACATGTACTAATCACATGTATAACATAAGTCAATGTACTGTTGCTCATTTTGGAGATGGCACAAAATAGATATGGATGCAAGTAATGAAGATGGCACAGCAACATTCTGGACGGACAGAATCAGGATAAACAAGTGGAAAAAAACGTAGCAGTATATAACATGCAAAAAGAAGAGGTTTATGCGTTTTGGCAGATATAAATATTAAGTGGGGAAATACACAGCACAAAACATCAGCATACAGAGCACTTCGCTTCCTTGTACATGAAATATGAAAAGCTAGCATCCAGTTTTAGCAGGTAATCGGGAAGTCAAATAATTTTGATTCACTTTATTTAAACGGAATGGGGACATATGTTTTTTTCAAAATACACATGGCATTAGTTAGATCAGAGCTGGATTAATGTGAACAAATGTAGTCCCCTATTTTAGGAATAGCTGTTCAGGGAAAGTTAACACAAATCATCCTGGATATGGGAGAATATTCTAGGGAGATGAAACTGAGAATATTGCCCCTGTACTCATTGGAGTGTAGAATAATGTAACAAGACTTTACTGGGATGCATTAGATTATGAGGGACATGATAGGATAATTTAGGAGAGAATGATTCGCCTTGTCTGAGAATCGAACACCAGATAACATAATCTCAGAGTAAGTAGTAACCTATTTAAGAAAGATGTGGAGAAATTTCTTTCTCTTCGAGCCAACTGAATATGTGAAAGTATTTACTGCAGGCCGCTCTAGAAATTGGCAGCTCAGTGTGTCCAAGATTACACTGAGATTAGGGAGGGTGGTAAAAAAGGAGGGGGTGTGGGGTTGCTAATTAGAAATGGTATAATGGCTGCAGAAAGGCAGTTCGAGGGGGATCTGCCTTTGGAGGTAGTATGGGATGAAGTCAGAAATAGGAAAGGAGCAATCACCTTGTTGGGTGTTTACTATAGGCCCGCCAATAGCAGCAGAGATGTGGAGAAACAGATTGGGAAACAGATTTTGGAAAGGTGCAGAAGCCGCAGAGGAGTAGTCATGGGCGATTTCAACTTCCCAAATATTGATTGGAAGCTCTTTAGATCAAGTAGATTGGACGGAGCGGTGTTTGTGCAGTGCGTCCAGGAAGCTTTTTTAACTCAGTATGTAGATTGTCCGACCAGAGGGGAGGCCGTACTGGATTTGATACTCGGTTACGAACCAGGACAAGTGATGGGCATGTTAGTGGGTGAGCATTTCGGTGATGGGTGACCACAATTCTGTGACTTTCACATTGGTTATTGAGAGAGATAGGTGCGTGCAACAGGGTAGGTTTTACAATTGGGGGAAGGGTAAATACGATGCTGCAAGACAGGATCTGAGGAGCATAAGTTGGGAGCATAGGATGTCAGGGAAGGATGTCGTTGAAAGGTGGAACTTTTTCAAGGAACAGATACGACGTGTCCTTGATATGTATGTACCTGTCAGGCAGGAAAGAAATGGTCGTGTGAGGGAACCTTGGTTGACTAGGGAGGTTGAATATCTAGTAAAGAGGAAGAAGGAGGCTTACATAAGGTTGAGTAAACAACGTTCAGACAGAGCGTTGGAGGGATACAGGATCACCAGGAAGGAGCTGAATAAAGGGATTAGGAGAGCTAAGAGAGGGCATGAAAAATCTTTGGCGGGTAGGATCAAGGATAACCTCAAGGCCATTTATGCGTATGTGAGAAACATGAGAATGACGAGAACGAGGGTAGGTCCGATCAAGGACTGTAGTGGGAGACTGTGTATTGAGTCGGAAGAGACAGGAGAGCTCTTGAATGAATACTTTTCTTTGGTATTTACAAATGAGAGGGACCGTATTGTTGAAGAAGAGAGTATGAAATGGACTGGTAAGCTTGAGGTGATACTTGTTAGGAAGGAAGATGTGTTGGGCATTTTGAAAAACTTGAGGACAGACAAGTCCCGCGGGCCTGACGGGATATATTCTAGGCTTATGTGGGAAGCAAAAGAGGAAATTGCAGAGTCGTTGGCAATGATCTTTTCGTCTTCACTGTCAATGGAGGTAGTACCAGGGGACTGGAGAGTGACGAATGTTGTGGCCCTGTTCAAAAAAGGGAATAGGGATAACCCCGGGAATTACAGGCCAGTTAGTCTTACTTTGGTGGTAGGCAAAGTAATGGAAAGGGTACTGAGGGATAGGATTTATGAGTATCTGGAAAGACACTGCTCGAATAGGGACAGCCAGCACGAATTTGTAGGTTTTGCCTTACGAGTCTTATTGAATTCTTTGAGGAGGTGACCAAGCATGTGGATGAGTGTAGAGCAGTGGATGTAGTGTACATGGATTGTAGTACGGCATTTGATAAGGTTCCCCATTGTAGGCTTATGCAGAAAGTCAGGAGGCATGGGATAGTGAGAAATTTGGCCAGTTGGATAGAGAACTGGCTAACCGCTCGAAGTCAAAGAGTGGTGGTAGATGGTAAATATTCCGCCTGGAGCCCAGTTACAAGTGGAGTTCCGCAGGGATCAGTTCTGGGTCCTTTGCTGTTTATAATTTTTATTAATGACTTGGAAGAGGGAGTCGAAGGGTGGGTCAGTAAATTTGCAGATGATACGAAGATTGGTGGAGTTGTGGATAGTGAGGAGGGCTGTTGTCGGCTGCAAAGGGACTTAGATATGATGCAGAGATGGGCTGAGGATTGGCAGATGGAGTTCAACCCTGTCAAGTTTGAGGCTGTCCATTTTGGAAGGATAAATAAGAATGCGGAATACAGTGTTAACGGTAGGGTTCTTAGTAAGGCGGAGGAGCAGAGTGATCTTGGGGTCTATGTTCATAGATCTTTGAAAGTTGCCACTCAGGTGGATAGAGCTTGTAAGAAGGCCTATGATGTATGAGCGTTCATTAGCAGAGGGATTGACTTCAAGAGTCGTGAAGTGATTTTGCAGCTGTACAGGACCTTGGTAAGGCCACATTTGGAGTACTGTGTGCAGTTCTGGTCGCCTCACTTTAGGAAAGATGTGGAAGCTTCAGAGAGGGAGCAGAGAAGATTTACCAGGATGTTGCCTGGAATGGAGAATAGGTCATACGAGGATAGGTTGAGAGTGCGAGGCCTTTTCTCATTGGAATGGCGAAGGATGAGGGGTGAATTTATAGACGTTTATAAGATGATCAGGGGAATTGATAGAGTAGACAGTCAGAGTCTTTTTCACCGGGTACAACAGAGTGTTACAAGGGGACATAAATTTAAGGTTAAGGGTGGAAGGTGTAGGGGGGATGTCAGGGGTAGGTTGTTTACCCAGAGAGTGGTGGTGGCATGGAATGCGCTGCCTGTGGGAGTGGCAGAGTCAGAATTATTGGTGACCTTTAAGCGGCAATTGGATAGGTACATGGGTAGGTGCTTAAGCTAGGACAAATGTTCGGCACAACATTGTGGGCCGAATGGCCTGTTCTGTGCTGTACTGTTCTATGTTCTATGTTCTAAGACTGTGAGAAACAGATTTTAATCAGCAAGGTATTCAAAGGTTAGGTGCTATTGCAGCAACGTGAATCGGAGGATTATCAGATCAGTTGTAATCTCACTGAATGGTGAGAGCAGACTGCACAGTTTGAATTGACGACTTCTGCTCTTGCATCTTATTATCTTTCCTTTCTGGACTTTCAATTGCTTCTGTTTTTCCTTTATCAATGAATTTACCGGGCATTAGAAGAAGAAAATTTACAGTTCGAAGGCTTAAAACCAAATATCACTTCAGTATCTGATGGTGTTGTCCAGTTGATTGTTGCCTGAATATGATTCGCTTTTGAACATGAAAGGGAAAAGCATCATTCACAGTGTGGAGAAACTGTACACGTGTTGTACGTGTGGGCAGGGCTTCACCAGATAATTTGCCTAGTCAGAACATAAATACAGTCAGACGAGGGAAAGGCCATTTTTCTGTTTCGAGTGTGAGATAATTCAGTATTACTGCAGCACCAACAATACCAATTTTCCACTGCGTAAGATGTACAAAATTTGCACGACAATTTTGCACGGCAGAACACAGCAATGCTTGTTTCTCATTGCTCAGATCCTCCCAAACCGATTCTGTGGGATCTGAGGGACAGGGTCGATAGCATTATTAGTGACAGACTTAGAGAAGACGTTCATTGAGGCTCACCTCGACGCTGAGATGATCTGAAGAAATGTCCAGGACGTTCTGTATCCTCGTTCTAACAGAATAAGTATCACCGTATTCTCTCTGCTCCCTCACACTCACTGTATATCTGTTATAGCACCTACCCCCGAATAAGGCCGACGCTCTATCTCCAAATAAAGTTCATGTACTTCCAATCTCACTGTTGAATTCAGCACCTTCCTTCCATCATTTTGTCTGTCGCCTATGGAATGCACCCACGCCAATAACACCTTATGGATTCTGCACTGTGGACTGACTCCCTGCAGACACCTCACCATTCAGCAACCCTCCCCCCCGCCCCCCACCCCATCACCACCTGCAACAGTACGAACAGCTCATTCCCCACTTCCCTTTCTCCCATTCCAGGATAAACAGCCTGGAACAAGACAGAAAACGCCAAGCCGGGTGGTGGAGTGTCCGATATCCGTTCCCCTTCCCCCGTCCCCTCTCCCCGCCATGTTGGGAGGACCCTGGCACGTGCCTGAGAGGACTGAGTGAATCGTATGGAGATTCTGTAATATCCACCTCCTACCATCTGGTTACGACGCAATGTTTTGTGGAGGGCAATACTCTCTTTAACCGCTCTGTCTTTTCCACTACTTCTTTCCCTCCCAAAACAACAAATATCTCATTGAAGAAAGATGCAGACACAGAAATACTTAGAGACATATGTAAACACCACAATATACTAACACTCACAGCACATGCAATGAGATGGACCCGCACACATGTAGAGGCATACAGAGACATACACAATCACACACAAACAGACTTAAACAGATAAAACGCAGAGGCTAATACACGGAGGAACAAATGTATACACACAAATACACAGACACACAAACACATGAACAAACACACACGCACGCATGTAGATACACAGAAACGCAGGCACTTGTGTCTATAAGCCAGAGATAGATAGATTTTGATTAATAAGGGGACCAAGGGTTACCGAGAGAAGTCACTAGAATGATGTTGAGAAAACTCGAAGCCAATATTAAATGGCATTCAGACTCGATGGGCCGAATGGCCTAATTCTGCTCCTTTTTTTAATGCTCGTGTGGTGTTATGCTATCTTGTATTCTCTTCCTGGGACAGGAACAGAGAATGAGTTTCATACATATTTGATTGGAAAGAGTCAGTGGTAATATTGGACAGGTTTAGGAGGCTGTATAAGTCTATTCCTAATTATTCTGTCCTTATGTTTCAAAAAAGGTGACAATTTGTTGTTAGTTTAACACAGTTTTAAAATAATGGGTCCTGCAATGAAATAAGGATGTTCCTTTCCCTTTCGTGTTGTGCTATCTGTGGTGCCCTTTTTCTCAGGGAGCAGTAAAGACGCGGTTTTTTAAGATATTCAAGGCTGATCTCGACTGATCTTTCCTGGACAGGAGGGTCAATGTTTATTGGGAACAGACGAGAGACAGATGATCAGAACATTCGGATGAGCCATGAGCATTCTGAATGGTGCAGCCGAATGGCCAACTTCTGCTCCGATCCATTAAGCTAGTCTGCAGATGTAGCAAGTGGTATGAAATGATGTTGTTTCTGGGAAAGGGCATCGGGTTTAATCATAGCAATGTTTTACTGCATCTGGACAGCGAGATTGCAGATACAGGAGGTCAGAGTCGAAAAGTGTTGCCCTGGAAATGTACAGCAGGTCAGGCAGCATCCGAGGAGCAGGAAAGTCAATGCTTCGGGCATACACACTTCATCAGGAATGTGCCCGAAACATGCCTCTCCTTCTCCCTGTACACACATTCCTTGGAGGCCTTTTGATAAGTAGCATTACCAGTTGAGGTATTGGATGCGAAATATTTTTGAACCATACACGATTTTGTGAAAAATTCGCTGGATACATATTTTATCTTGTTCGGGTGTTTGAAACTACAGAATAAATGTTAAGAATAAAATGTGTTGATTGATAAAAATGCATAGGCGTGTACTGCACCTTTTAAAGAGAGTAAAAGTTGGCAAGGACTTAACAAACACAGAGCGTGCTTAATTTTGTTTTAAAAAGTAACATTCGACTGAAAGAAACAGTTGAGCTGAGTGCTATGGTATACAACAAATTCGATTTAGGCCAATCAGTTTAATTTACGACCCAAGAAACCAAAATCCAAACTAATTTGAATTTTAATACTATAAAACCAATAGACAATCTGTTGTTGGTATAAAATCGGACATTTTGAACAGTTAGCCGGGGCGGCAAAAAGCACTAATAAATGCAGAATCGCTCTTTGAAAGGTACCTGTTTCTATGAAATTTGTGCAGTAGAAGACTGAGAAAAGACCCGGGAAAACCTACAGATGAAGATTCACAGGAAAATCGACATAACTCGCTGGGGGTTTTGAAATTCTTTTTTTTTGTAAATCTTAATCGGGTATTTTTATTGGATCAGGACATTGCTGTAGATTGGGAAGTAGATAAACTGATCAGACCAGGATGAGTACAGTGTAGAAAGTTGTTGTTCAATGTTCTCTTTGTTTTCTTGGAGTTAAAGAATAAACTATTATTGCTTTCTATAGATAGTGGGATTTGGTCGTTCTTTGTCACTCACACTTTTACAGACTATGAGGCGAGGTGATTTTTTTCTGTGTGTCTGGTTTAAATTAGCAGAAGGGCTTCGCACCCTGTCGTAACATTGATTTTAACGCAGACATAATGAAGACATCAACCGATTTCTTAAAATTATGCAGACACATGTAAACATGCCATAAAATTATGCAGCTGGGATTTTGTTTTTTTTTTGCTCAGAAAAGGCACTGTGTACAACAGCAGTAATGATGCATTTGTATATAGGATCTTATCATCCATTGCAGAGAATTTTCAAGGAAATCACACGTGGTCCTTTTTGGTGTTCAGTTGGCATTATTGCATATTTTAACACAGGGAGTGATGAAAATGTTACCTGCCACAGAAGCAGCAGCCTAATGCCCCCCTCTCTCATTTTCTTCCACCTGACAAGAGAAAAACATTCTGCGTCATCTTTAACAATCGTGTAGGTTTCCTGATGAAAACTTCTTTGGCATCTTTCCACTATCTGACGTAAAGTGAATTGAAACAAATCCAACTGTTCCAGGGAGATAGCCCATTACCAGCCGCTTGTGTGAGCGGAAGAACTTCAGAGGACCGAATAACATTTGGGACATTCTGTCAACTTTCCATTTGTTTAGAGTTTAGTTATTAAAGAACTCTGGAAAGCTTTCATTTTTTTTTTGATTTGTCTTAAAATGTGTGTGTTCATGTGTGCATGCAGCTGCACGTTTGTGTGTTTGTCACATTTTTTCTAGAAGATGAGCCAGGCTGACACTTATATCATTGGCCTTATCACTAAACTTTGAAATTTATTGTAACCAGTGGAGGAGTGTGACTGCAAAAGGAATCAGTGACCCTGTAACATTGGTTGGAACACGAATGAGAAATTCTGAAAGAGCTGTAAAAGTGGGAATTCCCTTTCCCAGAAGTATGTGATGTCTAGGTGTTTGTATTGAACAGAGAAATGAATGAATGGAAATGGTACATACAGAAAAGTGCTGCTAAGACCACAACCAGATCAGCTACGAACTTACTACCTGGTACAGCAGTGGCAAAGTGGTTAATGACCCACTCCTGCCCCTCACTCAAATGTTCCAATGTTCTATTCAGCCCCGCACAGGAGCAGATGGAGGCCACTTGCGCCAAATACCTGGTTCACAGTAACATAGGATATCATTCAGTTCCTCCAGACTGACACACACAGCTTGGTGTGGGTTGGAAAGTGTTATTGGGTAATACAAGCTAGGTTCGAAAGACGCCTCTGGTATCTTTACAGAGTGTTTCCGCTCTACAACCTCTGGTTCATTTGTTGGTCATCAATGTTTTTCCCCCATCATTCGATCAGAAGTGAAGATATTCTGTAGAAATCACATACAGCTTCAAAATCTGGGCAACATTCAAGCTCATGTTGTTAACGTTAAGTAACATTCATGTGACAGTACTGCTAGACCCTGAACACTTGCACAGGATAAAAAGAGGAGTTCTTTCAGCATGTTAAACAGGTTTCACAAGAATGTGAGAAAGCCATTCAGCCCATCGAAACTATTGGATAAGCAGTGTCACAACCAGTTCACTCTCTCCTGCCTATTACACCTGAAGAGATTTTTTTAAAAAAAAATGCAAATATTGGAAAGCAGGAGGCTGGAAGACCACACCAAGCAAAGCAGCATCAGGAAGTGGAGAAGTCAACACCTTGGGTGTAACATTTCTTCAGGAGTGGGGATGGACGTAAGGAGGTTTACAGATAAAGAAGCGGCGTGGGGAGGAGGAGGTGGTGTGGTGAGATGGGGATAGATCAACACTGGTAGAGGGTAACACTGGATTAGTCGATTGGAGGAATGAATCCTGTTAGAAGCTGGAAGAAAGGTGGATCAGAGGAACGGAAGGGAGGTGGACGCGCTGGGAAGGAAGGGGTAGGTAATGGGATGGGAGTGGGAGGGACTGGGAAGTGAGTCAGAAGATTGGAAAGGAGGTTATTTGAAATTGGAGAACTCAGTGATCTCGAGACACTGACACTTCAAAAGAAGAGGCCATTCAGCCACTCCAAACTGTGATACTGAAACAGGAGGATGTCTTTGATGCTGCAACATGACAAACTAATGAAGTAGAGATTGCACAGACAGACTGCTCCATGTTGTTCCTCCCAGCTCCATTGCTAATGGTACACAAATGTTAAGTTAACATGGTTTGCTGATCGTGAGGAGGGAAAGTGAATGATTTGCACCAAGTTCCAAGGAGGCATCTTCCCTCTCCGAGATGTATGGACGAGTCCAGACCATTCAAAACATTCGGAAGCAAACAGCCCAGAGCATAACTTTGCAATTTGTTTCATTAAGTGTACGATGAAAATTACCTCATGTAATTTAGCTACGTGGACGCCTGGATTAGAACATAGAACATAGAACAATACAGCACAGAACAGGCCCTTCGGCCCACGATGTTGTGCCGAACTTCTAACCTAGATTAAGTACCCATCCATGTACCTATCCAAATGCCGCTTAAAGGTCGCCAATGATTTCGACTCTACCACTCCCACGGGCAGCGCATTCCATGCCCCCACCACTCTCTGGTTAAAGAACCCACCCCTGACATCTCCCCTATACCTTCCACCTTTCACCTTAAATTTATGTCCCCTTGTAACACTCTGTTGTACCCGGTGAAAAAGACTCTGACTGTCTACTCTATCAATTCCCCTGATCATCTTATAAACGTCTATAAATTCACCCCTCATCCTTCGCCGTTCCAACGAGAAAAGGCCGAGAACTCTCAACCTATCCTCGTACGACTTCCTCTCCATTCCAGGCAACATCCTGGTAAATCTTCTCTGCACCCTCTCCAAAGCTTCCACATCTTTCCTAAAGTGAGGCGACCAGAACTGCACACAGTACTCCAACTGTGGCGTAACCAAAGTCCTGTGCAGCTGCAACATCACTTCACGACTCTTGAATTCAATCCCTCTGCTAATGAACGATAATACTCCATAGGCCTTCTTACAAACTCTATCCACCTGAGTGGCAACCTTCAAAGATCTATGTACATAGACGCCAAGATCCCTCTGTTCCTCCATCTGACTTAGAACCCTACCATTAACCCTGTATTCCGCATTCTTATTTGTTCTTCCAAAATGGACAACCTCACACTTGGCAGGGTTGAACTCCATCTGCCACTCCTCAGCCCAGTTCTGCATCATATCTAAGTCCCTCTGCAGCCGACAACAGCCCTCCTCACTGTCCACAACTCCACCTATCTTCGTATCATCTGCAAATTTACTGACCCACCCTTCGACTCCCTCATCTAAGTCATTAATAAAAATTACAAACAGCAGAGGACCCAGAACTGATGCCTGCGGAACTCCACTTGTAACTGGGCTCCAGGCTGAATATTTACCATCTACCACCACTCTCTGCCTTCGACCGGTTAGCCAGTTTTCTATCCAATTGGCCAAATTTCCATCTATCCCATGCCTCCTGACTTTCCGCATAAGCCTACCATGGGGAACTTTATCAAATGCCTTACTAAAATCCATGTACACTACATCCACTGCTCTACCCTCATCCACATGCTTGGTCACCTCCTCGAAGAATTCAATAAGAATTGTAAGGCAAGACCTACCCTTCACAAATCCGTGCTGGCTGTCCCTAATCAAGCAGTGTCTTTTCAGATACTCATAAATCCTATCCCTCAGTACCCTTTCCATTACTTTGCCTACCACAGAAGTAAGACCAACAGGCCTGTAATTCCCGGGGTTATCCCTATTCCCTTTTTTGAACAGGGGCACAACATTCGCTACTCTCCAGTCCCCTGGTACCACCCCCGTTGCCAGTGAAGACGAGAAAATCATTGCCAACGGTCCTGCAATTTCCTCTCTTGCTTGCCACATAATCCTGGCATATATCCCGTCAGGCCCGGGGGACTTGTCTATCCTCAAGTTGGTCATAATGCCCAACACATCTTCCTTCCTAACAGGTATCTCTTCTAGCTTACCAGTCCATTTCACACTCTCCTCTTCTACAATACGGTCCCTCTCGTTCGTAAATACTGAGGAGAAGTACTTGTTCAAGACCTCTCCTATCTCTTCCGACTCAATACACAGTCTCCCACTACTGTCCTTGATCGGACCTACCCTCGTTCTCGTCATTCTCAGGTTTCTCACATACGCATAAAATGCCTTGGGGTTATCCTTGACCCTATCCGCCAACGATTTTTCATGCCCTCTCTTAGCTCTCCTAATCCCTTTCTTCAGGTCCCTTCTGGCTATCCTGTATCCCTCCACTGCTCTGTCTGAATCCTGTTTCCTCAACCTTATGTAAGCCTCCTTCTTCCTCTTTACCAGGCATTCAACCTCTCTCGTCAACCAAGGCTCCCTCACACGACCATTTCTTTCCTGCCTGATAGGTACATACATATCAAGGACACGTCGTATCTGCTCTTTGAAAAAGTTCCACATTTCCACCACATCCTTCCCTGACAGCCTATGCTCCCAACGTATGCTCCTCAAATCCTGCCTTACAGCATCGTAATTTCCCTTCCCCCAATTATAAAATCTACCTTGTTGTGCGCACCTATCTCTCTCCATAACCAAGGTGAAAGTCACAGAATTGTGGTCACCATCACCAAAATGTTCACCCACTAACAAGCCCACCACATGTCCCGGTTCATTACCGAGTACCAAATCTAATATGGCCTCCCCTCTGGTTGGACAATCTACATTCTGCGTTAGAAAAGCTTCCTGGACACACTGCACAAATACCGCCCCATCCAATCTACTTGATCTAAAGAGCTTCCAATCAATATTTGGGAAGTTGAAGTCGCCCATTACTACGACCCTGTGGCTTCTGCACCTTTCCAAAATCTGTTTCCCAATCTGTTTCTCCACATCTCTGCTGCTATTGGGGGGCCTATAGTAAACACCCAACAAGGTGACTGCACCTTTCCTATTTCTGACTTCAGCCCATACTACCTCCAGAGGCAGATCCCCCTCAAACTTCCTTTCTGCAGCCGTTATACCATTTCTAATTAGCAATGCCACCACCCCCCTCCTTTTTTCCCACCCTCCCTAATCTTACTGAAACACCTGTAACCAGGAACCTCCAACAGCCATTCCTGTCCCACATCTATCCACGTTCCGTGATGGCCACAACATCGTAGTCCCAGGTACCGATCCACGCCTTAAGTTCACCCACCTTATTTCTGATACTCCTTGCGTTGAAGTATACGCACTTGAGCCCATCTCTGTGTCCGCAAGTAGTCCCTGTCAGTGCTACCTTCTCCACAGCCTCCCTACAGTCTTGGGCATCCTGACACACAGCTAGCTTACTTGCTGGACTACAAGTCCGGATCCCATCCCCCTGCCAAATTAGTTTAAACCCCCCCTATTCTAAAATAGACAAAAACTTTATTCACAAAAGTACACAATGAAACACAAAGAATAGAATAAAGAACACCTACAGATCTCAACCTATCTAGCTAGGCTTAATTATGCTGTTCCGAATGCATATAACAGTCCCAATAAGCAAACCCCCTTTGAAAACCAGTATAAATGGAACACATGCTTACAGGGTGAATTTGAACGGAAGAAAAGAGAGACTTTCCACACAGCTCCCTGTTGAACTTTCCAGTTCAAGACTCAATTGAAAACTGCTCAGCTCAGCTCAGCTCAGATAGTTCAGCTAAAAGAGCGCATCACTCCCCTTTCATTTCACTTCTAAAACATGACGATCCAGGCGCGTCCGGGCGATGTTGAGTACCTCCAACCATGATGGGTGGGAGAATAGAACTGGCATTGAATGACAGGGACACCATGAGGTGGGGTGGGTAGTTCGTGAGGTGAGTTCGATAAGATAACACCAGGAAACTAGTTCGGCCTCGTGCAGACAATTCCTCTGTCACACTCATTGAAAAAGACACTGAGACAAATTATTGTTAGATTCAGCCCAATAAGTCGAAGACTCTGCTGTTCCCACTCCCTGTTGCAAAGCTGCAGAACAAATGCTCATCCAAAACTCCATCATATGAATTTGCAGCAATATCCCGTTCACCCATCATTCCTGGGAATACTGGCTAAAGTTGCAAGATGCTGTTGAAATATCTTTACTTCAACATTCTGAAACCAGTGATCATCCATGGAATTGTCTCTCAATCTCCCTTTCTCGTTTTCCCAAAGTCCTTTTGTTTTTTTGGTATTTGAACTTATTTCCCTACCATCTCTCTCTGGCAGGGATTCTTACACCCAGATCACCGCTTTGTCATGGCACAATGGAGGTATGGAGCAGTAAATGGATGGGAGCTGCACATCCTGTCACTTCCAGTATGAGCTGCAAGTTTTCCCACACTGGGCAGCGATCTAATACAGTGTTACTGAACAATGTACTGGGGTGGGGTACACAGCTCTACATGCTGAGATAGTAACTGCTCCTGGTTCACAGATCAATGCACTGGGGTGATGTACACAGCTCTCCATGCTGGGAGGGTAACTGCTCCTGGTTTACCGATTGATTCACTGCTATTCACTGTACAGCTCCCCATACTGCACAGATACCTTATCCACGTTTATTGAACAAGCCCACCTGTTTGCGCTGCACATTACCCCATGCTGGACTAACCGTTTTGACCAGATTTCTGAATCAATGTGCTGGTGTGGTCTGTACTGCTCCCCATGTTGGACCGATAGCTAATGGATTAGTCAGAGCTGCACAGTATTGCATCATGGGCAGATTGCTGGGTTGTACTGAGACTGGTCTGCACAGTGCTCCGTGCTGAGCAGATATCTCATTATGGAGTCTGGGCTGGATCTGTGAGGTGGATTGTGTATCTGATATAATTACTGATAGAACTGTCACTCCTCCAGCTCAACGCATTCCGCTGCCAACCCCGTGTTTCTGCAACTTATTGTTCATTAGTAATTATCCAATTAAAACGTGAATATCTGCCCTTCTTGTCATGGCCCCAATAGACGCCTCTCGCAATATATGAAGAAGGTAGTCGACCCGAACATGTTCTTATTTTAACGGTAATTGTGTGGTGTTGTACTTCAGATGCAATTCGTTTGATCAAAATATTCAACATTAAGCAAAATACAATTTATTCAAATACTGTAGACAAAATACAACAAAAACTAGAGGAACTTGGAAAAACTTAATTTATTGGAAAACTCAACAGATTAATGGGTTACTTAATTAATAAACAGTAACTGCTGCAATATTGTAACATCCTGGAAACACACACTTGCCAACAAAACAAATTCAGGAAACATATTGTCTCACATGCAGTTCTCCAATCCAGGAGGAACGAACAACAAGAGACAATTCTGTGGGAAATCTCAGGGAGAAAGCGTAGCAGCCTGGAGAGATGTCATGCCTTCCAACCCTGGTGAGACCCCAGCAATATATGGCGAAATGTAAAACTAAGACTCCTGGCTCCATGAGAGTTTGACCATTATTCTGCACAACCAGGCCGCGGCTGCAAAGACCACAATGAATGTACTGTATCTACACTATCTATGCCACAGTAGTAGCGTCTCAAAAATGCCTAACCCTACCTAATTCCCGCAATGCTGTTAAGATATATTGTCAAAGTTAAATTTAATAATCAAAGCCAAAGGATGCAGCAGGCCTGGTGATCAGACACAGATGGCCTCGGGAGTCCAACACTTCCTATCCTGCCGAAACACAGTAGAAACATCGAGCTTGTGAAGAGAAAGCATCATCCCTCTCCCACACATTTAACTTTAAAAATGTAGATGTCCCATTCCCCCACTAGTCAGCGAAGTTAACATCCCACACACAACAAGTTATGTCAGGGTTGTGGCGAAAGGGGTTAACTGAAGCTGTTTGTTCGGTGACTGTAATTGATGTCAGTCTCCATGGATCTTAACTGTGGCACTGGAGGTTTTCCTCTTCTATTAATAAGCAGCTTCCTTCAACCTGATATCTCTTAGTATCAGCGGCAACGTCATCCTCAAGATGATTGGATCAGCAGCTACAGAGAATAGGAGAGGAAGACAATCTTAGAACAAGAGACGGGAATGTTCCAACAATGAATCAGAATCTGAGAACATAAGACTGGAATGTTGCAACAATGGATCAGAATCTGAATGTTTTAGACTGGAATGTTCCAACAATGGATAGGAGCTTATCAAATGGTCTAAACTGGCTTTCACTGGATTGGGCATGGTTCGAGTTGCGGGTACGAGCCATATTGCTGATTATTCAAGCTGGGTATTATCCAATCCTCGCTATTATTGGTGTTCCTGGTAAGCCTATCTCTGTAAATTCTATAAACAATGGTAAGGTTATTGCTATATCAGTTATTTATATTTAGCATATGCATAAACTGTTATCTTTAGTTTAAGTCACAAAATCCACTTCATTTCCATCAATTTCAGACTCCTCACTCATAAATATCTAAGAAGTAAGAATATTGTTCAGATCCGTGCGTCTTCCTTTTACCCTGAATGTTTCTCTATATTTTCTCTGCCATCAACCCTGTCCACACCCACCTCCATAATAACCCAGTCTCCACCTCTGCCTCAGTGCTGTTGTTGAATTAGCCGTTATCTGTCCCTTTGTTCACTTCAGCTTTTACGGCTCCAGTTCTCTTCTGACCTCTCCTCCAATTGCAAATATTTTGAACACATACTTGTTCTTGACTCTCCAGCTGTTTCATAGTTGGGACCCCATATCAGAGTAATAATCACAGTGGCCAGTGTAATAATCAGAGAGGCACAGGTTATAACCTTAAAGGCATTGTTTCAAATCCTATCCCGGCTAATGACAGAACTTAAATTTGAATGACAAAAAATGAATGAAATCTCATTTTACTAACGGCAACCATAAACCATCAGAACTTCTTTCATTATTTCACTTATAGTCTTTGGTAAAGAAACTAAGTTTGACTTCAACCCCACGACCACATGGTTGGCTCCATATTGTCTTGCCAAATGACGTCACGGTCAAGAGCAGCTAGTGATGGACAACAAATGCTGCCCTTGCCAGTCATGCTGTCATCCCGTGAAATAAACCAATGAACTGTGGATGTTCGAGATTTGAAATAAACTTCTCCAGCGTCTGAAGATGTTGGAGAATCTCAGCAAATATGGCAGTCTCTGTCACGAGAAGAACAGATAAAGTTTCAAGTCCAGTGACCCTACAGTAACACTGAAAGCAACTGAGAAATAATATCATTTTTATCAGGCTGGATGAGTGAGGGGGAGATTAGTTGAATGGATGGGAAAATGTCCAACAAAAGAGAGAGAGAGAGAGAGAGAGAGAAATGAAAAGCAAAGGGACTGCTGATAATGAAGTAGAAGGAAAATGAAAAGGGAATTTCTTCTAACATAACCCTTTTCCCATATTCCTGAATATTACGTCAATCTAGATATGCCCCTGTTTAAAGTGAGTTATATTCCCACACTCGCTCTTCTCTGAGTGTGGTGGTCAACTACATCGGAAATGCTGATGATGCCGTTATAGTTGCTGAGATACAGAGAAACGTAATGTTACATTGTCAACTGCTTCTTTGGTGAACGGAAATTTTACTGTGTGTCTGCCAGAGATGTAACGGCTTTCTCAGCCAGGAAGAGAAACATTTTCAACATGGAATGGATGCACTGTGTGTGTGAGGATTTGACTTGCACCTGTCAGTAAAGGCAGGTTCTGTGGTTGTTTTTCTTGGGTGTGTATTATCAGCTGCTGCATCTACTCAGAGAGACCAAGCGTATGGTGACCACACTCTGGACACTGCATTTATAGATTGTTTCGGTCCATGGGAAACAAATGGAGGCGAGACTACACAGAAGGAAATCTGCGAGGGGGTGGACATTGTATTATCCTCCCTGGGATTTCCAGGAATATTTTTCTAAGCTGAACCAATTCCAAACATAAAATGTGGACCTTTCAAAAATGAGGTGGTCACTGAGCTGCGTCCCCTCCATCAGTATAACCTGAGCCTCACACCAGGGACAGAACTGTACTGACACTCACCATGAAGTGAACTGGATTAATTCTGGAACTTTCCAGGCAGGAGTTATTAACATATACATCATCTCCAAAGTGCAGTCCTCCGAAATATTCACTGGCTGTCAGAAGCCATCTGCCAGCTGAGAGGAAGACATTGAGTGTATGTCCCTGAGGAAGGTACAGAAGCAAACTCCCAGATACACTAGGGAACAGCAGGACTGCAGAAAATGAGGAACTGCACGAAACTAGAATTAATGAAGAGTATGTTTTTGAAAATCTAATCGAATTGAAGGTTGGTAAGGTGTGGGTTCTGCTGAGCTATATCCCAGAATATCGAGGAGGTGGCAATAGAGCTAGCGAAAGAATTACTGATTATTCTTCAAAGCTGGTTACATACGAGAAAGGATCCTGTAGACTGGAAAGCAGCTATTGTAAATCTAAACATTTAAAACAGGACGGAGAGGACAAACAGAAAACTAAATAGCTTGATGTCAACTGTGAGAAAAACGTTGGAACCTTTTTATAGAATGTGGCAACTGGACACTTGGAAAATAATGATATGATTTGATAGATTTGGCCTAGATTCAGTAAAGGGAAATGATCTTTGATAAACCTGCTAGAGTCTGTCGACTCTGTCTGTTGTGTCTTTGACAATTGAGAACCAGCGGGAGTGGAGTAATTAAATTATCAGATGAAGTTTGACATTGTTGTGCAGGTTGGTGGAGAATGTTAGAGTCCATGGGTAGGTAAGGGTGGAATGTACACCCTTTGTATTAAAAATTGGATAATGGACAAAATGAACAGAATAGTATTTTTTTTCTCTGGATGGAAGGCTTAGGGGGTCTCAGAAGGATGAGTTCTTGTGCAATAGCTGTGCACAAGAAATAAAAATGATTCAGATGTTAACAACAAATAACATTATTGACATTTAACTTTACTAAATGTTGAGAGGTTGGGAAGGGCTGTTGTTGAAAAGGACCTGGATGTCTTTAGTCATAATTCACTAACAGCATTCTTACGAGGCAGGAAGTAATTATAACCGGAAAGGATATGTGGTCCGTCATGGAAAATTATTAAAGTACCAGAATAAATGTATCTTACTCAATGATAGTGTTCTGTTGAGCCAGTATTTAGGATATTGTGTATAGCTGAGTCTGCTTTATAAATAATGATCTCCATGTCACCGAGACAGTGCAAAGGAGTTTCATCAGACTGAACCCTGGCATGATGTTACCATAAGGAGAGAATGTAGTGACTATCTGTTTAATCTGCAGCGCTGTAAGAGAATAAGAACTTGAAACTTGATGATTATGGACGGACCCTCATTAAGTGTCAAGCAGCCATTGATAAGGTAAGAAACTCCGTACTTTCTTTAGGATGGTCGATTCCTGATAGTTTATGTGCCTGTGCAAAGACATCATTTCGATTGACAGTAAGGTACAGGCTCTGAATGAACTCTGAACACTTTCATGTACAGTTACTGTGTGACTCTGCAATCAATGTTACGTTGTGCACAGTCCTGTCTCAAGCCATAAATACCTTCATTGTGCAAGAGTTAGCCATTCACCACCAGCTTCTGACTTCGAGAGAGAACATGGGTCTGCTCTCTCAGCGATAGAAGATGACTTTGAAACTGGTTACAAAATTGTCTTCCTTCTTACTCCCAGGAAACCATGTTAATGTCACACATATGTACGAGGAGTAATATAGCCACGAGGTACAAAGTGGAGCAGGCTATCTGTTCAGTCCCTGCTCCATTTGTTTGTGATCTTGGACCATCTCTGAAACCATCCTGTTCCTGGGTTAGTGACGTTAATGCTGAATGACCCCTTCCTGTTCCTTTGTAAATGACTCCGAGTGTAAATTTGTCTCTTTCTGACGCTGTGTAAGTGACGTGTAGTGTTGGACAGAGAGCTTGTCTTCCTGTGTAACAGGGAGAAAGTGAGGACTGCAGATGCTGGAGACCCAACCATTTCTTTCAGAACAAATTGGGCCACTAGATTTGAAGATGTGTATATACGTTCCCGTATACTTTTAAAATACAACTTGCAATATCTTCACAATATTCCCGAAGAAGGGCTTATGCCCGAAACATCGATTCTCCTGCTCCTGCTGCCTGACCTGCTGCACTTTTCCAGCAACACATTTTTCAGCTTCCTATGTAACAGGCAGAGGTACGGAATGGGCTCTCTCTTTTTTTTACAATAGTTTTGATGGACTGAATGACTTTCCCACATTCTTATGAAGCCAAATTGAGGTGCAGAGTGAACTCCTTCGTTTACTGTCGAAACGTGCAGTGTCTGGGAGCGCTCTTACATAAATGTTAACGGCAGTTAAACAGCACAGGCTTGAATGCTGTCCAGATCTTGTTGCGCATGGACACAGACTGATTTAGAACCTGAGGGATGGCGAAGTGTTCTTCATATTGTGCAACCTATAGTGAATATCACCACTTCTGATCGGTGTCAACTCGATGGGCTGAATGGCCTGATTCCACACTGCAGGGAAACTGGAGAGGCCTGGGCTGAGGAAGCTACATTGAGGATCTCCTGCAGTGATGTCCCACAGCTGAGATGATTGATGCCCAATGATGACGAAGACTTCACTTGTGCTGTGAATGACTCCAAACAGCGGAGAGGTTGCAATGGATTCTGATGAAATGCAATTTTGCTTAGGGTCCTTCATGTTATCCTCAGTTAAATACTGCCCTGATACCAGGGCCAGTCGCACTTAGCTGAGCCCTTGTATTCACCTCTCTCACTCATATTAATAGGTCATCGTATATAAGCAGAGCAATGGTTTCTTCAAACAGAGGGTTGTGAATGTCAGGAATTGTCTATTCGAGAGAGTCAGGGGATCTAGATCACTGAATGATCTCTGAATGGTCTTCCCTGTTTCTGTGCATCAGATGATACAGTAAGTGGCCTCCAACTGCTCCTGTCTAGCAGGTTGGAGGGGCTGAATGGAACAATGGAGCATTACACTCAAGAACAAGATTAGGTCATTCGACACTATTAAACTGCTCCACCAGGCACTAGGATTGTGGAATAACAGGTTGTGGTCTCAGTTCCACTTTCCTCTCTGTATTCCATTATCCACAACTCATTCTCTGTCAAATATTAATGAACTCAGTTTGAATAAATGTGAACAAAGAGGCACCACATACCGCTGGGGAAGAGAATTCCCACTCAAATACCCTTTTAGCATTCCTCCTCATCTCTCTTACAATGTCATATAGCAGGGAACCCTGTCCACTTAAACCAGACATCCCAATCTGATCTCAACCCATTCATCAGCATTAGGCCCATATCCCTGTGAAGCCTTCCTAATAATATGCACAGCGTGATGCCTTTTAAATGTTGGATGAAACTTTGGATGAAATAAATTAAAATGAAATCCACAATCTGGATGAAAATATTGTCCCTTTACTATCTTTCTCCCCTCATCTTTAGCCTTTGTCCTATAGGTTTGTAGTCCCCGATCCTTGGAAAATGACATTGGCTATTCAGACTGTCCATGCCGCTCATGATTTTATAAACGTCCATGATGTCACGCATCGGACTCCGATGCTCCAGAGTAAACAAGCACCAGTTTGTCCAGCCTCCCCCATACCTCAAAACCCCCACTCCCGGCAATAGCCTTATAAATCTTTTCTGCACCCTTTGAAGTTTATTAACATACTTCCTGTGGCTGATCGAACTGAATTAAATACAGTATTCTAAATCTAGCCTCACCAACATCCTGCCCAGTCACAACATGATCTCCCAACTCGCACACCCAATGCACTGACCAATAAAGGCAAGCATACCAAACCCCTTCTTCACCACCCTGTCTACCTGCGACTCTGCATTTATGAATCTTTGAGCCTGCACAGTTTTGTTCATCAATACTCCGCAGACCCCTACCATTAATTGCGTATGTTCTGACCTATTTTACTTGACCAAAATGCAACACTTCACATTTATCTAAATTTAACTCCATCTGTCACTCCTTGGCCCATTGGAACCTCCGATTGACGTCCCATTGTACTCTGAGGTAAACCTTGCTGGCCACTGCATCTCCAATTTTAATGTCATCTGTAAACACAATAAACAGGCAAATATTCACCTTCAAATCATTGATATAAATAATGAAAAGTAGTGGATTCAGCACTGTTCCTTGTGGCACAACACTGGACATAGGCCTCCAGTCTGAAAAGCAGTCCTCTACCACCCTCAGCCTCCTATCTTCACTCTAATTTTGAAGTCATTTGGCTAGCTTATCTTGGATCTATTTATGACCTAACCTTACTAACTTGTCTGCTATGCGGAATCCTGTCGAATGCCTTGCTGAAGTCTATATGGACAGGATCTACCACATTGCCATCACCAATCTACTTTGTCAACTCTTCACAACACGCAATGAATTTTGTTAGAAATGATTTCCCATGAACAAAGCCATGTTAATTATCCTTACTCATTTGTTACTTTTGCAAATACATGTAAATACTACGCCTCTCAATGCTCTCCAACAACATGGCCACCACTGACGTCAGTCTCTCAGGTCTATAGTACAGGACATTATTCCCTTTCCTCGTCCCATACTTCCGCTGCTCACTGCAAATATTAGTGTAACCAGTTTGGTGAAATGATCAATAATATAGGTCTCAGACTGGGTCAGGGTTAAGAACAAGTCAGCAGGATTCTTTAATCTGGTAAAAGTAGCAAGTTTATGACCCAGACAAAGTTGCTCAAACTTCGATGGCAAGATAAATGACAATCAGTTTGGATATTGCAAATCGGTACGCCAATGTTTTCCTTTCGAAAAATACTGACACATTGCACACATTTGATGACAAACTGAAAAATAAAATCTCTGCAGAACGTTAACTTTAAAGAAC